>NC_084886.1:4689153-5407153 GCF_958979055.1 Alnus glutinosa | reverse complement strand
ATCTTTAAAAGAACTATTTTTCTAATTAAACATGCACTACCTTAATTAGTTCCTAAATATGTAACAAAGAAAAATCGTCACATGTAGGCTATTTGACATTTTAACGAGTTTCAATATTACATGTGATATAACTTCCAAGCCTACGGAAGGAATTGTACATAAGACATGAAATGCAGTAAAAAATCAAACATTACGTACATACCTTCATTACTAGTTATATATGCGTAAACAGCGCGCAACCCTAGCTCTTTTGGCCAATTAATCAACGTCAGGTGACAACCACAGTTCCCCCAAACACTTCAGTGGGGTAGAACTAGAATTACCCTCACTTAATTAAGGGTTATTTGGAGTTCCAATGAAGTGGTCGAGAGAACTCTAGTGGACAGCTGACCTTCCGTTTCTGTTATAATTATTTCTTGCTCGCCAAGAATGGCAAGCCAATGTACAGAAAACCTACTATATATAGAAAAGATTCCCGAGGTCGCTATCTATCTTTCTTAATTCTTCATTCAAATGTTCAGTAATGGATGGGCGGCGCCTTTGGGTAGGGGGACCACTTGAGAAAAATCTACGCATATGAAGCTGATGGTAAATCTGAACCTGGTCAGAATAATGGGTTAGATGAAGGGTGGATGGAGAATAACATTGTGGTGATCGATGAGTGGCCAAAAGCCTACGGCTTACCCAAACTTGCGCTTCTCTATGACTTTATAAAAGCGTAGATGCGGAAGCACGTATTAATAGCATTACATGTCTTCAACCGCGCAATAGGCATTTATATATATATATATATATACGGATATGGTCAGCAAATAGGTATGGGCCTCTACCTTGTCGTTAAGTAGTCGCTTTGTATCAATGAAAAAAGCAGGAAAGGAATGGGTAGAGTGAGGATAGAGAGTAAAAAGGTTGGATGGCATAGGGCCACGCACCTTGATAGCTAGCGCACTATATATGTCGTCTAGGTTCAGTAATACGGCTTTATCCCTTTAGATTTCTCTCCTTTCTAGCTCAAGTATAGAAGTACTCGATCTACGTGCATGGTAGAAGACCAAGATAGGCCTTACTATAAATACTAGAGTTAGCAATAAACACCCTACCGGCCAGCAAACTATGAAGTACTGCCAGGACATCCAGTGACGTCCCCTAGAAAAAAAAAAAAAAAACCTTATTTTTAGTACGAAGTGAATCAGGCAATTTCAATTTAATATTTATGTTTTTAATTTTGATAATTAAGTCTTTAAATTTTAAATAAATCTATCCATCAACTTATCGTTTAATTAATTAACAGTATAGTGCCACACCAACCAAACCAATCTATGCATGTAAAGACAATGAGATGAGTTCCATATACATGAATAGCACACCCATTATGAATATGTGTACAATGTGTGTACAAATTAATAACGCTTCTTGAAACATATAAATACAGCCAGCATTAACCATATACTTCATATGCATGGCAGGAAAAAAATATCCAGAATGTTCAACGACAATGGGGATTTGGATGCATTGAGTGCAATAGCTAGCTCTGATCTATACAGTTCATTTTAAAATAAATGACCCAAAACATGATAACATAAGAAGAAGATCGAGAGAAAGAAAAGTTACCTACAAGCTATGAGAGTGACGTGTAAGTCATCGGCTACCCCAATAACTAGTTTGAGGTAGTTGAATTATCTGCCAAATAGGGAGCGGTCGAACCACCTCTCATTGACAAAGAACCCAGTATCTTAAAGTCCCACTTTTTGCCGAAGGCCGAACACTCATCGGTGAGGGAGATTGCCACTCACAGAAGGTAAAAATCCCTTTTTGTGAGAAGAGGCCACCGTACCCCTCATAAAGAGAAGCTGCCACCCTTTTATGATGGGGTGTTTCAAGATCTCGTAAGAGAGGAACTGCCACCCCTCATCCGGAGGCACAATCCCCTTCACCAGTTAGTAGTGGCCGGCCAATGTATGTTGGCCAACTATTTTTGTTTTAAACTTTTTAAAAAAATAAAATATTTCGGTAATATTTGTATTGAAAGTACCGCCAATTAGCAGGGAATATTTGTAGTGAATCTATTTTTTAAGCAACTAGTCATCTATTGCGCTGTATCCTGGCCTTCCAACTTTTTTAGATCGATGAAAATTTACATTCGCCATAAAGAAGATGCCGTATTTTGTCAAAGAAAGGATAAGAGAAAAATAGATAATCAAGGTTTAATTTCCCCCTCTGCATTACAAAGATCACATCTAATTTCATGGGTCATGAGCCAAAAATTTCTCTGGGTACTCGGCCTTCCTTGAATAGTTAACCAAAAAATCATAGTATGGCTAGGAATCATTCCGTTATACTAAACAATTAATCTTGTGCCAACCCATGATCACAGGAATTATCTGAGAACGAAAATATATATATATATATATATATATGGAAAATTATACAGAATCCCCTTCAATTCCCCCAAAAAACTGATACCCATTTTCAAAAAACATGTACTTCTAAATTATTATTGGGGATACTTCTAAAAACTATCATTTTTATTTCAATTTGCACTCTTAATTCGTTACATTTTTCAGTACAAAAAGTTGTGCACATGACTCGCACATGCCGGTATGCATTATGTTTTGGGTTAGGGCTAGAATAATTAAACTCCATGATGGATCCCAACCTTCGTTAGAAAACAGCTGATCGATAGTACTCTTGGGATCGAATATATATATATATATATGGAAAATTATACAGAATCCCCTTCAATTCCCCCAAAAAACTGATACCCATTTTCAAAAAACATGTACTTCTAAATTATTATTGGGGATACTTCTAAAAACTATCATTTTTATTTCAATTTGCACTCTTAATTCGTTACATTTTTCAGTACAAAAAGTTGTGCACATGACTCGCACATGCCGGTATGCATTATGTTTTGGGTTAGGGCTAGAATAATTAAACTCCATGATGGATCCCAACCTTCGTTAGAAAACAGCTGATCGATAGTCTTGGGATCGAATATTTCTAAATTTCTTTAGGCTTCTCCTTCGATCTTCTTATAATTGTAGTTGATTAAATAAGGCTTCCCCGCTTCTTGCTTATCAAAGATCACATGAATGTAATAAGGTATTATATATAGAACACATGTATTACAACTATCCGAGAAAAAAAAAAAATTAAATGCCACCAAGAAAAAAAAAAGGGTGGGGGTGGGGGGCATCATAAGCTAAGAATAGTACTACTTCCTTCATATTCTTCAATCCATCTTATTACACGCTCATCATCCAAGTCATCTGTCATCTTCCAACAATTTATAGGTGACATTGATTTTCACAATATATCGTAACTCCCGACAAGTTGTTAACCTTCGGAAAATCCATGTTCGAAACATCGTCAAAAGCCTCAAAGATTGTCTCTCCTTTATTATCTTTTCCTGAACACGAGGATCGATATGTAATGGAGGTAACATGTCTGAAATCTTTGAGTAGGCTGCAATATCATCTTGATCAATAAATGAAAAGGGATCGAGTTGAACAATATGTCCCACTATGAATTCCACAGTCTCGTACGTGTAATTAAGGCCCTGCTCCTTTCCCTGTTATCATGCATGAAAATCAATGTTACCTATAAATTGTTGGAAGACGATGACTTGGATGATGAGCGTGTAATAAGATGGATTGAAGAATATGAAGGAAAATTTCAATGTAGACTTCATCTCGACTCCACACATCTGAATTTATGGCAATTCATTAGCAAAAGTGTTACCCTAAATTTATGGTAGCGCTCTTGGTTTCCTTGGTTTAAGTAACATGATTAAGATAATTTGTTTCAATGGGTTTTTTTAAGAGTTTTCCTGTATTTAGGGGAATATATAGAATGGGTTTTGAAAAAGCTGTACGTTGTTAATTCTCTTACTACTCAAATTACTAGCAATTCGAACAGCAAATTTGCTAAAAATCTCTATCAAACCTACATAGTTTACGAAATAACCCTAGATTGTAAGTAGGATCTCTTGCCCCAAAAACGAAACAAACCCTAGGCCTCTGTTACTAACCCAGCCACCAGAAGGAAGAAACCCAATGTGTCTAGATCGTTCTATTCCCACCCTTGACCTATTAATACTATTCTCTCTCTCTATCTGAACTTTCATTCTCTGCTCGGTTGTCCAAAAAAATCGAAAAGAAAGGAAAAAGAAACATGGGAAATATGACATTCAAAAGAAAATTTACACTCACAGTGAATGAATATATAAGTACATTTTCTCTCACAAAGGTTAACAACTCCAGATACCCTTAATTATCATATATATGTGTGTGTGTCTATATATATATATATAATAATTTATTTTTTTCTAAAAAAGAAGAAGAAATTGTGTGAGAGATAGAAATATCACCTCCCATTATATTTTTACCCTATCAATATAACAAAAGAAAAAGAAAGTCATAGACTCAATAAGAGCATTGCATTTGTAAATTGAATGTAAAAGCCTACTAATTAATGCTACCGATACGATTAAAAGGAAAGATGTCATCAAAGATGCTGATAAGATTGCCATCAGCCTAAAATCATTCATAGCAATATCAAGTGACACCCGGGGTTCCCCCAAACGCTTCAGTAGGGAGGACGATCTTTTTGTTTAATTAAACAGATTCGATCCCCAATGAAGTGTTTCGGGGAACACCAGGGGGCACCCGATGCAAGGTTAATCTATACTTTGTTTTAGTTCCTTGAGACAAAGTGGCTACTTAACCCTTCTATTTATAGTGAGTTCCTTTCTTTGCATTGAGCTGCATATGTATAATATGTTCAAAGGAACGAGCCGTAGCCAGTGAACTTAGACACAACTATGGGCTAGATGGACATGGTAGAGATAGAATACTTTCTAGACTGTGGACTTCGAGAGGCCACATGCAATTCTGTGTTTTTCAGTATCCTCTGTCCAGCCAATCCCTTTCAGCTTTTCTAGCTAGTACACACAAAACCAAGTCCTTTTCGGAATCTAAAACGTGTTCTTTTGCGACTAGTCAAGAAAATTAGTTCAAGTCGATAACCAATGAAATTAGAAGACTGCTTCTGTATATCATCGAGATCTATACTTGCTTGGCGGTGTGCGATATTCTGATGAAGTTAGGCATAGACACGTCCTCCCATACATTTGAAGCTTTTGTTTCCGTGACAAAGATTGATGATAGGCCTTTTAAAGTGGAGAACAGAAGCTGGCAAAGCCCTATTGTCTACTCACCTCAACATTATTCTCTGCCCTCTTCATCTTACTCAAAATTCCTGCCAAGTTCAGTTTCAGCAACTTGGTTCGTTGGATTTTTCTCATCTCTAACAAGTCTCCAACCAATAGGCAATAGCCACCTTCAAGTATCTCCGCAAAAATCTCTATAAATTGGAAAGTTGCGATGCATTCCCTTACCAAGAAAGCAATCACGAAAAAGGAAGCGTCAGCTGTCTCCTAGAGTTCCCTTGAACACTTCACTAGGGCTCTTGTTGGAGCCGTTATAAAAGAGTCCAAATGGCCAATACTATCCTACTGAAGTGTTTGGGGGAACTCTGGGTGCCATATGACATATATTAGCAAAACAAAGTTCGGCGGGTGGGTTATCTTATTGGTACTTGTGTTTTTGGATAAGTAAGAACTTATTGGTACTTGTGTTAACAGGGTTCTTTTCTCACATATTCTGCTTCTCCTTTTGGATCCCCATACAAAACCTTCACTTGCTTTCACGCACAATGATGCGGGTATATACGACTAGATAAGCATGCTTTCAAGTGTTTAAGTTTGAGTAGGGTCCATCTTTTATCTTTATATTGTTAGTGATTAACTCTATCTTTTATTTTCAAGTTGAGTTGTTAGTGGTTATCTCTATGTTGTAGAAGGCCAATCGAGAGATTATCTCTACACTAGGAGAAGTTATCTTTACGTTTGTAATTTTCAATTTAAAGAGTACTGGTGAAGTAATAAAGCATGCAAATTTTAACCTCAAACTTTATGTTTGATATGAGACCTAGGAATCTCTAATTTCATACCGCTAATTTTTCTAAATTAGCAACCATATATAAGCAAGAATAAGAAACAAGATTCTGCTTCTTTTCCTATTGAAAGACGTGTTACTAGATTCGTTACGCATTCACATAATATTTTGGTATCAGAGTCTGGTTTTCCAATGGCTGACTCGAGGAATGATTGACAGAAGACTCTCCAAAAAACGTTTGACGACTTCATCAAGCCTTTTTCATAGAGGTTTAAAAGAGTGGAGGACAAACTTAGCCAACATGCAAGGAGCTAGTGGAACCAGAGAAAATTCAACAACCACAAAACCCGTTAGTTCGGAAAACTCAATAACACAACCATCACCCAAACCCAAACCCAATCCCATCACATCACCAGAAGCTCCACCACCAAAGATCAACCTATCAACACCACAAACACCAAAAATCCAATCGCTCCAATCATAGAACCAGCAAACTCTTGACCAAAACCACAAACCACCAATCATAACCCAACAAATTCCTCAAACTCACCCGTTATAGAACCTTTATCCCGCAATCAAAAAAACAATTACCATCTCCAACCCACACAGAACCACCGAAGACCAACGATCGGTGCAGATCTAGATGCTCGATGTCAAACAAGCGATCCCATATGGTGAACGACCGCCTAGGAAGAGGATAAGGAGGGTTTTCAAGAACTATAGCCTTGGCTACCAACAAAGGACGACAGTCGAACAAGGAGAAAGAAGGGACCGACATGTTGGGCTCACCGACCTTCACGGATTCAAGTTCTTTCAAGATTTCTTAGACCTTGAGGACAAGGTTTATTGCAAGAGGGGAGAAATGATAGGGGTGCGACTAGATTAGCATGCTTTCAACTGTTTAAGTTTGAGTAGGATCTATCTTTTATCTTCATATTGTCAGCGGTTATCTCTGTCTTTTATTTAATTTTCAAGTTGAGTTGTTAGTTGTTATCTCTATGTTGTAGAAGGCTAATCGAGAGATTATCTCTACACTAGGAGAAGTTATCTTTAAGTTATGAGAAGTTATCTTTACATTTGTAATTTTCTATTTAAAGAGAATTGGTGAAAGTAATAAAGTATGCAAATTTTAACCTAAAACTTTATGTTTGATATGCATGAGAGACTGGGACCTAGGAATCTCTAATTTTCTACCGCTAGTTTTTCTAAATTAGCAACCATAGGAAAGAATAAGAAGCAGGATTGCTTTTTTCCTGTTGAGAGGTGTGTTATTAGATACGTTACGCATTCACATAACACACAAACACGCGCCGCTTCAGCCCCCACAGACTGGGTAAGCTACTTATCGAAATGAGTTTATGAGACCCATGCAATTATGCTTCTTAATTTTTATTGTCATTACTATGTTGGCCTTTTGAAAAGGGAACTTGACAACTTATCTTAAGTTTTACTCTAGAAATATGTCTAATTATCCAAAGTGTTGGTTTAAACCATGTACAGTTCCCAGGAAGGCCGAGTACCCGGCCAAGAGAAATTTGCGGCTCATGAGATTACCCATGAAGTTAGATGTTATGACCTTTGCAATGCAGAGGACAACCTTGGTCATCTATATATTTTTCTCTTAATTATGATCTAATCCTTTCTGTGAGGAAATATGGCATCTTCTTTATGACGAATGTAAATTTTCCTGGGTCCAAAAAAGTTGGAAGGATGCTGTGCACTATGGTAGAATATTAATTAATGAATAATGTTATATGCAAAACTTTTATCATCTTCTTATCTCTTATAAGCAACATGACTTTTAAAATCATCATTAGATCAAAATTATCTAATAATGTTTTATCTCAAATTCAATGATAATTTTAAAAGTCATATTACGTACATTTGAATTGAAGCATAAGAAGGAGATAGGAGTTTTGTATATAATAATGATTTTACATTAGTGATTAAACACAAACTCTAACCGATTCCCAAGACCTAAATGCTAAACAGCTTGATCAATAAACGTACTCTCGGTAATGGAAAAACACAACTATACATGCATCTATTTTTGCAAATGCTGCAAATATATCATGTTGTATCAAAATTTCGTAAGTATTGAACGCCTTTTGTCCTGACTACCCTTGATGATGACCACGAATAATAAATAAGATCTTCTTTTTGTATTTAGTAAGCATTAACAAACAACTTTATGCTGCAATATGCTGTGTTTAAGCACAAGCAAAATTGTCTTTGAATAGTAAAAGTACTAGATGAGCCTAATTTTATGTATCGGAATAAGTAAATCGTATTCTCTCATATATAAAAAGTAATACGAGATGCTAGTATAAAAGCAAGTTGTCGAAGCGTATTGAATTTTCACATTGTCAAACCACGTAAATTTATGTCTTGGTTTTTTCTTGCTCTCTCTCTTTTCGAGTCTATATTATTCATCATTATTGTGCACGGTAACAACAATATAGACGTGTGTATATATATATATAAAGAAAGAATTAAAATATTTTAGAATCTTTTAGCTGTTTCAAATTTTAGCATTTTGGATACGAGTTTTCAATTTAATCAATTTAATACCAGAGTTTAAACCGATTTTGAATCTAAAATTTCTAGCCATTTTTTTCTTAAATAGAATAACAAAAATAATATTAAATTAAAGGCTATATATCCTTCTTATTAAAAACTTTAAATTATTTTTTAAAAAAAATGGAAAGAACGAAAGGTTTACTAGGATTTAATTATTATTTTTTTATTAGGATTTACTTATTTCATTTCCTTACTAAGATTAGGTTTACTTTCACTACTAGCAATAGGTTCACTTTCTCTACAGGTGAGTTTGCAATGTAATAAATGCACAGTTGAATTATTTATCAAATCAGAAAATTCTCTCAAATACTCTGCAAAATTTATTGTTCTTTAAGCCTTTGAGCTTGTTTTATCTTTTAATTAGGAGATGGAGACGCTTTTAGTTGTTACCAAATTTCCGCTACATCAACTTTAAAGAGCAGCACTTTCTGAACAAGATTGGACATCTCCAAAAAGAAGAATGAGAAACTCAAAGAAAAGAGCTAAAAACACGCGTTCAATATCATAAAAACCAAATGGTTTCATTTTATGCAATTCAACAGCACTGGGTAACTAGATTTTAGATAGAAACCTTTTTAAACCTTAAGACTGCAGTTACTTTGACATGGGCTTCGAGTTTTTGATTAAAACGTAATTACATACAGTAATTGAACGTGGAATTTTGTGACTCAAGCTTTTCCTCGATCTAGCAATGGGCATTACCAACCACAAAATCCACGCCACATTCACTTATCAAAGAGCAAGAAAAGCAAGCAATACATCCCAAGAACATGAAAACTTCGAAAGTTGAGAGCTTTCACAAGACGAAGAAAAAGGTTAACTAGGCTGATTTGCAAGAGTTGTGAGGCTCCATCCAAGGCCACCAAGTTTCTCACTGGGTGTTTCTTGAGAGGCAAAAGAGAGAGGACGAGTGAACAGAAAAGAGGAACAAAGTGAGAGATGAATAAACTAATGATCAAAACACAAGCAACAGTAATTTAGGGATAAAAAAGCGGTTACAGTTTACGGTTGGTAAAATTAAATAATTGCCACCACAACCGCCTTAGGCAATTAGCAGTTATTTAACCTACAACAAGGCTTTTTTGGCCCAATAAGCTACACTATTTGAAATCCTATCTCAAATGATGTCGTTTTATGTGTGTGTATATATAATAACCACTAACCGCCTACCCTTAAAACTACTAACCACACCGCCCTAAGCGGTTAGAGGTTTTTCCCAACCGGCTACAAAAGTAATTTGCGGGCAATTATTAACTGTCTGCTTTTTCAGCCTTTAAGTAATTGTCTAGATGTGAGCAATTATTGTAGGGGAATGTTGGATTTGAAGAATGGTAAGAGAATATGTAGGAGATGTTTTTTTCGCCAATATTAGCTATATTTAGGAGAAGGGTGGGTTTTACCAAACCTGTTGGAGATGGTACTGTAAATAAGTGGAAATTCAGATTTTTAAAGGCAAAAATACATATATTTATTATATATTAATAAGGCGTGTTAAACACCTCATGGTGGGCACGCTAAACATTCTTGTTTTCTCAATCCTCAAACCTTACAAAAACCTTTTAATTTTTAGGGTTAAATACCTCTAAGGTCCCTGAGTTTTGACAACTTTATTTTTTAGTCTCTGAGTTTCAATTCGCATCACAGATGATACATCAATTTTGGAAAATGACCAAATTAGTACCTCGGTTAATTTCTCCATCCAAAAATTAACGGTCCTCCACGTGTCAACCTCAGAAGTTGACACGTGGCACTATATAAAAAAATAAAAAATCTTTAAAAATTAATTAAAAAATTAAAAAAAAAAATTGAAAAAACTAAACAGGAAAATTTTTTTTAGGGTTTATTTTTCCCGTTTTGCCCTTGGGGTGGCCGAACCACCCCTGTGCCCCTTGGGGGTGGTTCAGCCACCCCCAAGGGCAAAACCCTAAACCCGAATTTTTTTTTTTTTCTGTCCTGGGGGTGGCCGAACCACCACATGGGGGTGGTTTGGCCACCCCAGACCGGCCGGCCACCTACCTAGCCAAAATGGGGGTGGCCGGCCACCCCCATAGTGGCCAAGCCACCCCCTTTTTTTTTTTAGTTTTTTCAATTTTTTTTTAATTTTTTAATTAATTTTTAAAGATTTTTAATTTTTTTATATAGTGTCACGTGTCAACTTTTGAGGTTGACACGTGGCGAACCGTTAATTTTTGGACAGAGAAGTTAACCGAGGTACTAATTTGGTCATTTCCCAAAATTGATGTATCATCTGTGATGCGAATTGAAACTCAAGGACTAAAAAATAAAGTTATCAAAACTCAGGGACTAAAAATATGTTTAACCCTAATTTTTATACTACTATTTGGATTTTTTTTTTTTGACATTGTTATGGTTATACAAGAAAAATTAGACCATGTGAGAATTTATTGTGGTTATTTTCTTAATTATACTTATTTGGGTTTGATTGTGAACATAAAATTTGTACATAAAAGTGATGAACTATTTTATTCCCAACAAAAAAAAAAAAATGAACAAGAATTTGGTTATAGAAAGAGTTTATATATTGAGAAATAAAAGATAAATCATGGTCTATATATAGTTTTTCTTCCCCGTCACTTTTTGTTTAATTTTTAATTTTTTTTATCAAATAATCTTATATATGCACTTAAAGAGAGAAACATAAGGATATTTTGGAAGTATAAATAATTTCTACAGGATGCCTAGTAGTAAACCTAACATTAAAATCCCACATTCTCAAGAATCATATAAGATTTCTAACCACTTTCAAAAGTGGGTTTATTCACATGCATCCACAAGAATCTAGAATCTTATGCACCACATTTATGAGAATGTAAATGCCAGAGGAAATGTGTTATTGCCCCTCATAGGATAGGGATCGCCTCTCACATAGAGAGATTGACAGCTCTCGATAAGAGAAGGTTGCCTCTCATAAATAGGGGTGACAACCCCTCTTTGAGCAGAGGTCGCCCCTCATAAAGAGATGCGGCCACCCCTCATAGGAGAGGGACTTCCACCCAACCTGTTAGTTGTGGCCGACCAACCCTAACTAGGAGTGGCTGGCCAGCTTATTTTTTTCAAAAAAAAAAAATGTTGACTTTTTGTTTTATATTTAGGGACATTTATAATTTAAAGTAATTGTACTACATGGCAAATGCAATTGGTATTTATTGGGTCAAACGAGAGTCACGTGTCATTAATTTATTTGTTTGATGTGGCATATTGTTAATTAATTAAACAATAAGCTGACAATGTGACCTATTTGAAACCAATAGAAAATTTAAGGACTTAATTATCAAAATAAAAAATTTAAATATTTAATTGAAATGGTATGAACACCTAAAAAGTAAATTTAATTTTTTCTAAAAATAAAATATAAAAATAGAGCAGGATGACCCTTTATTTCAAAGATATCGCAGGGAACTCTAGCTAGGGGGCGTCACTGGGATGCTCTGGCACTTCATAGGATGCTGGGTAGGGTGTTAATTTATTGCTAACTTTAGTATTTATAGTAAGGCCCATCTTGATTTTCTACCACATTTTTATATATACTTGAGCTAGCTAGAAAGTTGAGAAATCTAAAGGGATAAAGCCGTAATACTGAACCTAGACGACATAGTGGGCTAGCTGGCTAGATTGAAGGTAGAGAATAATATCTGTGGCCCTATGTCATCCTACCTTTTGACTCTCTATCCTCTCTGTAGCCATTCCTTTCCTGCTTTTTTCATTGATACAATTAAAGCGACTGCTAACTGGATTCCGGTATATATATTCACCCAACTTTGATCAGAAAGAGGCTAGCTTTAGATCTGTAAATCAGAAAAGGTTTTCCAAGTTGAGCACTAAAACGATAAGGTAGACGTAGGCCCCCATACATATATTTCCTGACCATATCCATATACATGATCATGCCTAGGCGAAACCTTGCGTGGTTCAATATATGTACGTAATGCTAATGTACGTATATATTACGGTATTAATAAGTGCTTCCCGCTTGTAAAGCTTTTGTACGTACCCAAATATTGTTGAAAAATGACGTACGTACAGAAGCACAAGTTTCGGTAAGCCGTAAGCTTTTGGCCACTCATCGCCACAATGTTATTCTCTACCCTTCATCTAACCCATTATTCTGAACAGGTTCAGATTTACCATCAGCTTCATATGCGTGGATTTTTCTCAAGTGGTCCTCCTACCCAATTGCATCCATTACTGAACATGTGAATGAAGAAAGATAGATAGCTAGCTAGGGAACCTTTTCTATATAGAGTAGGTTTTCTGTACATTGGCTTGCCAAGAAGGCATGCAAGAATTAAACCATAACAACAGAAACAGAAGGTCAGCTGTCCCCTAGAGCTCCCTCGACCACTTCACTGGAACTTTAAATAACCCTCAATTAAGTAAGGGCAATTCTAATTCTACACCACTGAAGTATTTGGGGGAACTCTGGTTGTCACCTGACGTTGATTAATTCGCCAGAAGAGCTAGGGTTGCGCGTTGTTTACGTATATATAGCTAGTAATGAATTTTTGAGGTATATAAGGTTCGATTTTTCTCTGCATTTCATGTCTCATGTACAATTCATTCCGAAGGCTGGAAGTTATATCACATGCACTATTGAAATTCGTTAAAATGTTAATAGCCTACATGTGACGATTTTTCTTTGGTATATATATATATATATATATATATGTATAGGAACTAATTAAGTGAATGTTTAATTAGAAAAATAGTTCTTTTAAAGTTTTTAGGTGTTCTTTTGTCCTTTATTAAGTCTAATTATATATTATGACTAGCTATGACTACAAAGTTGATCCTAGCTAATTCTATCAGTTCACCTAAAATAAAGGCGTGTAAATTAAAAGTCCCCTAAATTAACCAAAAAATTGAAGTCCCAAATTCCCATTCCCAAAACAGAAGGTTGAATTAACAAATCAATAAACCCTTCATTAAAAGATTATATTCTGATTTTATTTTATTTTTCTAGTTCCTGTATATATGCCTATGAGCATAAAATTAATCTTCGTGATATATATTTTATACCTACAAACAAACTATCATAAAAAGTCCTATATATATATACACTCTTGAAAACCCAAACTCTATACCCCATTCCCCATAGTTACATAAGCATAAATATTTTGCTTAAAATTTAACTACACAACAAATTAATATCAATTCTTAAAGCTGAAAAATAAGAAGAAGAAAAAACCCCTAAATGTTTTTCATTCTAAAAGTTTATTTTTCCCTGTATTTATGTGTCGGGTCAGCCCATCTTCGACGGTTTTTAGGAAAGCAAATAGTGACGATGAAGTACTCATGCATGAATTGAAGAAGTACTCGATCTAGACCATATGCACGTACTACAGAGGATATAGTTTGGAGCAGACAAGCGAAATTCCACATCATCATTGAATGACGATCCCATGAAAGACTTCTGATCAAATTTCTCAATTATATGCATGTAACTGCTCTTACTGATAACAAGCAGAATGGGATCGAAGCTCAGTTACTTTCATTTCAATAATTCCCGCTCTAAAGCTGATAAAGTTCACTTTGCAAACATCACATGCTACATTTAATTTGTTGTAACAACCCAAATTTTCAAATATAGCTACCAAGCTAAAAGAGGGAAAATATCAGAAAGAAATAAACAAAAAAAAAAAAATTTACTATGACTAATTGAAATTTTGAATGGTAAACAAGAAGAGAAGATCCAAAAATATTGTTAAATTTGCTCAATATTTTGTTTATGGTCAGATGAATGAAAATTAATCCTTTGTTGGGCTTTCAACCTTCGACGTCTAATAGGTGGTTAGTGGGGTCTTGGCCCTTGGAGCTTTTCAGAGGATGTAATTTGGACTTATTCCTTGGGGACATTGTGTGTTTGTTCAATTGCATGTGTTGAGTGTACGTGTTATTGTATGTGTTGTTTTGGTGTTACTGTATTGTGTTGTTGGGTTAAGGTCTTCGTTGTGTTGAGCAACTAATACCAGCTTTGTATTCTTTTCTTTTTGTTTAATTAATTTACTAATTTCATTCATCCAAAAAATAAAAGTGGTGAGAAATTCGCAAACACTGAGACCCAAATTTACACTCTCTTATTCATACGAAAGGCATACAGAAGAGAATCTCTTTGTCGTTAATTCTACAACCATGGCTATGCATTCAATATTATTGCTTCTAAAATCAGTGCCAAAATAACTGGTACACTCAATGCACTACTATAACATGTAAAAGGCTGCACCAGGTTAATTAATGCGCAAGGAATTAAAGTAACGTTCACAATAATATGGCTTGAATTTCGTGAAGCCTGACAACACAAACCAAATATGTTTTCTCCAAAACAAAACCCTTAAGGGCACACATGGTCATGCATGCCATACTCTGATCAGGAAAGGAACCTTCAACAATATATTCAGGAAAGGCCTCTCCACTTTTATAATGAAAATTTTGTTACTCTTCATGTATTATTTCGATCCCATATTGAAAATATGAGTAGCCAAATAAAGAGTACTGTTTGGTTTATAAGAGATGTTCATGGTGTTAAGTCTCACATTGCTTATTTACTATCAGGTGAAACTGTGCAAAGTCTCATTCTAACTACCATTCTTTTTGCAATGTCTCCCAATATTTCAACTTTGGCAATGTCCTCCTAATCAACCATTAAGTTGAAATGTCCCATTTCTGCTACCCAAATAATAAAATTACTCTCCTTAAGATATATATAAAAAAAAAAATTTAAAAATAAAAAAATAAAAAAAAATAAAAAAAAAAAGGAATGTTTTTGAAATTTTTTATCTCTTAAAAGATATTTTTATCGTTTTGAGTTGCCATTTCATTGGTAGATTGGGAAACATTATATATAAAAATTAGGATTAAGTACTTCTATAACCCCTGAGTTTTCATAACTTTATTTTTTAGTCCCTGAGCTTCAATTTGCATCACAGATGGTACCTTAATTTTAGGAAAAGATCGAATTGGTACCTTGGTTAAGTTTTCTGTCCAAAAACTAACGGCTCACCACGTGTCAACCTCAGAGGTTGACATATGGCACTATATAAAAAAATTAAAATTTAAAAATCTTTAAAAATTAATTAAAAAATATTAAAATTTAAAAAAAAATATTAAAAATTTAAAAAAACCACCTTGGCCACCATGGGGGTGGCCGGCCACCCCATTTTGGCCAAGGGGGTGGCTGGCCAGTCGGGGTGGTCGGCCACCCCCTGGACAAAAAAAAAAAAAAAAAAAAAAAATGGCAAGATCGGTTTTGTTCTTGGGGGTGGTTCCGGTTTGGGAGTGGTCGAACCACCCCTAAGGGCCAAACCCTCCAAATTTTGTTTTTTCCGTTTTGTCCTTGGGGTGGACGAACCACCCCCGTAGCCCCCAAGGGCAAAACCGATCTTACCATTTTATTTTATTTTTCCAAAGAGTGGCCGAACCACCCCCAAGGGCAAAACTGATCTTGCCATTTTATTATTTTTTTTTTTTTTTTGTCCAGGGGGTGGCCGATGGGTGATTCGGCCACCCCAGGTTTGCCAGCCACCCTCTTTTTTTAAAAAAATAATAATAATAATCAATTTTTTTATTTTTTAATTAATTTTTAAAGATTTTTAATTTTTTTATATAGTGCCACGTGTCAACCTCAAAGGTTGACACGTAGCGGACCGTTAGTTTTTAGACGGAAAGCTTAACCGATTGAGGTACCAATTCGGTCTTTTCCTAAAATTGAGGTACCATCTGTAATGCAATTTAAAACTCAATGACTAAAAAATAAAGTTGTGAAAACTCAAGGACTAAAAAAAGTGTTTAACCCTAAAAATTAAAACATTAAAGAGGAAGTAGTTAGAAGACAGTAAATACAATTTCCCAAAAATCTTAATATATAATTGCTCGCAATAATCCGTTGGCTTTTCCCACCCGAAAGGGAATAAAAATGATTGGTCCTGGAAGAAGGCGTAACGGACCGCATGCTCCCCACACAAGAAAAGTCCGCGGTCAGCGCGTTTAATGCAGTTGGATACGAAAGCCTACAAACACTTGTGTTAGCGTGGGTCGGCTACAAGCGCTTTTAAGAAATAGTGCCAAAATAGCCGGCGGATTTAGTGTGACGCTAACATGTAGAAGGCTACGCAAGAAAGGTCGGAATAATAGCAATCTTCAGAATCATTGGCTAGGCTGGCTAATTTTTGCCGCAGAAAATTTGAGCATATCTCAAGAGTTTGCTGAACTATAAATTAGCTAGTGACTCGCTCCCATTATTTGTCATCCTTGATTAACCATTTCACTTGCCATGGCTTGGAACCTGCAGGCACATAACTCTCATGGCACCATCGGCAGCCTTGTCATGGCACTTTGTTTATTTACAGTAGTGAATAACACAGTTGCAGTTGTAATTAAGCATCCGTTACTCTTAATTTCCAACCAAAAAGAAAAAAATATTTTTTTATTTCTTTCTTTCACATTTTCTGATGAACACTAATTATGAAGCTTCCTATTTTGATATTTATGGTTTCAGTGGCTCAATCACGGGAGAGATTTTAGTAACCGAAGGTACGGGTCTGCCGAAGTGGTAATCAGCCCAATGACAGTGTCAAACATGCGGCTGAGATGGAAATTCTTTGCTGGAAAAGATATAACTGCGACGCCCGCAGTAGCCGATGGAGTGGTTTATTTCCCATCATGGAATGGATATTTGTATGCCGTGAATGCTTTCAATGGTACATTAATATGGAGGCAGAACCTTGGTGACTTAACCGGACTAAATGGCACTGGGATCGTTGTGAACGTAACCGTGTCGAGATCGACCCCAACAGTGTACGGAAAACTCTTGCTTGTTGGAATTTATGGGCCTGCTGTTGTGATTGCCGTGGATCGATCAAATGGGAGGCTCCTTTGGTCAACTCAACTTGACCCGCGTCCTCGAGTTTTGATCACCATGTCTGGAACAGCATGCATGGGGTTAGTCAAGCATTCGAATATCTACCTTTATATTTATACGCTTTAATATATAGCTAGCTAGTCTCGGATACAAATAGTTGCAAAAGTACTTCATTTAAGCTCTTGCATGAACTGGTTTTGCAATCGTAATTTTGAATTATTAAATTTTTAATGTTGGATTATTCTCAAGTGTGAGTCCCTTTTAATGTTATTATTCTGTTAAAATTTTCTATTAAATCTTAAAGGAGAGCATCAAAATTCTTAAAATATCCCAACTTTTAAATTTCTTCAAAAAAAAAAAATAGTAAAAAAAAAAAACTAAAAAGTAATAACTGAACATTGAATAACCCACACAACCAGCCAGCTAGCCATGTCTCTCCAGACTTACCACCCATTTTTTCTTTTTCTTAAGGGGTACTTTTGTAAATTTTACAACTAGAGTTATAAGAGACATTTAATCTATTAGCCGTTTAATTTAATACAAAACCTAACATTAAAAGAGATTGATAATTGAAAGCTCGATATTGAGTGTTTTGATAATTTGAAATTACGATTGCAAAACCCTTAAAAATTCGAGGGAATCGATAAGTACTGAAGTTTCCGTGTATAGTTTTTACTCATATTAGGCCGGTGTCTTGGACTGACTAAATAGTTTACGTGTGTTCCTGATTTGATTCTTCTTCAATTAAAAGGGAGCTAGCTAGAAGCAATAACGTACGTAATTTATACCTTTGTCTAGGGCATTCTATGTCGGAGTATCATCACTAGAAGAAGCATTACCGGCTGCCCAATGTTGCACATTCCGAGGCAGCTTGGCAAAGCTTGATGTTCTAACAGGAAGAATCCTTTGGCGGACCTATATGCTTCCTGATAATGGTGGAAAATTAGGAGGTTACTCTGGTGCTGCTATATGGGGAAGCAGCCCTTCCATTGACATGAACAGGAGACATGTTTATGTGGCAACTGGGAACCTCTACACAGCCCCGTCTGAGGTGCAACAGTGTCAAGAAAAGCAGAACAACGAGACATCAAAACCTAGTCATCCCGACCAGTGCATTGGGCCAGATATCAATTTCAATTCGATTTTGGCTTTGGATATGGATTCTGGGAGGATCAAATGGTCAAGGCAATTGGGCGGCTATGACGTATTCTATTTTGCATGTTTAACACCTAATAACCCTGATTGTCCGACAGGGCCTAACCTGGATGCGGACTTTGGTGAGGCTCCCATGCTCGTTACCATTTTTGCCAATGGAACCAAACGCGATGTCGTGGTGGCCGTGCAAAAAAGTGGCTTTGCATGGGCTTTAGACCGTGATAATGGCAGCATAGTTTGGTTTAAAGTAAGCTTTTCATTCAAGTGGATTTAATTAGTAGACTGACTACTATACGACTGATATAAAATTAGATCATGAGTTGACAATGAAAATCAGTCTTAATTAGATTAGCACGTGAAAAAAAAGAAAAAGAATATACTATTTAGTAGATTGCTATATATACAACTGTCATACCATTAAAATTAAATGACTATAAAAATTAGCCATTAATTTTATTTTTTACAAATGTTGATTTAAGAATTGAGTTTTACTATTACATCACCAATTTGTTTAGCAATTTACTAAATAGCTACTCGTGAAACATTCAATTATATGAAGTGTTTTTACAAAATAAAATCAGTATGGCCCATATATGATATTAAAATTGAAGAGTTTTGTAGTTGGCAGGACCGGGTGGCGAAGAGGGAGGAGGGATATGGGGTGCAGCCTCAGATGGAAGAAGGGTGTACACAAACATTGGCAACGGCAACCGAGAGAGCTTCACACTGAAACCATCAAGCCTGAATACAACGGCCGGTGCATGGGTGGCTCTTGATGCGAATTCTGGGGAAATTGCTTGGTCCACGGCGAACCCCAGTAATGATACTTCCCAGGGACCCGTCACGGTAGCCAATGGTGTGGTTTTTGCAGGGTCTGTAGCTTCTAATGGTCCAATATATGCCATGGATGCCAACACTGGGGAGATCCTCTGGTCATATAATACTGGCGCTACTGTGTACGGAGGTGCATCAGTGAGTTATGGATGCATTTACATAGGGAATGGATATACAGTTGGCCTCGCAAAGTTCCACCCTACCTGGACTCCCGGAACTTCACTCTATGCCTTCTGCATCAAATAAGACTCATCCTCACTGTCAACAAATAACATTTCATGATGTTGAGATATATACATACATGGACCTGTGAACTTAAAATAAAATTACAGCAGCAGTTTATCCTCCACAAAGTTTCTGAAAAAATAAATAAATAAATAATACAATAAAATAAAATTTGGAACTATGCGTGAATTAAGGCCATTAATTTTTTACACGATAAATCCAACATAAACTTTAAACGAAATTAACGGATTAAAGTTTAAGGGCGGTTTGATCCACCCGTATAATTAAATAGATTGGATTATGATTTATCTATATAGTCTTATACACGACTCAAACCTAACACACGATGTAAGAACTAGCAACTTTTTACGCAACGCATAAACTCGATAGAACCATTGGGTTGTAAAATAACTTTGATCATTTTTATTTATTTTTATGATTTTTTCCTGGGTTTTTAACTTTTTTATATCACCTAGAATGGACTTTTGAGGGGGCCATATATACGGGCCAGGTGCCACTCTAACCCAATTTCTATAAAGGAAATTCTCCAATGGCCCAATTACGATTATTAGTTTAGGATCAAGACATGGGCTGGGTTCACGGGCCTGGGTACTACTACTAAGGTACCTTCGCTCTTCAATTGTTGTTTATTAAACGAAGCATGCTAACGGTAACCATTCTCATACAACGCAGGCTCACTCAGGCAATACGTCGAACACTTTCGATTCCCTCCTCACCTGTCAATCAAATCCTTTCCAGTTTCTACTTTCTTTGCACCAAAACACCTGAAAGTTTTCCCGATAAAATTTTAGACTCGAAAGAAGAAAAACCCAGTTGCTTATCTTATAGGATTGAGAAGCTGCCAAAGGGTGAGTCTGCTGGGTCTTCCGTTCAGAGCTGGAAATTTCCCAAGAAAATGTTAGAGTCAAAAGAAGAAGAAAAACCCAGTTGCTTATCTTATATGATTGAGAAGCTGGCAAAGGGTGAGTCTGTTGGGTCTGCCTTTCAGAGCTGGATGGGTCGTGGGTTTCCTATTCACAGAGGAGAGATTTTCCACGCCATTAACCGTCTCAGGAAGCTCAAGATGAACAAACGAGCTCTTGAGGTCTCTCTCTCTCTCTCTCTGGGTTGTGTGTGGGTGAAATGTGTGTAAATTTTGAAAAGCGACGTATATGCTTGTTTAAATGTTTAGAGTGTTTGTTCTAATTGCGTATGTAGGCGAATTTGGAGGCACTTTCCCCATCAAAAGCTCTGCGAATTTTTGAATTTGTATAATTCTTGTTTGGTTGCTGAGAAAACTTTGGGGAAGGGGCAAAAATAAAATAATGACTTTTATGATTTATGTTGTTGTGTTTCCTAAATAAATGAAAGGGACACCTCAACATGGCCAGAAAGTTTAGTTAGAGGAGGTTTTGTTTCCTTAGCTTTCAACTGGCGTGAATTATTGGAATATTGATTTTGATTTCTACTGTTTTCTCATATTTTCCTTCTTATAAATCTAAAATGATAAGCATGTAAATTTACAGATGGAAATTCAAATGCTAATGCAATATAAATCAAGTAAAAAAACACATTACTATTGAGGATTGTTCAGAAAGCAAATATGAAACAAATTCACCAGACACTGAGCTATTTGTTTGTTTTGCAGGTAATGGAATGGGTGATCAGGGAAAGGCCCTATAAGCCTAAGGAACTAGACTACTCTTATCTATTGGAATTTACAACTAAATTTCATGGGATATCACAGGGTGAAAGGCTCTTTTGTTGTGTCCCTTCCGAGTTCCAGAATGATCTGCTCTATAACAACCTCGTGATATCATGCTTGGATAAAGGTTCGATAAGGCTTTCACTTGCGTACATGAAGAAAATGAGGGAATTGGGTCATCCCATCTCACACTTGGTCTTCAACCGCCTCATAATCCTCCATTCCTCCCCGAGCCGTAAGAAAATCATCCCCAAAATCCTCACTCAGATGAAGGCTGATAAGGTGGTTCCACATGTCTCAACCTACAACATTCTTATGAAAATGGAAGCTAACGAACACAATATTGAAGGGCTGATGAAGGTATACAGTGACATGAAACGAGCAAAAGTTGAGCCAAATGAAATATCTTACTGCATAATAGCTACTGCACATGCAGTGGCAAGGTTGTACACAGTGGCCGAAGCTTACGTTGAAGCTGTGGAGAAGTCTGTTACAGGGAATAACTGGTCAACACTAGATGTACTACTTATATTGTATGGGTATTTAGAGAAAAGGAAGGAACTGGAGAGAATTTGGGGCATTGTGCAAGAACTCCCCCATGTTAGGTCTAAAAGTTACATACTGGCAATTGAAGCATTTGGTAGAATTGGACAGCTGAGTCAAGCTGAAGAGATTTGGTTAGAAATGAAGTCGGTAAAAGGGTTAAAAACAAGTGAGCAGTTCAACTGTATAATATCTGTATATTGCAAACATGGGTTGATTGATAAAGCATCTGGTCTTTTCATGGAAATGGAGATCAATGGGAGCGAACCAAATGCCATAACTTACCGACATCTTGCTTTGGGTTGCTTGAAAGCAGAATTGGTGGAGGAAGCCTTGAAGACTCTAGATTTGGGGATGGATCTAATAACGACCAAGAGGGTCAGGAATTCAACCCCATGGTTGGAGACCACTCTTTCAATAGTTGAGATTTTTGCAGAGAAGGGCGATTTAGTGAATGTTGAGAAGTTGTTTCAAGAACTTACAAAAGCTAGGTATACCAGGTATACATTTGTATACAATACTTTGCTCAAGGCATATGTGAAGGCCAAGAAATATGATCCAAATTTTTTGAGAAGGATGATTCTAGGAGGGTCTAGGCCAGATGCTGAGACCTATAGCTTGATGAAACTTGCTGAGCAATTTCGGAGTTGATTGTAATCTGCTATAATACTCATTTTTCTTGATTTTTAGTGCAAAGAGGTGGCTTATCAAATTTGTGTGTAGAAAAGAATGTGTTCACCAATATGTTGTGTGCCACATCATAAGTCTCTCATGTGTTGCAACTTGTAGAGAAAACTTATATATGTGGCACAGCTTGATTATTAAGAGTAGAACTTATGCATTTATGATGTAATGTAAAAAGTGGCTAGTATATACCGTGGTTATCCTACACTAGTGATTAGAGCTCACCAACCAATAAAAACATTATCAACATCAAAGGTTTTAAATTATACCTATTTAACTTTATCTACTGGAAAATTGTGCATGTTGCATCTGTAGGATGAAAGTTCTTAGAATGAACCCTTAGAAGCATTTTATTAAGAAGGCTGCCAAAAAAATTAAGTAAAAGTCTGTTTATCCAAAATAAGATCTTTGTTATGAAACTATGAGTCTGATATTCCAGCGTATAGCGTGCACAGAGATTTGTTTATGAAAGAACGCTTTACTCAACTATATAGCTTTGATAAATATGATCCTTTGGTTTTATGATGTGGATAAGCATTACTCATGTTCTATTTCTAATATTGTGGATAAGCTTTGAGTATGTCAACGAACTAAGAATCAATTGCATATTCTGTTAAGATTTTTATGTTATGAATACAAGTATACAACTCTTTATCTTTCTTATTATATAAGCACCTTAGCCATGTACATCTGGTCTTGTCTTCTCTTTGTCCTTTCAATATATAAACCTTGTGTCTCTATCTGTAAATGATGGATTAGTGAGTCTAGACCACTGTCAAATATCATGAGTTGCTATACTGATTGGAATCTATTGGTTCCAAATATATTCAAATCAACTTGAACTTCTGATTTGTATCATTTGACTAGTATTTTTGGACATAGGATTTTAATATTAGCAAGGAAGATTTGAATGATTTCTTTGGTGGACCTGCTTTCCTTGCTTGGGCTCGCATGGGAAATTTACATGGGTAGGTAAAGGTGATATTGGGAAATTTACATGCTTTTAAATTGTAGAACCTGACATTTATTCAATCACAGATGGGGTGGGCCTTTATCTCAAAATTGGTTGGATCAACAATTAGCTCTACAGAAACTGATACTATCCCGGATGCTAGAACTAGGCATGACTCCAGGTATTGTTAAGTTTAATGCTATTTCGTTTTTACCTATCGAAAAAAAAGTTTTTATATGTAGTCAAAATCACAAGTCAGTGATGGCCATCTCCTGAAAAATGAAGCACTGGAGCTCTTACCTTGACATTTTTAAATGAAAGTCAATTAACAAATGGAGTCTTTGAAGACTTCAAGTCCCTTTTGCTCAATTAAGAGATAGCTTCACCATTCTTTATGAGCGTCTTTTAGTAAATCTCTTCTTTCATAAGACAGAGTAAACTACACAACTACACACATTCACATACGTATATTATTGTACAAATCTAAACATATTTTTTTAAAGAAAATTTATATATGCCAATTAAAATTGGAATTTCTGCACAGGAATCTCAGTTGACACACTGAACTGGTTTACGATTCAGCAAATAACACATCCCACAACATGGGAATTCCACTCAATTGCCACAGTCGGGACTTAACTTAGCAAAACAAAAATAAGAAACAATAAAAAAGAATGAAAGAAAGAAAAACGAGGTCAAACCATCACATAGCTTATTCAAATACGATGCGATCTTGATCATGTAATGACAAACCAAGGATTCACAAATCAATTAAAGCAATGAAAAAGTGACCAACCAAAGTGATTTTGGCTTGTTTGATAACACTTTTTCCTTCTCCCTTTTGTTTTATCTTTTCAAAACCAAAACATCAACAAACAACCCAAGACATAAAACACTCAAAACTATTTTCACTTTTATGTCACATCAAAACACTTTCTCAAACAAAAAATAAAAAGCATCATCTAAAAAGCATTAACAAACGGGGCCTTTCTCTTCTTTCAATCAACTTTAAAAGCAGACTTGTTCCCACCAAACAAAAAATACACAAAGTAAATGGCAGAGCAGCCACACTGTTTCAAGGCTGAAAAGAAGATAAAGGCCCTTGTGTGTAAGACTAACGTCATTAATCAACTGAAACTAATAAAAAATTATGTACAGAAGATGGAAAATAAGTTTCATAGGTATTTTTTAAGTAAATATGATCTTACAAGTCAACCAAAAAGGAAGTCCTCAATTATAGGGCTGGATGATAGCATTGTATGAAAAAGTAGGAGATTTGGGAGGATCATACAGTTATTCTGGATTACAGCTGGGATTATAGTATAGATGCTTAAATAATAATATGCAGATTTAATTGTGTTTCTGCCCCCACGTACGACTTGGTTAAATTGATCGAATTATGAGAGAACAAGCCTTGTACACCACTGTAACTACTACATATTTTTCTGTTTTCTGTTCTTTTATTGTCTATTTTCGGGTTAACTGTAACTGCTTTTAGCAGCACACGGTTTGCCATCCACTACTCGTCCTTCGAATACAGTTGGACAAATAAGGTTTTCTTCATACGCGACACCTAATTCCATAGAGAGAAAGGGAGGTGCGTTGCGTTTGCATCTAGCTTCATTTTCAGGCGTCACTCTATTTTTGTCTTCATTTTAGCTACCCTTTGGTAGAAGCTTATGACTTTTCTAGCAATGCTTTATGTTCCAGCATTTGTTTGCAAACATGGTAAGGCACAAAATCGATTATTCCCTTTTCTTTTCTTTTGAAAAAGGCCTCTTGAACGAATCCTCGAGGCTCAAAACAAGATTCTTTGACAGAACTAGAATTCGCAGACTTTGAAGTTTCAATGCACTTTGTCACTTTTGAACAACTTGGTTGAAACTGTACCACCTGGAAAAGAATAACGTTCCCATGTTTCACACATGGATGTATAGTAGAGAAGACTCATTATATAAGGGTAAAAAGAACACAGTTTTATTTATTTGGCTAGGAAAGGAATGAAAAAAACACCTCGATTGACTACTAGCATTCAGTTCGTTTCTATTACAAACTTACAAATTCACAAGAAAAATAACAAGAGAAACAGAACCAAACAATTCTTCCTCCTCAGAAGGAGCAGAGAGACGAGGAGAATTTTAGAAACATCAGTTCAGGTGAGATAGTTGAGGAACTCCGCAGCCGTTGCGATTGCACCACCCGTAATGGCATCCACCACAATTTTGTCTTTGTTATTGTTGCTGGCTGCAGATACCAGAGCACCTGTCACCGCACCGCCAATCATGGCATTCTTCTGCAATACATCCAAAGAAAAGAAAATATGTTAAGGAAAAATTCTCAGTTGAAAATCAAAACTGCAAGTGGATGGATCTCTTGATTGAGTAGGGAAATAAGAATATGTTTCGTGTTTTGACAGTTTCAAAAAAAGAAAAAGAAAAAGGAACTCCTCTTTTTAACAGGTTCTAACATCATGACTAAGTAAAAGAATATGTAGGACACGAAGAAAAGGAACTAAACTGATTCAATCAAGGCTCCTCTAGCAAGAAACACATCTTGTCAGTAAAAAGATATCAGGCTAGTTTGGCAAACTATTTTCATTATTCCTCTATTTCTTTTCACTTATTTCAAAAATATCAAATCAAAAACATTCTAACTTTTTTACACTTTTTATATCACATCAATAATTTTTTATTATTATTCAAATAAAAAAATCCATTACAAAACAAAATTTTTTCACTTTTCTATAAAACATTCTCAAATTTTATATCACACCAATCACTTTTTACTATACAATACATAAATATTCCCCAACTCAATTACTTACCAAACAGGCCAATCAATTTATTGTGCGGCCAACAAATTACTAGTGGGGGTTATCTGGTTTTATTTCCCTGATCTAATTTCAGAAGCTTCATAAACAGGTTAAATATACCGAAAAATCATTAGGAAACTAATAAGTGGCCATGTTCTGAACCCTGAGAGAAAGAAAAATTACTCGTGTGGACAAGAAGAAATTCAATTAGCACTTTACAGCAAACATACCCAGTCTGTGGTGCCACGAACCCTCTCTACTCCATACTCAATTCCCACGTAAACTCCAGCCACGGTTCCTGTAAATAAAAGGGATTTCTTAGTATGGCTCCTCATTTTGCAAAATACAATCAACAGAAGCATTTACCAAACAAAATTGCATTATCTCATTGATAACAAACATTAAATATGACTCGTACTTACCCCAATACGCGCCTTCTTTACACATCTTCTTCAGCTGCAATAACATTACTTTTCATTAGCAGGGCAAGATTGGCATGTCACATTCATCTGTTGCTTAACAACTTTGACAGTATTAGCAACACAATTACTAGGAGTCTACTCCGAAAGATTAGTAAACATCCCCAGGCAACACAGAACCTATTGATCAAACAAGTAATATTGTACCAATCTGTATGTTCCTGTCAATGTCTGAAGTAAAAATGTAGCTACTGAAGGAAACCACCATGACATCGCAGCACAGCATGTTATAAATATAGTTTCATAGATACTCACCGTGTGCTCAAAATTGTGACTTGAAATACTCCCTGCAAACAGCACAGCGCGTACATTAGAAAAGAACTTGATAATATCATCTTATTTTCGGGCTGAGAAACTGTAGCAGAGTAAAAATTCTAAAACAACAAGAACGAATTGAATCTTAGATTTATTATTATTATTATTATTATTGCATGGGACACACCCACTCTGGATTTGCAAAAACAGTTTAGCGTAATCGAAATAATTCGAAACCAAAACAATGGCAATGTCAAACAAAAGATTGAAAGTATATCTTTTCCATCTTTCTCAGCGGCCAAATTCATACCTTTTTTCACGGCGTGATATGCATCCTCTGCAGCTGCTCTGGTAGCTGCGACCTGAGCAAAAAATCAAGAATAAAGCGGTCTAATTCTCGATGTTGCGGTCTCAAATACATTACCCAGAAAGAGAAGAAGACAAAGAAGAGAGAAAGATAAAAGAGAAAAAAGAGGGAATGAAGAATATTACGGTGCCGATCTTCAAGAACCCATCGACGGTGAGGTTGAGGAAGGGGTTGCCCATGTCGATCGCCACGTCCACCTTTGGAGTGGTCACAGAACCCGAAAACCTGCTCCGAGGCATAGTTTCTTCACTCTCACACAACACTCTGCGTCAGTGCGTCACTGGAGCTCTCTCTCTATCTCTAACTCTGGGTCGTATTGACTTGTTGATCTTGATTCTTGTGCTGGCTAATATCTGATTTATTTTTCCCTTTTTAAATAGTTTTCCTTTTGTTTGATTGATTTGGAAGTGAAATAAAAATGCCAGAAAAGTTGATCAAGGTCTTTTCATGCGCCGGGGGTTGGGGTTGGGGTTGGGGCCTGGGTCAAGTGCAAGTGTGTGTGACAAACATTGACTTTGAGTGACCAATTTCTTCATGTTTGGGCCTTCTTCTTGTTGGATTGAGTCCGTATTGTAGATGGTAAATTTGACAAGTCCAGTTCACAATTTGCAGTGCTCTCAGTTAATTATGTCATTGCTCGGAATAATGATAGACAGGAGACGGATAGCCTTCTCCTATTTGGCACTTTCTTTGTGAAAAGTGTATTTTATTAAAAAAAAAAAAAAATGAAAAAATACACTTTTTTCAAGGAAAGTGTTGGACAGGGAACGGGTAGCTGTCCCCTGTCTATCATTACTCCATAGCTCGACTTGCTTGAGGGAGCACTTATGTTATCCCACATCACTTAAGCCTCGTCTTTTTTTAACTAGAGAAAAAGAACAAGAACGATAGAAACTACATAAGTCAAATGATAAGAAGCAATACAAAAACCTAATACAAAATATACCAAAAATAATAAGATTGTTCTTAATAGCAATGCAAGGCAGGTCATTTCCACAATTTTGGAGGGAATCCTCGTGATGGAGCAAGCGAGTGGAAAAACAGCCAGCGGAACTGGTTGTGAAAAAACTGCCCATGGTGAAATGTGAGTGTTGATAGCATTCATGAATATCTTAGTTTCTAATCAGCTTTTAAATGAGCTAGTGAGACCAAGAGAAGCCAGAACATTCAATATTAAAATCTCCTTCAAGAACTGTAAGGTAAATAACATAAAAAACAGTACTGTGGCCGAAGATCTGAATCTAAAATTCTCTATATGTCAAAAAGACTCCACAAAAGAAGACCTAGAAAAACAATCAAACAATAAGTAAAGGAGTTTAGGATCTGCCGTAAAATGATCGGTAAAAGGCCAACAAAAATGTCCACGTGTGTCACTCACGAGAGCTACAACGACTCGTGGGGTGCACGCAATTAATTGGATAGGTTATCGTTAGAAAGCACCTCTCATATTTTGTTGCACGCTTTGCATACAAAGTGTGTTAGTTTTCATTTCTTTAAAATATATAGATCTGCATAATCTGCTGGACATGTGTACACAAAGTATCCAAAAAAAACATTACTCTATTTTGTAACCCCAATAGAGTAGTCCAAGATTTAGTCATTCATCGACACAGGCTCATCATTCGTTGGAAACCTATCAATGATGATTAGTTTCCAGTCGAGTCAGTCAAAAATGATCGTTTTTTTTCCCCCAAAATCTACTTTTTACCTGTGTGTCCATGCGAAACAACCACCTCCAACCTTGCAGTATTTTCTTTTCCTTTTCCTTTTTGATGGGGCCTTTTACCCTGCGCCACGTATGTTATGCAATCTTGTTAAACTTTTTTTATAATTAAATTTAGTCTTATTGAGACTTCTTGTTAAACCATCAAGAAAAAACACTAAAAGCAAGGGAAAAGTGTGACACAAATGTCTAAAATTTATACTAATTTGTACTTTTAAGCTGACCTACTCTTAATTCCCTTTCTCTGAAACATCAAATGTTATTACACCCCAAATTACTTGCAACTCAATTTTGATTAAAAAATAATAATAATAATAATTAGATCGAATCACAACTACAATACAGACTATACAGTCAAACAGTCTGTGAACATGTTGAGGCACCTCAAGACACAATGCAGTATACAAATTAAACGCCCAGGAAAAAAAAAATTACACAAATTAAACACGTGGAACCTCCAAATAAGCCAAGTACAAAAGCAGGTGCAAATTTGGTTTATCCACCATTTGGGTTCCATCACTGGTTTGGAAACTTTATGGGAGATCACCATATACATTATCCTGCATTTCTGCAAAACTCAACAATTTTTGGTATAAGCAACTAATCCATATCATTATACAAAAATATTAAACAGAAAGCCACCTATAGGCTATGGCATTATATGATCATATCTGACAACATCAACTAGAAAATAGGAAAAAATTGCTCTCAAACCCCAAATAAACAACAATAAAGCTACCGGCCAACAGTCATCATGATGCATAGTAAACCACAAGAAAACTTCACCAGATCATATTAAAGGAGCAGACCATGTGAAAATGCTTCTAGATTTCCACTATCAAAAAGTAAATGCTTTCTTAGTGTTGATTGCTCATTACTGATAACTCTAAATTCAAAAGAAGCTCACTTAACCTCGGGATCCATGGGACCACTCTTAACTCACTTATAGCTAAACATACAACTATTCTTTCGACAAAGCAGCCGTGTAAGCATGTATCCATTGCCTTTTAGATGATGGCAGTACATAAAGCATTAAATGGAAATGGGGAACAATAGTTTCCATCAACTGATGAAGCAACACAAATACAATAATTTTGCCACACTAAGGGTGTGCCCGCTTTGATGTGAACAGAGCAGTGAAGCGGTGGCATAGTGATATCAGGCAGACACTGGCGGTCATTGCAGAGATAAAATGCTGGCCGCAACTGTCAGACCTATATCTGCACTTCATCAATTTTCCTTCTCTTTTCCTTTTATGTGGGTGGAAATGGTTTTATTTCATTCCTTCTTTTATCAATTTCTTCTTTTGTTTTATTTTCAAAATATAATGAAAGCATGATTCCTAACCAAGCTCTACGTTTCTAGATACAAAACCTTGAATCACATAAATCCTAGCATAATTTTCATGTATAAATTAATTCATTAGGCAGTCAGCACATGAGAAGTATGCAAGTCATGACTAATATGACTTGCTAAGAGTCAGTGCAACAATAAATTTTGGCAGAAAAGAAAAGAACAACAAAAGAAAGAAAAAAGAAACTAGTAACACCGAGTCGCCAACTAAAGCTCTCAATTGGCGAACAAGTAATAATTTCTTCATCTTGTAATGCAAAAGACTGGATTCAAACGTAACTTTCAATAAGCAAATTGGCAGAAGTATAGTAAAAGTTACACATCCCCCATATAACCATATCATCACATACTGTAAACTTTATAAGAAACTCAACAGAGTACTAAGTATACCTTTCACTAAATGAATTCTAAACATCCTCATCATGTCTGTGTTTCCAGTTCTTCTACTCATATCTCTTGTTGCTCCTTCTGACCCTTGATTCATCTGAAGCATCAGAATCAGATGATGAAGCTGCCCTCCTGCTCTTGCGCTTACGCTCTCCAGCAGAACCTTCAGATTCATCTGAATCAGAATCCGAATCTCAGCGGCTTCTCCTCCTCCTCTTCTCCTTCCTACTCTTCCTGTGCCACCGCCGACGCTCATAATCCTCATCCGAGGACTCATCCCTATTTTTCCGCCTATCCTTCGTTCTCCTCTTCCTACCTCTATCCGAATCATCTGAATCACCGCTTCCTCTCTTCCCACTCCTCTTCTTAGATCTCTCTCTCCTCTTCCTCTCCCTAGAAGCCCCATTTGACTCATCTTCATCCAACTCCTTTTTCATTGACCTTTCCTTACTACTGAGCTTTTTCTCATTTCTCTCTGCAATAATCCTCTCAATCTCTGAATCGACTTCTGAATCCGAACACTCGCTCTCATCCTCTTCATCACTCTCATCTGAACTCTCAACCACGCCTTTTCCTTTCTCCTTACCCACATTCCCCTTCAACTTCTCCAACTCAGCCATGGCAGCAGCCTCAATCACTTCTGGGACTTTATCCTTACTATCATCCTTAACACTCAGAAAGTTCCTGCACTGAAATGTGAGGTGTCCAACACGGCACACTTCTTGCACGACCCGCGAACCTCATTGGCATTTGACCCAGTTATCCGGGCAAGTGCAAGGAGGCCTTGGAAGCTTGCATAGGCATTCTCAGCATCTGGTTCAGCGTAGATGCATTGGGCATTGAAGAGTTCTTGACATCATCCTTATTGGGTGCATAGGGGTCATACCCAATTGCACTCTGCCATATACCGTGGGTTTGGAGGGCTGCACTACTGTGCACCCGATTCTTTGCAGGCATGCGAACCCTACCCGCTGTAGCCGGCATCTTGAAGTTCAGATGTCAAACTCTGCAAGAAACAAACTTATATTAGCACTTTTCAGAGCAGCAATTATAACATTCACGTAGAAATTTCACTAGAAGAAAGCCCAGGGTACTATGCATGCAATTCAAAGTAACACCAAAATTAACATCATTCCAAACTCTTTAAAGTTTTAAACCCCAAAATTGAGTAAAATCCAATTTTGTTTATATCCCAAAAATTATCACAGTTTTGGGCGGCCCAAAACTACAACAAAGAAACAAAAGGAGAGCAATATATTCATAAAGCCTTGAATTCAGACTAGTTATTCCTTCACATTCTCTTCACGCTAGACACCCTAAAAGAATACCCATATGATGGTACTAGTGAGAAAAACATTTTCATTCTAAGAGCAGTCACATGATGTAAATGCACTTGACAAACAATTTTTTTTTTATAAGTAATGCACTTAACAAACAATTAGAAACAACTAAAAGCAAGCACATCTACTCAAGGAATTTTATCAAATATTCACCATGCCATGCTATAAAACCTCTACAATGCATAATCTCATTTTGTCCATCACAATCACCACCGGCCTTCAACATTTTTGCATTTCAGAACAAATACAGTTTTTACTTGAATGCAAATTATAGCAAACTAGTATCTATGTCATCTGTTCACCTCCATCACAGCATTGCACTTCTCCAAATATGTTATTCGTACCATACAAAAAAAAAAAATCCACACCGTGATTTTAGAAAAAAGTAAAACTGAAATTTATTAGATATTAATAGACGCCTATTCATTTTACAGAAACCATTAGCAAAAGAAATTTCTAAAAACCAATTGCCTATGGTATTTCAGGCATCTTTTTTGTTTATAGCCATAAAGTAAAACAGAGATGATTAAAAAAACTGCTTAGTTTGTGCACTAGCAGGCTTTGAAATTATCAGCTAAATACAGAAAACACTATGGCACAGTAATATGGAGCTCATCAGATCAGAGCTTAACAGCAAATTAAATTGAAAATGGAACATCACAATCCAATAAAAGACCAAAAACTTTATGATGAATACCCATTACAGACAAACAAGTATATATTGCAATAACATCAAAACATGAGCATGATAGCATCGCGTTAATAACCCTTGACCCTCAACTAAATATGCTAAAGCTAGGCAACACAGAGTTCACAGAAAACAATTAGCTCCTAAAACAAATCAAATAAGGATTCCTACTTCCCATAACACTAAGGCTTAGGGCTTTAGAATTATGAGAACTAATATATGTCTAAAACCCTAAACCCAACGTCTGGTTGCTGATAAAGGCAGCAAAAGGAACACAAAGAATAAGCGATTGGCTCTAATATCTTCTGCTAGTTCGCTTTCAAAGGTGTGAAAGCTCTTATTTTGGAGATTGAGTACCATCAAGAGGGTTTCCTGTCTGTGCTGTTTTGGGAGAGAAAAAAGACAACAAAGGCAGCAGCCCCACAAGGTTCGCCTGTGGTATCTTCTCCTCCATGGTTACCCCATTGTTATACACCTCAATCTCGCCTTACCATAACACTTCGTCATCTAACCTATTCACCTTCAAGTATCCCAAAGCAACTTCTTACAACCCATTTACAAAAATTAAAAACAATATAGAAAAAACAATTAGCCTTACAAACAAACCCAAATCAAATCTTTCAAAAAATTCAAGGAAGCGGGAAATTTAAATATACCTTGAATTGAAACCCAAGCAATAGAGTAGCAACAATTAATAGGGAATAAGGAAAAAAAAATTCAGCAATAGAGTAGCAACAATTAATAGGGAATAAGGAAAAAAAAATTCAATCACCGCAATCATAGGCAGATCATGCCGATCAGACCTCATAAACCCATTAACCCCATTAATAATATAGAAAAACTAACCCTCATAGCCTTACAAACAAACCCAAATCAAATCTTTCAAAAATTTCGAACAGATAAGTGGATATTGAAATATACCTCGAAATTCTTTCTGAAATAATCGGAACCTCAGGTGGCGTAACTCGAACCTTGAAAGTCAAAAAGTTTGAAAACCCTAACTATCTGCAAATCCAAAATTGATTACTACCTACGAACGGAATACAAAAGGCAACCTTCCTAGTTCCTACTTACCACTTACCGCGTTTTTTCTCTCTCTCTCCCTCCCTCTCTTCGCTTCCCTCTTCCCTTCTCTGCTTTTCCCTCTCTATACGAAACGCACGCAATATAGCCTGGGACTGGAAGATCGGACGGCTCGAATATATCCATTTGTTGTCTCTTTGTGGAAATCGAACGGATGGATTGACTTATGTTTTCCGGACCGAAGTGATGGATGTGGCTTTTGCCATCATGAAAAAATGCTTTTAAGGCCAAACTGGGTCTGGCATGCCTTAGAATTAAGCATTGCCAGCCTGGCCCATCCCATAGTAATTTTTTTTTTTTTTTTTTTTTTGGATAATTACGCTTAACTCCTCTGATTTATCCACGATGTGGCGATTTACCCTCCAATATACAAAAATTGGTACATGACCCCCCTGAACTTGCCAACGTGTGGCAAAATCAACCTTCCGTCCAATCGACCGTTCGTTTGGACGGAAAATCGGTCACGTGCAAGTCACGTGACCGTTTAAGACAGAGACCCTCCCCAAGTCACGTGACTTACACGTGACCGATTTTCTGTCCAAACGAACGGTCGATTGAACGGAAGGTTGATTTTGCCACACGTTGGCAAGTTCGGGGGGTCATGTACCAATTTTTGTACATTGGGGGGTAAATCGCCACACCGTGGATAAATCAGAGGGGGTTAAGTATAATTATCCCTTCTTTTTTTTAGCAAATACAAGGTAACAGGAAAAAGTTACACAAGGTCTTTTTTACTGTTGATTCTAATGAAAGAGATAATAGATAAATATTGAGAATGCTTTCAAATACTATGTTGGAAATAATAGCATTACTTATCCTTACAAATAACTAATAATTCAATAAAATAATTTGTTTTGTAATATATATGTATGTATGTATGTATGTATGCATTTTGTAAGAGGATAAAGTGTAGGAATACTTTATTTTGATAGATTCATTCTTAAGTTAGTTAAGTTAATTTTATTTTTTTGGATTTAATTGCTACAATGAACCTCATCCTTTTTTAAGCTACAATTGAATGTCAGTCTATTAACTTATAGGTCTTGTCAAACTCTATCAATTAATCCAATAAAAAATACTAAAAATTTAAAGAGAGTTAGATACACTTAAGCTCGTTGAACTATCAACAAATTTCAAAAAAATCTCATAAATTGACAAGTGTGACACTTAAATACATTAAATTACCATTTTGTGTCAAAAATACCATTTCGTCAGGGTTAACCGTTAAAATTGATGGGAAAAACCAAATTTTACCAAAATCTTTCGAAACTACCCTCACTTTTTCTTGTCCTACTCAATTACATCATCCTTTGGTCCACTTACTAACTTCTTTAGGATGTTAGAGTATATTTGAATTACCCTCAAGTTTGGATTTGAAGACGATAATATTACCTTGGATTAATATTAGATTACCCTAAATTTAGGGATTTGATGATGATTTTGTTAGATTAAATCACATTAAATTTAGGGATTTGATTAGGATTATATTGGATTCAAATCATATAATCTATAAATATAGCCTTCCTTTTTAAACAAGAAAATAACATTCATTATAATCTGAGACCCAAATGGCCAAAAACTGTAATTAGGGGTACAAAGACTCTTAAAAACAAAATACATGGCTAAATCCTAACTTGGAGGACAGCTGACTTAGCAGAGTGACATAAAAAAACACATATCCTTTACAATAAGCTCCAATATGAGAAAATAAGAGAACAAGACCTGATCTAAAAACTATATTTAAATTCTACCATGGCAAGCTGCTGAGATTAAACAACATAACACAATCTAAAGAAGCCAAAAACATAAACTAAATAACATTGGCCGGCATAGAGCGTAGGGAGTTGCCGATAGATCTGTATAAGGCTTATTCTAAACAGAGAAAAAAAAAATTGCTCTAGAATAAGCTTATCCGCATGTACCGGAATAAAACCCCACCAAAATCCGCTCAAGAATAAGTCTATTCCCATGCTGGAATAGAAGTAACCCAACTGTGCACCCAAACATCAATATTATTTTTCATCAAAACGTTGTCGACGCCCTGGAAAAGAAATACCTCAGGTTGTGCAACCCATCATCATTCCTTCTTCTTCAAACGTTGCCGACGACCTCTGAAACAACACAAAAAGTGCAGATCCAAGAGAGAAAACCCATCTTCATCCTCCACGCTCCCTGCACCAGTCCGAGCCTCGCCAAAAACAGAAAACCGATCTTTACTCCTATCTTTGAACATCCCAACCGTAGAGCGACATCCACCAACTCCAAATTCTCAAAAGAATTAGAGGAAAACACCTTCATCTCTTGGTTTTGCAGAGAGCCACCTAGAGAGAAAAAATCTAACAGCCCACAGCTCAATGCTCAGCCGAAAACAAAACCATAAACAGAAAGTAAGTAAACAAGAAGGAAAAACCATAAACATAAATAGAGCCTTTTTGTATTGTAGACTACTTAAGTGAATAAGAGCAAAATGTAGTATCATGGTTATAATCTATTGACGTATGCCATAGAACGAATTACGTACAAATTTTTAAATTTATATGTATATTTGCTATTGTCTTTATTTTTCTATTTGATTATCTTTTCTTTCAATTTATAGTATTGAAATAATGATTAAGGGTTGGTGTGAGGTTGGGGATCGAATTGAAGAAAAACGGTTTGAGCTTTTGGTTCAGTTGGAGCCTGGAGGAGATGGGTTGATCTTCAAATGTTGTTATGTACACTACTTTGATTGATGGGTGTAGTAAGAATGTTGTTATTGAGAGGGGGCCAAGAAGTTGTTCATTGAAATGGGAGTGCATGGCTTGGTCGCTAATCAAATACATGCACTTACACGGTGTTGATAAATGGATTTTTCAAGAAAGGTCCAGAGAATGATATATGGTTTGAGCTCTATGAAAAAAATGAAGCACAATGGGGTTATTCCTAATAAATATACTTATACCTGTATGATTAATAAGCATTGTAATGATGGGAGAACAAGTAGCGCTTTTGAACTGTTTGACGAAATGCGCGAAAGAGGCGTTGTTTGTAATAATGTTGGTGGATCAAATATTGAAGAGGGTTGGTGTAACTCCCACGTATAACACACAGATAGATGAGTATTAATTGTAATGTTGGAAAGTTGGACAAAGCTTTTTAGACTTATTTGATCAGTTGAAGTCAAATGGTCAATCTCCAAACTCTAGAGATAATGTTCTGCTAATTGCGGGTTTTTGTGAAGCTGGAAATTCTGTGCGAGTTGTTGGTTTGGTAAGGGAGATGGAGGAGAGAGGAATTTATCCTTCCAGATAGATACATGTGCAATTGTAATTGATGCCTTTGTTCGATCGGATGTCATGGGGAAGGTAATTCATATATATTTTTCCAAAGGAGAAAGGCTGATTTTGGTTCCACATGTTTATACTTATAATGTCTTAATAAATGCGAGTTTACATGTATGCTCATATTAGAAAAGAGTAACAAGTTTAAGTAACTAATATAACACAGACAAAGATGCAATGTGCGAATATGAACTAGCTAGAACCTTTTGAGTAAGAGGCAAATGTTCACAATATGAGTTTGTACAAGATCGAGTTCACATAGTAAAGACAAATGTGCAAAGTGTGAGCATGAACGAGTGTCATTAGAATAAGGGACAAAGGTTCATGGCACAGACACAAACAATAGCCTACAAGTAATCATACATAGCCAATAAGCGATCTTGAAGATGACCCATAAAATTAATAAAAAGCTTTCGTTCGATGGGGAGTATAGCAATGTATGTGGCGATGGACTCACAAGTGAGTGTGAGATTATTGAATTTACAAATGAGTATAAGAGTCTTACATTAAAAAAGAGTAACAAGATTGAGTCTCCTTCCATTTAAAGCTATGATAGATTCAGCTTTAAAACCATCAATTTCGCTCTAAAATGGATTTCCAAAGCCAAAATTAACGATACATGATTCAAGTTCTCGGGCACTCTCATTTTCAGACGTGGGATAATGAAGGACACAAGAAAGGTAAAGACAAATACATGAAGAGGCTGTTTTGTGGCTTAAATTATTAGCCTAATTAAAGCTACAGTTGCAAAGAGTTGAAATTGCCATAATTCTTGGTGTCATGGTATAGCTTGTGAAACTTAAAGTACCTTTGATTTCGCAACACCCCTAGTTTGTATTTAGGAAAATAAAGAAAATGGGGAAATGCGATGGTGGGAAAGAAATGATTTCTAATGTATATGTTATGCAATTTGTGAACTTTCAAAGAGTAGCTGGAATTAATGGATTGTTCGGGGACAAGGATAGTAAATATGCTTAGATAGAATTCATTTATGATGGGTTTTTTACACGTACTAGGTAAATTGGTAATTATCGGATAGGCGATAGCCAAATCCAACCGCCAAGATCTTCCCAAATCAGCAGGAATTGTCTGTTCGTTTAACTGGAAAGTGGAAACTATACAAAGCCAACATCAATCAATACAAAGTCAAGTTTCAAACGCCTTCCTAATTTCACTTTCCGCTCAAACGCACTACCCGTTTCGGTTTCACACTCTCATGTCGACTGCCGAGACGTCGGGTCAGGATCTAAACCCGAACTTCAACTCGCCCAAACGAGGCCCTAACAGACCCGACGAAACCCTAGCCGCCGACCTACCATCCGATCCGCTTCTCGATTTCGATTCCTTCATCGACGCCACCGCCACCGCCACCGGAGGTCACCGGACGCCTGAGAAGCTACGCATGCACCGATCTTCCAGCAGCGCGTCGGCTTTCTTGGCCTCGGAGAACTCGAACGGCGCGGAGCAGAACGCGGCGTCTCCGGCCGGAGCTCAGCCACGTCGGGCGCCGGCGGCGTCTCCGGATTGGTTGCCTTCCGGTTGGTCTATCGAAGACCGAGTTCGGAGCTCCGGTGCCACAGCTGGAACGGTAGACAGGGTAAATTAAATTTCATTTCTCAACTTATCATTGATATTCTAGAATCATAGAATTCAATAATTCTCACATTATTGTGCAGTGTCTGCTAATGCTTGTTGGGTTGCTGAGAAAACTGAGCAAGAAAATGAATTATTGAAAGAAATGTTGATTTTTATTTTTGATATCCGATATATGGAAGTTTTTCTTGAACTGGAAATGTGTTACGAATTAATTATTATCTGTATTTCTCAACTCGGCTCAAGTGCTAAAGCTTAAAATTCCACCTATTTTATTGCATATATTATCCTCTGTTAAACCATTTAGCATGAGGTTTGGATGTGCTAAAGATAAGACACGAGACATTAGACACAACTATTGAGAAGATTTCCTCAATATTTAAGTGGGACTTGTCTTCAAGGGGTATCTCAATCGACTAGGACCACGCCTCATGAAGCGGAGGTCATTAGTTTAAATCATTCCTCCCCCTCTCGTGTGGACACGTCAAAAAAAAAAAGAAAAAAAGTGAGACTTGAGATCGGAAGTCTTTTTGATTGGTAAGTTACACACGCTTTAGTGCAATATAATGAAGCTTGTAGATGGACAATTATATCCTAGGGACGAGTCATGTTAATGTGGTAAGGCCTGTATTGGGGATAAAAGGAATGGAGTTGAAGAAACTAGATAAATTGGTTTGAATACTCTTACCTGTGACATGGGTTATCAAGCAGGAATTTGGTACACCACTTAGAGTACGGTACAGTGGAGGTACCATGAACTAAGTCGCTGTTATGAATGTAGACACTTTTTGCCCAAAAAAATCATCATGATGTTTTGATAATGACAAATAAGCAAGTTAAAAGATAACTTTTGTGATTTCAGATTTACTGTTTATGGAAAGTGTCCATGTTAAGTACATTAAAAGTATACACAAAGAAACACCTAACTAGGAACTAGGAATAGAAAAACGAACAAGAAAATCAGCAAAGCTAATCGGCGGTGGGGACAAAAAGGTCACCGTCCAAAGATACAGCGTATGAAAATACGAAGCTAAAAAATCCTCCATGGAACTTTCCAAATCCTCGAAACACCTAAGATTTCTTTCATTTCAAACAAACCAAAAAATGCAAATTGGCACCATCTTCCAAATCACTGCACTCCTCGACCTTCTAGACTTCCACCAATTGGCAAATAAGTCGACAACTCTTCTAAGAATAACCCAAGACATACTAAAACGAGTAAAAATCTTATTCCACAAAGCGAAAGCCACATCACAATGAAGAAGAAGGTGGTCCACAGATTCCCCATATCTTTTGCACAAGCAACATCTGTCCACGATGATGATATGTTTCTTCTTGAGACTGTCCATAGTAAGGACCTTGCCTAGGGCTGCCAACCACGCAAAAAAAGCCACCATCGAAGGAGCCTGAGTCCGCCATACATTGTTCAAAGGGAAGCGTCTACCTTTAGAGCAAGTTAAGGAGCTGAAGAAGGATTTAACCTTGAACAATCCTTTCTTGGAAGAGACCCACTAGAGCCTATCTGCATGATCTCTACTCACCATGGTTGAGTGCAATACCTGGAAGAAGGAAGCAAAGACACCTACTTCTCAATCATGCGCCTTTCTAACAAAGCTCACATTCCACTGAGTAGCACCGCCCAAAACCTCCATATTATCTGCAACTGAGGTATCCTTCACCCGAGCAATACCAAAGAGATCAGGAAAAACTTCATTCAGAACCGTATCCCCACACCACAGATCGTGCCAAAATTTTGTCATAACTTCATCGCCCACCTCAATTCTAGCAAAACCAGAGAAAGTCTACTACTCTTTTATGATGTTCTTCCACAACCCCACTCCAAAGGAACCTACAGGCTCAAGGGAGCACCACCCGCCCCACAAATTGCCAAACTTGAAGTTCACCGCAACTCTCCCCAACTTTATTTATTTATCTTTATCTCTTCTTCTCTCTCTCTTTTTTTTTTGTTTTTGTTTTTTAGGTGAGGGTATGGGGGTTCCCCAGGAATATACTAGGAAATTGCAGAAACTCTAGGTATCATTTAATGATTAGATCTTGCTTCAATATCACTCCATTGAAGGGGATAATTTAGTAATCTCTCAGAGGTAATGAATATGTTGTTGCATGTGCTTGGAACTTGGTAAGTTTATCCTATTTTGCTTGGCACAGCTACTTTCTTACAAATTTTCAGGATTTTGGTAGCTTCAGTTATTGGATCAATTATAGATACATCTGTCCTTTGAGCTTTGCTTCGAAGGGCGTTCATGTGGTTAGTGAGAATAACTGGTTGTTAGATTGGTGAGAGAAAAGATTCTGATATCCTTTTCTTTTTCATAAGTAAAGTCTAGATTCTGATATCCATTTTAAATGCTTTCAGTTATGTTTTTGGGATTGTTCTTCAAGGCAGCTGAAGTGAGTTTCTTTTGTTTTGCATTTCATCTGGAATGAATCATTTGCTGCACAGTTTAGGGTCTACTCCTAGTTGTGATAAATTAACATTTCTATCTCAAGTTTTAATTGTCATGACAACTCCAAATTCTGCAAATGAGTGCAGTGGTTCCATCTTATAAAATGGCTATCAAATTTCTATAGAAGATAACAAAAGCGTTCCTTTTTATGGTGGACTCCCAGCAAGGCCTAAATTGTCTCTGTATTGTGCAGTATTATTTTGATCCAGTTTCAGGCATTCGATTCCGGTCAAAGACAGAGGTTCTTTACTTTTTAGAAACAGGAACCAAACGTAAAAAGAAGAAACTAATGGAGAACTCTGATGCTGATACAATGGTGAGCCAAAAGCAAAAGGTTGTTTTGTTGAAGGTGTTGGAAATTATTCCCTTTCACTCTTCTAATATCCCCTTCTCATTAACATGCACTTAATGTTTTTATTTTTTTTTATTTTTGTCATGTATGAAGGGCTCTGGAGGCCAGAAACAAAAGAAGTCCGCAACGAAGGCAAAGAGTTCTGTTTTGAAATTTGATTTTCTCAATGTGCCTGAGAAGGTCAACTGGGTTTTCACAGATTCCTCCCAGGGGTCCTGGGCTCCTTTTATTGGTGACAAAAAGGTGTCTGAATCTATCAAGCAAGAATGGGCTACTGCGTTCACAGTCCTCACCTCCAGACAAGATTCTCAGAAGATGTTTTGACGGGCATTTTTCCAAACTCTCCATTGTATCATTAAGAGTATGATCCCATACTGACCAATGCAGGTCTTCTTTTTTCTTCTCTTTTCCTTTCTCTTAGCTTTTTAAGTTGGTTCTGGCGGCTTTTTCATTTTACAGCTAAGCTCAATTGAATTGCCATTCGGCATTTCTTGTTCTAGGTCATATGATCTTTTAAATATTTGGGTTTTGTTTTGTTCTCTTTCTCCTTTTAATTAGTATGCAGCTCTGGGATGGATTCTTGTTTAGATCAGTTTCATTGTTGCTGGAACTCAAGGTTGAATGTTTAGGAGCAAGTTCTTTATTTGAATATGAATCATAATCCATGTTGCTAATTGTCTCGGGCTTGCATGTAGCAGGTACGTGTTTCAACCATGGAGTTGTGCTTGGCAATTTTGCGAACGGTTGAAGTGTAAGTCATGCTTTTTCAAAGAAGTCAAGAGCCCTACTAAAGAATGGATTCAAGTTTTGCGTATATTATTATTCTTTACGCTTCGATCTGAGGTTGTGTGTTTTCTTGCATCTGTGGCTGATTGGTTTCTGCTGACTAAGGAACTAAATTGAATTGGTTGGGTGGGGGTTGGTTGACTTCTTTCTTCAGCTAGTATTCATCTTTTTTCTTTTTTCTTTTTTCTTTTTTTTTTTTTCTTTTTTTTTTTTTATAATTAGGGTGAGAGAAACTTGGATGTAACTGCTATCTATCAATTTATTAGATAAAGGTATATTTTGCTAATTACCCTACTAAAAAATTTGAATAATACATTGGCGGCATCATTAGACAAAGGTGGCCAGCAGAGGATGAGAAGCGAATTTGAGTAAATGAGATTTCACCAGTGTCATTTCTCTATTTTTTATTCTTTATTTATTTTTATTTTTTTTCGTCTGCAAGATCTCCTAAGGTATCAATGTGATATGGTCTCTACTATATACTTCCTTCTTCTTCCTGTAATATCATTTTAGGTATATTTCACCCAAGCTTAATTTGCAGCTGTAAAATTCAAGTAAATAGTTTTTAGCTCTTGAGCGCTGCCCAAGAAGGGCCGTTTAAAATGGATTGTAAAGTCCATATCTAGTTTCAAGATTTATGAGAGATGATATGGTAAAAAAAAGAAAAAAAAAAAGGACTTTAGGGTCTAAAAGAAGAGGTGAAAAAGAAGAAAAAAAATGAGACTTTGATGCGGGACTGATTGGTCCAGCAGTAAATGGATATTCAATAACAGACACTGACCATATGTTTGTACTCAAAATCCAAATTGAATAGGCTTCAGAATTTAGATCGGTCTGTGATCCATTGAAAGGTCCTGCTAACCACACAACATTTATTGAGCTCTAGGTTGAATGAAATTATCATTATACCCTGAACCCATTTCTGTTTGGCATCTCATCACTGGTTAGAAAATTAGACGGGGCCAATGTCCTTTGATTACACTGGTGTGAAATACGGTGCTGAATAGTTACACAATATTAAATTTATGTTATGTTCGAAGGTGATGCAGCTCAAGTAATGAAGAAAATCCAATCCGAGCAACTTCTTTTTCTCGAATAGGCCATTTATTAGAATGTATTAGAGTGAAATGTGAAGCCTCATGACGGTAAAATTTTCTTATATTCCACGTGGCTATAATAATGCAACTGATACTCTAGCTAAGAGGCCTCTCAAAAATTTTTAAATCTTTGTTGGTTGGAATAAACCCCTATACGTGTTAGTGATATTTTTTTTTAGGGAACAACATTATCCCTAGATTTTCAATTTGGTGGGATCATTTTTGTTCTTGTCAGTGTTATTGAATGAAGTTCCTATTTGTTCTAAAAAAAATATTAAATCTATACACCGAGAAGATATGAATCCCATTTCAAGCTGACTACTTGGTACTTCAAGGCATGCCATGTGCATATTTACTTTTTACTATAAAATGTCATTGCCTATCATCTTAGAATCCTTAATATATTTATAAGAACAAAACAAAAATCGCCTGTTAAGCCTGTCTTAGTGTCTTCTGCCCCTTGTTGTAACCATACCAAGTATTTCGATATCAAATCATATGCACATGATAGAGAGATTAGGTAGACACCAATACAACTACGAATAGGAATAATCCAAAGAATCAAAATAAGAGTACTACTAGAGGTAGGACAATTTTTACTATAGAGCAATGCTAAAAATCACATTTTTATGATTTTATCTCACCACAATACTATTATACTGACGTGACAGTACTAATCAACTCTTGATTTTTTATTTATTTTTTTAATAAGTACCGATTGAAACTGTCATATTAACCGATTATGATATTTGTGAGATAAAAGTATGGCTTTTAGCCGTATTATTTAGTATTTACTACAAGTCTTTTTACAAACTAATGTGACAGTCTATAATTTGTGAAATGGTTAAGTAAAATGTCTAATTTATCAATTTAATTAATTAATAGTTAGAGTTATTAACCATATATTCTTAATTATTTAAGAATAATACTATATACCACACTATTATTCTACTATGTTGCCGTGTTATTGTCAATTCATCATAGTTTTTTTTTTTTTTAACAAAGTCTAATCTAAGGTTAAATTAATAATGTCATGTTAGCATAGTAGTATGGTATATAGCAAAATGTAGATTGACAATGTCACATCATAAAAAAAATAAAAAAATAAAAAACCAAAGAATAATATATAATTATATACATCTCTTAACCAATTATGCAGAGTCACATTAAAATAATCTCGATTGGGGTGGAGTCGCACCAGCAATCCATGCACTTCAATCACTTCATTAGACTATAGTGCCCTTTCAAATCATATTTACAATCTGCCTCGTGTCTCCTGTACAGAGATCAAAATGGGTGATTACAATTAAGAAAAAACCAAACATCTGGGCTGGAAAGAGCAGCTGCCAAAGTAAAATATGAAAGAGAAAGGATTAGGTACAACTAACACGTTACACGTCACTAAAGTATGTGTGTAAACAGCTTTGCCTCTCGGCTCGGCTCTCATCATCACACCTCTCACCGACACAACCTCACTCTGTCACAAACACAAGGCCGTTTATGGAATTTCAGAAAACAACTCTGGGACCGTTGCGCTTAAAGTTGACATCGACATAGGGCATTCTGGTCATATATTGTATTTTGAGTACCCTCGTAGACAGTTTCATGAACACACAAAAAAAAAGAAGAGGCTGTCCTTCACACAAGTCACGTGCCTGGGGCGCGTGACTTCGAGATACTCGCGGGTCTTCCATAATTAACGTGGTCAGCATCGAGGTGTTGGCATATTTCACTTTGAAAATTTCATAGCCGAGTTGACTTTTGACTTTGTGGTACTAGAATCAAGAGAGATGTACGGTGTTGATCGAAAACCCGATAGCAATCTAGCTCACGTGTCTTTCCATGCACTCTATTTTCTGTGCACATGCACTCCAGCAGTGCGTTTTCATGGTGGCTTCATTTCTTTACTTCGAAATCTCACTTTCAGATCTCTGATTTCTCTCCCTTTTTGTAAATTATTTGTTTTAAAGTTTCTCACTTTATCAAATCTTGACCCCATACTTTCCCAAGAAAACCTTTTCCTTGAGTGTATGTGCAAACTAAGTATGAGCTTTTTTGATTGCTACTTTTTATAATCATTTCTTGAATGCATCTGAAATTTATTAAAGATTCACCTGTACTGTTCTGCTTAATGAGCTTTTGAGATCAAGCCCATTTTTATCCACGAAAAATGGTTGCAGTTATAGTGCTTGCAGCTATGGTTCTTCATGGGAAGATTATATCATTTGCATGATTAACCCAATAATTTTTTTTTCCCTTTCTATAGACTTGGAATTTGAGTCTTTAGCTTCCCAAAGAATGGAGAATTTCTGGGTTTCTTTCTGTTTCTTATTTCCAGCACTCATTCTTGCTATGCATGCTCCAATTTCTATTGCGCAACTGCCTCCAAGCGAAACCCGACTTCTTTTCCGAGTTCAAAAGCTCCTTGAATACCCTGAAGCTCTTCAGGGATGGACAAATTGGACCAGCTTCTGTTACCTCCCTCCCTCACCTTCTCTCAAGATTGTTTGCTCAAACAATCGTGTGACCGAGTTAACTATTGCCGGAAACAAAAGCTCCCCTTCTAACAGCGCAAAACCAGCTTCTGGGAAATTCTCTGTTTCTCAGCAAACTCTATCTGAAAGTTTCTCCATTGATTCTTTCTTTACTGTTCTAACAAAGCTTTCAAACTTGAAAGTTTTGTCACTTGTTTCCTTGGGATTGTGGGGTCCTTTACCAGCCAAGATCAATCGGTTAGGGTCACTTGAAGTGCTAAATATTAGCTCAAATTTTATTTATGGAGAGATTCCTTCATCAATTGCTTCACTGAGCAATCTGACAAGTCTGGTTTTGACTGGTAATTTGTTCAATGGGAGTGTTCCAGATCTTAAAAGTCTAGTACTTCTTCAAGAGCTGGATTTGGGTGACAACCATCTTGGACCTGAGTTTCCCTCACTAAGCAACAGTCTTGTAAGCATTCAATTGAGCAACAATTCTTTGAGATCTGAGATTCCTTCAAAACTCAACAACTTTGCGAAGCTCCAGCAGTTTGACATCTCCTCAAACAAATTTCTTGGACCGATCCCATCATTCCTCTTCTCTCTGCCTTCAATTCAGTATCTTAGGTTGGCCGACAATCAACTAAGCGGGGCTCTTCCTATGAATATATCATGCAATGATGAGCTTAAGCTTGTAGATGTGTCGCACAACCTCTTGATAGGAAAACTGTCATCGTGCCTGGCGTCGAAGTCTTCAAACCGGACGGTATTCTTCTCATGGAACTGTTTGTCCGGCGAGAACCCAAATTATCAGCATCCATATACTTTTTGCCACAAAGAAGCATTGGCCGTTAAGCCTCCAATCAAAAGCAAGGAGTCGTCCAGCATGAACCTAGGCCTGATACTCTGTATCATTGGAGGTGTCGTGGCCATTGCTGGGGTTCTTGGGCTGCTGATTGTGGTCATTATCAGACGGACAGAAGGGAGGAGAGGTGAAAACAACAAATTTGACAGACATTTTGCTGATATAGTGCCAGTTCGTAGCTCCCCAAGATCAAACATTGATGCAAGTAAGACACTCTTTCTAGCTTCTTTTTCTTTTTTAATGGCTTATCTTAAGTGCTTTTGAACAACTGTAATTACTTAAAAGATAAATGCTATTTAGCATACTATTATTAGTATTATACAACTGCCGTTCAAAATCAGTTACTCAATCAGCACTTGCTAAAAAAAAAAAAAAACTTTTTTAGATTTTTTGGATATTGTGTAATATATCGATAAGGTAATGAATAAATTTGATTTTTTCATAGGGCGTGTAACCCATACAACGAGGGTAGCAACACTAGGACTCCCACCATATCGTGTTTTCGCATTGGATGAGATAGAAGATGCCACGGATAACTTTGACCAATCAAATTTGATTGGGGAAGGATCTCAAGGGCAGGTAAGGCGTTTGATTCTTCAAACTGTTTGTGGGATTTGCATGATATCCTAATGTGATGGAACCCACCAAAGTTCAATTATTCTCTTCAATCTGAAGCACTTTGTCCGTGACTTACAGCTCTATAAAGGTTGGCTAAGAGACGGCTCATTGGTCCTGGTGAAGTGCCTGAAATTAAAGCAAAAGCTTTTGCCTCAAAGCTTGATGCAACACATGGACGTCTTATCGAAGCTGAGGCATCGGCATTTGGTCAGCATCCTTGGACACTGTACTGTCACTTATCAGGACCACCCCAATACAGCTAGCACTGTCTTTGTTGTTCTTGAACACGTTCCAAACGGATCGCTAAGAGATTATCTTAAGGGTAAAGACAACGGCAAACCCCCCACCCACCTTTTTCTCTTTAACAAACAGTCAATTCTCAATGAACTGCCTTTTTTTTTTTTTTGAATTGGTATGGCAGATTCGAGAAAAAAGGAGATGTTGAAATGGCCACAGAGAATGGCAATCACCATCGGTGTCGCAAGGGGTGTCCAGTTCTTGCACACAGGGATTGCACCCGGCATTTTTGGAAATAATCTGAAGATGGATAACGTTTTGTTGGATGACAGCCTTAGTGCGAAAATTAGTAGCTATAATATTCCCTTGCCATTCAAGGTTAAAACTTTACTGGATAAACATTTTTGCACATGATATTTGAGTTTCTGTTAATTTTTGCTAATTTAATTTTCCAGGTAGGTTCAGAGAACCCTCTGAGAGGACAAGATAATCATCTTGGCAGGTATTATTCCCTCTTCTCTGCTTCCTCTTCTTGTTTCACTGTTCTGCTACAGCGCCCACGTAATCTTACAAGGGCTCCATTCATGCAGCAGCGAAATTGCAGAAAAGGAAGATATTTACCAGCTGGGTGTTATCCTACTTGAGTTTATAACTGGTCAACTCACAACATCAGCCAGTGAAGTGAATGACCTAAAGCTTCAGGTATTCATACAACTATTTACGTATTTTGTTTTTGTCATGTACTTTCAAATTGAAAAGGAACCTGGAATTCATTGGCTTCCATATTGGTGGTTCTCTTCACAGCTAGAGTTTGGGTTGGCAGAATCAGCATCACAATTACGGGCTGCAACCGATCCTTCCTTTCAGGGAACTTTTGCATATCAATCATTAAAGACCACAGTAGGAATTACCCTCAACTGCCTCTGCAAAGATCCAAGCAAGCGCCCTTCGATAGAAGACGTTCTTTGGAATTTGCAGTACTCGATTCAAGTTCAAGAAGGATGGACCAGTAGTGGAAACCTAAGTACACAGATGTAGTGCTTCAGTAAAACGTTCTTAATACTGCTGTTCTTTCTGCTTCAATTCAGTTGTTGTGAAAAATAGATGTACATAGGGTTTTGGAATATAATTATGGGTATCAGGATGCTTGTATTTGCATTTCACCTACCCTGTCAGAGCGCTATATATTATGGTTCAGTAACATTGCAGGAACCATTTGTCAATAACTATTTTTCAAAGAGTCGTTCTTTTACAGCCAACCCTTCTTTTCTTTTATTTATTTCCAGCTCATCTATCATCTGTGATAGTTTTGTTTCCCCAAGTTTAAGAAATGAGAGAAAGAGAGCAGGAATTTCATGTGTGAAGTCCACGAAAAATGCCATGCATCAGATCTAAGAAACGTTCAGAGAAAAGAGGCGAACACATAAGCAAAGCAGACATATCAAGTAATCGCAGTCAAGGAGTTCACAACACAATGGTTGGGTCCAATTGTTATTTAAACAGGGCCGTAGGCCATGGACATCTCTTTGAAGTTCCGTGGGACCTGACCACAGCAACTAATCAGCAGTCCAACTCTGCTCAACAATCTCGCGTACTCTTCTATTGTATTCACGTTTGTTCTCACTAAACATCCGTGCAGCTTCTGAATTAGCAGGAGAATTTGGGTTTGGGTCACAGAGCAATGACTGCAACCAGAAACATGACAATCGCTTTAAAATAAGAAGCAGAGTAATATCTATATTCACATATGTCGATTCTTTTTATAAGGTACAGACATGTCATTGCACATTCTATCAATAAACATACACGAATATGCAAGCATGTATGCCATGAGATAAAGAAATATACTAAAGAGCACAATCAAATTTTATTATACTAGGGGATGGCGAGGTGGATCACCAACTACAGACCATGCAGCAGTCACCATATAGGGATCAGGAACTAGTGAAATCAGAAATTCTTGAGTAATAGAAAAGTTAATGCTTCTCAAGTTCTTTTTGCTTTGCAAATTTATAGATGATCGAAAGAAGGATATCTAGGAAGTGGTATGGATGTCTGAAGAATGAAGGAACCATCCTTCAATGCAAAAATATCACATTTCAGACTACTGATGCTGATCATGAGCCAAAAGTATGCTATGGAGCATGGAGAAATAACCATGTAATTCATGAGCAAACAGTGTCTGGCCCGCAGGGATGGACATTTGCTGGGCAAACACGGCTAAAATTTTAAGGTATGCAATGAAGAAGGACCAACATTAAAGTCAGTGGGGCAAGACACGCATAGAAGAGAAAATTTGGGTCCGGAAGTGCAGTTAAATGCATCAGCAAGATTAAGGGGAAGAATAGGGAGGGGGTTTTACTCGACAATAAGCATCACTAAATCAAAGATGATCATGACAATTTTCAAACCTGAAAATGTTAAGTTGTTCTTGCCTGGCATCTTAATTTTGTACAAGCACAACTTAAGACCAACTTGATGTACAATGAAAACATTTTCAAAGTTCACAATCCGAAGTGACTAAAAACAATTAAAGATGATTTAATACCTGGATAGAGGTAAGTATAGCTGCTACGTCGTAAATAGGGCTCCATTGATTTTGTAGAATGTCCAAACATATGCTTCCATCCGCATAAACTGAAAAAAAGGGCAAGGCAAAAGAGTAACTTAGAAACTAAATGGTGAAATTAATGTGCACAAACAAAAACTCTCAGTGAACATTTCAAAGTTATGCATGAAAGAGAATATAAGAGTGATCAAGCAAACCAAAAGTGAAGAAAGCAAAGGGCTGAATGCAACACTGGACAAGTGAATGAGAATGGTACTAAGTTCACATAAATTTAGGAGCTTGACTATCCAATAAATTAACAATCGAAAGTAAGATAAGAAAATATGCTTCATAACCAACAAAGACCTTGTTTCCCACTCAGTCTCAATAGCTATTTGCATCACAGAGCCTTACAGAAAGCTGAAGCAAAAATATATTCAATTTTTAATGAAAGCACATCACCACACAGGAATTGTTGAATATGAACCCATAGAACCCATCTATATCTATCCATGGACCAAAAAACTGACACAATAGAAAGAATAAGCCAAGCCCTGGAGATATAATGAGAAAATTGTAATCATTGGAAACATTTTATGGATTTTATACATTCAGAGTGTACAACAGTAATATCAGGAATATGAAATTGTTGATTTTAACCAGTCAGTCAACTCACTATTTGGATGGAACATTCGAGAGACAAAGCGTACTGTTGGTGGCTTGTTTGGATAATCCTCTGTAAACTGAAGCGTCAATTTAAACGTACCTGAAGGACTTAAAGATATCATTATGAACATAGAGTAGTGTAAAGAATTCTAGAAATAAAGCAACCAAAGCAACCTTTTATATTGGTAACTGCAGTCATATGAATGATAAAATTTTCCAACGCCTAAAAACAATAAGCATAATACAAATACCATTTTTGCCGTTTATTGTTGTTAATGTTCATATTTGTAGTATTGAAAAGGTCAAAAACAAATATCTACGACACTATTTAAGAAACACACACACACACAGAGCTATGTGTTGCATGAGAAACACCAAAGGACATTCATCTATCAGGATTAATTGAAATTTCAACTTAGAATCAGAGGGTTTGTTGAGATATAATTATACTACTGTAAATGAGCATTCATTACCTCCCAAAGCCCACCACAAAGTAGAATGTGAAAGGTGATGGATAGAATTAATACAATAAGAGGTAGAGAGTAAAAAATTCACTCTGGCATGACTTAAGCTTGATGTGGTTTACCACTTTCCACAGAACTATTAACATAAAGTAGTGTAGTAAGCCAAACATAACTAACATGTATCATCATATCATCTACAAGAGACCAATCATCGACATTCTTTAATCATAAAATTACAATAAAAATCGTCACAAAAATAGCTAAAACCAGAACCTAGTGGACTATCAAAATCAATCCTGAAAACGATGGGAAATCAAATTACATGCAAAGGAAGAAAATCTCATCCAACCAAACAACTAGACAAGGATCTCAAAATATGATGGTTCACTAAAAACAAACAATAGAATCATTGAACACACTCCATGTAGCTGAAGAGTTATAGAAAAAAAGAGAGAGGGTTTTTCCTATCCCTGTCAAAGCATGATATAAAGTCCTATTAAAATCAAATTAACTTTACCTCCATCCCATGGGGTATCATCAGGCCTGCAATTCAACAAAAGGAGGGCATAAGTACAACTGTATCAGATCCATACCTATCCAGAACGTTCAAAACAAAAAGTACATACTTCACCAAGCAAAAGAAAATATGGTGAAACAAGGCAAACACAATTATGTTTTCATTTGCAACATACCCAAAGATAACGGCATTCCAAAGCATAATGTTGTTGTCTTGAGGAGCACCGCTGATGCCTGCAGGAGGATCTTGCTGCAACCTCTTAAAATCCCTCATCAGCCTCTTCCTTGAAGGAGTTGACATCCTTGCCGCCTATAAGATTCAACCCCAGAATACTACTCAGTAATCGTCATAACCATCTCAGTACACAAAGACACGCAGCTAGAGTGAAAGAGCAACCATTTAACAAAATTGTAACAATAACAGTGCGTTGGAGTATTTATCAGGCATGTTACAATAAAGTAATGCTTCAACAAAGCAACAGGTTGATAACATCCAACATATTAATCCCATCTTGGAAAATTAATTTCTTCAAACCTCGTGTGAAGATTTGCTTCTGAAACTTAGCTAAGAACATGTCAATTATGTTCAACCGGCAAAACAAACCCCAAATCACGAAAAATTGAGGGACAAACGAATAATTATCCAGCAATTTGACAATACCACCAACATCAAACACAAAGCCCATAATTAGTTAACCCAGCTCAAAACGCCAATTCTCATCACACACACGCAGAGGCACATAAAACCCTAGATCGATAAACGGAATTGTTGCTCAATTTAACAGGCAGATTCTCCAAGCAGCTTCAAGTTCGAAAGCAATTAAGCAATGAAAACAAGGGTCATTTCTAATCAAAGGAAATCAAACAAGTAGACACGTAGTTGTAACTTGTAAGAGATTGCTCACTTGTTAGTAAAGGCGGCGAGCAGCTGAGGTCCTTCAGAAGAATCTTGCGTCCTCCGAAGCTTTCTCGGAAAACAAACAGATAGAGATGATGGAATCCGCCTGATCAGCGGGGCTGATAGGTTTTAGGTTAAGATTGTTGTCGCTCTTATATATAGAGAGAGAAAGATGCTATTAGCAGGGGCTGGGGTCAAACAGGGGTCCCCCTCTCTCTCTCTCTCTCTCTCTCTCTCCGTGTTGCTACTGGAACTTCTTCGGGTTTGTGCCTTCTTGCGAAGTTGCTACTGGCTAGCTACTTCATGCACTGTATGTGTTGTCTTTATTTACTTGTTTTATTTATTTATTGTCATTTTCGTTTTTTTTTTTTTTTTTTTTAATTTATCTTTTATGTAAAGTTTTTCTGTCGTGACACAAGAAGATCAAATTTCTTTTTGTATTTTATTTTCTGTTTTCAATGGAAATACATTAATAAATAACTCAAACCACAAAAATATTTCTTAAAACATAAAAATAGTTTTTACATTTTGGAAAAACTCACTAAACCCTATGAAATATAATCCGTTTTATAATCATAATCTCAAAATTTAAAAATTTGCAATATTGGTATACCATGTTTTAGTCCTTTTTAATTTCACAAATATTTTTGTTAAAATGCTCCTTTTTTTAAAAAAAATTAAAAATTAAAAATCATGGTGACCCAAGGGGTGGTTGTGGGGGAATATGATCATCTTCATTTCACATGAAAATGTCAAAATTTAAAGTTGATGCATCTAACGTTATATATGAAGTTAATGTTGACACATATTTTAAAATTTTAAATAATGTAAAATCATGTATACTATTAAATGCATAGACTTTAAATCTTGACCATAAAAAATGAATAATATCAATTTCATTTGAAATATAGAGAATCTTATTCCAGGCTGTGGGTCACTCCAGAAGCAAAGACTGAATGTGGGTTTCCAAAATTTTCACTTTTTTTTTTTTTAAAAAAAAAAGGGGGGTGCATTTAAAATAATTTATAAAATTAAAAGGAGCTGAAACATGTGATATCAATATTATAAATTTTTAAACTTCGAGTTTATAATTGCAAAATTACTTATATTTCGAAAGTGTAAGTGAAGATTCTCCTTACATTTATGTCACATCAAAATATTTTTATTCTCCGATTGTTTTCATAAACAGTTCAGAGATAGAAAGGGAGAAAAAAAAATGTTATTTTATACTGTTCCAATAAATATCACTTTGATGCTCTTTATAAGGAGATTATTTCATCCATAATCTTCTGAAAAAATAAGTTTGAAAAACTGTTTACTAGGCAATCTTTTATTGTTTTATGTTTTTCGTGAATTTTAAAACAAAAGAAGTTGATTAAAAAGAGAACCAAATCGGTGATCGAGTTTTCTAGAAATTTCAAAAAATGATTCCTTCTTTGATTTGAAAACTGCATGGGAAATGAATATATAGGAAACTTCTGAGATATGTGTGAAATTCTGACCCAAAATGATTCCGCAATCACCTTTCTGTTTGTTCTTATTCTAGGGAGATCATGCGCCATGGGACCATATTTTCTGGTTGAAAATTTTAAAACAAGATTAACCTATACACCAATAGACCAATATATTTGTTGATTTTGGAAGAGATATTACAGTTTTATTCAATCTCATAAGCATGCTCAATTTATCCTCATTAGAGATCATTTTAAAATATTTTTAATATAAATTCCTCGCAGGACTTATGTGCCTTTTGGCCAATCTTATTGGTAGCAAACAAAAATGCTTTAAGCATAAAGGATGCATGTGAAGAAAAGAAAATAGTGGATCACTTTGTGAATGGAAAAAGATTCTAGGCACAAATATCACATTCTTAAGAGAACAGGATGGCCACAATTTGAATCTACTACTAACTTACTGCACTAGAAAGGGCTTTCCATTGTTACTGCCTGAAAGTAAAATATATATTTATTTTTTTAAAAAAAAAAAATTGGGTGATATTTTCTGACCTTCTTCACCTATTATATGCCTTTTACATATTTTCTTATAAAAATCTAATTAAAACTACAATGTCTTGTAGGGTTTGACTCCTAATTCCAAAAGTTGCACGCTTTTGGTTTAGTATTCTATGAAATTTGATTTGAGATCTTCAACAATTTGCTATCTAAATTGATAGGTAACAATTGTAAGAAAGCTCATAATGAACCCACGTGTCCATTAAATATTTGGACATGTAGGTCAATTAGATATTCTCTAGTCACCTATTAATGTTCACATGTCCATTAGAGATTAATTTAAAAGTTATTATTGCCACATCAATATTATTAGTTAATTATAAGAGAAAAATATAGTATTTAGCATTCTATATATATATATATATATATATATATATATATATATATATAATAAGTCAAAACTTTTTACAGACAACTAATCTCAAGATTACACTATAATTGTGGCTGTAAATTATTAGTCATGATGAGTGCACGCAACCAAGAATTGAGTTAAGCATATCATTACCTTATATAAATATATCTTCATGATAAGGTGACTAGAGAAAGTGGGTATGCCGTTGATAATGAGAATCTGCCATCTGGGGTCCCTTTCAGTTCTTTCTTTAGAGAAATGATCTATACACAAAGGTTTCACAACTCTCGCACAACATGCTGACATGGCATGAATATTTTATTGTTTTTTTCTTTTTTGGTTCATGCGGCTAGAAGAAAACATGCGAGAGAGGGAAAATCAAAATTTCGTTCAACAGAGCCACTGCCCAGTCCCTCTCTCTCTCAAATTTCTCTCCGTACAGATCGCCCGTCGCCGGCTTCTCTCTTGGCGGTCGCCCGTCGTCCGGCGCTTCCCGCTCCGGCAGATCCTCTCCAGCTCTCTCTCTCCGGCATTTTTCCTCTCTCCGGCGCCCGCTCCCCCAGATTCGGTCTTCCGTCATCCGGCGTTCCCGCTCCGGCAGATCCTCTCCAGCTCTCTCTCTCTCCGGCGCCCGCTCCCCCAGATTCGGTCTTCCGTCGTCCGGCGTTCCCGCTCCGGCAGATCCTCTCCAGCTCTCTCTCTCTCCGGCGCCCGCTCCCCCAGATTCGGTCTTCCGTCGTCCGGCGTTCCCGCTCCGGCAGATCCTCTCCAGCTCTCTCTCTCTCCGGCGCTTCCCGCTCAGCCAGATTCGGTCGTCCGTCGTCCGGTGCTTCCTGCTCCGACAGATTCTCTCCAGCTCTCTCTCTCCGGCGGTTTTCCTCTCTCCGGCGCTTCCCACTTCGCCAGATTCGGTCGCCCTTCTCTTCGCTGTTCTCTCTCGACGGCCGGCCTCCTCTGTCGTCCGGCAGATCTCGTCTCACTCCACCTCTGTCTCCGGCAGATCTTCTCTCCGGCAGGTACTTTCTTTTTTTCTTTTTTTTTTTCTTTTTTTTTTTTGTAAGTGCTTTCTTTGTTTTTGAATTACATGTGATGTTTGAAATTTTGAATGTCTCTAATTTATCTCAACTGGTGAAGTGAGATAGGATGTGAACTTGATTTGGGGTTTTTTTGTTTTGGCTGCTACATTCTGTTTCAGATCAGTGAACTATGGTTTTGCAGTTTGATTTATGAGTTTGAATTTTGGAGCTGGTATATGTGTAACTTGATAAACAAAAACAAATATATTCTAGGGTGTGTAACTTGATAAACAAAAACAAACATAATTAGGATAATCTTTCATTTCAATTGATTTTTCAACAGAAATTATCTGCCTATCACAACTCAAAAAGTAAACAAAAATTTTATGCATGCCTACTATTAGGAATAAAATTATTAAGCATAAAATTAAAAGATACCCATTTCTAGAAAAAAAAAAATTGCACTACCTTTTTTCTTTTGTCTTTTTACACAATGGATTTAGTTTTCTCTTCTCTTAAATCTATCATGCATCTTTGGTGTGAACGAGATTTAATCCCAAGTCTTCAGGACAACAACAAAAGACTTGATCAGTACTTAGATTAACTTGTACTTTTTTTTTCTAAGCAACTTGGACAAATTAAAACAATAAAAAGTTTAAACTACCTGTTAAAGAGTAAAGAAGCCGGAAGATACAAAGAAATCCTTTCATGTCCAATTATGGAAAAGAGAAGTTTCTAGAAATTCATAATTAAAAAGTTCCCAAATCAAGTGCTCATATTTCATAACCAAGTGGTTATATAAGTACATATATATATATGAGCACTCGCAGATACATAAAATATCAGCAGCACCATTTATTTAGGCCTAATAATTATAGAATAATATCTCTAATGGACTAGAGATAAGATATTCAGTTGGCTAAGCACTAGCATAACCACTCCCAAAAGAAAGAAAAAAAAAATTTCTAGAGCAATGATTCTCCTACATTTTTCATACACCTCTCTCCCACATCATCCTACATGGCGTCATTATGTCATTTTAATCTGTCACTAAAGTTGGTTGATTAAAAAAAATTGAATGTGTTATTTCTACATCACTTTGGTTTACACCAAGTCTACACCTCTTCTATGCATGTCGGTCTCACATGTATGGGTCTCACACCTAGGGCTGAGCATGGGGCGGGGGGGGGGGGCGGGGATGGGGATTTTTTGACCCCGCCCCGCAGAGGTGCGGGTTCCCCAAAGTGAACCCGCACCCCGCAGAAAATACATTGCACCCGCATGGGGCGGGTGTGTTTGGGGCGGGGGTGCGGGGCGGGGATCCCCGCGGGTTTTTATTATTATTATTATTTTTTTTGAATAGGGGTTTTTATTACTTACACCAGGCACTATACAGTCTATACTGTTGAGATAACACTATAAATTATGTTTATCCTGCACAAAACAATCAACCAACATTACAAAGCAAAAAAAAAAAAAAAAGAAGATGATTTTGACCATTATAAAAAGAAAGAGTCATCAGTTTTTAGTGCAAAAAAAAAAAAAAAAAAAAAAAAAAAAAAAAAAAAAAAAAAAAGACAAAATGAAAAAAGCATCAAGCATCAAGCATCAAGCAAAATATTAAATGTTACAAAGCAAAAACATAATATTACAAATATTACACATAACTGCTAATTACGAATAGAAATTCAATGTTCCAAATATTAAATGTTCCAAAGCATCAAGCATCTTCCAATCGGATTGAATCTTCATTCTTCACTTCACTAAACCTCCTCAAGCAAAATATTGATGTTCTTCAAATTGATTTCTACAAAGATTGGAACCGATAATTAGAAATTTAGAATATTTAAATAGCAAAATAAATTAAGAAGTGAATAATAGAAAGCTAAAGGCCTGAAAGATTACCTGACTCGAGCTTATAACTTTCAGGATCTTCAACCATCTCTGTGTCATAACCATTGATGGGTTTTGCTCTCAACCAGTTTTGTGTACACACCAATGCTTCAACCGTTATTGGGGCCAATGAACTTCGAAAAGGATCCAATACACGCCCTCCAGTGCTAAATGCCGACTCTGAAGCAACTGTAGTAATAGGAATGGCCAACACAATACGTGCTATGTGGGATAGTACTGGGAATTTGGTTGAATTCACCTTCCACCAAATTAAAATATCGAAGTTCTCATTCGGTTTTTCATTCTCCTCCATTAAATACCGATCTAACTCCGATTTATATTGAACATCACTATTAGGAGTCATGAGGTTTTTGTACCTATTCATCAATGTATAGGCACGTTTCCTAGTTTCTCCCGAGGAACCTTGAGGAAGTGCACCACTATGTTCACCTTGAGAGTTTTCTCCAGTGTTGAAGTGATCAAACAATTTCTTAAGGTAGTTCTTCAATTTTAATATCATATCATTGCCTTGCTCAGCACCAAGAATATCATTGAACCAACATTGTAATGATCCCAACTTGGTCCGTGGATCGAGAATAATAGCAACAAACAACAACACATTAACTTTATCAAGATCCCCCCAATACTTTTTATACTTCAACATCATTTTCTCCGCCATAGAACTCAATATATAATCATCACTGTCACAATATTCTTGTAAATGCAGTTGAATGGCAGAAACTTCTTCAATGTACATATTACATGTCACATACAAAGACCCCGAAAGTCGCATTGTGGCTTCATAAAAAATTTCAAGGAACTTGAGAAAAACCCTAATACGAGCCCAATCATCACAATTAGGAGGTCCTAAACCGTTTTTGCTATCCAACAACGTAGGACAATAATATCCATCCAACTCTTCCATAAGTTCAAAAGCACTTTGACATTTTTCTGCACCTTCCAACATCTTAAATGTAGAGTTCCATCTAGTTGGAACATCCAAACACAACAACCCCTTGAAATTAATGTTTTCTCTTTCCAAACAAATCTTAAAACTCTCAAATCTTGCAGGAGAAGACTTCACATATTTAACCGCACTTCTAACCCTCATAATGGATTCATCAACCTCTTTCAACCCCTCAGTCACAATAAGATTTAAGATGTGTGCACAACATCTCACATGCATAAACCGATTTTCTAATACGGCACTAGGCTTATGAGCACTTCTCTTTCTCAAGTACTCCAAAGCAGCATCATTGGAAGAAGCATTATCAACCGTGATAGTGAAAATGCTACCAATGCCCCATTCATGCATACACGACTCAATCTTTCCCCCAATGGTCTCACCTTTGTGATTAGGAATTAAACAAAAGTTTAAAATTCTTTTGTGTAAGTTCCATTCATTATCAATAAAATGACCAGTAATACACATGTAATTAAGGTTCTGTATTGAAGTCCAACAATCAGTGGTAAGACAAACCCGAACACCAGATGTCAAGAACATTCCCCTCAACTTTTCTTTCTCAGACATAAAGAACTTAAAACAATCCCTCATCATAGTAAAACGGGAAGGAATTGAAAACCTAGGTTCAACTGTTCTCATAAAGTCCTTAAACCCTTCACCTTCCACAAATCTAAATGGCAACTCATCCACTATGATCATCCTAGAAAGTGCTGCCCTTATTTTTGAAGCATTAAACTTAGCAAGCACAAGGTTACCACTAGATCCTTCACCCATTGCCGCATGTCCTTCCCTCTTAGCCTCAAAGCTCAACTTCGATTGTGTCTTATCAAACCTATCAGGAAATTTTTTACAGCTTTTCCTTATATGTTGTAGCATAGATGAAGTACCATGGGTTCTAGGGTGACAATTAAACTCTCTCTTACAATAAATGCACTGTGATTTATGATCATCGGGGTCAGTCGACTCTAACTTGGTAAAATGTTCCCAAACCGATGATGTTTGCTCATTTTTTTTAGGTTTTGGTGGGAGAGCTGCACTAGGATTTTGAGGGCCCATAGTTGAAGAACTAGAACCCATATTGGTATCCAAAAGACTTGGCCTAGATGAAGCAGAACTAGAACCAATAGGTCCAACAGTAGCACTAGTTGAATCGTCCATGACTTGATTCTACAATTTAAGTGGAAAAAAAAAAACATAAAAATTAAATCTCTTATTAAATCATTGTGTCATATAGAAGAATGCATGAGAAAATGATGCGGTAGATCAGCATAATCTTAAAATAAATGCGAATAGGGTCGTCGTACGTCTTCTTCTACTAAATAAATTATCAAGAATCAGATACTGCAACAAATTAACCAGACAGACTAAAATATATATATATATCTTAGGAAGCATCATTTTTTTTTTTTAATCCAAACTCAGATTTGACTATTTCTTAGGCCTAATCAACATGCTAACACAAAATATAAATTACTTCAGGTTTATATACAACAACCAAATAAACCTGTATGTATTAGTAAGATGTTAGAAAAACAGATTAAAACAATGTGTAGTGTCTAGAAGCAACCGTAAGAATTGATTGCCAAGGAAAACATAAATCTGGTGCTTCATAATTTTCTTTATGGGAAGTGAAAGCATAATTATCAGTTTCTCATTCTAATCAAGTTTAAGAATTGGTTAAGAAAATGAAACATGAATCTCTTAATGCTGGTATAATTAACCTTGCAATAAAAGAATGGAAGAATAAACAAGGCAATCTACTACCTCCAGGAACACTGAGAATGACCAACTGTCCTATTCTGAGGATCTGGATTGGAAGTATTGAAGGCTGCAAATACCATGGACAAACAAAAAATTTAGTAAGCAAAATTATCAATTTTTTAGAGGAAAAAAATTAAAGGACTGAGTAGTGGGCTCAGAAGACATCTATAGCAAGATATTTTCTGGTTACTAGTATATATAAATCAAGGAGGAATCTTAAAAAAAAATTAGGTCAACATTAATCACTCTTTCACAGAGACAAGACAGTAAATGTCCTGAAGACAATTTCATATATCAAATGTTTGCAATCTTCCAATCACGTATTTCTTAATGAACTCCAGTGTGATGCCATTGCATTGCTTTTCAGGCAGGACTACCGCAGTTTAGGAAAAAGCATTTAGTAAACCTTATGGCCAGGAATTCAGGGCATTAGGATTTCTAACAACTATGTTCCCAACCTCAACAATCTCACATACGTCAAAAAGAAACCACTATTGCCCATCTCTGAACTCAAATGAATTCTACCAATCAGTCAGTTCTAGGCACAAACTATGTGAATAAAAAAAGCTAGAGACACTCATGGCATTTATCGAAAACTCATTACCAATTACATTCTATAATAATCTGAGACTTCACAGTTTGCTCTACCAAGTTTCCTTAGTTTGACCTCAGGAAGACTCTGGTTCAATACTCAGTCTGGACCGTTTCACCTGTAACTTATTATATCTTATACAGACGAGATTAATCTGGCTTTCTTGCACACTTCAGAAAAGAAAGTCATATACAGAGATTTTAAGGCCTCAACGTAGGTTTTGATGGGGACATTGGTGGAGAGAATGAAGCAAATTTCATTTTAAAAATCATTTGCATCATTAAACAAAAAAATCATAATAAACAAAAATTAATTTGCATCATTAAACAAAAAGATTGTTCTTGTTTACCTGAACAAAAAGATGGAAGTTGTTACTTTCTCAGTCCCGATTTCCCCTTCCTCTGCTGTGGCCTGCGGCTGCGGGTGTGTCTGTGCCGGACCGTGCGTGCGGCTGTGCGGGGAGGTGAGGGCGGGTGACTGGTGCGGCTGTGCGGGGAGGTGAGGGCGTGATGTGGGCAGTGGGCTTACTGGGCAGTGGGCAGTCTGGGGCTTGGGGGGGCTGCGGCGCAAGTGAGAGTTAGAGAAGAGAAGAGAGGTTAGAAGTTAGGGTTAGGTTTTGTTTTTTCTGCCGCTTTCTTCCTTTTTCTGCCACTTTCTTCCTTTTTTTTTCTTTTTTTTTTTTTTTTAATCTGCAGGGCGGGGACCCGAGAAAAATTAAAGGGTCCCCCCGCAACCCGCCCCGCCCCGCGCGGGGGGGGCCAAAAACACCCCAAAACCCGCACCATGGGTGCGGGTTTTGGGCTCTGCGGGGAGGGTTGGGGCGGTTTCTGCGGGGCGGGGCGGGTTTCGCGGGGATTTGCTCACTCCTACTCACACCCTATGTGTTTTGATATAGAGTTGATATACGCTAATGTGATGTAAAAAAATGTTACCCAAAAAAAAATGAAAAAATAAAACCGCGTAGGATGAGGTGTACTGGATATTTGGATTTAATGCATGCCTGAATTGGTTGATGGGTTTTTTTTGGATCTATAGTTTGTTGTAGGGGAATTATTATATTTCTTGTATATGTTGCCTCTTTAAAATGGTTGGTGCAGAGTATTGAACATGAACTTGAACATGCCTTAGAGGCTTACATTCACCATACATAAAATTCTCATGTCCAAATTGAATGGTTTGATCTATTTAACATATTTATATGTATATAATTTTTTTTTTCTTTTTTGGGGTAGGCCCGAAAAAATGTCGGTAAATAGTGATGCGTCAAGACCCCCTCCGTTATGTTATTGTGGAGTGCGTGCACGTTTAAGGTACTCATGGACTAGTGACAACCCCGGAAGAAAGTGGTATGGCTGTATAAAGTATAAGGTGATTTTAAAATTAATTAATTGTGACTTATTTTTTTGTTAGTGGTTTATGACATTTATTCGTTTTCACACAGGAAGCTGGGGATTGTGATTTTTTTAAGTGGGCTGATAACCACATGACTTCTTATGAGAAGAGATTGGAGGAACATATGAGAGACATGGAGGAAGGGAGACGGGCCGATATTGAAAAAGTTGAGAAGATGACAATGACCAATATTGACAGACTTGAGAAGCTGATTGAAACAAAACACAATGAACAATATGCTAGACTTCGACTGGAGTTGGGTCTGCGTCAAAGTAATAGAAAGATGTTTTGGGTAGCAGTAGTCGTAATCATTTTGGGCCTTGTAATTTATCTCAGTGGTTATAGTGGTTCTAAAGTTAGCTACTTGATGTTAGAATGAATTGTTGGAAACAAGAAGGTTGAAAATGATCCTTGTCAAATATTTTACGTTCTATCCAGTTGAACAATAGAAATTCTGAATTTTAGTTATGATGGAAGTTGATCTGTAAAATTAGTACTTGATTAGTTAGAAGAAAAAGTCTTGTAATTTCTCCTTTCTATTCTTCCTTGTCTTGAATTTATTGAGATTTCAAGTCTTGCTTGTACGGTTCCAACTTCTAGCTATAATTAATTTGTCATGCTAGTTGCAATAACATTTGACTGTGGACTGTAAGTACTCCTCCCCTTAATTTCTCTCCTTCCATTTCTTCTATCGAAATGAAACAACAACCCACTTTCACCACCATAACTCCCTCATTTTTTAGTCACAAGTGCTTTCGAAGGTTCTTCCTCTAAATTTATCCCACACCTTTCAGCATATATTATATATAGATATCGTTTTTGTTCTTGGATCATCAGTAGTGTTATATATATTCTTCCATGAAAGAAGCTGATCACATGGCCATTCCCCATCTGTTCAGATGCCCAATTAGTCTAGACTTGTTCAAAGATCCGGTCACTTTGTGCACAGGCCAAACGTATGACAGATCAAGCTCCAAACATGGCTGGCGGCAGGCAATCTCACATGTCCTGTCACAATGCTGAAGCTCCATGATCCATCCATTGTTCCTAATCACACTCTTCGCCACTTGATTGATCAGTGGCTTCAAATGGGTCACCATTCCTTAGCTGCACTCAAACAGAACCTTGAATGTCATCAAGCCACCTTACAAGACAAGCTCCAAACACTCCATACCAATTCTTCCAAATCAGCACATCAGCAACTACCATTATCAAATACCCAAATCCACAAAATCAATCAATTAATAACTGACTAATTATTAAATCCGATTCATCTATGAACATATAATATACATAAAACTACATATACATATATTTATAGAATAACATACACCATCCAAAATTCACTTCAACCTCTTTAAGCTAGTACACAACATATATGAACATCATATAAGAACAACAAAAAAAAGTAAAATAAAATAAAATAATGGAGTCAATCTTCATTACAACTCCATTACATCCAGGAGTCCATCTGAAAGCTAGCTCCATTACAACTCCCACACAAAATATTCATTTCAGCTCTGCAAGAAAACACATACATATTATAAAACAAGACCATTATATTGTTCTGAAGAAAACATAACGATAACCAAAATAATAAATCAAATACCATTAACTATCATTTTGGTCTCAAGGTGGAAGTAAACCATTCATCAGAAGACGTATAGTTGACCGCACAGCATCAGTAATTGTGGGCAGGACACTTATATGGTTGAGTGCGGCATAAACTTGATTGAAAATGGGCCGCACATGCATTTCAATTGCCGGATCAGTTGGGATTATGGAATTAAAAACGTGTGTCATCCAAGCAATTATTACGGCTGGGTTGGTATTGATACAATATGGTAAAAACCACAACAATTGAAGCAATACTTCTTGACTCAAAGGGAGAGGATCCATAGTCAAGACCTGAAAATCAGCTTTAATATTCAGACATCTAAAATCTAAAATGGATGCATTTTAATAACACAATACTATCAAGTGATTTACCTGGGAGCAAATCCAATTCACAATTGACACATCACGCATTTGTAAGGCTGTAGTGAAAGCCTCTTGGTATTTGTGTTGGCTTATCATTGTGGACAACGGATTTATGGGGTCAATCGACAAATTCACCTAATGAATGCACGCATGATTCGTTTCTCTTATTGTACGCATATAAATTCCAATCGAGAAACAATGACTTTAAAAAACACAAATTATACCTGAGAAAGAATAGAATGATGGTGACCACTGAAGGTGTGAGCAACTGTCGATGACGAAGCGACGGAATCCTGCAAAAACAAACATTAAATATCCTCGTGAAATATCAAATAATTATCAAAAATCAACCAATAAATAAAGAGATATTGGCTAATCACCTGAGTACTATGATCGTGAGTTGCAGAAGGTACAGAAGGCAACGGAGATTGACTAGTGTTGCCTTGATTTTCCGTTGATTTCGAGGCCTACAATTAAAGAATGGTTTATGCAATGTGGGAAAGCAAACATGTTTTTAAGCAAGTAAAATGTGGACATAAATAATAAAAAAAATAAAGAAATCACTAACTTGATTTTTTTGTCTCTTCGTTTTAGCATTGTTGTCTCTTGGTGGCTTGCTTGATACATTGGATTTCTTTACCACTGTTTCTATAACAGCCACCTTTCTCTTTGTTCGTGGCCTCCCTTTACAAGTAACCTTATGAGGACTAAGCACCTTTTGACAACTAGTAACTGGAATGCCAGAAGCTTGATTTTCGCAATGCCACAACTCCTTTATTTGATCAATTCTTTTCATTAGTTCCATACAACGTTCCTCCGTATTTTCTGATGCGAGCGACAGTAATTCCTCAAAATTGTTTCTCACCTTGTCATATATTTGGGCATGTGGATTATCACCAATGGCATCATAACTACTCTTAACCTTCGAGTACTCTCGCTTAATATCCTTCCTCCATCTGTCAAGAACATATCTTTGTGGCAAAGTTGTCACTTTCTTTGTCCGTAACACCGAAAGTGAATGCCTACATAAGATGCCTCTTACTTCAAACAATGCACATGTGCACTTCACTTCCAACTCATCTTCATTGAAGTAAACAAGAAATGTCTTTTCTATTAAGTGGTCTCCAACGGCAACATATTCAATAACTTCAAACGTGGAAATTGCATCTTCACTTTTGAGATGAGAGTTATTACAGGACATCATTTTCACAAATTGATCATGTACTTCTTTGAACTTCGCATTTGTGTAGACAACTTGAAACTGTTTCTCTAACTGCAAGGCGCTTATACATGGGATTGTACAATTGAAAGAATCAAAATCAGCACGTGTCTCACTCTCGACCATTCTCCTTAAAGCATTATCATATTCATCAACAAATTCTTTCAATGTGGTTCGTGAGTGCACGTAACCATCAAAAAATGCGTTCATACTTTCACTTCGTTGTGTAGTGTTCATTCCCGCCCAAAACGTATCTTTCATGTATGCCGGCACCCAAAATGTCTTATCCCTATATAACCCATTCAACCATGCATTATCATGAAGGTTATACTTCTCCAGTAGATCTTTCCAATTTTCCTCATATTCTTCACATGTTTGAGAGTCATACAAACATTTATTTATGGCACTCTTAATGCCATCAAAATTAGCATGTGATCCAAACTTTTCAGGAAATTTTTTCATAATGCGCCACATACAATATCTATGTCGACTTTCAGGAAAAACAATAGCAATTGCATTTTTCATAGCTCTATCCTAGTCTGTTATAATTGCTTTAGGGGCTTGGCCATTCATGCACTCCAACCAACATTTAAACAACCACACAAATGTGTCTGTATCCTCGCTTGAAATTAGTCCTGCCCCCAAAAGTATAGATTGACCATGATGATTCACTCCTACAAAAGGAGCAAATGGCATGTCATAGCTATTGGTCAAATACGTTGTGTCAAACGTAATAACATCTCCAAAGAAATCATACGCTGCCCTACTCCGTGCATCCGCCCAAAAAACATTTCGTAACCTACAATCATCATCCATATCTATCATAAAGTAGAAACCACTATTTTGCTTTTGCATTCTTCTGAAGTAATCACAAAGTGCTTGGGCACCCCCTTTACCAAGACGGAGTTCTTTTGCCTTGTTAATAAATTCCGACAATCTCTCTCTCCAAAAGCAAGACTCTCAAACCCCCCACTTTCAACAACTAATGAATTGAAATTCTTACTCAGACGTATTCCTGCTCTATCATTTAGCTCAAGTCTTCTTTTTGCAGCATCATTAATTTTCCTGTTGCTTCTAAAAAATCTCGCTTTACCCGGGCTTAACGAATGATTATGCGTCAGCTCAACTTTACTCAAAAACCACGTTCCATCACCACATAATCTCGCACAAATCCTGGCACCACACCCTGTTCTATTAGTTGTTGGAATTGGCTTCGCAACACCACTTGTTGTAGCTCGCTCGTCACCTCCACGAGTACATATAAGCAGTACGTAACTTTTTATACCCTTCGTTTTTCTCGAACTTCTATGCGCTATACCAAACCCAGCTTGCTTAGCATACCTCCTATAATAAGAGCAAACTTCTTCTATTGAACTAAAAGTCATTGATGACTTCGGTTCTTCAATTTTCTCATCATCCTTTAACACCACAGGTAGGACCACATTTTCTTCCTTATCACTCAACTCTTCATCTGAACTAAAAGTCATTAAATCATTTGGTTCTTCAACTTTCTCACCATCCTTTAACACATTTTCTTCCTTATCACTCAACTCTTCATCTGAAATAAACGTCGTTAAATTCTTCGGTTCTTCAACTTTTTCACCCTCGTTATCCAATTGTGAACTTGAAGAGTCCATTTTGAAAAATGCTATATTAAAAAGCACTACAAATTAATTGAATGGAAAAATGTAAGAATTTGTTAATAATAATAAAATTCTATTACACATTAGAGAATGTCAAAAGACAAGTCGAATGAGACCTAAATGAAAACAAGCATGAATAGATTGGATACGGACTCAACAAAATGGTCCAAGACAAGTAGAGAGTAAAACCAATTCAAGTCTGGACAAAACTTGCCAAGAGAAGTAAAAAATGGTTAGTGGAGCATTTTATCAAGCACCTTGTGTGCAATGGAAAAAGAGTGAAATGTCTGGATAAAGCAAAATGCAAAACAACCAACCAAGTAAAATAAAAAACTCATGAACACCCAACACACTCTCAATTCAACATAAAGAACCTGATTTCGAAATGAGAAATTGTAGGAAAGACAACCAAATATATATTTAGCATAAGTTCTTATTTGCATTCCCAACCAATAGTTAGGTCATGCACCACTAATTGGTTTTTTACTACTTTAAGTACTTGCTAATTAATAACTACAATTTTGAACATTTTGGATTTCAGTTTTCCATTATATTATAATCTGAAATGTAATTAATACAATAATTTATAAATGTGTGTCAAAATCACATACAATAATTTATAAATGTTATTTATTTATTTTTTTTTAGAAAAAAAAAACTTTTGTAAATATCATATCATGAAAGTAGTTAAAATTTTTGTTTACTTTTTGAGTTGTGATAGGCAGATAATTTCTGTTGAAAAATCAATTGAAATGGAAGATTATCCTAATTCTGTTTGTTTTTGTTTATCAAGTTACACACCCTAGAATATATTTGTTTTTGTTTATCAAGTTACACATATACCAGCTCCAAAATTCAAACTCATAAATCAAACTGCAAAACCATAGTTCACTGATCTGAAACAGAATGTAGCAGCCAAAACAAAAAAACCCCAAATCAAGTTCACATCCTATCTCACTTCACCAGTTGAGATAAATTAGAGACATTCAAAATTTCAAACATCACATGTAATTCAAAAACAAAGAAAGCACTTACAAAAAAAAAAAAAAAGAAAAAAAAAAAAGAAAGTACCTGCCGGAGAGAAGATCTGCCGGAGACAGAGCTGGAGTGAGACGAGATCTGCCGGACGACAGAGGAGGCCGGCCGCCGAGAGAGAACGGCGAAGAGAAGGGCGACCGAATCTAGCGAAGTGGGAAGCGCCGGAGAGAGGAAAACCGCCGGAGAGAGAGAGCTGGAGAGAATCTGCCGGAGCGGGAAGCGCCGGACGACGGACGACCGAATCTGGCGGAGCGGGAAGCGCCGGAGAGAGAGAGAACTGGAGAGGATCTGCCGGAGCGGGAACGCCGGACGACGGAAGACCGAATCTGGGGGAGCGGGCGCCGGAGAGAGAGAGAGTTGGATTTGCCGGAGCAGGAACGCCGGACGACGGAAGACCGAATATGGGGGAGCGGGCGCCGGAGAGAGAGAGAGCTGGAGAGGATCTGCCGGAGCGGGAATGCCGGACGACGGAAGACCGAATCTGGGGGAGCGGGCGCCGGACAGAGGAAAAATGCCGGAGAGAGAGAGCTGGAGAGGATCTGCCGGAGCGGGAAGCGCCGAACGACGGACGACGGGCGACCGCCAAGAGAGAAGCCGGCGACGGGCGATCTGTACGGAGAGAAATTTGAGAGAGAGAGGGACTGGGCAGTGGCTCTGTTGAACGAAATTTTGATTTTTCCTCTCTCGCATGTTTTCTTCTAGCCGCATGAACCAAAAAAGAAAAAAACAATAAAATATTCATGCCATGTCAGCATGTTGTGCGAGAGTTGTGAAACCTTTGTGTATAGATCATTTCTCCTTTCTTTAACCTTTAGCAAGCTTTTTGATTCTATGTGCATATGGACCATCTGCAATTGGGCCGAGATTTAGGCCCAATGTTTGGACAATGCTCAACCCGACTTAAGCCCAAACCAAGCGCCGGAACATATTAGTTTAACCAGCGAGTGGTATTGCCACCCGTTTTCAGAACCGTCCCATGAAACGCGAAATTGCAAGGCTGGTCTCGGATGGGTTCTACAAAGAAGCCCTTTCTTTGTATTCTCAACACCACTCAGTCTCACTCCCTCCTCACATGTTCACCTTCCCTCCTCTCCTCAAAGCCTGTGCCAAGCAAAAATCGGTTCCACAAGGGCAAATGATCCATGCCCATCTCATCAAAACCGGTTTTAGCTCGGACGTTTACTCTGCCACTTCTCTCACCGGTATGTACATGAAGCTGCATCTCTTGCACGATGCACTCAAGGTGTTCGATGAAATGCCTGAAAAAAATTTGGCTTCATTGAATACCGTAGTGTCGGGGTTTTCAAAAAATGGGTGTCGTAGAGAAGCATTCTGGGTTTTCAAACAGGTGGGGTTTGGAACGTTCAGGCCGAATTCGGGGACTATAGCTAGTTTGTTGTCGGCATGTGAAAGCATAGAACACGGCATGGAACTGCATTGCTGGGCGATAAAGTTGGGTGTTGAGACAGATGTTTATGTTGCAACTTCGACTGTCACTACGTATTCAAATTATGAAGACTTCGTTTCAGCTTCAAAGGTGTTTTACGGGACACCTAATAAGAGTGTAGTAAGCTATAATGCTTTTTTGTCGGGGCTTATGCAGAATGGGGTTACACGGACGGTTTTGGACGTGTTTAAGGACATGAGGGAATGTTCAGTTGAAGAACCGAATTCGGTTACGTTTGTTTTGGTCCTCTCTGCGTGTGCTAGTCTTCTGTATCTCCGATTTGGTAGGCAGGTTCATGGACTCATAATGAAAACTAACATAGAATTTGATGCTATGCTGGCAACTGCATTGGTAGACTTGTATTCCAAGTGTGGCTGTTGGCAGGTTGCATTTGATGCTTTCAAAGAGCTTGATGGAAGCAGAAACTTGATAACATGGAATTCCATGATTGCCGGCATGATGTTAAATGCTCAGAGTGAGAATGCTGTTGAGCTATTTGAACAGTTAGAATCTGAAGGACTGGCACCTGATTCAGCAACGTGGAATTCAATGATAAGTGGGTTTTCACAACTAGGGAAGGCGATTGAAGCAATTAAGTACTTCAAGAGAATGATATCTGCTGGCATAGTCCCAAGTTTAAAATCTATCACAAGTCTTCTACCAGCTTGTTCAGATTTGTCTGCCCTGCAGTATGGAAAAGAAATCCATGGGCATGCAATGAGAGCCAATATCAGTGCCGACGAGTTCATCGCCACTGCACTTGTTGACATGTACATGAAATGTGGGCATTATCTGTTGGCACGAAGAATTTTTGATCAGTTTGATCGGAAACCTGATGACCCTGCATTTTGGAATGCGATGATATCTGGTTGCGGAAGAAATGGAGAATACGAATCCGCGCTTAAGATATTTGACCAGATGCGAGAAGAGAGGGTACAACCAAATACTGCAACATTTATTAGTGTGTTATCTGTTTGCGGTCATACCGGTCAGGTCGACAAAGGATGGCAACTTTTTAGAATGATGAATAGAGATTATGGCTTGAAACCAAAACCAGAGCACATTGGCTGCATGGTTGACCTCTTGGGTCGATCTGGTCGGTTGGATGGAGCTCGAGAATTAATACAAGATTTACCACAGCCTTCTGCATCTGTTTTTGCTTCTTTGCTTGGTGCTTGTAGGCATCATTTAGATTATGAAGTGGGGGAAGAAATGGCTATGAAGCTCTCAGAATTAGAGCCTGAAAATCCAACTCCTTTTGTGATCCTGTCGAATATATATGCTGCATTTGGAAAGTGGAGGGATGTGGAAAGGATTAGGGGGATAATGAATGATAAAGGGTTGAGAAAGCTCCCTGGCTTTAGCTTAATAGGAGTAAAATGAAAAATACGATATAGTACCGACAGAACAACTGTAAATTGTTCTTTGTTCCAAACCAGATTCTGTTAAATTTCTCTACTTCATACACTTAAAAAGGATTTCTACACCAAGCATCACTATTTCAACATTTCCTTCACTGAAAACCCAAGGTGGTTATCAAAATGACTAGGGGGTTCATAAATGAAGCAAGAAATCACATCTCTGAGTGTAATGACGCCAACAACTTCATCATCTCCAGCCACCGCATAAATCCTGTGAACTGACTTGGAAGAAAGACTCTGGATCACACTACCAAGAGTTGAATCGAGGTTGCATATAATTGGTGGGATGGCCTTTCCGATTTCTTGGGTGGCAATGGTGTGCAAGAAATCCATCACAGTCAGCTTCCTGAGAAAGGTAAATAAATAGAAGTAAGTTGACAATCAAGACTAACAAGAAACGTGTTAACATAGACAGTGCTGGAGGCACATGAAGAACAAGGGCGAATTTGCCAACTTCATAAAGATGGTAAGTCCAACTCATAAGTTGTCGGGGCAATTTATCCACATCACAACCCTTGCACTCTTCCTAAAGTTATAAAATCTTAACCATTATCTCATAGTTTCCAATTCAGTTTATTCACATCATTACCCTCTTACCATTTCATATAATATTTTAAGAAACTTCATTTGGAAATAACAGTTTGGATATTTAAGGTTGAAAACTTTATGTAATTAAAGATAGGAAGTAACCAATGTAGCCAAAAGTAAAAACTAGCTTATTTAAAAAAAAAAAAAAAAATTAAAACCAAGGATAACTTAAGCTAAAATATGGCCCAAACTGCTGTATAAAGCTTATTACAACTTAGTTATTTGTATAAACTTTGCTGCAAACTTGCAGGGTTTTTTTTTTTTTTTTTTTTCTCTTCAAATCTAACTAAATTGTTAGAAGCGTCAACTCATGTAGGTTTCACCATTATTTTGTACCTCGTACGTATTTGTGTTCCATTTTAAAGATTTTTTGGCAATAACATTGAAATTTCATTGTTTATGTTTGAACGGTAACAATCTAACCAAATTATTTTCATCCTTGAACACCATCACTACTGTTCAACGCACCCCCCCTCTCTTTTATTGGCACTGCCACTGAATATAGAGGGAGGTGGCCTCTGGTGGGTGATCAATTTGAGCATTGTTCTTTGGTGACCATTGCCGTATTTAATTATGCTTCTAGAACTTCTCAAGTCAAAACAATAAATTTGTTCAATATCAAAGTGCAGAGGAGACCTGGTGCACTAGCAGAGTCAAAGTTTTGCTTTTTTCCCTACCTAAAATTGGAGAAAAGCTCAGGTTCCAGGAGCAAGTATCTGATGTCTCTTATGCTTACGTTCCCGACTATCTTCTTCGATGGGCCCCCTACAACTGGAAGACCGCCGATTTGGTTCTCTCTCATTCGCTTGAAAGCCTCTAGAATCAACTCATTGCCCTGGATGCTGACAACCTGACCAAGAAGACAAGAACATTTTGTAGTTCCAAATTCAGCAGTCAGCTAGAAGAATATTCAAGTAATAACACAAACCTTACCTCAGCAGAGGTCATGAAAGGAAGTCCCAAATCAGAAATAGGCTGGGAGGCAATACAGTCAAACCAGTCCCTTCCTCTACAACCTTCAAGACCCTGAACAACTGCAGATTGAGTAATGAAGTTCTTAATGTCGGGCCTGCCTGGTTCAATTACAGGTACACTCCGCAGCCTATATTTTGAGAGTAGCAGCATCACACTCAACATAGTACTATCTATTGAAACTGGAAGGAAAGGAGCCCAGCGGGAGGACTTGAGTATTGACCTTACCTGAAACAAAAAATTGATATGAAACATCGTTTCTAATTTTCAGATGCTAGGAAATGGACAAGGACTAACATTGATTTCCATTATACATCTCACTTGTTTCCCGAGCACTCCGCTATTAAATACACAGAAATATGCTTTATCAATTTGTTGAGAAAAAGGAGAACCAAGATTAAAGATGACAAGGCATAACTGTATATAGAGTAATACTAGAAGATCCTCTTGTATCATTTTAATAATGATGTGGCTTTTAAAATTACTATTGGGTTTGTGATTAATTACTAGTAAATTTTGATCAAATGCTGATTTTAAAAACCATTTAGAGACTTCTAGAACTACTCCCTCCCATATATAAGGTACCAAAGGCAACTTGGCCTCTACAAATAATCCTCTTGGCAGAGTATAGCTTACTGTGGTTGACTTGAAGGGTTCTTCTTGCAGTATAACTTTGTAAAAATCCTCGCCTAGTTCATCAGCAGCTGTGGGAGCATCTTTTCCCATCCCTTTCTCTGCAGCCACACCACCAGCCACAGCAGCACCAACGGCCGCAGCTGTTAGGCCTGCCACTGCAGCAGGACCTGTCGCACCCAGTGCCAGTGCTCCAAGAGCGCCAACTGCTCCTGCCCCAACTCCGGCGGCTGTTGCTGTACTAGCTGATAGAGCAACCGCAGCAAGTTCTGCACTCTCCAGCACCCACAGAACAATAGCTGAGTAATCTATAATTCCAAGGTACCGATCTCTCCAATCTGAACTATTTCCTGCATCTGGGTTTCTCACCGGAGCGGACAAAATGTTGCATTCAGATAAAATCTTTACAGCATCAGCAATGGAACTGTCTGCTAAAATTTCAATCACTGCAAGAAGTGATGTTGCATCTTTAGTTTACAGATATGCTTCGCGAAGTAGGTACAGCCAAAACTATGGAAGCAATATCACCTTTGCCGCCGGGAACTCGTGGGAACGATGAAACCGGAATGTTTGCAAATGCAGTCGTTAAAGTCTCTTGCAACGATTGAGGTAATTTCTTTCTTGACTGGATCTTCTCAAAATAAGCATCATAGGTTGAGAGTTGAGAACTTTCTTTGACAAATTGTTCTTCCGCCATACCTACAGCTACAGCAAAGACACTGACTAGAGTTTGCCAATATTCCCATGTCTTCCTTTTAGTAACAACATTATATGATTTAGCTTAATGAAAAATATTTAATCATTTTCATCGTCCAATATGCAATTAATTAATTTTTGTCTTTTATTTTCCATTCTCAAAACAAAAACATTAACAAACAACTCAAATACAAGTCTTGAAAGCACAGAAAACAGTTTTCAGTCGCATTAAAACACTTTTTTCAAACAAAAACAAAGAACACATTAACAATATAATCACCCATTTGAAGAAACACATTTTTCAAACAAAAACAAAAAACACTAACAGTATAGTTCACCCATTTGAAGGAACAACACTGGGTAAAACCCAATTAGGATGCTCTATTATTTTCAAAAGTTAATGCACATAAATATTTCCTTTAATTGGAGAGCACAGCGGGGCACTATACATGGTTTAAAATCATCATTATCTATCATATCATGAAGTGGCGTTGCATGAACTTTGTTTTTGAGGAAATAAACTCGTAATTCAAAAAGAAAATAACTAATTTAACATCAAATTGAGACCTATAATGAAAATGTTAAAGGATTGATTCAGCATGCATATATATATACCTGTTAAAAGGGTTTGTGTTCAGAGATTAGACTGAGTTCTGCAAAGGGAAAGCTCTCCGTTCATTTCCTGAAAACCAGTTTTGTTGGCTCTATATAATATAATATAATATGCATGGGCTCTAGCTTTGCCAAGTGCACGGACGGGTTGGAGACGTGGCAGATCAGTATGGGACCACCTGGTTGTTGGTAAAGGACTCGGCGGAAGCTTTTCCTACGACAATCCTATCCTGATTCCTGGCAGGCTGGCACGAATTACAAGTTGATGAGTTCTCTTCTTAAATTTGTTTTCATTTTTATTTTTTTTTTGGAAACAAATTTGTTCTCATTTTTGACTCAGGCAGATAATTACTGTAGGTTCATAATTCATAATTAATAATATAATTAAAAATGTATGGTTCACAAGCCAGTTGTTTATTATTCGAATTCTTACGTCAATTTGTAAGAGATTTTCTAATGAAAAAATTTGCTGTAATTGGGGTATATATTGATCGCAAGATACTGGTATAGGTTTAAAGGTTTTGTTTGTTTTAGATTAGTATGTTGAGGGTCTTTGAAGCTTGTTTCTTGGTCATATTTCTGCTGTTTCTGCAGAAATTGTAAAGAGGTATAGTTTTTGTTGTTGTAAAATGGTTTCTAATTCATCAAAAAAAAAAAAAAAAAAAACTCTTTTCAATTCGGTCTATAAAAATCATGTTTTTTTAATTATAAGGACAAAGTTAAAATATAATTTTACAAAAAGATACATAACATTTTTATAAACAGAGTTAGAAATTCTTTCCATCCAGTTTGAAAAAAACTGTGTCCTAAAATAAGTCCTTGTGAATTATGTGGATCAATTTCACAAATGTGGCTGGGCCTCCTCTTAAAGCACTAAGTCCAAGTAGCAGTGGCACTCGGCCTGCACTGTTAGTGTTGGGATATATTCCTCTCTTCCTAAATTCTGGCTAATTATATGTTAAAGAAATTGAATGAGGCCTCCCCTGCTCTAATTCAAAAAGTAGTATGTCCTGAAACTCTGCTCAAGCTGGTTATGGAGGACATCTTTATTTTCTCCCTTTTAAATTGTGTTTTGAACATGGGGATAGTATTGTTTATACATCTTCTATGTAGACTTTTTATCTATATGGTTAAGTATTAATTAACTTTAACTGAATACCAACTATAATACGTGCAAATAACATTTTCTAGTTCATGACAAGATTATCTTTGACAATTGTAGAAAGAAATTAAGAAGGGGAAGCCAGTCAAACCGCAATTACCTCTTGAACTTACAACTCAATTGTAACGTTTCCCAAATTTTAAAAAGTTGCAATTTACTCTTCAAATTATTAGCCTTTTCCACATAGCCCTCAGCCCCTCACCGTTTAAATTTGTTTTTAATTAACTTGGACGGCAAACGTATAAAATGTCCATATACCTCTGTGAAATGTGTGAAAATATCAATACGCTCTTAAATTTATTTATTTTTTATTTTCTTAAAAAAAAAAATCTCTGTAGTAATCAACTCACAGCCGTGGGTCTCTTGGCAATGGATGAGGGTTCTTTTTTTTTTTTTTTTTCAAATTTAACACAAATGATACTATTGTCATTTGATATAGTTTTCTTCCGAATTGGATTGGAGGTTCTTTCGACATCAGCTATAAAATTGTCATATGTTCCTTTCGTATAGGAGAAGCAAATACTTTTTAAATAAAAATATTTCTGAACTCTTTTAATGCTATTAAAAAGCATATATTTTCACGCGCTTAAGGGACATATGACTATTTTATAGACTGGGTTGAAGGAACTTCTTCCAACCTAGTTTGAAAGAAATCTTGTATCACTATGCATGTAACCTATTTTCTATCCGTTTGATTTAACTAAAAATCCTAACAACGAGGGACTAAGTGAAAGGGATTAATAGTTTAGAGAGTTAATTGAAACTTTTAAAAGTTTGAATGACATTATATTGCAAGTAAGGTATAAGATCTGATGGTCATGAGTGTACGTGGTTTCTCTAGTAAAGAAAGAAATGTATGAATAAAGTGATCAACTATATATATATATAACTACACAGAGATCAGACTTATTTACAGTAGAGTGGGGTCGGTTAGAATAGGATTTTGAGATTAGCTCCATAAGGTGATCAGTACCTCTCAAATATTCTAACAACAGTAGTCGTTATAATTTGGCCAATTATGAACCGTTTGAATTCATTAGAAGAAAAAAAAAATAAAAATGAAGGGGAACTGTTAAAATTGATATGAATAAAGCTTTGAACCGAATAATATAATATTCTCTCAGACGAGATCATGATGTCAACAATCAATTAAGAGGATCACAAAAGTAGTTACAAACTGACAAATGAGTCAAAATATAAAATGTTACAATCCGTACACTGATTTCATTTAGACAGAAATTAAACCTTAACAAATTATACAATCGATCCTAGCTGGTCTCTCACAAGCTAAACCACTAATTAACCAGTCTAACCTTAAACCCTCACAACTGGAAATGGTCCCTATTGTCAGCGGGAGCCGTAGAAGCACCTTTAGATGCAGAAAGTTGCAATGAAGGTGGGAACAATGCCAAGCCACCTTGTTGTGGAGAGTTTAAAGACGGCGATTTGTTCAAGTAGCTTGACCCGCACCCTATTACATTCTGTAGGCTAGACGGGTAGATATGATTCACCGTACGAGAGTCACCCCACTTCAACTTCAGGCTTGAGCTTTGATCACCGGCACCCTGAATATTTTCTCTGGCATCACCAACATATGATGTGAGCGCTGCGGCTAAAACTGATCGAAATTTTGGGTTTGATGTGATCGCCTTGGTTGCAGCCACTATGTTTTCTTCGACAGGTTGCTGATGAAAAGCGTTCTGGTTGTTCATGTAAGCTTGGTACAAATGTTCTTGAAATGGCTGCTTTCCAGTACTGTTGGAATACTCGATATGGGTGTTATTGTAGGCCGGTTTCTCATAATTGTTGTAGACAGGATAATCGCCATTCCAATGACTTTGGAGGCTGTTAGGCTCTAAAGAAGAGGAAAAATTGAGACGCGTTGAGGAATATCTTGGTGTAGATGAGAAGGAAGAAAACCTTCCAAAAGAAGAGGAGGTGGATGGAGCGGTGGTGAGGTCAAGAGTAACTGTTGGGTGTGAATTTGAAGTTGAGAATGAAGAATTAGGAAAATAGAATTGTTGTGGTCTTGAATTTTGAGAGGCACTGAAGTTGAATCCGTGGAGGTTAGTGGCGGTGGAGCTGGAGATGGGGGCAGTAGCTGACGTCCCGAGACCTCCCTGTGAGCTCGATGATGAGCGGCATTGAAGCATGGAAGCAGCAGCTGAGGTGGTGGAAGCCATGGCTGTGGCTGAAATTGGAAGCGGGTGGTTGTGTGCTCCTTCATAGGTGGTGATTAAGATGGACATGTCATCAACACATCTTTGCACCTGAAATTTGAGAAATAAACTAATTAAATATTGATCATGAGTCTTCATTTTCGCTACAACGGAACACTATATATACAGTGATTTATATGGCTCTACAAGCACTTGTTCTTAAAAGATTGGACTCAAATTGCACCACAATTATAAATAAGCAGAGTCAAACACGTAAAATATTTAACTAAAATTAATTTGGTAAATTGTAGAGTCAGGGTTTAAACTTATGACCTCTTATTTTGGTACCATTTTAATTAAATTATCACTTATCATTAGAGTTGACAATTTTTGACATGACCTATGAATCAAACACGGAATTAACGAATTAAGGTTAAGGGGTTTGACTCTTTTAATTCAATAGGTTAGTTAGAGTTGATCAATATAGTCTTTATTTCCATGCTTCAACACAATTCGAACTTGACATGCATACGACATAAGGATAGTCAATTTTTGATACGACAAACCCGACATGAACCTAGCTAATACGAAATTTGTGGGTTATGGTTTACGAGTTTGTTTTGTTTAATTATATGGGTCGAGTTAGGGTTGACCTGTATATTCTTGGACTAATGCTATATATGTACCACATTTCCATCCGAAAAATGGTACCTAGCTAGCATTACGCATATATAGTCTTATACGTACCCATATGCATGCTTCGAAGCAATCTGAACTCAATACGCGAACACGAATTGTCATTTATATTTATTTCAAAATCTTAAGCTAATAAGAAATGGTAATTAATTTAATTATTTAATTTATATTGTAATAAGATAATTAAGCTGCCATTTTCGATGATGATGGCACGCACAAGTTGAAATTTTTTGACAAGTATTACGTTCATAGTTCTATGATCATGAGCTCCAAGGAATTAATTAGGCTATATATATAACTATACAATATTTCAACCAAGGCAGGCAGAAAGATCTACCTGTTTCCTCACAGGACAAGATGATGAGACTGTGCAACGGTAGTACCCCCGAGGGCATGGATTTCCTTTTGCTATTTTCTGTCCATATTTTCTCCATTGACATCCATCGTTCATCTAAAAAATCATGAAAAATTCTCAGTAAATGTAAACTATATATATATATATATATATAACCTTAATTACGAAGTTATAACGAAGTTATCAAATGGTTCAATTCTCAGATATGTATCTGGCTGAATTGAAGTTTTTTAATTGATACTAACCGTTGGGGTATCGCATCTGGCTCTGACAGAAACCCTAGCTTTCTTTAAAGGATTCTGTAGTAAAACTTCATCATCTCCAGTACTTCTCGCCGTCTTTAAAATTTTACTTGGTGGCCAAATCTCAGTGGGCTCCTCTTCCTTCAGTTCTTCAAAGCTATTATTGGAGCTTGCATTAATATTCCTGCTATCTTCGTTCGAGCTTGGCTCAAATCTGCAGTCCAACCGCAATGAAAGTTGTCCATTCAATTCTTCGTCCTGATCTTGCCCGCCATTACTAAAAATATTGCTATTCTTGTTTTCATGCTTTTTAGCCTGATCAGTTGACTTCATCCCAAGGCTAAGGGAGACAAGTTCAGGTTCTTCTTTTGCCTGATAGTTGAAAGTCGTATCTGTATTACTTTTGGCTTCTTCTTGTTGAAGAATGTCATAGAATTGCATTTGGAGGGACTGGTAATCCTTTCCAATTCGTGCTAATAACATCTTTAACCTTTCATTTTCTTCTTTAACCTCATCCATTTCAGCTTCAGCTAATTTTAACTGATCCTCCTGTGGCAAGAAAATGCACATGCGTGGCCCAATCGATCAGGCCGGAACAATCTCATGACATAATTATTATAGAAAAAAGTATACGTACGTTATGCATGCATAACAATGGATGAAAATCGAAGGTCTTATAATTACCTGATTCTGTCGCGTGGAAAGCAAGTCTATCGTATTTTTTTCCATTGCTGAAGGCACCTGCTAATGTTGGAGAAACTTATTATATATAAAACTAGGGCTTTTGGGTTCTAGAGTTCAATACGAAGAAATTAAAGTAGATTTTAGAGCATATGTAGGCTTTGAGGATACAAAGAAAGTAGATTTTTGGGTTCTAAAGTTCAATGAACGAAGGGATGCAGGAGGAAAGAGGGAAGAAGAAGGACAAGCTAGAAGGAAGATTAAATCATTGGAACCAAATAATTGATGACAAAAAATGATAGAAAAGATTCAATTATTACATGCATGCAGTTGACAATGAGTCTATCTTGACTTTGTGGAGTGCCGGTCTGCAAGATTCATGGTCTTAGGTAATTAATAGGTTGCGCTAAGTCAGATCTACCACGTGATAGAGATTAAATCATATGGATACAGTACCATTGGTCGCGGCAATATAGCTTTTGGAAGGCATAATTTTCAAAAGTAAGGTCCATAAAGTTAGGAAAAATCATGATTTCGGTTGAACAAACCAAATAGTATACGCACATGTATAACAAGCTAGCTAGCTGTTGAGACATTTTCATATATGGGTCTGACCCAGTAAATTAATACTTGCTTTAATTTGCAAAGGTGCCCTTCTTAATTATCATCGATAATGTAAAATTTAGCATAATACTTCATCTCTCTAGCTCGATCGATCTGCATGTTGGGTGGATATAGTTTAAGCCAATTAATTTAACTTGATATATATGGTACCCCAAATGAATAAATATTAATATCATTCAGCAAGAGCCAAACAGGCAAACATCCGAAGACTGATCATCTGAGTCATCTATATATAAAAATTCGAAAAACTTTCAAGAATTTGTATATAACTGGTCCTTCCAAACATCTTAATTTGTGCATATCATGGATGGATTTGGCAACGTTCAAAGCGTGGAAAGTAAGAAATTATCAAATTTCAGCAATCCAGTTGTAGAGATCGATTATTAATTAACATCATTTATTGATCGGCCAAACTCGTTCATAAATATTTTTTTTTTTAAAAGAAAAAAAGTTCTATATAGCATAGAGATCGAAATTCGAATTGCATGGTACTAATTAAGAAATTCTCAGAGAAAAGAAACAAAATCATGTTTAATTTCATGTTGAAAACCATCGTACGTGTGAAAGAAATTCACCTTGTCGATCTCCACAGCACTCCCTTCGTTTCCATTAGATTCCATTTTTCTGTCTTCTAGCTGCAACTGTATTCCGACAATTCCGAAGATTGTTCTCCGCTGCTCTTGAAATAATTCTAGCCTTTTGCCAGTTCATCCTTAGGATCCTGAGTTGAGCTTCTCATATATATAAGGAGGTACGGAGACGGTAGACCTGAAGAAATTTGACTTTCTCTTATAAAGAAATTCAAACCCCAATCCTCATCCTCGCATGTTACCCGGGAAGAAATGTCAAACAGTGTGTAAATACACTCCAACAAGCAACACAAGTTTATTTTTATTTTACTAGTTGGCTTCTCAGCAAAATTTAATATTTAATAGAGAAAAAAAAAATAATAATATTCAAATTCAACGTCTTATAAAAAAAAAAAAATTAATGGCTTCTAAATCTTAAAAGACCTAATTAGCCTACCTGCAGTCGGGTTGAAGATTCGTACGTGTGAAATATGATCCACACGGGAATGGGAATGGATTCTGGTCAAAGTTCAGCCGGCCACGGTAATCAACGTTGATATCCCCGGTGACTATTGTCACATGGTGGGCGTTTAGATTATATATTCTCGAGTACTCCATCTCTCTTTTTTATCTCGTTATTCCGTCATGCGACGGGGGATCGGATTATATATATATATATATAAAATATTGAAATACTATTTTCTTCTTACGTATACACTTTTATCTCGTATACACGTTTAGATTACGACTCTGCTACTATGATTGATCTTTCAACTAGTAAATGAATTAATGGCCATGCGAGTGTCCTCTACCAATTAATCAAATGTACTTTAGTTTCGACCTATAGCATTCCCCGCTTTTAACCACCTTGAAGGGTCTTTTGCGACTGCTATTGCATATATATATATATATATATATATATATATATATATCATCTCTCTTTTTATCTCTTTCTTTTTTTGGTCTGTAACCAAAGTTTCTAAGAGTATTAATCTTCAGGCACACATAATTGCCAAATGAGCCATTTTTTATCATTGTTATGAAATCATTCCTACTTCCCTTCATTTTCTTTTTTAGAATCAAGAGCGAGAAAGACCACGTATCGGCGATACCTTTCATTTTCTCTTGTATAGCCCATAAAAACTAAAACAAACAATAAAAATTCGCTTTCTTATAAGAGTATTGATATTTAGTAGATTGTTATGCCTATACGATTGCTATACAACTTAATAATATGACAGTGAAAATTAACCCTTAATAATTGTATAACAGTAATAAATAGTAGTATATTAAATAATACTAAGGAAAAACTTCACTTATAATTCTTGATCTTTCATTATTTTTGCAAAAAAAAGTACTCAAACTTTAAAAAGTGTCAATCTAGTGTATCTATTTTTCAGAAAGTTTCAATCTTAATCATCTGTTAGGATTTTATGTTAAATCCTATTAAAATTTTCAAAATGCCCATTTCTTTTTAGGGGAAATTTTTTTTTTTTTATAAGGATTTAGGTGTTATTCAGAATTTAATGAAAAAAAAAAATATTTAAAAGATAAATATTCTAAATTAACACTTTTTAAAATTTAAATATCTTTTTATAAAAATGACAAATAATAAAAAATTATAAGTAAACTACTCCCCAGTATTAATCTAATCATGACTTGACCAAATGTTCCTTAATACACGCGCGCGCGCGGTTCTCCACCGGCTTTCTAATCAAAGTATTGTTGTTTTTGTTGTCACCGCTAGACCAAACGCTCTGTGGATATTGATGGCGGGCCAGTTTGTCATTGGTCAAAGCTTTATGATCTTTTCAAACCAAAGGGATAAAAAAACCAAAAGAAGAAAAATAAGGGGGGGTCACTACTAAGAGCAGTTTGATACGACCGCAAACTAGAGATTTAATATAATAGAGTTTGGGTATAGGCCAATATTCCAGTTAGACACAATTAATATAAAACAGTCATCAAATTCATATCAACCCGCAACGAATTATATGCATAACTTGTATAATTGAGTTACATTTTTTACTTTGAAAACTCTAATTATATAAAGTTAGGTTATGTTTATTAACTATGTCATGGATCTATATATTGACCCTTGTGCTTTTGGGGCAATATGAACATATTTTAGTAATTGTCGTTATGTAAGACCATAATGAGAACACAATTTTTGTTTTTCTTCTAAACGAATATGATATGATTTTTTTGGTGTCTTTCTGGATGACATGAATTTAATTAAAAAAAATTATCTCAAAATGTGACCTACGAAATGCAATTTTTTAATCAAAAAAATTAAATCCACGTAATCCAAAATGACGCTAGAAGAAGCTCTAGCATTTTTCTAAAATAATATATAGGGAAGTTAAAGTGCTACCAAATACATTGGATAGCACTGTAGCATTCTTAATGTTTAAAGAAGTTGTTGCATATGACTTTTTGGGATATTTTTTTTCTTCTTATATTTAAGAAATGGAAAAAGCAAAAAAAAAAAAAAAAAGAAGAAGAAGAAGGGAAGAAGCTGCTGTTGTTAGTGTTCTAGGAGAAATTAAAGATCAAGTTTTTTAGCGTCTTGTTGTTCACCAAAAGGATACCAAACAGTATCATCTTGTCTTAATTAGGTGATCATTCTACCCCAATTTTCGATAAACCTGTGTGAGGTCTCACATTGCCTGGGAATGGAGATATGCTTATATGTATATTCGTACAATTCTTGACATAACAGGTTTTAAAGTCGTGATGACCATGAACCTATCAGAACTCTACAGTTAAGCGTGCTTCTGCGAGAGTAGTACCGAAATGGGTGACCTTTTGGAAAGTTTGATTCGAAAGAGTAAAAAACGAACAATATTATATCATTAGGAGTTGATGGTTACAACATGTATACCTAACAACAAAATGATCGTAGCCAATTTATATGTACATTATTTTTTCATTTTTTAAATAATTAAGGTAGGTAAAAAATGCCATAGGATACTATATCTAATTAGTCAAGCTGAGGTTGACCCCCCTCCATACATAATCTTTTGCTGATCGATGATCATGGAGATTCGGTATTAGTAATAGTCATGACGAAGTGGCTTTGATGTTTGGATGCCATCTTAATTTGGTCAATCATGGTTGGTTTTGAAGGGGTTACCAAAAGTCGTTATAGAGAGAGAGAGGGGGAGAGAAAAATAAAATAAAATATATATATAGAGAGAGAGAGAGAAAGAGTAATATTGCATGTCATTTTTGTGTCTCAAAAAATAATGTGACTTTTAAAATTATCATTGAATTTAAATTTTGATTCAGTGATGATTTTTTAAAAGCCACATCATTTTTTAAGGGATGTAACATAAGAGGGATACAAGAATGACATTTAGAAATATTACTCAATTGACAAATATCCTCAAAACTTTCAATTGAGATAATGTTCTTCCAAACTACAAAAAAATTGTAAATATTCCCCAAAGTCCAGGAAAAAAGAAAAAAAGAAAAAAAAGAAGGCAAAAGACATAAAAAATAAAAAATAAAAAAATTAGCCTTTAAATTTGGTAAAAGACAATACCAATCCAGCCCCTTCAAGTTAAATTCTGCTTTGGCCAACTTGACTAATCCTGCTGCCTTTGGTCATCATCAGAAACCATATATATATATATATATATATATATATAGGAGAAAAAGAAAATCGTTTATTTTGCAATTAATCCAAAAATAAGTAATAAAGAAACAGAGGAATTGATTAGTCAAATAGATCCAATCCACATCGCATGGCTGGATTAATCTACAAGGTCCACTTTGATGTTTGTAATATGTAAGAGCCCCACTTTGAAATTTGTTCCAAAATAATGTTCTGAAACCAAATCAAGGCTCTCTAATTAGGCATATATGTAATTAATTAATTAGATCAAGTTAATCATTGAATTTATACTCTGTATATAGTATCCTGAACAAGTGATTCCCAAATAGTTCAAATAGAGGGCATGCACTTGCATCAAATATTGGTATTCTGTTTTGTTTTTTATAATTATTTATTTCATCTTATGATCTTAGAACCGGTAAAAGATATTTCAATTGATAAGCTTTGAAACTTATTCCAGACAAGTCTATTCTTCTCCTATCAAATGGGAATCCATTTTTGACTTATATATATATTGGCAATTCGTTGCCCTAGGGGCTGAATTATCCATAAATACTTTGATGGCCACCAGGGTTTGTTTCCTTCTTCTTTTTTCTTTTTTTTGATTAGTTGTTTCCTTCTTTGTTGTTAAAAGACCAAAATCCAACAGAAGTCATATTCTAGAGGCACCGTTTGAAATTAGAATAAATAATTAAATAAATAAATGCTACGTCGTCTTAAACCTTAAAATTTAATCCCATTTATTAGTCAAGCAGCTCATCCTAATTAGCCTTAAGGTGCGTTTGGGATTGCGATTTCATAGAGAAATAGTACGATTTTAAATCAAATCACAGAAAATGAACCGTTTGGAAACTTCGTTTTGAAAAAAAACGCAGAAAAGTACTTATTCAAATCTCAGGCAATGAGGTACTTTTCTGAAAACGCAGTATTTTAAAAGGTTAACTTGCAATTTTAAATGCCAAACTGTGATTTTGCCAAACACTTAACTGCGTTTTTAAAAATCACTTTTTTTAAATCGCACATTTTAAAATCGCTACTTTTAAATCGCAAACTCAAACGAACCCTAAATATTCCTGTTTCAACAACAGCGATTCCAACCTTTAAAGAGCCATATTTGCAAATTTGCAATTGATGCACCCACGTCTTTATAGTACCTTCAACTTGCACTAATTAACCCTAGCTATATATATATATATATATTACATGTCTGCATGTTTTAGATAAATTAATTACTAGCTATTTGATTAATTATAATATAGCTAGCCAGAGTTAATTGGCTTATATCAAAGCGATTAAGTCTAAAAAAAATTACATTCTAAAATTAACAAATTATATAAGGAAAGAATTTGACATTTCTTTTTCCCATTTTCTCTATATATGTGTGGTACTAGTGAAAGAGAAAGCGATAGAAAATAAATGACAATAATCAGAAGCACTAAGAGCTGAGAGTTTAATTTATTGACTCTTGAAACATGCATCAGAAGCAGATTTCAGCTTTTAAGTAATCTCTTCTCTGTCACTTACGCGGATACGATGCCATGCATGCCAGCCCAAACAGTGCGTCAAAGTTCAACTTAAGAATTTGTTTTCCATATATTAATCTATTGGATGTCTTGTCTTCTATATATATTTTTAGTTTCTCATGCCATTTTCCGTACTTAAGCTTAATTAGATATTGCATGTTTGTAAAATTGTAATGGAAGCTGACAAAAGAAGTACTCTCCCTAGCTTTCACCTGCATATATATGCAAATTACAATTAATATGATATATATATATATATATACTGAATAAAGAATAATTAGCATATTATTAAGAAAATATTTCGGTACAAACATGCATGGTAATATACTAATTAATATTGTAACAACGCGCGGTAATATATCATTGCATAGTACTAGCGGTAATTAATAGACAAAGAACAACCTTGACCTGTCTATTTTTTTATTTTTTATTTTTTAGTCTTCCCTCGATCAATCCGTCCCATATTCACATTAATTTCAGTATCTTCTCCCCGCCCAACATAAAAATAAAAAATAAAAAATCATGGTGTTTCGCAGCAAATTAAAGGAATTAAATATTTAAAAACGTACAATTCAGTTGATGATCATCAAAAGATCGAAGTCGAATTCTGGTGTAAGGGGTTTATTAAAATGTGGCCGGCAATCCAACAGTAGTACCACTGCAAGAACAAATGCGGTTTTGAAGAGCTGATCGAGAGGTCGGTGTACGTTATTAATTTAGTGGCCGAAGTGTATTGTCATTACGTAAATTAAATATTAGGTTAATGTTGTTGATATTTGGTAAGGCCGTAGGTTTAGTACTGTCACTCAGGTTTGAAAATTATGTTTTTATTTATTTATTTATTATTCTTCCCTAATTAATAAATATTAAATGACTGCATGCAGCTTTCACAGTTAAGGACAAAGTGCGAATCAAGAGCAAATTGATGAAAGGTTCTCAGCAGTTTTGTTTGCTTGTTAAATATTGCCACATACAATTAAGAATTTTATTTGTATATATATATATATATATATAACTCTTCTGTTGATGTGAGGGATCTCATCACTTCTTTTAGACTTGGCATGCACATGATCCCGGCCTGGCCTCAACTAAAATAAACAAATTAAGCATTAAAAACAAGTTGACGTCTACTTAATTAATTAATATTCAATCATTTTGCGTTCCAAGAGATATATAAACAAAGGGAGAGATCCTTAATTTAGGTTCAACATCCCCATTAGGTCAATGATATGATGCGTATATATTTTAATTACTATATCTTAATTAATCCTATTTAATTTAATATTCAAAATAACATTTTCAGCTTTCAAAAATCCAAGGGCATCAACTGGTAGTATTTTATTTAATCTGTGGGATATTAGGATATATATATATATATATATATATATATATATATATGCTGTCGACAGCTCAAGGCAATGAAGGCATGATGGTCCTCTAGCTTGCAGTTGATTAGGAAGGCATTCATTCAATAACCTCAAACCCTTTAAAACTTCTACGATTGTTAGTAAACAAAACCAAGTGGTAGTTATTATACAAGTTTCAGTCAATGGATGTCGATTAAGATTAAGTATTGGAATTGTAATATATATTCTTGCGTGCTCTTTTAATTGACCTCATCGATTATTAATTACTATTTTAATTAACGCATGCAACTTGCGCCTGAAGGTGATAATTGGATTGTTGATGATATATTTCATTATCATCCACGTACACCCGCTTAACTAGCAAGGTTTAATTAGCTAAATCTTTATACATGTATACATATATATATAGCAACCTTCCATAAGTCTAGCTACTTTATGCTAAAAAAAAGAAAAAGTATCATGAAATTAACCAGTCCCATCTATTTTCATGTAATTCAATATTCCCCTTCAAGGCTCAAGTAATACATAAGCTTTTAGCTTTCTACCAATTATAAGGCCTTATTTAATTAGTTTGCGGAATGACTATTCCATTAGGAAAATGAATAGCTATTCCTAGGAATAGAAGGTGGTGGAATGAAATAGTTATTCTTAATCTTTAGTTTGGTAACAACACATATACATTAATTGGAATACAATCAAAATTACTAAAAAGACCCCATATTATATATATATATATTAAAAAAAAAAAAATTGAAAACTATAGGGTAGCCGACCACCACAATGGGTGGTCAACCACCAACAAAATAGCCAGGGGTGGCCACAATCACCCCTAAAGCCCATCGGGCCGGGGGTGGCCTGTACCACCCCCAAATCACACCGTGGTTGTTGCACCCACCTCCAGAGCCATATGTGGCTGGCCGAACACCCATTGGGGTGGTCAGCCAGCCACTATTAAGGGAGGAGGGGGGGTTGGGGATTCGTTTTTTCTTTTTATTTTTTTTGAAATTTTTTTTTTTTTTAAAGAGAATGAAAAATAATAGTAGTTTTTTCTAGAAATCTAATATATCCTCATTGGAATAGCTATTCCTCTCATTTTTTAGAGAAATAGATATTCCTCTTCGTAAGGGAATATGTATTCCAATAAATAGATTCCTACCAAACATAAGAATGATTATTCCACATTCAGGGGGTATATTCCGCAAACCAAACGAGGCCTTAATATGATTAAATTGTTTCATTTTCTCTCCCCCTCATTTTTTCCTAGTGGTCATGGGTTCTAGTCCGTGAACCAGATGCAACTAAGAAAGGGTTTTACTAACTTGCACTTTAGTGGGACTGTGGTGATGGACTCGCCTTCTAAGGCAATAGCTAGCTCAAATTGAACATTCCACAGCGAGTGGGAACTCTGATGGTCACGCCCAAGGGGGTAATTACACTGGTCACTCATTCCCGCCTTTTAATTAGAGAAAAAAAAAATTGTTTCATTTTTATAATGAGTCTACACTCTAGATCTATGTGCTCATTTGTTCAAAATAAAAACATATATATTATGCGAGGGGGGAGGGATTATCAGAAAATATCAATGTGCTGCATACTTATATGGACAATTTTTTTCTCCAAACTTCTATTAAATTGACATGTATGTTCAAAATGCATATGATTCTAGGTTAATTAGAAGAAATTTTTTCAACTTAGTTTGAACAAAAACTGTCATATATAAACTTTGTTCTTATACTAATGCTAAATACTACACTCTCATCTCACCTCATGCCAATCTCAAGGGGTTGATATAACAGTTCTTTGCAGCTATTAAATTATATATTTTTTTTTAATAAAGGTTGATGGAAACTGTCACATCAATCCAATAAGATAATATTGGTTTAGTATGTAATATATATGTAGTATTACGCATGTCCTTATTATATGATGAGAAACATGTTAAACATATAAACACTTACATAAACCATTGTTTTATATATATTTCAATGATTTATTTTCACAGATTGGGCATGATTGAAGCAATCAATTATTATTGCATCATTTGTACATGTTAATCTACGCCCCCACTTGATTCTAAGAATGCTAAAATAATGTGATTGCATCTAAAAAAAAGTTCCCTAGTATTTTTTTTTTTCTTTCATGGGTGGACTAAAATTTACATCGTCATGATAACTCTATCTTTTTAATTAGGGATACTAAATCAGTATTTCGTATAATACCATGTTAAAGTAATTAATAGGAATATTAATCAACGTATAGGTTTAATTTTCCACCTAAGTAATCTTAATTATATACGAATAAAACTTGAAAAATATGACAAGTCAATGAATAATTAGATCGTGCTTAGGAATACAGCCAATGAAGTAAATGATTAGGCATTGATTAAATCTTAATTTATTATTATTTTTTACTCAGATTAGAATCTTAATTTGAAGCTAAAGTCAATTCCTTCACAACCTGTTTTTCTATGAATAATTCCTTATCTACCATTTTTTGCAATAAATTAATATTTAAATAAGATATTTGTAAGAAACTCCGAGGGCTTGAGACATGCAAGGTGAATACCTATTTTCCTGCCTTTCCTCTTTTTTTTTTTTTTTTTCACACACACACACACACACACATACACACACACACACACACATATATATATATATATATATAGAGAGAGAGAGAGAGAGAGAGAGAGAGAGAGAGAGAGAGACTTTATCAGGCCTATTGGAGAACATGATAAGAACAACTTTCAATTTTCATTGAATTGCCTGAAAGAGTGGAATATATATCTCGTCAGTTATAACATAGTAATTACTTGTTCAGCAAGTAAAATGGGAGGTTAGATCTAGATTGATTGCTAGATGCTTGGCTAAGAGGATTGTTCATAGCCGGATGTTAGTCAAGAAATGGAACTTACAACAATTACTTTCTGTGTAATTCTGTTTGTTGTTCATTTGTTGTTTTTGTAGCTATTGTATATAGCTAAAGGGATCCAGCTCTGCTGAAGTGTATTCTTTTGTTTTGTTTGGTTATAAAAGGTACTAATTCATCCAAAAAAAAAAAAAAAAAACGTAGTAATTACTAGGTTCTCTAAAAATTTGCCTTTAAAGGTAGAAGGTTGATTGCACGGCTTAATAAGTAATTAAACATCAATTCAAAAGTAGTATGCGAACTGAGTCCTCTTTTAACTCTAAATATTTTTCCTTTTTTTTTTTCTTAAAAAAATAATAATAACATTATCTTGCCATAAGTGTCATAAAAATAGTCTTTCTCCATTTGTATGGTAAAAACTTTGAACATCTTTTAAAAATTATTCTTCTAACTTTCCTCTTTGGCCATTCTCGTAATATTACCTCCGAATGATCTAGGGTTGATAAGTTCTGAAGAACCTCATTGACTTCACTAGGGCCGGCATAGAGTTACTTTGAGTGAAACCCTACTGATTAATCCCGGCTTCTTTAACTTATTTGACCAAGAGTATACACTCAACAAAGCCCACTTAAGGAATAGCTCATACATTCTCTAACATCTTTCAGTATGGTTGCACGCATTCTATCCATCATTCATTTTCACTCGATATGTACCGGTAGAGACTATTACAAGATGAAAGTGGGAGTGGCCTACTTTGCTATTCTCCTGAATGGTTAACTATGATCAAAGCGGAAGTGCCTCGTAACTCCAACCCTTAATCCTAGCTAGGCCCCTTATAGATTTACATGGGCAATGAATAGTACTCTTTTTAGCGTTTTGCCTATCAAATCAACGTAGGACTATCTTTCCCCTTATGGGTCTCTTGGTGTTTTGACATTGCTAAGTTTGGCATAGGAAGGCCATCACTCGCCAAGCCTTTATCCTCTAGTTTGTAGCTTAAGGCTGCCTCCTCATGAAGGTTTTCCTTTGCAATCATGAATTTTCTTTGAATGTAACGTGCATTTTATATGGTAATGAAGAGGAAATCCCTTGATCACCTCTTATCTAGTTTGCTTTGAGATAGCCTGCGAGCCACTTCAGATGGGGCTAGAGGTGGCGCTCGGCCACCCTCAATCCACCCCCTCTCCAAAGTTGGTGGCTATGGGAAGACACCCCAAATCCTCTTTTTTTTTGTTTTTTGTTTTTTGTTTTTTTTTAAAAATAATAATAATAATAATAATAATAATAATAATTTTTTAATATATTAAAATATTGTTTTATTGAATTTGTAGATGAAAAACAACTTCAGCGAGTAAATTGTAATTTTTACCTACCACAAGGTTCTTACAATTATTTTTTATAACATAGAGAGTAATTTATAATTTAGAGCCAACCACAAGGACTAATGGTACAATTTTTCCTTTTAATTTAATTCATTCTCAATTCCCAAAAATTTGTGGAATTTAGTGACCTCTTTATGATACAAAAATTTGTGCCTATTGATTTTGCATGATATAGTTGTATTTAAAATGTTAATTCATAGTCATTTCAATCCTCCTTCCAACAATGGAACAAAGTGATTCACTACCTAGAGGATGATTAGTGATTACAACAAAAAACAAAAAACAAAACAAAACAAGCCAGTTCAGACATTAAAAGACAGTTCTGCACCATGTCTTATGAGACTCTGCAATGTTCACTATCTGCTCCATTCAAAGTCTCCCCCGTACCTAGAATTAGCATTATTTACACGGACGGTATCCTCTGGCTTTATGGAATTTGCAAAAGCGTGCCAACCTAAAATGTACGGCAGGATAAACTGCATAGGAACACGTCAAAAAAGTATCACAAACGGCAACAAATTTGAAGCAAGTAGGCATAGAGAGACAATTCACATTGTAAGAGGAGAAACAAGTGAATGCCCTAAAACAAGCTAAAGCACAGTAGATTTACATGGCCAATAAGAACTGACTTATGCCAACCGTAACTCCATCTTCGAATGCTACCACAATCCTTACTAATAATACAGTGTAAGGGACGTTTGGGTCGAAACATTGCACTAACCTAGCCTGTCATAGCCTTGCCTTAGCCATGTAGGAGTAAAATTTCTGTGTTCTTGAAAAATTTAACTGTGGGTTGCATAGACCCATACTTCTTTTCTTATTACAATCACCCTATAAAGTCTCACTAATGTGTCCTTTAAGATCCGTCAATTTTCTGATGCGTTTTGATATCAAAGGCATGAAGCCATACCATATCCTTCCTTGCAATTACTCATACATACAACCAATACACATGCATGCAAACCCAAAACCCGCCCAACAAAAAGACAGACAGGCTCATGCATTGATGCATATGCGTGCACCCACACCTAGAGAAAGAGAGAGAGAGAGAGAGAGGCATATCATACATTGAAAGCTGAGACGAGGACAGTGTACTCTGCTCTGGTGACAGGAATATAAATACTTTCGTCCACATTTATAAGCTTGTTCTGAACACCTTCAGAAAATGACATAACAAGATCAGATATGGAGCAAGTTATAGACAAATAAAATAAACGTTATTCATAGTTTTTTTTTATAAATAATTTATTTCATTGAAAAGCGCAAAGGGGCACAACCCTAGTACACAGAATGTATACAAAGAACTTTATTCCTATTCTTAATGGGTCACAAATGACAAATTTGATCTGAGCTTGTTATCCAAGTAAAATACCATTACCACATGTGAATGCATCACCTTCTGGCTCCAATCAGAAAGTAAATATGGATGGATGTATAGAGAGTAGTGTGGAGGAAAAGATCAACACTGGGGAATTGTGAGTATCCACTGACAAACTAACTTGCCTTCAAAATTATTGCACCTCTGATTTCTAGCAATATATCACATACACATCATTTGATGACGCGACATACTTGCATTAAGTTATAACTTAGATATTTATATCTCCATTATGATAATAAAGGCGAAAAAAGTTTGAAACAGGCAAGGGTGTATCCATGGTATGCTATTGGACTTGAGAATATTGCATTCGACAACTTCAAGTGAGTAAAAGTTGACAATTACTGCATCACGTTCACATGTTATAACATCATAAAGCAAACAATATCCCAAAAATTTCACCACCAAGACTTGATGAAAAAAGAGGATTACTGAGGTTAAAGAAGCGGCCAGAACCGTCAGGAAGAGGCTCCACCTTCAACACCTTCCTGACCTTTCCCTCCTCACTGCAAAACAGAACAACTTTCAATACATTTCATTATGATAAATATAACAAATAAAGCTTATGAGTACAAACTCTTCCCATTGTTACTGACAAGAAGCAATGCAACATGTATCAATGAACATGAAAATAACTTGGCCAGTCCTCGTGTCTCAAATTGCAAAAATACAGGAATTCATTAGGGGAAAAGTTACACAAGAATACTAAGCTTAATGCTGTCATAAATCTGTATCATTACAGAAGATGAAGATGCATGTAAAGTAAGGTAAACATTGGAAATATATAGACAAGTAACACGATCAAAATCAATAGTACATGTAATCGTAAAAATCAATGAAATGGATAACACATGGGAACAGTTTGCACTCGAAAGCTATATCTCTGACTCCATGTTTACCATGTTGACTTTGAGGAGGTATAGAGTATACTGTACCTTTTTCCCTTAAAAGGATCATGAAAAAATTCACATGAATCCTTTTTCTCAAGGCTAACTAGAGTTCCAATTTCGGTCACTGATAGAGAGAATACCTACATTCAAAACAAATCAAAGCATCATCTTGCATTTGAAACTTTAAAACATCTCAAAACAACTTACATTTTATCACTTCTATTCACTAATAGCAGACACAACATTAAAATATTGTAACTAGCATCAACTGAAAGAGTTTAGTTACGCCGGCAACCATCGTATAACTTTTTTTTGATAGGTAATAAAAGAAATAGGAGGGAGGGAGGGAGGCCCTCTTCTTTTTAATGAATTGTCAATTTGTAGATCCTCTGAAAAGAAAATGCTTGAAAATTCATTGACTCATACCAACAGGAGACAAACAAGCAGAGAAATCAGAAATCATGTAACAGGCTGAATAATTTGGGCATTCAGCCTATTGAGTTTTCCTTGATATACATACATTATAAGTGTGTACGTGTAAGAAAGTATTCAACCCCTTGGGTACAAACAATTCCTTGGGGCCAGCCCATCGGCGAAACCAGAATATTACTCAATCCGTGTGGAGGGGACACTTTACACAGGTCCGAGATTTACTTGACATGGGTGGGTACACGAAATGGCTCTACCTAGGAGGTTTCTCGTCATAAAAATTTAAAATTTAATTTAATTTAATTTTTTTTAAAAAAAAGAAGAAGAAGAAGAAGAATTAAAGTAAACTTTTTTTGATAAATAATTCATTTCATTGAAAAGCGCAGAGGGACGTGACCCTAGTACATAGGATGTATACAAAGAGAAGGCCCCACTAAAGGTGAAAAGAATAACAAAACTCCACAAAAAGAGAGAAGTTAGAAATCGAAGAAATATTAAGAGCCCCTGTCCAATTAAAAAAGAATCCAAAAAGTAAACTACTTCAAAGAAGTAACAAAATTCTTGTATTGACCAAGTCACGAATTTTGTTTTCTTTTAAATTTAATAGGCTCATACTGTCAATATTATTAGGGATCTAAAAACTTCCAACAAAAAAAAAAGACCATATAGAGAATCCAATGGTTCAACCACCCATGGGCCGCCATCTAGTCCAGACTGAAGGCATTTGGAACTTACCCACTTGATTTTGTCAAATGGGAGTCTAATTGAAATCAATGAAGTATTAAACAATAAAACCATACAATCTGAAGATTAAAATATCGATACTTTATAAGAAAAAAGAGTATTAAAACATTGATGCAGAATTATATAGCCAATCTTTGAATCAATCATTTTCTTTTATATGTAAAGGAAATTCATTAAAAGTGCAAGGGGCAAAACTCAAATACTTAAGAAGTATACAAGAAAAACACCTAGCAGATATAAAGAACGAGAAAAAAGAGAACAAAAATCTGCATAGCTAGAGATATGGCGAAAGGTGGTAGCACGGATCCACTCAAATAAGGCTTTCAGAAAACAAGTACGTAGATTCGAGCTCGTTTTCTATTGATCATCAAATCTTTGAGCATTCCTTTCTCTCCAAATGCACCACATTAAAAAGGAAGGAATTGCATTCCAAGCTAGAATGATATCATTCTGGCCGACCCTTCTATTCCAACATGCCAAAAGATCCACTACCCATCTAGGCATAACCCACTCTACCCTAAACATTCAACAGGCGAAAATTGAGTTAAAGCAACCTATCATCGGCCACCCTAACATTTACTCAAGAGGTTCCCACCATTATTGTCCTCTAAATCATTGCCTTAAAGCACTTTCAGAGTTCCGGCTAGTAAATCCACAACACTCAAAATTTAAACCTAACGACACATAAGTTCCACATTATATTACCTGCAATAACAAAATGTAGATTACCTGCTTTCTGTTCCAATCATATTGTCGAACACCCGCTGCAGGGGCGAACTGAAGCAGCACAAAACCTTCCTTCGATAGTTTGAATGCCCCTGACTGAATGCAACACAAACCATCACAAAAACAGGCACCCAGACCCCCTAAATATTCCAATTATCGCAAATGACTCTAAAAAGAAAAGGAAAAAAAAAAAAAAAAAACGAAGAAACATACGTCCAAAGACGTGAACTCCGGAGCTCTGGGCTCTACCGTAAGAGCTGCTTTTCCTTTGTATATTGAGTGACCCACAAAAAACCTAGGCGGCATTGTTCCACCTACACACAAACCAAACCAATATAATTCCACTATAAACAGAGAAGTTTTTAACTTAATCCTCTCTTTGGTCCGTCTTTATTCTATTCTCTATTGGTGGTTGACAACTGAAACAAATTTAAGGAAACAATCGAAATATCAAGTTAAACTCAACTAAGTTATGAAATCATATAAACCCTATAAACCCTCCATTGGGTCGCTGAGATAATCAACAAGACTTTAAACTGACCCTATGTTGAGAAATTTATGCTTTTCCTACATTCTTTCTCGGCAACCAAACGGCGTTCCAGCTCGTTCTCTTTGTTTTCTACTTTTTCTCCTCAACCGGGAGTGAAAAACCAAAAAATAAAACGAAAAAACGAACCAGGAACAGTGGTAGAACCTCCTCCGGGAGGTTGCGAAGAAAAGGAGTTGCTCGGAGCGGTCCCGATGGCGAGCCTCTGTTGTTGGAAGTACTGCTGGCACTTCACGGAGAGCTTCTTGCTCCAGATGTTGGGGTTGAAAGCGGTGCGTTTAGTTGAAGATTGAAAGGAGAGCGAGGGGGCAAGCTGAAGTCTGGGGTTTTGGGTGGTAGTGAGGGGGGAAGATAGTGACTGTAAGCCCTGCATACTTCTTCTTCTCTCTTCCCGGCTCTGCTTGCTTTTTTCGATTTTGGCTTAAATGGTGTGGTGCGTCGGTCTGGGTTTGGAAATGGAAATCCGTGGCCCTTGGGGATTATAAACGTATAATCGGACGGTGCAAATTGCAAATTGCACTAGGTACTGCAAGGTGGAAACGACATGAATGTGTCAAACGACGACATTCGTTTAATTGATGGGCGATACATGCAGTTTTTTTTTTTTTTAAATAAAGGAAGCCTAAGGTATAAAATTGAGAGAGAGAGAGACACCAATTTCATTTTAACTTATGGACACCCAATGCATATCTAAAGGATAGGTAATTGGGATATAATTTTATTCCGAACTGATTTATGCTCCGTTTGTTTCGGCGTAAAATGATTTCTGAAAAATGATTTCGGTATTTTACGGTGTTTGATAGGAACGAAAATAACGGTCAACGAAAATCATTTTCGTATTGACCGTAAAACCTTCTTTAATTTTTGGAAAACGATTTACGGATTTTAAAACCGTAAATCGTTTTCCAAAATTATATTCTTCGTCCTTACACGCACGTTTGATATCTGGCTGTCCGAATTCGACAATAGTCGGTCGTTTGAAAATAGGCAGCACTGAAATCCGGCATCATCAAGTCACTAGAATAATGTCGGCGTCAGAATCCGACCACCAGAATACTGCTGGCTGCCGGAATCCGGCTGCCAGAATACCGCCGGCCGCCGGAATCCGGCGACATCCGGCAACTGCGCCGAATGGTGGCGGAATCTGGTCGGAATCTGGCCTGATCTGACCGGATCCGGCCAAAATGGCTGAGATCCGGCCAGATCTGACCGAATCCGGACACTGACCTGACCGGATCTGGCCAAAATGGCCGGAATCCGACCGGATATGACCGGATCCGACTACTGATCCGGCCAGATCCGACCAAAATGGCCGGAATCCAGCCTGATCTGACCGGATCCGGCCACTGATCCTGCCGAGATCCGGCCAAAATGACCGGATCCGGCCGGATCTGACCGGGCCCGGATGTCCCGCCGGATCCGGCCCAACATGTTCGCCGGATTCCAGCGACGGCGACCGGTCGTTGCCGGATTCCGGCGACAATTGCATTTTCACTTTTCGTAATTTTTTCGTGCGAACCAAACGCTGAAAAATATTTTTTTTTGAAATTGATTTCGTTGAAAATATTTTACGACGGAAACCATTTTACGTCGAAACAAACGGAGCATAAGAGAAAAATTATTTTAATTTAGTTTTTAAAAATGATAAAATAAAGATGCGTAACATTAATCTTTGTTGTGGATACAAATCGCACCGTGAGACTCACCTAATTTTGACACGTTTGGGTAAAATAAATCACTGATTTAAGAAAAGCAATTTCAAAGAATAAAAAAGATGATTACAAGCATTAGTATCTCTGTAAATGACTTTTTACGTTCAGTTTCTTGCAATAGATGTCGCCCAAACCACTGATGTTGAGTTGTGGCGTTATCCTAAGCCACAAACATGCACGCACACGCGTGGACAGAAACGAAGAGCAAGCGCGGCCTCTACTGATTCTATTATAGCCACACGCACTATAAACGCCGAAGTACCTCCATTCAAATATTGGATCTTGCTGATTCAGAAGACTCTTTCACGCTGAAGCCGTTTGCATTTCGTTGATGATGCTCTTGAGCTTGTGCAAGAAATCTTCGCTTCAGATTCCCTTTCTTCTTTCCTTTCGTTATATTCTTTGAATTGTACGTATGAAATGTCTTCATTCTGTTCCTCATTTCGAATTCTGGCACCTCAATGGAGGCACAAAAACGTGCGCTTCTTTATTTTCCTCCGTTCCAAGAGAAAGACTAGCTTCGTCCCAAGCGTCACTTCCTCCTCCACGAGCGACGATTCTGTTCCAACTCCCAAACAAAGCCAGGTACTCTCTCTCTCTCTCTCTCTCTCTCTCTCACACACACACACAGCACTTCTTTAGCTGTTTATCCTGTAAAGCTTAATTTGGAATTATTATTATTATTTTTTTATTATTTCTGTTTTGGCACAAGTTTCCAATTTTTTTTTCATGATTGTGGCACAGTTGCGTTATGATCCCTCGGAAGAGCTATTCGGGGTCGATGTCGCTCCGAAACCGAGGTTTAGAACGCTTTCATTATATACTTTTTACAATTATCATTTATCATATTCCATTGATAGACAATTTCATTTTACGAAGTGGAGATTGCTATGGAATCCCTTTGGGGCCGAGACTCAAAACTTTTTCACGTTTTTTGTTACCTAATAAAAAAAAAAAAAAAGAAAAAAAAAAAAAAGAGCAAATATGGATCTTAGGCATTTCGGCTCAGTATCATTAAACTGAAAAGGTTTAATTGATGGTGTTTCTTTTGGTTGAAAACGGTTTTATATGAAGTTGGTCCAATCAGCCATGGTGTTTCCTTTTGTTTCAGTCTTATATCTATGTAATTTTTAAATTTAATTTCAGGAATGATAGTTCTGGTGCACCCACACCACGTTCCTGGTTTGGTCCAAACGGGCAGTACATCAGAGAGCTACCCTGCCCAAGTTGCCGGGGTAGAGGTTATACTCCTTGTACAGAGTGTGGAATAGAGAGGACCAGATTAGACTGTTCACAATGTAATGGGAAGGTATATGCTCTTGGAGCCATATTTTTAGTTAATTGCAGATGGATATTTACATGGGGAAGTGGCTTGCACTAACTCATTATTAATACTCATGCAAAGAGGGCTCTTTTTGAGATTTTAACTCTGTTCTAGGAGTGAAATATGTTAGTACACATTCCATGTACAATTTTATAGGGAGTTTGTTAATTCAAGATTAAGTGAATCCTTCTATTTGAGTATTTCTTGCCTTTGATATTTCTTTAAGGAGTTTATTATACAAGAAGCTATGTAGTAGTTTAACTAAAGTGGTTTTAAAAGGCCAATACCTAGTATTGGTTTTGCTGAAGCAGGGTCCTGGGAGTGAAGATTTGGATGTGGTTTCTAACCTTAAACATCTATGCATGAAAGTTGTCGCACTCAATAATTGAACCTGGAAAGTATAAGTTGCAGCATAAAAGCACACATCAATGCATCTTCCCCCCATACTAATTCGCTCACCCTACGAAAGACCTGTCTTACTAGCTGCAGCTCTCACCAAAACTTAGCGAAACTTAGAAACCAATATCAATTTTCCACAAAATCAGCCTGGCTGACTGCTGGTTGGTCTTTTGAAGACATTGTAGGTTTTTTTGCTACACATTGTGTTTAGAAGGGGATGCATGAGTTCACTATACTCTTAGGAGGGCCTGAAGTGAATCGACATGTATGGGCAGAGAGATTTAAGTTGCATCCATAACTTACGAAAGTCACAGCAACTTTTGCACAATGTCCTGGACATAATGAGGCTCGTGGCCCAAAGCAATTTGACATTGAGTGATTGTTTCACTGCACAAAGCTTCTAAGGTGTGAACACCCTTGAAGTAGCCTACATGGGTATTTTCAACTTGTTTTAGGTTTTGAATTCTTTGTCTAAGTACAGAAAGTATTCTACTATCTCAATACCAATACACTCAGTACAGAACACTCTCTCATTTTCTTTCCTTGTCCTTTATTGATCTCAATAAATGTGTTTTTCAGAACACTAAGTTGCCGAGACAATCATACTTCCAAAGCAGTAATATAGGTGGAGAAAGCTGCAACAAATAGCAAAGAACCTTAAATTAACCTTGATAAAGTTAATTCAACTTATTTATTGGGGTATCAAAATAATTTTATTAATGGAGTATCATGAGACAACCCAAATTGTTATGTCTAACATTGCCTTACCTTTATTAGGAAACTTATAGGGGGTCAATGAATCAGTGCTTGTTATATTACTTTTAGTTTGGCCAAAGAAATCTAGCTCAAATGGCACCTTCTTCCCTTGTAAGTATAGGATGGACGTTGAGGTTGTGGATTCAAGACCACGGGGTGCGTAACTTGCCAATAATAATAATAATAAAAGTTTTATTTATGTATGTTATTCTCAAGAAACTAGCCAATGCACTTCTTGTTGGGATTATGCCAATTATTTGTTATGGTTATGAAGTAGTGAGAAATTGGTCTTTGTGGAAAACAACATACTTCTTTATCCTTCCACTGATTTCTTTGGTCCAATCAACAACAGGGCATAATGGCTTGCCGACAATGTTTGGGTGATTGCGTCATATGGGAAGAGTCGATTGATGAACGACCATGGGAGAAAGCTCGCTCTAAGTAACTTTTTCATATCCTCTTTTTATTGCGCACTCTTTGTTTTATCAAATTCATATTATCCCTATGTCTTGCTGTCACTTGGCAGTGCGCATATTCTAATCTATCACCGTTATCTTTCTAATTTGGTCACCCGTTGTTAATGAAGAACTAAATACTTGTATATGTTTTGATTTTCCTCATTACAAATATTTTCTATACTTATTTGTAACGTATGCACAAATACAAATAATCTAAAATAAACATATATAGACACTAGACTCTTGCTTTTTAATTGCCACTTTCATTTCTCCCATGCTTTATGCTCTTATTTAGTAGGTCTAATAATGGACTATAATCTAGTCTGATACCTTTGACGTTTGGGAAAGAAGAACTTTTTACGTTGTCTGCATTTTAATAATTGAATTGAACAAGTTCTATTTACACTAAAAAGGCAAGGCTTGTAATACTGAATGACAAGGTCGAAGTGCTTCTTACTTGGCTATCTTGAGTTCCTACTATAAACAATGGACCATATGGTGCATTCCACGCTATAATAAACCAATGCCACATTGAAAGCAAAGCCTGTTGTATTCCTACAAGTCACTTGTTTCAGGAGTTCTAGCATATTTATGCCCTTGAAAAGGAGATTGATCCAGCTCTGGTGTCATAGAGTTTACATCATGGCTACTTAGTTATAGTATTGATAAAAAGCTTTCTTGATTACTACTAAAGTATTACTATTATCCCTCAGAAACAAGTGTTATACTTTATGAAATAGTAATGTTGAACAGTTGCTTATTAACCGTGGTATATACTGCACAATGAGCTCCTTTTTTATGATACGAAGTAGTTTTGAAGCGGTCTTGTCTTCGCTTGTATATGTCAAATGTTTCTGTTTTTTTAATGAATACAGAAAGGTTTTAAATATTGACTCTTTCAACATTTGCTTTTCACCCAGGTCTCCACTCAAAGTAAAGGAAGATGATGAAGTTGACAACTTAGATATAAAGCTGGGCATGAAGAAGAAATCAAAGCGTGTTTACCAATCACAGCCTCCTGAAGTAGGATTAAAAATTAGCCGCTCACTGAAAGTTAGTAGCCTGCTTCAACCTTACCTGACGGGCATATGTTTTATATTTCATATTCATATTGTTATCTGACACACCCATATACATAAACATGGCATGTATTTGTTTTATATTGCATATTGATATGATATCTGACACTAAGGGTGAGTACGCAGAATCATTGGTACCTTAACCATGTTGAAATGCTTTGACCAAGTACGACTGAAATCACAATTTCACCGTGGTCCATTTTGTTTCTTATCATTCTTATATGGTTGGGGATTTTGAATACGTCCTGTATGCTTAAGCTGTAGCTCCAATCTGGAATTTTGAACAATTTAAATGGGTGATTAATATTTGTGGGACAAGTGAAGGATCTTTGACTTTACAATTCTTTGTAAGTTTGAGACTTGTGAGAGTTGTAGAGAAATTGAACAATGCCTCCCTTCCTGACTGGATCAGACTCTAACAGGCTCTGCAATTGAAGTTTCGGATGATGTAACACCTAACATGATTACTATAAACTAGGCTTGCTACCATTTCTTGTGATGATGCTAGGTCCTACATTCAAATATTGTTTGCATATGTTCCTCATCATGCATTGTTTCATTAAATTCCACAAATTTATAGATTTTGATAAGATCAAGAATTTAATCTACTTGGTTTAGTTGGATGATTGCAGAGTCTCAATGCCAAAACAGGCCTTTTTAGCAAGAGAATGAAGATCATACATAGTGATCCTAAACTTCATGCACAAAGAGTGGCTGCAATTAAGGTATGCAAATGTTTTGATTCATAACTGTTATGGATTTTCAGAGTTTCATTAAATGTATAAGATAATAGTTTTGCATGAATGTTGCAGTGCTTTGTTCTGAATTAAAATATTTCTAATATATTGTTTTGGTAAGCTGGAAGGGAAGTTTATTGAACCTTTAATTTCCAACATAGTTGAAATTGAAAAATCTCTGCTATGAATTATGTCAAATTTTATATTTGTATAGAAAGCCAAAGGAACAACTGCAGCACGAAGGCGTGCTTCCGAAGCTTTAAAAGCTTTCTTTAGTGATCCAGAAAATCGTCGCAAGAGGAGCATTGCCATGAAAGGTCTGTTTTTATACAACGTAGTTAACTGCTGACAGCTCAACTATACCTTTCATTACAGCTAGGCTTCGGATGAGTAACCTGTTTCATTATTATTATTTTTACTACTTATTGACACAGACCAATTTCCTGGTTCTGATGCAGGAGTAAAATTTTACTGTAGAAACTGTGGACGTGAGGGACACAGGAGACACTATTGTCTAGAACTTAAGGATAGTTTGATAGATAGACGGTTCAAGTGTCGGTTATGTGGAGAAGAGGGTCACAACAGAAGAACCTGCCGAAAGTCAAGGTCAAGCAATCAGGGAGACACAGTTAAGAGGAATCATCGTTGCAGACTATGTCATCAAAGCGGCCACAACCGCAGGACTTGCCCTCAAGTGATTGGGGTAAAGTTGAGTGGCACTCATGCCACAAGAGGCTCTCCTACTGGAAGCAGAACATGCACTTGCCAGTTGTGCCGAGAAAGAGGGCACAATATTCGGACATGCCCTCGAAGAATTATAAATCCGTCGTTGATTAATCCTCAATCTGAAGAAATAAAGGAGTGACCAGTTTTTTTGAATCAGTGCAGCTTCAATCAAATTCTTAAATTTTGTGCAGTCTATTTTATACTGTATCTGCTTGTGATCTATGATCATATCAATAATCATGCCTTATTTTATCATGTTCTAGTTATAAGTGGCATCGATTGAAGCCGGCCTCCTCAAGAAATTAATTATCATAAATAGACTATATTCTCCAAGCTAGTAAGTTTTCTACCTGGGTAGTATCATTGATAGTCATTAGTGCAATTTTTTTTTTTTTTTTTTTTTTTTTTTTTTTTTTTTTTATAAAAAAAAAGTTTTGCAAAAAAAAAAAATAATAAAATTGGTTGCTATTACATAGCGGTTTAGCAATTTTAGAGTTTTGAAGGTCTCATATCCTCTAATTCTCTTATTATAGATTTCAATTAAGCCTCTGACTAGGAGTGTAAACGAGCTAATCCTGAGTGAGTATTGACTGTTCGGGCTTTGCTCGTTTATGTAATAGTGAAGCTCGAGCTCGACACAAGCCTAAAATTCGTGTGCAAGCTCGGGTTGCTTAAGAAAATTTATTGACCGAGCTCGAGTACTCGGCTTGAGCTCGGCCCGTATCATACAATTCAAATTATTTATTTTAGCAATAAAAAATAATTAAACCACACTTAGATAATATGATATAAGTATTATCGTATGAATGTATGATCATATGATTCATACTGTCTAACAATTCATATGATTTTAAATCTTCGATCACGTGATAGCAGTGATGTAATGATTCATAAGTATCGAATGATAATACTTATAAATTATAATATTAAATATAGTGAATCAGTGATTACATATCATATACCACAATGTTATATTATTATATGATCATATAGTCCTATTATATTACATGAATAATATAATATGAATTATATGATTAAGTATCTGAATTGTCATTGTATCATATGATTAAGTGATTGACAATTAAGTATTGAGATTATTCACTTTTATTATTTTATATATATATATAACCAATCAAGTATAACCCATTAATATTTACTAACCATTTTTATTTGTTATTTAATTTATGCTTACATATAGTATATTGTTTATTAATATACTATATTATAAAAATAAGTTATATTTTAACACATTAATATATATAAATGTATACGAGTCGTTCCTTATACGAGCGGGTTCACGAGTTTTAATTGAGTCGAGCCGAGTTTATACGAGTTTGCATCGTTTAATAATCGAGTTTGATTCCGTGTTCGCGAGTAGCTCATTTTATAATCAATTCGAGCACGAGTCAGATTTATTCGAGTCAATCTCGAGTAAGCTAACAAGTAGCTCAACTCGTTTATATTCCTACCTCTGACAACGTTAAGACTTTTGATTGGTTAGAAGAGCAAACTCATTAAGGCCGATAAAACTGTTAAAACCTTCAATAATTATAGAATAGTGTTATTTTGACACTCCCTCTTATTATTGGGTTAAAACTTAGATCTAATTTTACTGAATTGATTTAGACCCTCCGAGGTGCATCAATGGCAAAAAGAACTTGAGCCATTATGACTAGTCAAAATTAAGCTGACGTTTAGCCAATTACTCTGTTGCGTACTATCTCCGTCACCAAATCTAAGACTGTTTCTAAAAATCTTGCGAGAGCTCTTATTCAATAAAAGAAACTGGCCCAAATCATAGCCCAATATTAGTTGGACTCTTTCATCGGATGTGGATCAGCCCTCAACAATATATTAATTAAATAAAAAATCTAATAAAAGAAAACAAAGCCAGCTGTACCCTGTACGTCTCCTATAAATAGAAAAAAAGAACAAAGTCGGTTATGCACAAACGCCGTCGTTTTATGAATCAGTTATAGAAACTTCAAACTTAGTAAGAGTCATTGCTACCAACCAGGCAACCAGCGTACGCAATCTCCCGGAAACCCTGACCTCACTCGGCGTTGTCCTCCAAATCCTCTCTCTCTCTCTCTCTCTCTCTTTCTCTCTCTTCTTAGGGTTCGGAGTCACCAAGCTCAGCCATGGCTTTGCAAACCGGCATGGGTTTATCTCGGATCCTGATCTTAGTCGGAGCAGGTGCTGTCTGTTTTTCCAGTCCGGTCATACATAAAAAATCTCTCTATCAGTTATGAGCTATTTTGATCTCTGAGTTTGTTTTTATTTATATAGGATACACTAGCACGATCCTGATCAAGAACGGTAAATTCTCGGACTTGCTTGGCGAACTTCAGGTATGTGCTGATTTTACTGCTCCGTCAAATCTAGCTTCGCTTCTACTCGTACTCGGAATATTTGTTTTTTTTGTCTATTAGGTATTAACTGGTGTTTTATTTTGTGTTTTTTTTTTGTCAGTTTCCATTATTATTGTTTCTATTTCAATTTTGAGCTGTAAAATTGAAAAGATTTTAGTGAATCACGTTGTCTGTTTGATTTTCTTGCGAAATTAATGAAAAGTACATTGTTTATGTGCGGAAAATTTTCCACAATTGAAAAACCTTCGTGTTGTATATGATATTTAATTTTTTTTTTAAAAAATATAACGTGGATTACACTATTGCATTGGCAGTCATTGGTGAAGGGAGTGGAAAAATCTGGGGATCAACCAGATGGCGATTCTGATGCCATCGCGGCCCAGGTAATGTGAAGATGAGAATTTTATAAAACAGTGAGTGAACATTTTTTTTTACTTGCTAAAGGGCATGTAGAACTGGGATATGCAGTGTGCTGGAATCCTACTTGACTATTTTGTAGGTGCGACGATTGGCAATGGAGGTTCGACAATTGGCCTCTGCACGGCATATTACTGTTCTGAATGGGAATAGTGGCCAAATTGGTATCCTCTATCATATACATAAACAATTCTATTTTATGGTCTACAGTCTATGGCTATTTCCCCTTCTTCTTCTTTTTTCCTTTTCTTTTTTTCCCTGATGAATACAGTTATTAACCAATTTTTTTTGGATATAACAAAGTGATTCTCGATGCATTATGCCTTTTCTTTTTGTTATAAGTCAGGAAAACTGCTAATTATTACTGAATTATGCATTTTCTGATGCATATGAAGTGTATTCTAGCTGGTTCTTTGTTGTTTAATTTTACCCCCTCTTTGTGCCTTTTTCCAGGTAACTTAACATCTCTTGTAGTTCCAGCTGCTACCTTGGGGGCATTGGGCTATGGCTACATGTGGTGGAAGGTATCTAGATGTGCTCATAAGTTATTTCGTTTAGTTTATGTCTGATAAACATATTTGCATTTTGACCAAATTTTCATGTATTCACATTTTGTGAGTGTACAGTTTTGATGGATTGATTCTCGGTTCTTGATTTTCTTTTTCTTCTCCCCTTTTCTTTTATGATTAGGGCTTTTCATTCTCAGATCTTATGTATGTGACAAAGCGTAATATGGCTAATGCTGTTTCAAACTTGACAAAGCATCTGGAGAATGTGTCAGAGGCTCTTGCTGTAAGTTTCTGTTTAACGCATTTTTCTTAGACTACTATAATCTGAACACAAATTTATGATTATAAATTCCCTTTTGAAAGGGACCTGGTTACATATGTAATTTTAAAAAATAAGCGTGGATAAGACACCATTGTGCATGTTTTGTTTCAATGGTATTAATTTGATAGGTACGAAGTCTTGAGCTCTTGATGAACAGTTTTTCAGTGGTTTGTGACATTTCGTAGGCTTTGAAAGCATGCTTTATATTTTGTTTATTAATAAACCTCTTTTACTGTTCTATTATTACCATTTCAGATTCTTGTTGGAGCGACAAGCGTATCCATAGCTGTGACCAATAGTGTAAAAGATATTTGTTCTGACCATTTATACTGTGGGTGCATTTTTTTCATTGTCTGGTCTAGCTGCTTGTTTTCCTTTTGATGAGTGTTCATTCTTAGGTATTGTAAAGTAAATATCAGGGTGTCTGTGCACATGTGCATTTGTGTTTTTATGTGTGTCAACTTTGGGAACCTCAAAAGAATGAAAATTTGAGGAAAAAACTTTTACCTTCAATCTTGGCAGCCATACATAAAAAATCAGCTAGTTATTATTGTATAATTTAAGTTCAATGAGGCAATATTCTTTTAGATGAATTTAATTTGTGATGTTATTTTATATTTTTAATGGTTTCCCATAAATTGTCATTGTTTTTAACAATTCTTCTATTGGCCAGGCAACAAAGAGGCACTTGACGCAGCGAATAGCAAACTTGGATGATAAAATGGAAAAGCAGAATGAGATGTCCAAGTTAATTAAGAATGATGTAAGTGCTTTGAGGTTTTTATGAGTTTGTTATCCTTAGTTTCTAGAGTAAAATCAGCAAAGTACAATGTTTTCCAAAATTATGGTTCGTCTAGACTCTAGAGCTGATTCTGATGATATGTTCACGGAGAATGGAGATTAGTTATGTGTACTTTCTAGTATCGTTATATTTTGTCTTTTATTCATTTGAACATGATTCTGATGATATGTTCACGAATATGTTTTTATTTGCATTGTCATTTTAATATGGTTAAAACCTGTGCAACAGGTTGCTGAAGTTCAAAAATCTCTTTGTGACATTGGCTATGACTTGAATGACTTACAGAGGCTGGTGGAAGGTTTGGTGAGTTATTTTTCATGAAATTTGTTTTGGTGGTGTCAGTTGTGTGGCGGTATTTGCACTAGTGATCTTTTTGTAGTGTGTCATCTCTATTTCCCGCCCTTTGCCCCGAAGCTCTCTCTCTCTCTCTCTTGTGAAGGAATCAAAATTTTCCATTCAACATTTCTTCATTTGCCATATGTTTCCAAGAACAAAAAAAGAAAAGGTTTTCTCATAAATTTCCTTTTTCATGCTCTCCAGAAGAGGGGGGACATCGTAGTAATAATTTCATATATGTGCTTTTATTATTGTTATTTTAAAAAAAAATGTATTGATTGTAATGTAAATTTTCTTTTGTTTCAGGATGGGAAGATAGGTACGCTGGAAGGAAAACAGGTAAGACTTTGTATCTAATAATATGTGTGTGTGTGTGTGTGTGTGTGTCTATATATATATATAGATACACACACACACATTATTACATATACATATCCTCATTTTATATGAGAAGCCATATCTTTACAAATAAATAAAGAATTTCTATTGTACACTATAACAGTTGCTGAGATTTTCTGTTTACAATTCTTCTCCTAGCGTGGAAAATTAAAATCCCTAACCAGTAAGAGGAAAAAAGGGATAACAAGCAATTATAATCTGTATGTAAAAGTGAGATGTATATTTCTGGTTGGAAGAAAGATATGCCTATAGTGGCAATCTGGTTGGCTGACGAATTTTGTTTGTAAAAATGTTAGTATTTGTTGCGTAAAGTTGAAATTCATGGTTAGTAAGAAGAGAGAGAGGAAAAAAAAAGGGGGTGGGGGGGTAGTATTTGTGGGGAAGAAACCAGGTAACCCAGTTGTGGCAATAGAAATTTTTTATTATAACCATTTTTTTTTTTAAAAAAAGAGGGAAGTTGCGATGATGCGTTTTGGTTTATTTGAGTACTGACAAATTATGATATCCCATGGATGAGCTAGATGTGTTCTATTCTACATGAACACACACACACACACACACACATATATAACAAAGCAAATTTATGTTACTTAAAGGTAAGTTGAGTGATGTCTTGGTTTACAAGTTTCAGTGAGAGGTGTATTTCATTTTTGCTTGAGATACTTGTATGGTGGCTGGTATTTTGAACTTAGTAATGTGAGGATAAATCACCACAGATATGTGACTTGCACTGGTGCGGCTGTTAATCTTACAGTTGTATTTGCTTATGTATCAGCTTGAGGAGATGCTGACATTATTTTGTGGTGACAGGATATTGCTAATCTTGGTGTTCTGTACCTGTGCAACTTTGTTGATGGAAAGAAGGGGATAATGCCTGAAGTTCTGAAGGTTGGCTTCCGTAGTTGTTTAAATATAATTTGGAGTTAACTTTTGAGCCGGTATCTTCTTTTTTTGAGCTCTCCAAATGGCTGACCTTTTCAAATGTACCCATCCTACTTGATAATAAATGATGTTGTAACCAAAGGTAACAATGTTCCTATCACTCATGTTCATTGCATGCCACTCTTTAAGGTGGCAGTAATGGCATCCGATGATATCTCCCTATTGTTTTAAAGAACGTATAATCTGCTTGGTGGTTATGGATTATTCTTTAGTTATTTACGTGGAACAATCACTAATGTTGATGGTGATAAAGAGTATATAATGCTGTCTTTAACATTTCCTTATTACATAATTGTAATCTCATCTCTGTGGGCTTTCTTACAGAGCTGATCGCTAATTTAACTATTTGGTTAACATCTTGCAGGAGCAACTTAAAATTACTGGGAAATCTCGTAGTTTACTCACATATCCAGAAACTCCAAGTCTGAAGGTTCTTTCCTATGTACCCTTTTTCTTCTGGTTGCTGAATTAACAACATAGAAATATGTGAAACATGGGATAGGGATTCAGTGATTCAAATCCCCTAATCCAATTGATTATCATGTATTAGTCTGCAAATCCTCACTGATAACATTACCTGCCTATCTATAAGTTTCTTAAGTGAAGACACTTCTCATATGGTGACACTTTTTAGTTTATGTGGATTTTTTTTTTCCCAGAGGATTTATCCTGTTCCTACATTATAATGGGGGGCAGGCCTGTCAAGTCCCTCCCTCCCTCCCTCCTATCTATAAGTTTCTTAAGTGAAGACACTTCTAATATGGTGACACTTTTTAGTTTATATGGATTTTTTTTTCCCAGAGGATTTATCCTGTTCCTACATTATAATGGGGGCAGGCCTGTCAATTCCCTCCTTCCCTCCCACCCTACTGCTTTTTGACATCAGCTATGGAATTCTTACTCTTGAGTAATTGATTATTTGTATCTTTTGGTAAGATGTGTCCTCTTTCTTTGAACTTCATGCCATTTTATCTGCCTGTAGGGTCTTAAGGACATTGCAGACACTTTGGCCGGAGGTATGGATAGGTCAGCATCAGATGCTATTGTGCAAGATGGTGTTGATAGGTTGGAAGAACAGCCGAGACCCCTGCTGAGGTTTGAATTTATCGTTTCATCAGAGTGCATTTTCTGGACCAGAACATGTGCTTTTGAATGTGTGCTTGTGTGCTAGGCGATTGATACAAATTCTATTAATTTTAGAACCACATTTATTAGTATCCTGCTTGTATGAGTGGGTTTTAGGAATCCTAATCACTGTATAGCTTGTTATAAACTGAAATAAATAAATCGATACTCCTTTTGCTCAGATTACTTTGAAGATAAGTTTTTTTTTTTTTTTTTCAAAAACAAGTGAGCAGTGATTTCATGCTCTTGCTTCAGTCTCACTTCAACTCCCTCCCTACAATGGGTCACCACAAAATTCTTCACTTTTCGAGAAGAGTTTATTGTAAGTAGGTGGTGCCAATTGACTAAGTGCACATATTCTGATTTAGTTATGGCAAGTCTGAAGCCGTGTCTTGTGCTTCATTAGCAACACCTGTCTCCGCATTTATTTTTTGAGGTTCCTGTTTTAGTGCATCTTATGTGTGAAACATGAAATTTTATATGTATGTTGCTGTTTCTTGAGCTAAGGTGGTTGCCATTCATACTAGATTTATGCCTGAAACACGGATTCATCACTGAGACCAAAGGTACACAGAGCTTTATGGTTCCAGCCTGCCTGGTTTGTGAACTAACTCATTCCCATTTTAATGAGGGATAAGGTTATTTAACCATAGATCCAGTTTCAAAGACCAATTTCTTACTGAATATAGTAGGCATTCTGTCGGTAGGGTTAGGTTCGGTTTTAGTGACTTTTTTTGGGCCGGAAGGCAATGGTATAATGGGGTAGATAAGGTTTAGCTATTCTGTTTGTGTTAGAGAGAATGCGATAAAATCTGCCAATATGCATGTACTCTTACAATTCTTGTTCTTTACTTATCTTTTCCCCCTTGGAGAAATTTGACAGATTTGCTCTATATGGTTTTATTCAATTGTGCTTATACCACTTGAACTTTGCAGGGCGCTGTCTACCAAGTGTTGAGTACAATATTCTAAACGAGATGGTAACCTATCCATTATATGGCTCTTCTCCATGTACTCAGCTCATAGTTAATTTGGTTTGATTGTTCAAAGTTTGATGTACACAACATCAGTGGTTACTGATGGGATGTTCTTTGTTAATTTCTATATGCATATATATAAGTTTCGAATACCAGGCAGATCGATTCTTTTTTTTCTTTTGGGATAAAAAAATTGTAGGACTTTCATTAAAATCAAGAAGATACGGCTTGCTTGGCAAGTACGACATTTCAAATAAATATGGGATATTTTTCGAATTGTTGCTTATGTAAGCAGTGAGCCGCTTTGTTAGCCTCTCTATTTGCATGCTTAACGTACAATGACTGAAAACTGTTGAACATGTTTTTTTTCATCATCTATCGGTTGCCCATACCTGCTCTAGCAGGGTCATTACCTCCGCATAGAATGTCATCTCCAAATGCATTTCTTTCGATCATAACACGGTGAAGCTTTTGGTCTTTACAAAATTTTTCAGCCTTTTTCATGTTACCCACGCCTTAGCTACGGTTGGGTCAGCTACAAACAACTTTGTGCTACATATTAGACCCTTGACTTTGTGAAACTCCTCCTATTGATTCTCTAGCGTGTCTTACTAATTGGGATGGGTGGATAAAATCACCTCCATATACTACTGTATTTATTTGGGGTCAAATCATTCTAGCGTCAACTCTTCCTAATTTATTTTCTCTATTAATTTTCTGAAGAGGTGAAGAAAATCATCTTCGATACTAGAGCTTTTCTGAATATTTTCAGTTACATTCTGCCCATACTTATGTAAGGCTAGTAAGTGTTGTGAAGCTTGTTTCTATATAAAATTGCCAACTCAATTTCAACAAATCTACATGATATTTGGCGTTTATTATTATTTTTTTTTCTCGATATAATACCACTCAATTTTCAATGTCTAGATCTCTCTTTCACGACAATATCTCACTCAAACTATCAAAAATTTGAAATGTATCCATTTTAAAAATTTCAATAAGACAAAAATATGCTTAAAATTTTGAAAAAATGTCAATCAAAAAATTGTATTTATTTTTTTATTGTTCATTAAGTGTATTTTTGTCATTTAAGGAACATTGCAAATTTTTGGTAATAGTTTGAGGGTATACTGATGCAATATTTAGTTTGAGAGACATTACAAATTGTACATTAATTTGAGGGGCATCCGCAGGGGCGGAGCTACCCCTTGCCCCCCAAGTCAAAGGTTTTCCCTTCCATTTTAGCCCCCCAAAATCTTTTTTTTTTTTTTTTCAATTTAATCCCCCAAAGTTTAAATGCTGGCTCCACCCCTGGTATGTGTATTTTCGTTTTTAACATATTTTTATCATGGTTCGGATTTTTTTTTTTTGGCCATCTTGTGATGCTCAAATGAATAGGGTTGTGCGAATGGCATTCATGGCAATATACTGAATATAGAACAATTTGTGAGTCGAAGGAGTCGTAGAGTAGGGGGTTTGTGGATGGAAATTGAAAAACCTTCCCAATTCTCGATGAAAAAAAGACAAACTATAGTAATTGAAATTTGGTAAAACTATCTGAACCGGCCGGGTCCGGGTGGGGTTTCTAGATTAATCGGGCTACAACTGACCCCTTAATGCTGCATAGTGCATGGTGGTTGATCTTTTGTATAAAGAATATAATTCAAGATTTTGTTTAAATTACATCTAATGCTTCGTTTGTTTCGGTGTAAAATGGTTTCCGTCGTAAAATAGTTTTAGGGAAGTCATTTTTCAGAAAAATATTTTCCGTCGAAATCATTTTTCGGTGTTTGGGGCGTACGAAAAATTACATATATTTTTTATATTTTAATTTAATCATATTAATTAAAAAAAATAAATTTTATTCACAAAATAAAAAATATTAATATAAAAATATTTTTTTAATATTTGACAGATACAAATTCTGGCAAAGTTATCGGAATCTGGCAGAAAATGGCCGGATCTCGGCAAGTTGACTGGAAACCGGCCATCCTGGCCGGGATCCCGCCGTTCTGGAAGGATCCCGGCCGGACTGGCCAAATCCGACCAGATGTCAAGGGTCCGGCCGTTCTGGCCAGATCCGTCCAGGATCCCGGCCAGATTGCCAGAGACCCGGCCGCTCTGGCTAGATTCCGGCTAGTCTGGCCGAAATCTGGCACGGTATCAAATGCTTGAATGTAAAGGTCGACTGCGTTGTTTAAAAAAGAGTCGACTACATCTACCATCTACGGAAAATAATTTACGCTTTTTAAAAGTGTAAATAATTTTTCGAAATTTATTAAGCATTTTTGGTCAAACGGAAATTATTTTCTGGTTGACCATTATTTTCGCCCCTACCAAACACCGAAAAATACCGAAATCATTTTTCAGAAATCATTTTACGCCAAAACAAACGGAGCATAAGTTGTAATATATATATATATACATTATTATAAATTAGTGCAATTTCATCGAACCATAAAATGGCTCTTTTCTATTTCACTAGAATATTTACACTTTATTTCATGTGGTAATATATACACGCTTTATTTCATAGGCGTGCAATCTACGGTAGACAACCGAAAACTACAAGGCACTTTTCTGCCTTGGTTTTTTCTTATGCTAATTGAAAGAGAAACGACATGTTACTTGGGCTTAAATTTAGCAAAAGCTTTTACAGAAATGTTGCGGTTGTTAGTGACTAGTGAGGGACGCTTAAGGTACGATTCCAGTCTCCAGAGGAAGTGATAAAATGCCTGTACACACAAGGAATTTGGTGTCATTCTCTTCAGCCTCCTAGCTTGTCAGTGGCATTCAAAGCCCTCTCTGTCAGCTCTCTAAACAGCGAAGATCTTAGGAGAAGGCCAAGTGCAGTTGGGGATGATGATGGTGATGGTGACCTGGTCTCGCTTTGGAAAACTTGCTGTTTTCGAAGGGTTGTACTGTCCACTGTCAAGGTATTGGAGTGAAAGATGGACTGCTCGGTACTTGAAATGGGGTTAGAGGACATTGCCGGAGGCTGAGACTCTATAATTGGTTTTTGTTCTTGGGAAGCAAGAGAATTGGCACCTGGTCTTAGCCATCTAATGTATGTGCTCAAGTTGAAGTTGGTTACTGCATTAATGCCTCTATTCTCTATTGCTGCTATATCATAAGCATGAGCAGCCTCCTCTTGGGTACCTGCAAACACATCAAATGAGCAACGCACTTCATTGTTAAAATGGATTGAAATCTCTACAACCGCCTATTTGGACAGCTGAGTCTCACATATATAGGCTTTCTCACAATTACTGTCCAAATTGGTAGCCATTTAAACAGAATCACCCTACCACTATGAGACTGCGAAGTCCTACAATTATGATGCCATTAATTTGGGATTGCGCAGGTAATGCCCATAAAATACCCACATGTCTAGGTAGGTGACCGGACATGTGAGTTCCATATGAGGCCTCTCACATTATCTGTTCAATTGCTAACAATTCAGACAGGTAATTATTGTATATCATTTCAATTAATTAATTTGACGTTTGTAGAATCATTAAGTCTAATTAGTCTAATCGTGTGTTGTCCAAGACATGTGGTTAGAGATTTGGGAAACACAAACACAACCCTATAATTAACTACCAAAAAAAAAAAAAAAAAAAAGATTTGAGAGGGGTGAAACTTACTGTAAGTTCCAAGGTAGAGATATTTGTTTCCAAACACCGTCCCTATTCTTGCTTCCCATCTTCCATTGTGATGGTGCCTGCAGTTGGTCAAAAAGTTCAACCCAAGTATGAATTAGTTCCCTGTTGGCAAATACTATAATTATATATCATTGTCGAAAGTTATTTTACCTAGCAACTCCTCTATACTTGGATACACCTCTTGAAAAACCACTGCTCCTCCTGAAACCGAACAAAAAAGCCAATTGCTTATTGCATTCATGATATATTATTGGAAAGCTTGTTTAGAAACTACTTCTTAGGGGGATGGGGTACCTTCTTAAAGAGGCTAAGTATTCTTCTCTTGTTACAGTCTTCATTATCTCAATTTCTTTCTCATACTCGGACACCTGCAAGAACATCATACCAGACTACCAGTGTTGAGAAAAGACTAAACAAAAGAAAGACATAATGAAAGAGAGATATCCAAATTGATGTATGATAATTGTTACCGGGAAATTTGTAAAAGTTGATGTTCCCCAATACTTGAGGGCAGCCAAATCATATGCTCTTGCAGCAGATTCTTCTTCATCATAAGCCCCTGATTACCAATATCATGAAGGTCAGTGCCCTCTAAATCGAGTCCCTCTAGAAAGCAAAGATGTACGTTTTGAATTAGCAATAAAAGAACTCACCTAAGTACACTGCTCCATGCCAGCAATTCCAATGTGCAAAGAGCAGAGCAAAGAAACCGTAAGCAATCAATAGATATAACAATAGAAATGTTATTTAGTAAACTGTTATACAATTGTCATATAATTCAGATGACGTGATAGTGAAAATCATCATTTTGAACAATGGCATGTAAAAAACACGCCATCCAAATTGTATGACAGTCGTACAATAATTTACTAAATAGCATTTTTCATGTAACAATAGACGAAAACAAGTGCTGAAGTCATGTACGCACCTTGCTTTCCCTTCTTCCTCTGGGTTGGATTCCATGATCCCTTATCCCATAAATGAGCTTCAAAACGTCCAGTCCATCTATGTCTGTGTTGTAGGCATGCATGCAAATATTAGCTTCTATTTTCGAACCAACAAATTCACAATATTGCATGCATGCATGTATGATGTATGTGCATGTCTTAATTAATTAAGAAATAAATTTGCATATCGAACCTGCTGACCCCACGAAATCTTGAACTTCTCTTCACGCCACCGGCCGTAGTCGTGGATCGTTTCTGTTGTTGCTCACCCTCATTGCAGCTTATTGCAGGAGCAGGGGATTCTCTTCGCCGCCTCTTGATGCATTTGTTAGCCAAAGCATCACCTTCCATCATGCGCAAGCCACGCGCTCCTGGGCCCAAACCATATTTCGCAGCTGGGGTCATCTCCATTTCTGATTTTGTCTCTCAGTGTACAGAAAACGGCAGGCAACTGCTTTACTTTACTGCTTGATGCATGTCATGAGAAACTAAGTGCAAGTCTTTATATATGTGTCCCATATGTTGTCTTATATATGCCATTTGTCTTTTTTGGTTGATACGACTGCTTCAAGTGACAAAGACAAGATTTCGATGATTTCCTTTTCATTTGAGACAAATTTGAAATGTCTGTTTCCTACTAGACGGCGAAGAACTCACAATTTGGGTGTAAACAAAACGATCCCGCTCCATGTATCAGGGTGAACTTCAGCTAAATTAAACATCGGTATAATCGGAGTTGAAAAACATAAAGGTCTTTAATTATTATTATTATTATTATTTTTAAGCCAATGATGTGGAGCGACTTTACTCTAATTAAGTTATGAACAAGCATGTGAACGCCCCGGGAAAAGGATCGATCTCTCCTTTTTAAGATGGAGATGAGTCATTTTATAGTTAATATTCAATGCAAAGATGACGGCATGTAATAGATGGCATACTGTTAAAAAAAATTAAATTATGTGTCACCAACAGATTAGGTAAACTCCACTTGATAGGTATTTTTAGCTAATATTAACCGATTAATTTTCATCTCTAGCAAATTAGGTTCATATGAGGTAGAATACATTTTCCTATTCACTGTAGCACAACACTTTAAGAATAAAATATTTTTTCTCATGTTGGAGAGAGTCATCCGGTTGTGTGCTCTGTGTATATTTATTTTTATCTTTATTCTTATAACATTAAAAAGTAATATTTAAAGAAAGCAGAAAGTGAAATAGAGAATCTGTTCGAATTTAAATTAAAAAGTTAGTAGCTAAAATAGAAAAATATGTATTTTGAACAGCTAAAAATAGCTACTATTGCTGAAAATGCTCTAACTTGCTAGTCTTTTTAGATTGACAACACTGATATGCTAAGACCGGCCATTTACGTACATTTGCCTCAACAAATTTCCTCTCAATTTTAGTTAAAAACTTAATTTTTTTTTTTTTAATTTTTTTGCTAGCTACCTACTTTTTCAAACTACTTACAACCAACCTTCTAGTTTAACTATTTATATTCTATTTAAATATTCTTTCTCGATGATTTCTTTATTTTTTTTGTAAGAAAAAAATTGAAAGGAGAGAGAATAATAGAATTTTTTTTTTTTGAGTCTATAACAGTAGTACGTACTCATTAAATTTTTTGCTTAAGTAACCAACCGAATGTGCGTAAATAGTTTTTCACCTAAATTTGTAATTGGACTAATTAATCCAAAAAAACATTTGATTAGCAAAGTGTAAATGCGGTAGAAACTTTATATTCCCCGGATAATGTTCTTAATTACGACGTCGTCGTAGGAATATTATATATCCAGGAAATACTTTTGGCTGATAACAAACGAACAGAACAAAACGGGGTTTTGGCTTATCCGATCCATAAAACCAAATGATTTTTGTGTTTTTGAGATGAAGACGAACACACGAATTATCTGTCGTCTCTACAATTACGTGACAACATGGTTCGTAATTTAATAATTTTGCTCCTGCTTATACGTACCTAGGATCCTTCGTCCAGTTTAGAGTTGATATTTGACGCTTGTTTGCAACGTACGTACGTACGTGTTTGATAGCAGTCAACAGGTTTTGGGCAAGGCAAAAATGGATCGGTTTGGTTTTCTACCACGGTAATTCCTATGTGTTAAGAGAATTGCACCCATCATTTACCTCTTTTTGCTGCAAGCTTAAGTTTTAAAGATAAATAGTAATTTAATATGGTATCAAATTAAAAAATGTCTTGAGTTCGAATTTTAACTTCGTCATTTATTTCCATTTCAACTAAACGTTTTACGTGTTGGACATTACCTATTAAAAAGTAACTAGTTTGAGCCTACAAATGAGGAGTATTAAAGTATTGATTAAGTGATTAAGTAATTAAGTGATTAAATTTACTTCTTCCTATCAGTTTAAGCTTTTAGGATAAGTGGCCGGTGATTTAACATGGTACTATAATTATAAATTAACGCCAATATTCGATCATGTGCCATTTTTTTTGTTTATAATTCATCATTTTGCATCTTCAATCAAAACCAAAATTAAAATGCCGACAAATATACATCGTGTGCCAAATTTTTTTCTTGGGTTTTCTTATCTTTCTACATTTTCGCCTGAGCTATTTATCTTCAAATACCAACGTGAGTCTCTCTCTTTGTCAAGATAACATGCCGCATTGCCATTGTTTCCTCTACTAGCAAATACTACCTAGCCAATTCTCTCTTGTAGAACCAAATGTCTTGAGTTCGAACCTTAATTTCATAATTTACCTCCATTTTCAATTAAACATTTTACGTGTTGAGTCTTATTTATTAAAAATAAAGTTTGAACCCATACGTGAGGAGAAATTTTAAAGTATTGAACCCATCATTTACCTCTTTCTATAAACTTTTAGAATATATGTGGCCTAACTAGCTGCTAGTTCATGAGCAACACTACAAGAGTTACTTAAACTAGTTAAGGTAATTAACACCAGCACGTTATGTTGTAACTTTTAACAAGTACTATTAATTAAGTTATTACATTTATCACTAACTTTTTATTAGTTTAAACTCTTAAAATAAGCGATGATTTGATATGATATCAGAACAGAAGTTTAAATCCTTAACGACTTTACAATTAACCTTCATTTTAATTAAATATTTCATGCATTGATCGGTCGTCTCACTTGTTTGTTGATCAAAATTCTTATTTTCTATCTTTTGTAATAAACAACACAATTAAGCACAAAACACTAACTAATTAAAGATACAAAAATAATTTTCACCTTCACATTACATAAAAAAAAAATCCGACCCAAAAACAAAAAACGTACACTTCCAAAACACATTAACAAGAACAATCATTTCTGGCACTCTCTTCTACTTTTAGAATACCCACGGACCCTGTCCTGGACCATAAGCATTTACAATATAACATATGTACGTGCTTTTGTGAATATTGTAGTTTTTACCACGCAGCTAGAGATGCATGTAGAGAGACTTACATACGTACGTACGTACATACGTACGTACATACATACATACATACATACATACATACATATATATATATATATATATATGCCTGCCTGCCTGCATGCTTTTACATAGAACGTACCATATTGCTTCTTCTGCTTTTAATTAATAGAAAAGACTTGAAAGCACCCAGAAATTAAATATATTAATTAGCCATGCATGCATGCATGCATGCGCGCGCGGAAACTTATTTTCTTTTCTTTTCTTGTTCTCCATGCATATATATTTGTCAGACCCTTTCGATCTTCTCCAAAAACAAGCCAAACACAATATATATGATGTACGTGTACGTACGTACCATGCAACTACAACAACAACTACGTATACAGGCGTCTGTTATACTCGATCAATCTTCATTATCCTCGCCTAAAGAAACGAGGCTATATAAATTAAGTTTTATTATCTGTAAAAAGAAATTTGGAAAAGGCTAACAACGTTTGCCGGGTTTGCAGTTGACGGTGCCGGCGAAGCGTGTGAGTCTTTTCACGAATGTCCCTGGTCTCGCTTTGATCATTTGCAGCCTTGAGTATGGCTTATTTGCAAGTCGGTTCCCAGATTGAACGAAGAATGCTCCATTCATCATCAGATCTCCCTCAGATCTCCATGTCCACTGACTCCACACACTCTCCAGCGCGTAGTCCCTCTTGGTCACCTTCGATCACCAAATTAACATCAGAAATCTATTTATTTTTTGCTTAATAAATGATGCATGCAAGATTAATCCGATTCCGATACAAACAAATATATTATTATACAGTATCTGATAATAATTAAAGCCTTCGTGCCATTTTGGAAAAAGGAAGAAGAAATGATTAATGAATTAATAAATCATTTGCAAATAAAGCATTTTTTCGATATAGGCATGCATATATACCTCTTTAGCAGCCTGGTTTGGAGGAGCAATGAATCGGTTGCCCTGACTGATAATGGTAGGATGGCTGCTACCACCAATGGCATACATTTCCCAGTGAGTGTAGTCATTGTTAACCACATGAACAAATCCCCATCGGCACCTCGGCATCCTTTGCACCAATCCCCTACCAAAGTGGTTGAAGGCAACTGTAATTTGCATTATCTGGTCGCCGGAGTAGCTGTCGCTTGCACCAAACAACATCGCCTAAATAACCCATATCATATTTGTTAGCATATATACACGTACTAATCATAAATGATTTTTTTTTTTTTTTTTGTAATGATTATCATTTTCTATTGGTTTAAGTTTATAGAGTAAGTGGTGATTTAATATAATACGTATCAAAGTAGAGGTCCTGAACTTGAACCCGGCTAGTCTCGATCATTCAACTTTCATTTCAATTAAATACCTCACGTGTTGAGCTTAAACTCTTAGAATAATCGGTAATGTAATAATAATCTTAAAATGTAGATGAATACGTTATTACCTCATTGTGGTGGGTGAAATGGCAGTTGGAGATGGTAATGGCAGTTGATCCCATGATGGCATCAACGAGGCCATCTTGGCAGTTGGACATGGAAACATGGTCAATCCAGATGTTGGATGAGCCAAAGATGGAGATACCATCACCATCACTCTGGGTCCTAATACCAACGTGGTCGTGAGAATCCCTGATAAGCCCGCCATTTCCCGCGACGATGTCATGGATATGAATGTTATGGATGATCACATTATTGACAAATTGGAGGGTGAAGCCGGCACCAAAAGCTATGTGCACATTGGCTCCCCTACCGTCGATGGTTTTGTCGCCGGTCATGATCAGCTCCTGATTGAGCCTAATAACCATGCTGTGTGCAAAGATAATCCAGAGGGGCCCTTTTCGGGTAACGGCGTGCCGGATGGTTCCCGGTCTTGGATTAACCATGTCGCTGTCGGAGGGATCGGTCACTATGTAAATCGGACCACGTTTTCCGCCGGTGACTCTGTGGCCAAAGCCAAGGACGCACCTAACTAGCCTCTTGCGGTTTTGGGCCCAGTTCGGGCGACACCTCCAGCATCGGTCAATGGGGTTGGTGGCCAAGCATGGACCGCTGTACTTCCTCAAGTTTCTTCTTGTGCTGTTCGTTCCAATCAAAGCCCTACATGCCAAATTTTGAATGAAGTGAATCATATATAATATGTGATTATACTTTCTAGATTAGGCTTAGGTGCTTTTAAAGGTTTAGATTTAATTTTAAGTGTTTTTATTTTTTTTTTTAAAAAAGTAAATTAAATATGAAGCCTTAAAAAGCTACTGTACAGCCTTTTTTTTTTTTTTTTTTTTTAACAGAATTAACCCAAATCCTTTTTGAAAAGATTGAGTAATATGCTAAATACCATTCTTAATTGTTTCTTCAAAGTTGATGTGAAGTGTTTTCCAATAGTATTGGGTGCTTGAAATTCAGGGTTTATATATAATTAATAAAAGGTGGATAAAATGATCGATGGTATATATATATATCATAATTTGATTTGGAGGAGCCGATCGATTAGACCTACTTGTTGACATGAGAGTTGAAGTCATTGGTGACTTCCTCGGGATGTGAATGAAAGGCCAAGAGGTTGGCTTTTTGGGCTTCGTCTGCTCGGTGCATCCAGTAATCGTCAGATTCAGCGGTACGGTTAGCGTGAAGGGTGGGGATTATTACAGAGAAGGACACAAAAAAGAAGAGTCGTAAGAAATTATTGTGAACTTGTGCCATTGCATGTGATGAAACTAGCGGTGAAGGTCCCATGGTTGAGCGTGAGCGTGCGTAGGACCAAGATCGAGCTAGCAAAAAACCAATTAAGCCACGGCGGCGCGCCGGAAGGAACCCACAAATTAAGAGATGATGGATCGAGAGGGTTCTCGACGTCGATCTCGTGGCCTGCTTGCGAAGAATCCACTATTTATTAATACATGATGATAACGTTTAATTAAATACAACGCCCAAAGAGAGTACTCTGAAACGGAAGGAAATGAATTAGTGAAGTTGGAGAGGCGTAAGCCAGAAAGAAAGGGGAACCACATCCAGTTAACGGTTGGCGGTTTAAAACTGCCTTGTTCTATGTTTAGCAACAGAAGAAACATTTGGCTGGCGTCGTGAATGTACAATGGTTGTCATAACTAACAATGAAATGGCTGAGAGATATGGGCAGGACATGATGTTTAATTAGCAGCTGCTCAAGTGCATGCATGTTACCCTATAGCCTGGGTTTTCCATTATAATTTAGTTTTTTTTTTTTTTTTTTTTTATTTGTAAACATCTTAGAATAGTAAAAAAAATATATAAATAAAATAATAGAAAAATGAAAAATGAACTTTTGTACAGCTATTGAACGTACGTATATGATCGAACTCAAATATAAAATTATTTGGAAGTTTCAGCCTATTTACCAATTTTAGCCGCATTAAAACCATTTAAAATGTTAAATTTAATTTGGTCATTGGGGGAGGTAATATTATTATTCCAGATGCATTATTTAATAATTTTATTTTAGTGTTGAAGCTGATTATTGTCATTGGAATATTTAGGTCTCGTTTGGTTTGCGGAAGAAAATGAATAGTCATTCCTAGAAATAGAAGGTAGCGGAATGGAATGGCTATTCCTAATTTTTGGTTTGGTAAGAATACGTATATTTTAATTGGAATACAATCAAAATTACTAAAAAAAAAACCCCACATTTTTTTAAAAAAAATTAAAAAATAAATAAATTATTAAAAAAAACAAAAAAAAAAAAGAGAAGAAGAAGAAAACCCATGGGTGGCCGACCACCCATTGGGGTGGTCGGCCACCCACCGATTCATTTCTGGGGTGGCCGCAACCAACCCTGAAGCCAGTCCGGGGTGGCCCCCGAAGGCAACCCGGGGTGGCCGCGGCCACCCCCAAAAGCGCCCGGGGTGGTCGCACCACCCTCGGCTCCATTTACTGGCTGGTCGGCCAGCCAGTTAAGGATTTGGTTTTTTGGTTTTTTGATTTTTTGGTTTTTTTTTTTAAAAAAATAATAATAATAATAATAAAGTCTTTAACTTTTAGCTTAACTATACATCTTCAAATTTTCACGCTTCTTTTCGGCGATTATAAACAAAAATTGTTTTTTTATCCATATTCAAAGCTTATCCTATATATAGATCTACTGAGGGGATATGGAGGGAGGAGATCACTTGACAGGAGAGAAAAGAGCTGGAGAGGGGTTGATGGCGTGATGGCGTGATGGCGTTGATGGCCTGCACAGAGAGAAGAACGAAAGGGAAAAGGTGAGAAGAGGGGATGGGTCATGCGAGGTGAAAGGCGCACGTTAGGAAATGGTTTCTGCTGAAGCTGAATTTTCTGGGCGGGAGGACCAAGGCTTCAACGGGAGGAAAATTCAAAGAAGAGCAGCTGGTTTGTCTGAGCGTGGCAGAGGTTTGTCTCCAACGGTCACTGTTGGTGATGGGAAAAAGGCAATGGGTTTCAAAGGCAATTGGTTACCAAACAGCTCCATTATTTTAATTCAATTATCTGATTGTTTTCCTAATTCCTCGGTTTAAATGTTTCAGCTAATTAATATGTCATGTATAGATTTTTTAATCATTGATGGATTGAATTAAAGTAACATTCAATCACAAAATAATAGTTTCACTTGTCAAGTTTTTATGCCCCTAGATTTCCTTTCTCAATGTTTTTGCTATTATATATATTATATGGGAAACAAGTTTTAAACAATCTATGCTAGTGATTAAGCTATTATATATATATATATTTATGATACCATGAATATTAATGATTATTTAAAAATTTGAAAATGTCATAACTATACTTAAAGCTTTTACTCGTCAAATTTTTAATCAATTTTTAGCTAGCTAGTGATTCTGCGATATATGATACCATAAATATTAATGATTGTTTAATAATTTGACACGTCATAACTTTAAATTGCCACTTGTCACAATCTTAAGCTCTACTGAAGGCCTAATACGAGGAATCTGGGGCAACCAAGAGTTTCAGTTCCAAATCCAATAGAATAAGTAAATCCTATTGTTGGAAATAAATGAGTTACCACCCTGAAGTCAAATTATTAATTACATGAATTATAGGGTGTAGGAGGGAATGACTGGAATGAATTCAATTATATCAATAGCAATAATAAAGGAATGGCTGACTCAATCAATAGCCGTTGACGTTGGAGGAGCAGAGCAGCTGCAGGCGGTGGTTTAGTTCTTTCATTAATAAATATACCCGCCGGTCAATACGGCACGTCGGTTTCCTTCCTTGTACTCAACATATCTCGTATGCTGGTTAGCTCGATCATCTGGTAGCTCGCCTTCTTCTTCTTCTAGTTCTAGCTAGCTGGTTGCTGCGACATAAAGAAAACATTCAGAATGGTCAGTTTTTGAGGATTTCTACTTTGTTTGACGGAGATTTAGGGATAACACATGCACATGAATAAGCAGAATACTCAATAGCATTGGAAAAAGTACCAATATAATACGAACTCAGGAATACCCATTCAGGAATACAAATACGGATTAGTAAGAACAACATACTAATTAGTGGTTGAAGTAGTAGCTAATCACTTATCAAAAAATAGGGAGGAGGAAATAACGGGAAATATTCATAATGGTAAACCAGAGTCACCGGTTAGCGGGAGTTCCAACTTCCAAAATAGGAAGGTAGGATCCATGCATCAAATTTATTCATAAGAGGGAGGTGGAATCTTTCCTGTAGTAGTCGGAGTTGGAGTTGGAGGTGTGGCACACCAGCTTGGTCTTTCTATATAAATGTATTTGCCAGTTGGCTGGTCGACGGTTGAGCTGTCTAGTAAATTTCCCACTAATAATCCGAGGAAAAGGTATCCCTTCCAGTCTTCTATCCCCTCTAGGGAGGAGGAGTCAAAAGGTATTTCATTCTTTTTCCGGCATTTGAATAAAAAAAAAACATATATATATATATATATGATTCATCAATATGATTTAATTTTTATTTATTTGTTTCTTTATTTAATTTGGACATTAATAACACTTGATCTTTTTTTATTTTTTTTTAAGTAATATAATAATCTTTATTGAATGAACTTCAATCACCTAGGGACACACGCTCCCTAGATATAATACCACCAAATTGGAATTTCTTCAACCCAAACTCTTTTTATGACATACAAAATAACTTATTTGGCTATGATGGAATGAGCTACTTGATTCGCATCCCACTTGATATGGTCAATTCTCCAAGATTACAGTCGCTTCAACTTCAGTTTGATGCCATCCACAATCTAACCAATGTTATTCCAATTGTTACATGTCACTTTAATCGTATTAACAATTTATAGAGTATCTCCCTCCAGTATTATATCTTGAAAGCCCACTTCTTTACTTGTTTTTACAATTTAAAGAGCTGTCAGCGCTTTAGCCAATTGTTACATGTCGCTTTAATAACACTTGAACTATTACCATTAAGATACCAAAAAAATTCTATTTGATTTAGATTTCTAATATATTATGATTTATGCTTATATATTAGATAACCATTTCAGGGATACATTAAAGGTACACATGTCAATATTTTATACTACTATCACTTGTCACAATTCTAAACTATTCTATGGAAGGTTTCTACTTATTTCCTCCTACTTAATTTGAAGAAAAACTTTGTCCAATATTGAACATAATCATCTCTTACGAATGCTCGTTTACAAAATTCATTAGGTGCAAGGTATAATGATTTTCCTTGACACTATTTAAAAAATATTTCCACGTATATTACAATGTAATTAAGTAAATATAAATTAATGGTGCATCTCAATCCCACGCCCAATACTTTCTCTAACTTGCCGTGACAGTACTCTCCTATATATATATATATATATATATATATATATATATATATATATATATATATATATATATATCATACCTTAGTCAAAGATGATACCACTTTTTCCTTCTGTTTTCTCTTTTCAAAACAAAAAATAATAACAAATAACTCAAAATACAAAACACTCAAAACCATTCATTTTTATATTACATTATATATAACACGTTTTCAAACAAATAAAAAATAAAAAACACTAACAAACGGAGCTTATATTATTCTTTAAGGCGCTCTTCAAATATGCGCGCTTCATAGAAAAAATGATGAAAACTAGCCGTGTAAATTAAACCTTCTGCAACCGATGGATTTTATATACACTAGGAGATATATGATTGAAATCATTTCGATTATATCAAGCAGCTGCTTCCCAGACCTTGTAATCTCTTCCCTCAGCAGCAAAAGACCATTTCTGGGGCCCACCTGGGGGTTCATAGTGACCTGGTCCTATCTTCATTGCAACTTTGTCACCAATGATGGCCGCATACACGTCCCTTTCAGCCTTTGCAATTTTGACCTAGATAATATTGCAATATCACAAATAAAGTCAACAGTTTGAAACCTATTCAATTTTCATCGACAGACTAGGCTTTAAATTGCCCATTTAGAGCAACAGCCTGCTTTCATTTGGAAATCATAAGCAATAACAAGTGCATTTGGTGCCAAGAAAAGAGAGGAGGAAAAATATTTTCACCGTTTTAGTTCCAAAAACTAATAAGATGGTCTAAGCCAACAATAACAAATAACCAGACCGATTACTTTCCTAGACCTTTGTTTTTCATTCCCTAGATCAGTATGATTTTGACTACTTTTATTCGTCAGTTCTTTTATATTTAACGAGAAAATTAGAACAGACATTTTATTTTCTCTGGAAAGCTTTCCATGCACATCATGATGCCCAACAATTGAAGCCAATGATTGACACTTACTGTACTGCGACATTGGATTTTGTTCCGGTTCCTGATAGAGATTAATTCTGCAACTTGAGATTGGTAGCCAGAGAAAATATGGTCGAAGAACACTGAGGGTGTTCCTGGATGAGTCAGGATGTAAGCATATCCTTGAATTTCCTTTCCACGTGGGAATCTCCAATGACCCTGCAGAAGGGAAGAATATAAAAGGGGTAACATATGCGAGAAAAATAGCATTACCAATTCCAAGTTGAGACAATAGCATCATAAAAGCATTCTAAAAGAGTCTTGTTATTTGCTAGTACAAGTGGGAGAAAATTTTAAAAGCTGGCCCAAGATTTGTGGCAATGCTTCCACAGATTTACACAGAGCAATTTGTTTATGCTCCTAGGACAATATTTAACAGAATTTACAGATTTCCATGAAAGCTTACCTGAAAATGAGGAGCACCCCTTTTATTTTGGGGACCAAATCATTGTAGAAAAAACATATCTTCATTCTCAGTTAAGTCTATTGCATTAGGCTTGTATCAATTTTATACTTGGCTTTTAGTTTGGTCGTAAGCTGCATTGTTTTTAATATTTATCAGCAGAAACAACATGCTGATACAATGGACAGTTCAAAATGGAGGTTCAGACCTGAGTAGAACCAGTGTCATGATTCTCTATAAAGGTAACAGCACGTGATGGCCACCATCCAACAACCCCAGGAGGCTTTCCCTTTTGATCCGATAATCGCCAATATTCACATCTTTCCAGTGCCTAAATAAATAAATGTACACTGTAAGTATATAACGTCCATCTTATAATTTTGCCTTACAAGAAAGGCCATTGGCCAGTATAAGTACCACCAAAGTGGAGTCCGGGTTGCTGAGATATAATTGTACCTTACATACACATAAGTAAAGCTTTACAGATGCAGTATAACATATGAAGACACAAGTTGATAAAATCAGCATAATCATAAAAATTAGATTCCAGATCCTGTAATCTAATTGTAGTATTTTTCACTTAAAACAGCAATCGAGACATTTTATATGATATAAAAAACAAATTAACTTTGAATTTTTTAAGGCCATATAAAACACAATGAACTGCCACAATATTCTCTAATATTCCAAACACCCCATCAAAGCATTGTCTAGATGAACACTTACTGAATGAAGAATCCCTTTGGTCGTGACATCAAATGCACCAGAAGTTCCATTAGTTGCATTGATCCAGTCTATAATTCTCTGCCTATGCGCATCTTGATTATGATCCATTTCACCATACGTATAACTGAGGGAATCCCAATACTCTCCAACAGCAAAGAAAGGTTCACTTGCTTCCAGGTAGTCCTTGATATAACCACCCCAAAATCCTCTGACATAATCCATCCTCCACCCATCATACCCAATTTCTTTCCTGCAGATCATATTTTGAAAACAAAACTACATAACCAAACCTTTAACGTAGTGTTAATTACAGAAGCAGAGTTTAAATATGCAGCGGAGAGAACATGCATATCATGAGAATAAGAAGTAAACCTCAAATTATTTTCTAAAAGAACCAAGGTGCAACTGAATTCAGAACATTATGAGATAAGAGATATACATATGAGAAAATTATGAGACGCCTTCAAGTCATAGATTTTTGCAGCTATGTTCACTTGAGCTTTCTAAGGTTAAGAAAGATTATGCTTCATCAATCCAATTAAATTTGAAACAAAAAAATTGTTTTCATAGACATTTACGGGGCATAGCAACACTCCAATAGGTAAACTTCAAAAACAACCATGAGTCTTCTCAGGCGTTCAGTTTTTTCTAAAGAAAACATGGTGCTCGCACTATTGTCACAAAATTAGGACATTGGCTCAAAGGAAACTAAAAGAAATGCTTTGAGACGCCCCTGAGGATTCTATGATCAAGAATCAACTCCAACTTTCATTCTGGGATAACCCCAGCTTCGAGAGAGAGATTTAGCTTGTTGATCTGCTTAGGGATTTTTTGGACATGTCTTCCTCTTAAAGGCGTTTTTTTTTTTACTCTACGAATAAGCAAAGGATACGTTTCCCTTGAAAAAGTTCCTCAGAAGTTCAAGAGATCAGATCAGACTGCTCACCTTAGCCAACATAACCATTCTCTAATATCCTTCCTCACAAAATCTTGTGAATGATCAATGTTTGGAGCAGCGTGGAAATTATCTCCGCTGCTCTTGTTGCCCCTTCCCTGTGACATAAACAAGGTACTTTATATATCTGAGAACGAACACTTAGCATTCCGCCCAAGAAAGAAAAGCTGTACATATAGCATAGGCACATAGTCTCATGGTATAAATCAATCATGCATGTCTAACGCAAATATATTATATTTTTTGAATAAGTAAATGGAATTCATTAAAAAGCACAAAGGCACAACCCAAATACACAAAAAGTATACAAGAGAAACACCTAACCAAAAAAAGAACAAATATCTAGAAAATTATAAAAATAAAAAATAGAAAAATGAAAACAATCAATGGCAGCCGTCCAATGGTAGAGGGTGTTGAGAAAAAACGCCTTTAATTCCACCACCATCTTCTCACGATCTTAAAAACTGCCATCATTTCTTTCTTTTCAAATACACCACATTAAATAGGCCGGAACCATCTTCTACACTGCTACACAACGAAAACCACCAACCTACCCTTTCCAACAAGCGAAGAGGTCTAACGCAAAAATAGGTTGGCAATCCTGAGAGCTGCAAGGTTGCTCGATTTCATTGCATTTGCAATTTTCAATGTCAGTCCTAACTTTTTAAATCATATAAACAGTAGAGATTGCGCCTATCAAACAAGCCTGTAACCTCCTATTTCTAGGTATTAGCACAAAGCATACTCCTTGTGTGATTCAATCTCCTAAGAATCCTAGTGAGTATGCTGATAGACTCCCAGTTGATCAATCCTCCTAGTGAGTGTTGATAACACAACCGGTTGATAAGGATAAGGTTATCTAGAGAAGATTTACTTGTTTTCTATCTAAGAGTTTGTATTAGATTAGAATACTAGAAGCTAAGGCTTATCGTGTAAACTATACTACCTTGTAAGTTCTATATATAATTCAATATACACGCTCACTAGATGAGCAAGCTTGAAAGCCAATATACTCTGAAATTCTACATGGTATCAGATCACCTATAGACTCACGTCTCCAGATTTTATTTTATTTTTCCCGATCATCATTATGTCTGCCGGCCCAGATTCTTCCTCCAAGTCGACTTCATCCAACGTCCTCTTCACCGTCCCAAATATGAACCATACCTTGAATATCAAGCTGTCTAACAGCAACTTTCCTAGCTGGCGAACTCAGATTCTGGCTTTTGTTAAAGCCAATGATGCGTATGGCTTCCTAGATGGTACAACTCCACCTCCAGCCCAAACCATCCCGAATACTAGCACCACTCCTAGTGCCCCTGCTTCCATGGCTAATCCCGACTTCCTTCTCCGGTGTCAACGTGACCAGATGTTGCTCAGTGTGTTGATCTCCACGCTCACTGAACCATTAGTAGTTCATGCCGTCGGCTCAACCTCTGCTCATCAACTTTGGACGACCCTCCATGTTTGCTTCTCAAGCACATTCACGTGTTATGCCGATTCACTATCGCCTTGCCAAAGCCAAGAAAGGTAGCTCTTCAATCACGGAGTATTTTCAATCCTTTAAAGCCATGTGTGATAATCTTGCTGCAGCAGAACAACAACTCAATGACTTTGAAAGCACCTCCTACCTTCTTGCTGGCCTCGGATCTGAGTATGATCCCTTTGTCACATCCATCACCACTCGATTGGATCCTCTCTCCTTAGATGAAATTTATGGTCTACTTGCTCACAAGATGAGGATAGAGCACAATCTTTCCCCCACTGAGGCTTCTCTTCCAATGGCTAATATTTCTACTCGGGCTCCCATGAATCGGGGGAGAGGATATCGTGGTCGAGGTCGCACCACATATAGAGGCGGAGGACCCTCTTCCGGTGGCCGAGGCAGAGGTAATTATGTCTCCTAAGACCCTGCTGCCCCTTCTCGGCCAATCTGCCAACTCTGTGGCAAGATTGGTCTCACCGCTCCAAGATGTTATCAAAGACCGGACCCTACTCTAGCTGCACCATCTCCTCCGGCCTACTCCAATGCTCAGGCTTATTACTCCTCACCTTCACTGCCTCCAGAAGAAAACTGGTACCCGGAAACTGCTGCAACACATCACGTGACAAATAGTCTCCAGAATCTGAATCTTTCTGCAAAAGAGTACACTGGCCAAGATTAGATTCGCATAGGGAATGATACAGGTTTGCCTATTTTACATTCTAGTTCTACCTCCTTATCTCTCTCTAATCATCCATTCATGTTGCAGCAATTACTTCATGTCCCTACTATATGCAAAAATCTCCTTTCAGTTCATCAATTTGCTCTTGAAAATTCTGTTTTCTTTGAATTTCACTCTTCTCATTTTATTATCAAGGATTGCAAGACCAGGCGTCCAATCCACCAAGGCCAACTTAACAATGGCCTCTATCAACTCTTCCCTTCGAAAGTGCCCACATCTCCATCTCAAGCATTCGTTGGTGAGAGGACAACATCACATCGTTGGCACAAACGTTTGGGTCATCCGGCCCTTCGGATTGTCAACCTTGTTCTTTCCAAATTTCAGCTTCCAGTTTCAACAAATAAGGCACATGCACCCTGCACTGCCTGTCCACAGGCCAGGGGTCATCAGTTGCCCTTTTCCCATTCTACTACTACTATTTGTAATCCTTTAGACTTAGTTTATTCGGATGTTTGGGGTCCTACTCCACATCTTTCAATAAATGGCAATCGTTTTTATGTTTCATTTGTGGATGCATTTAGTAGATTTACTTGTGTGTATCCTATTTCCTCTAAATCTGATGTCATACCTGTCTTCCTTAAGTTTCAAACTATGGTTGAACGCCTCCTCAACACCAAAATTAAAAGCGTCCAATCTGATTGGGGTGGTGAATATCGTAATCTCAGCAAATATTTTCAAACAATTGGCATTAATCATCGTGTGTCCTGCCCTCACACTCATCAACAACAAGGGTGTGTTGAGCGGAAACATCGCCACCTTATTGATACAACCTTGGAACTTCTTGCTGACAGCTCTCTCCCAAAGAAATATTGGGATGAAGGTTGTTCAACTTCCTGCTACTTAATAAATCGGTTACCAACCCCCTTGCTTGGAAATATTTCTCCCTTACAAAAACTTCTCTCTCAAACTCCTGATTATCAATTTCTGAAGGTGTTTGGTTGTGCTTGTTTTCCTAATCTTAGACTGTATAACTCTCACAAATTCTCTCTTCAGTCTAAACCATGTGTGTTCTTGGGCTATAGCTCTCATCATAAAGGCTATAAATGTTTTCATCCCGAAACTGGTCGAATTTTTGTTTCTCGGGATGTGATTTTCCATGAAGAGGTGTTTCCTTTCTCTCAAAACAAAACCAATTCAGATTCCTCCCCAACAGAACCCTCTTCCTCAAATTCAGTCTCTGTTTCTCTTCCCCTCTCTCCTACCCGAGAGTTGATCCCTCCTTCCCCTAGCTCCTTCCCCTCCTCTCCTTCCATCACCTTGTCTTCCACCTCTCCTAACACTCTTTCTCCTACTTCTTATTGTTCCTCTCCTGCAGAACCAGATGTTCAATTAGCACTGACTCCTCCACGTATTCAACCTATGCGGACTAGATCTCAGAACAATGTACGCAGAATTTGACAACTCACTAATGGGACTGTTAGATATCCACTACCTCGGGCCTTACTTGCAGAATCAGCACTTATAGAGCCCACATGCTTCTCTACTGCTGTCAAGGTCAATGAATGGCGGACTTCCATGCAGGTTGAGTTTAATGCTTTACTTAAAAACCAAACCTAGACCCTTGTCCCTTCTTCGGCAGCCAACAATGTAGTTGGTTGAAAATGGGTTTTTAAGCTAAAGAGAAAGGCGGATGGTACTATAGAACGTCACAAGGCAAGCTTGGTTGATAAGGGGTTTCATCAACATGTCGGGATAGATTATGGGGAGACTTTTAGCCATGTGGTCAAACCAACAACAATTCGAACTGTTTTGTCCATTGCTTACTCTGCCGGCTGGTCTATGCAGCAAATAGACATCCAAAATGCCTTTCTACATGGACTCTTGACTGAAGATGTCTATATGACACAACCACCAAGTTTCATTCACTCCTCCTATTCTCATCATGAATGCAAGTTGCACAAGGCCATTTACGGCCTGAAACAAACTCCTCGGGCATTGTTTTCTCGCCTCAGTGGGAAGCTCGGTTTTGTTGGCTCCAAGGCTGATTCTTCTTTGTTCATTTATCGTACAGCAGCTATAACTATGTTTTTACTCATTTATGTTGATGATATTATCATTTTTTCATCAGTTCCTGCGGCTATTACTGAACTTTTATAGCTACTCGGCACTGACTTTGCGGTTAAAGACTTGGGATCATTACACTATTTTCTTGAAATAGAAGTTATACCCGTAAAGGATGGTCTACTTCTCTCTCAACAGAAGTACATTAGGGACTTACTAAACAAAACAAATATGGCAGATGCAAAACCGGTTAACTCTCCGATGTCTTCTTCCTCGGCCTTGTCTGCTTTCATGGGAGACCTTATGGAAGACCCATCTTTATATTGCAGAATAGTTGGTTCACTTCAGTACTTATCCCTCACGCGTCCAGACTTGGCGTTTGCTATCAATCGTGTTTGTCAATTCATGCATCGCCTAACAAAGCTTCATTGGCAAGCTGTCAAGAGAATTCTTCGATATCTAAAGCATTCCATCACTCACAGCCTGTTGCTGCACAAGAATTCTTCCGAATAAGCTGATTGGGCAGGATGCCCTGATGACAGGCGCTCTACAAGAGCCTACTGTGTTTTCCTCGGCAACAACTTGATTTCTTGGAGCTCTAGAAAGCAGCCAACCGTGTCTAGGCCTTCCACAGAGGCTGAATACAAGTCTGTTGCCAATACTGCTGCAGAATTATTTTGGCTTTGCTCTCTTCTCCAAGAACTTAGTGTTCCACGGCCTAATCCACCAAAACTTTGGTGTGACAACATTGGAGCCACATACTTATCGGTCAATCCCGTGTTCCATGCAAGGACCAAACATGTGGCCATTGATTTTCATTTTGTTCGGAAGTTAGTTGCTTCCAAGTTCTTAGAGATTCACTTTGTTCCAAGTTCTGATTAGATTGCGGATGTGCTGACCAAGCCTCTTGTTTCCAAGCGTTTTCAACTCCTTTGCTTCAAGCTCAACGTTCGCTCACTCCCGCTGAACTTGAGGGAGGATATTAGCACAAAGCATACTCCTAGTGTGATTCAATCTCCTAAGAATCCTAGTGAGTATGCTGATAGACTCCCGGTTGATCAATCCTCCTAGTGAGTGTTGATAACACAACCGGTTGCTCCTAGTGAGTGTTGATAACACAACCGGTTGATAAGGATAAGGTTATCTAGAGGAGATTTACTTGTAATTAGATTTCTATCTAAGAGTTTGTATTAGATTAGAATACTAGAAGCTAAGGCTTATCGTGTAAACTATACTACCTTGTAAGTTCTATATATAATTCAATATACGCTCACTAGATGAGCAAGCTTGAAAGCCAATATACTCTGAAATTCTACACTAGGAGAATGAGTAAGACAAATATATCTTTTCATTTTTATTTTTAGACAAAAAGCAAGATCTCCTCACTCTGCTACAACTGCTGTTGCTGCATTGACCAAGCTCTGAAACAAGCATTACAAGCATACACCTAAGGTTAGAGAACAGATACAAGGCATTTCGAGGTTTACACTCCAGTTTCCAACGTATTTATCATACATGAAAGTCAATCCAGATAGTCAAATCAGAAACTAATTCTATTCATTCTATGAAATTGCTGATGATAGTACTACTACTATTCAATTCAGCAATTAACACAGCCGCAACTACTATTATTACTACTACCAGCACTAGTGTTGCCATAATTACTGCTACTGATAGCCGCAGGAGAAAAAAAAAATTATCAAGTAACATCTACTTAAGCAAATTCTGGCATCTAGTTCTATTGACCAAAAATTTCATTTTTTCTTTTTACAACAAACAGATGACAAATATGAAAACACAGTCCTTACACGTTATCCGCTTGAAACGTAGAGTGGTTTTTGGTTTTCTTGAAAGGGACGCGCATGCATGGAGGTGCAACTCGTTTAATAGACAGATATTACACTCAAATGTACCTGTTAGTGCATGCAGAACACACACAGACAATTGGAAGTGGGCAAGATGGTGATTAATCTACACAGATAGGAGTTCCTAGCTCTACTACCTATCCAAACCAAAGACTCTTATTCGTGGTGGGTGCTTCGGTTATTTTTCACCCGATAGACCAAAATTCTGGTCTTCTTCAATCAGGATCTCGAACCAACACACACAAAGAGTATATAATCATATGCAGAATACGGTTCTTGAGTCACATCATTGCATCTGAAGCCTCAGCCCAAAACATACAAGTGATCTGGTTGATTTCCATAACCAACCTAGTAAGATCAAAGCCCTAAAATGCCTATATGTTTGTCTTGCATAAGCAGTTATTGGGTTAGTGAATTTTTTCAGTCGTATGGGGAATTCGAGGTGGTGTTTTATTGAATCTAAAGCTTTTGAGCTTGTGGTCGAGGGCGGGTGTACAGTGTTACGAATTCTTGAAAGGAGTCATGGTATTGTTCGTTCTATTCATTTGGGTAAAGTTAGCATTGCTTGATTGTTAACCACCATGGAGGATGTGATTCAAGAGGAGGGGATGAAGGATTTTAAGAGAACCTCCAGAGTTGGGGTCACAACCTTCCTCGCCCAGTGGTGCTCTAATAAGCATGGGCATTATCTGGCACTGGCAGAGTACGATGGGTTGGGTCGGAAGGGTTTTATCGTTGCGCCAGAAGGAAGAGGTGGAAAGGGGTGGAGTTCTTTCTCCCTCGAGTTACGTTTGGTTCTGTATTTTCTCTTTGCAATATATGGGGGTGGGAGTAGACCTCGGCCAGCTGTGGTTCAAAGAGGTGGCCATCTGTCGCACGGCTTGGGTGGAAGTGTGCTAGTGCATGCTTTGAAACCACCAAAGGAGGTGGTTGGGTATAGGTCTTACGCGGAGTTCCTAAACTGACATCCTCCTATTCGGTGAGGGGTATTTCTGGGAATTTTGTTTCAACATCGTTGAAGGGACAGTTGATTAGACAGCTGGGCCTGGCTTCTCATAGAGACGTTGGGTTGGTACGCCTAAAAACAGAAGTCTCTCGTATTGATTGGGTTGATTTGGGACTAGGCCCAGCTGGCTTAGGTTCTAGGTCAGGCCCAGAGAAGGTTGCATTAGTTGAGCCAAAATCCAGTCCAATTGTCAATATTCTCTCTAAGCATCCTTCTAATGCGAGCAAACCCGACCCGCCTCTTGTGGCCCATTCTAACCCAATCTCCAAAGGTAAGGGTGCAAGCGGGTTCCTTCGCCGGATTTTTCCCCCTCCTCTTCTCCTTCTTCCATAAAGGTGTTGCAGGGAGGTAGTGCTAGTGTAGAGAAGGGAAAAGGTATAGATTCTGCTGAGTTGGTTGGGTGTGACGTGGTTGGGAGTGATGCTCTTGTAACCGGGCCTTGTTTGGATGTGGATATGTTCTCTCTGAGGAGGATCCCACTCCGTTGAGAACCTGTCTGGCAATTGCCATACAGACTAGTGCAGGGACTATGCCATCAGATTGGGTTTGCCAGATGGTGAAGGAGATCTGTCATACTGTACTGTAACAACCTACCTTCAACGATACAATCTTGTCCACTTTTAACTTCTCCAAACCAGACTTCCTAGAAAGTCACCTATCCTAGTACTACTTTCGCATAAGTACGCTTAATTGCGAAATTCTGATATGTTCATGGTTAGTACGACTTTAAAACGCGTTGTTTCAAGAAGTATGCGAATATACATATAAGCACATCCTTATTCTCATACAAAGGCAATGTGAGACATCACAATTACCACCTCTTGGGACCCAACGTCCTCGCTGGCCGGCTGGCGACATTTATGGGATCACCCCATTCTTGGCGTTCCAACGAGTGCCCGCTTCCCCCATCTCAGGCTGGGTAATGACTCTGATACCATTTGTAATGACCCACCTCTAACGACACAATATTGTCCGTTTTTTGCTCTCCTGAACTAGACTTCCCAGAAAGTCACCCATCCTCTTACTACTCTTGCATAAATAGGGTTGTATTCGAGCCGAGTCTAGTTGAGTATTGAATATTCGAGCTTGGCTCGTTTAATTTTATTTCGAACACGAGTCGAGCTCAAACTTATCACCGAGCTAGATATTATGTTCAAGCTTGGCTCGTTTAATTTTATTTCGAACACGAGTCGAGCACGATCTTATTACGAGCTACTCAATTAACTTATTCATTTCTTATATAAAGTAAATATCATGATTTTTACATTTTCGTAAATCCATACTAATCATTAATTAATTAAGTATTGTAAAATTTTTATCATTTGAATTCATTAAATAAATTAACTTAAATCTTAAATAATATAATCTCAAGTTTATATGTATGCATATAAATTCATTATGCACATACACAAGCATATAACCACACATACTCACAAACACACTCATGTACACACAACTCTATAAAATTAAACTTAGAACAATAATTCAAGTTGCATCTATTATATTAAAAAGATAATTCTTTTTTACTTAAGATGTTCTTATTACAAAATTAAAATAATACAAAATTTTTTTAAAAAAATTTCGTAAAAATGAAGTTATACGAGTTTATACAAGCTTATCTGAGTCGAGTTTATACGAATGTTTTTTTGATAAGTAAAACTAGAGTTAATTAATAGCCGAGTTTCTACGAGTATGTCTCGTTTAATATTCGAACATATTATTGTGTTCACAAACGGTTTATTTATTATTCGAACCGAGACCGAATCGAGTTCACGAGCGGCTGGGCTCATCTTACACCCCTACGCATAAGCACACTTAACTGCAGAGTTCCGATAAGTTTATGGTTATCACGACTTTAAATTTTATTTTATTTTCAAGAATTGTGCGAATATACATATAAGCACATCCTCATTCACATACCTAGATGATGTAGGACGTCATAAGTGAGGCTTTCATGCGAGGGTTTTGAAGATGAGCTTTTGGCTTTGTTTACGGCCATTGAAGCGTGTCACTCTAATCAGGCGTTGGCCTCTTGCTAGAATTTTTTTTTCCCAAAAAAAAAAAAAAAAGACGTAGTAGAGAATTAAGAAGGTTGCCTTGTTCCATTAACTATGATGCGAACAGTTGCTCCACTAGCCGTGGAAGAGTCAAGAGGAGGGCTGCAGGTGGTTATTTATGAAGCCCAAGTTGTTAGTATGGAATGTGAGAGGGTTGAACGAGGGAGACAAACACTTGAGTCAGAAATTTGCTTAGACAATGGGAGGAGGATATTATTTGTTTGGAGGAATCTAAGTTAGAGCTCATTTTCAGCAGTGTTGTGCATAGTTTGTGGGGTTGTCAACATGTGGATTGGTGCTACTCAGCTTCCAGATGGGCAAAGACGTAGTAGAGAATTAAGAAGGTTGCCTTGTTCCATTAACTATGATGCGAACAGTGGCTCCACTAGCCGTGGAAGAGTCAAGAGGAGGGCTGCAGGTGGTTATTTATGAAGCCCAAGTTGTTAGTATGGAATGTGAGAGGGTTGAACGAGGGAGACAAACACTTGAGTCAGAAATTTGCTTAGACAATGGGAGGAGGATATTATTTGTTTGGAGGAATCTAAGTTAGAGCTCATTTTCAGCAGTGTTGTGCATAGTTTGTGGGGTTGTCAACATGTGGATTGGTGCTACTCAGCTTTTAGATGGGCCTCCTATAATCTCTTGCTTATGTGGGACAGAAGGGTTGTGGAGTAGATCAAAGAGTGTGTGGGGGAATTTTCTGTTGCATGCTCGTTTAGAAATGTCGAAGATGGTTTCTCTTGGGCTTTTGCAGGGGGTTATGGGCCTAATTCTAATTGTGATAGAAGGTTATTATGGGAGGAATTGGTTGGCTTGTTTAGTAGGTGGAATCTGCCGTGGTGGGTTGGAAGCAATTTCAACCTCACCCATTTTCTTAATGAAATATCGAGTGAAGCTCGTTTTTGTAGCGATATGAAGTTCTATGATTTTATCTTTGAGCAGGGTCTCATGGACCTTCCCCTTGTAAGGGGAACTTTTATGTGGTCTAATAATCGGGATTCTCCTGCTCAATCAAGAATTGATAGGTTTCTTGTTTCTCCGGAATGGGAAGCTAAGTTTCCCAATTTATATCATAAAAGGTTGCATAGATTGTGCTCAGACCACTTCCTCATTTTCCTTGATTGTAGTGGTATTTAAGGAGCCAAGAGATCTTTCAAGTTTGAGAATATGTAGTTAAAGGCCAAACGCTTTGTGGACAGGGTGAGGCAGTGATGGTCTTCTTATCATCTAGAATTAGCAGCTATTTGGTAAAGTGGACCAAAAAAAAAACTCTTTTGGAGGAGCTGCAAGTTCTTGATGATTTGGATGAACAACTTTAGTTGATGAAGAGAAATTGCGGAAAACCATATTCATTAGGGAGTTGGAAAAAGTTACTTTATAGAGGAGATAAGTTTTAGGCAAAAGTCTAGGACTATTTGGTTAAAAGAAAGTGATAAATGCACAAGTTTTTCCATTAAGTAGCCAACTAAAATAGGAGAAACAACTCCATTGAGTCGTTGTCACTAAATGGCTTAGTTTCTTCTGATCAAGCTGCAATTAGGGATCATATTGTATAATTCTATGATAGACTATTTTCATAACAGTTCAGTTGGCGACCCAAACTCGATGGTCTTGATTTCAATTACACTGATGTGGAGGAGGCCTCTTGGTTAGAGGGACCGTTTGAGGAGAGTGAGGTCCATGAGGTGGTGAAATGTATGAACAGTGAAAGGGCACCAAGTCTTTTTTGATAAGTAAGAGAAATATTATTAAAAAGCACTCAATCAAGTACACAGGAAGTATACAAGAAAGGCATCTAAGAGGAAGTAGAAAACAATACAAGGAAATCATTAAAACTAAACGTTAAAGGTGCGAGGAACGCAGCCGACCAAGAGTACAAAATTCTTTGAAAGGAAATGAGATCATCAATGGTTTTTTCTTTGTCCTCAAATTGCCTATCATTGCGTTCCCTCCATAAGCACCACATAAGGCAACAAGGGACCATCTTCCACACGACTGCACTCCGGGAGCGACCACCCGTCCACCAGCAAGCGAATAAATCTACCACCCGAAGAGGCATAACCCAAGACAGACTGAAGCGACTAAAGATGGCGTTCCACAGAATGCGTGCTACCTCACAATGGAGAAGAAGGTGATCCACCGACTCCCCATTCATTTTGCACATGCAACATCTATCAATCACAATGACCCGCTTCTTCCTGAGATTGTCCAAAGTAAGGATCTTCCCTTGCGCTGCCGTCCAAGCAAAGAAAGCCACTTTCAAGGAACCTTGGTCCGCCAAATACTTTTCCAAGGAAAATGAATAGCCTCTTTGCAAGCAAGAGTCTTATAGAAAGATCTAACATCAAATTTCCCTTTGTGAGAAGGAGACCACCATAGCTTATCCTCCCCATCATAATTCACTCTGGATGAGTACAACAAAGAAAAAAATGAGGCCAAAACATCCACCTCTCAGTCGTGGGCCGCTCAAAAAAAGCTAACATCCCATTGATAAGACCCACTCACCACAACCAAATGGTCTGCTACAAGAGCATCCTTGTCACGCGCAATGTCATACAAAACTGGAAAAGCTTCCTTAAGAGGCACCTCGCCACACCACACATCATCCCAAAAACGGATCCTAGATGATGGCTTTACTATGGCTTTTTTCCAAGTTTGCTAGGATATGATCAAGGCAGATATTATGGGAATGTTCCATGATTTTCATGCTAGAAGTAAGTTTGAAAAAAGTCTCCATGTCACTGTCATTGCGCTCTCATTCCGAAGAAATCCAGGGCTATTAATCTTAAGAACTTTTGTCCTATTAGTCTTGTGAGTGGACTTTACAAGATTATTACTAAAGTCCTGGCCAACAGGTTGAGAAGGGCCATGGAGAAGATTATTTCGAAGCCCCATAATGCTTTTGTTAGAGGTAGGCAAATCCTTGACTCCGTGCTCATAGCAAATGAATATCCGGATAGTAGGATCATATCTGGTGAGCTAGGGGTACTTCGCAAATTGCATATTGAGAAGACCTATGATCATATCAATTGGGAGTTCTTACTATATTTGTTGAGTAGGTGTGTTTGCAGGGAGAAATGGTGCTCTTGGATAGCGCATTGTATTTCTTCAGTGCACTTTTCTGTTTTGGTGAATGACAGTTCATCTGGATTCTTCAATAGCTCCCGTGGTTTGAGACAGAGAAATCCTTTGTCACCATTTCTATTTGTTATCATTATGGAGGCCTTAAGTACAATGCTTTCTGCAACTGTTAATGGGGGTTTCTTTTCCGGCTTTTATGTGAGCTCTAGCCACTCTGGTGTGGTTAACATATCACACTTGTTTACGGATGACACTTCGGTTTTTTGTGGGGCCAATTCTGACCACCTACACTTAGGTTTTTTTTCTTGTTGCTTGGGTTGTCTGATGGGTTTTCGGGTTAGCTTTGGTTCTCCTTTGTATACCACTTGTGTACTTAGGAGCGCTTTACGCTTCATTTTCTTAATTAAATTTTAATTACCTATCACAAAAAAAATTATGATTTGAAGTGGTTTTCTATTTGAAGATTAATCTAGCTAAGTCGGAATTGGTTCTTGTGGGTAATGCCAATAATGTGGATGGATTGGTTGGCATTCTGGGCTATAAAGTTTCTTCTTTGCCTCTGAAGTATCTTGGTTTTCATTGGGAGCCTCTTACAAGGACAAGTCTATTTGGGATAGTGTTATTGAGAAGATAGAGTGTCGGCTAGCTAGATGAAAAATGATGTACTTGTCTAAGGGTGTTAGGGTTACCTTAATCAAGAGACTCTTTTCAATTTGCCTGCGAATTTCATGTTTCTTTTCCCTCTTCCTTCTGGCATTGCATACAGTAAAGAAAAGCTTCAACGAGATTTCTTATGGGGTGGACTAGGTGAAGAGTTTCAATTTCACCTGGTAAGCTGGTTCAAGGTTTGTTTTCCGATCTCTAAGGGAGCGTTGGGGGTCCAGAACTTGCTAATGATTAATCGTGATCTTTTAGGAAAATGACTATGGCGCTATATACATGAGAGAGAGACTTTGTGAAGAGTTGTGGTAGATTCTAAATATGGCAGCTCGTGGGGGTGGCGGTGTTCTAATGAGTCTCTTGAGTCATATGGGAAAGATGGTGCCTTCATACCTTATACGGTGTCTTTGGAGGGGGGGAAAAAATGATAGAAGCTTCGAGGACTGAGAGTCTGAGAGCCCAAGGGGATCAATTTTTCAAGCATGTTAATGAAGACAAGGGTACATAGAAGGATAAATATCAAAAGAAACGACAAGGGGAAGCACTGCTAACAAAACAAGAAAATTTTTTCATCATACATTGTCCCATACGTATTTCTTTTATCAGCATTGGATTCTAGAATACTACAAGAAGCCTGGCCCAAATAAGCGAAAATCAAAGTTTTGCAACATTAGGATTATTATAACATATCTACTAGTGTGATTCTGTTTCCATGCACGGGGAAATTCCTTCATTAGTTCCAATTCAGCAATCTAAAAGCATCATAATTCTCAAATTATGTATCACTTCTGACTACTGAGTATTAATTGATTCATTTTTTCCCATTGTGCATAGCATCTTAAAGTGCATTAAAGAATACAATGAATGTTCAAAAAAAAGGAAAAAAAAAATGATAAAATCAAATACCATGAAAATGATACATAACAGAAGTGTTCATTTTCATGAAATATTCTCTTTCAGCTATTTTTTATTTACATCATTTGTTACATCAACTCTAAATGTGTATTATATTTTAAGATTTAAAGACATGAAGATATGCAAGTACAATCATACAATTGTTTTCTGGGACTATATTATCATAAGAATAAATCCCAACTTTTAATAAATCTTTGATGTGTTTTCAAATATTCAGAGAAGAATACTTATCAAAAAAAATATTCAGATAAGAATAGTTGTATGTTCCCTTCTGATGTTAAACATTAAAAAAGGAATCAGTTCTGAGCACTGTAAAAGAAAGTTGATTTTTAAGTAGAGAAAAAAAAAAAAAGTAGTAAGTCTTCGTTTTTCAAACTTAAAGAAACTGAAAGACAATGATGTAACTTTATCTTAAAAAGTGAAGTACCTGAAAATGGGGGTCATCTCCAACAACTGCGCGATCATCCCAATTTAAACGACCGCCAAAGATATTCCAAACACCATTCTGATTCTGATACTGTGCACAGCGGTGATTCAAGACAACATCTCCCAAGACTTTCATTCCAACTCCATGAAATCTCTTCACAATTTCTTTCAGCTCATCCATATTTCCATATCTGATTCGTATGCCACAAACAAAAATTAGTCACAGAATTTACCAAGGAATATTTATATAGAAAACAATATAGATTTTTAAAAATGACACCCCTCAAAACAAAAATGATAACTAAATGTCAATTACGTAATTGATAATCAACAAAATTTGAAAGTCCAGCCAATTATGCTCAGTTCCAATCATATAGAAGCATACATCAAGAAAGCAGATGTCCCTCAAGTGTGTAGTACCCTCTTTTTCTTTTTCTCAAAGAAAGGTTTTCAGTTACAATTAATGAAGGTTCAAGAGCAAGCTGAGAATTCTTTGCATAAAGACCACAACAAATTCTATATGAAGCGCCAACACAGATTGTGTATCTATATAAACTTGTCATGTAGTACCTGGAATTTAAATTATATAAATCCTTTGGCATGTATCCTTCGAGTGACACAGATTCTGTAGGTGGTGGTAACCAAATCACAGTGAAACCAAGCGAAGATAATTCTGAAGCTCTTTCTTTCAGCTCCATGTACCATCTTCCAGATTTTTGAGATTCCCAGTTAAACCCTTGGCACAATACCTCAAACCCTGTGCCCGTCCCTGAGCATATTTTGACCGTAGGTTTTAGTTCCTCGAATTCAACAACAGCTTCCTCCGAGAAAGTAGGAATGGAGCTTCTGAAGATACTATAGGCTTCAGCAGCCAGTTTTTCAATTTCTTGAAGAATACTTTCTTGTGCTTCTTTAGTTTTGGTCTTTCGACCCTTCTCATACGAAATGTCACTTACCAAGTTCCTTATTTCATTAATTATTCCAGTAGTTAATGCACTAATAGATCCTTTTTGATTTGCTTCTGCATTATCTTCAGCTATCTGTGCACTTTCAGATAGACCCTGTCTGGATTTAGCAGGCAAGCTACTAGAACTTGAGAGGGGGATGTAGAAGTCACTTCCCATACTTTTCAACCAAGTATTTTCATTTAGCTTGAGCACAAAAAGAAACCCTTCAAGTCCTTCCTCTACAGTAAACAATCCAAAAGATCCATCTCCACCTTCTTTTGGCTGCAGAATACATCACTCATGTAATTAATGTTTAAGAATATGAAAACAAGTCTAAAGAACTCTAAAACAGAACAAAGAGGCATCCCAATTCAACACTTCCATAAAAGAATAGCATAGGGAAGAAGTATAACTAACAACTCTAATACAAGTAATTGCAAGCATAATAATGCCTTCACATCAGACCTTAATATGAGGTCCTGTCAGCATAATCTATGTATCCATGTATAGCAAGTATGCGTTGAATAAAATTCAAAAAATCCTCCCGTATTCTAGCAAAAGCATGTTTACAGATATGAAATCCCATCTACCAAGTTGGTTGGTATAATTATGCTTCACAACATAAATATGCTATGCATGAAACGCTAGTAATTTCAGAGACAAATAAAAAGTAAAAAGACCTTAACATCACATTGGAGGGAAGGACAAATAAAAATACGGTCACACGATTTAGAAAGCACAAGCTTGTACTCTAACTCCATAAAACCCCAATTACTTCCTTATCCGGTGGCGATTACAGAAAACTCTACCTTTCAGCAAAACTCAACCTCTTTAGTGGTGCCACACAAAAGAAACATTCCCGTATTAGAAACTTTTTTAATGAACTAAAAAACTGGGAGAGAGATAGAGAGGCACAAAAGGTTTGACAAGCTTAACAATATTGCGCAGGACTTGATGGTTATGTAAATTTAGTATTTACCTAAACGTATGCCTATCTGTCTCTTTTTCTGTTTGATTGTATGTTGTATATGACAAGTAAAGAACAATTTTGTTAATAAAATGGAATGGCCTCAAGTACATGGGAGTTCCTTCCAAAATTACACTAAGACTCAAGAGAATCAAGAAAGTCCAAAAAATAAAAAATAAACAATAGGATGGAAGGCTGCTAAAGCAAGTCATTCATTCACACAACAATCTTAAGAAAAAAGGTTTAAGCATTAATGTGAATAGCTCCACTGTTAAAAGTCTAATTATTCCTCTAGCACCAAATAATCCACATAAGTTAAAGCTGGAAAGCATTCCAAATCAAGCTTGCTTTTTTATGGCGGCCCATATATAGAAAGTCAATATATTATCAGCAAGAATAGCACCAGTATATATTGAGAATAAAAGCACATTTACCAATATGTCAGTGAGGGAATATATTTAAATGTTGTACCTGTAATCGAGTCCGCAAAGCCTTGTCCTTGAAAACTATTGTATCTGGTGGATGTGGCGCAGCTGGAAGTTCCCACTTTTTGGTATCATCTCTGCAAACTCCCCAGTGAATAACAACATCTCCTGGTAGATCAGTTTCTACATATAGATGATTTTTAGCTGTCTCTGAGCACTTTCTAACACAAACAGTGACTGAGTTATCAATAGTAACTTGTTTCACAATAAGCTGCTCTTCATTGAACCCTTCTAGGCTCCTACTTTCTTGTTTAAGGTCTTCGGATTCAGTGCTGCTGCCTGGACCATTAGAATGTGACGCTTCTACTTTAGGGAGCAACTTAGATAGCGGCCCCAAAGCCCCTAGGTTAAAGAGGAGCCAAGAAACTCTCAGATCATGATTGAACATAGAATAGAGAGTAGAGGACAGTTACCAGGAAAACTGTTGAAGATCATAAACCAGCCACGCATGATACACCTCCTCCCAAACCCTAATAGTAGGCACAAATGGAGTCTACAACTTAGTTGCAATTAGGCTACTTGGCTCAATGTTCCAAATTGATTCATATATGGAATGTATATAAAAAGAGGTGCTTGGGAAAAAATCAGGTTTCAGTCTTCAACAGGTTAATAGAAAACATAATTAAAGTCCATTCGAGCTTGTCTCGAAATATAAAGAATGGAAAGAACTAAAAGAGAATTTTTTTTTTATATATATAAGTAAGAACCAAAAGAGAAATATATGCTAGAACAGCATCTCATTCCTACATCAAAAACAAACTGCATCTAAGATCAAAATGGTGTTACAAATGAGTTACACTCCTTTTATTGCAATCGCCTCTGTCAGTCCTTTCTGCAAAAGGATCTCATTAAGAAATTGCCTCTATTTGACAGAACTTCATGGCTTTATAGATATAGTGGACTCAATTAGGCTCGTATGTTTGCCTTAGGAGTTACAACGGTTCTAAAAGAAGACACAAAGTAATTCAGGCTGAAGATAAAAGGTTATGCATGTAACAAATCCATAATATTAAACAGTTATTAACCGAGTGAACCATAGTGCTATATAATAATTTCTACAACCTTGCCATATATCAAAGTTCCTTTTTGCTCCTACTATATTGCCACCACCTTGAAGGTAGTCTACAAGAGGCACCTTGAAATCCCTCCCCTTGTGCTGATACCAAGATCCAGTTTCTTCATCCTGCACCCCCACCCAAAAAGAAAAATAAGAAATTAGCAAAATATATTTATAAACATTAAATAGACAGCAAATTTAACATAACTGACACTATCAACTGCTAATTGTTGAAAATCAGAACCTTCAAAACAAAATTTATGGCAGCAATTGCACCGATGGGTTTGAGATCAATCTTCACTTCGTAAAATGTGTCTCCTTCCGGTGACAATAATTTCTTCAAGGGCGTCTGTATTGCATAGTCCTGAAAAGTTTTTTTTTTTTTCTTTTTTATTCATATTCTTATTGGCAATGCAAAAGTGGGTCCATACACGATATTAAGAAACCAATGCATACCTTGATGGGAATTGAACCCGGGGGTCTCATTTCAGTAGGAGGTTGATCCCATTCACTGTCAAATTTTATAGATGGTCTTTCTTGATCACATATAACAATCATATCATATACTTTGATATTATCAAGAAAACAACCTTGAATCCTACATAAGCTTCTTCATAAAGCACCTAAATACTTAAATCAAATAACCTAACATTAGAATTTAAAACAGTTGGCATACCTGCCAACATCTTCAACATGAGAAACTCCCCAGTGAAGAATCCATTTCCCAGGAAGATCACAACCAACAGTAAGCTCCCAATTTGTATCATTCGGCCCATGATCTAATCTGATGAAGATCGTTCCCTCAACCTACAATCCAAGTCAATCATGGGAACTTTTCTAATCAAATTCAAACCCTTCAATTCTGTCAAGCTGCTGAGAAAATAGAGCAAATTTTTAAACAGCATACAGTCTGAGTTTTATGCACTTCCTCTTTTTCTTTTTTCTTTTTTCTTTTTTCTTTTTTCTTTTGTTAAGTAAAAACTGAAACACTAGAGTATGGTGATCCTGATGTAAGCTAGAAGTTGGCTCGAATTCCGCTAGAAGTCTGTTAGAAGTTGGGTCAAGCCAAGTCAAGACAGAATGCTTCGCTAAATTCCGCTAGAAGTTGGCTCGATTGGATCCATCAGATGCTGAATAATTTGAGTGATCTTCTAGTTTTGGCAACAGATTAATTCCATCCCTTTTGAGTTCTTCCTTGATTTGGTTCACTTTTTTACATTTAGACTTTCATTAATTTCCATAATTTTACATCTTCAAGCGATTTAGTCCATTTTAGGTTAGTGCTAAAATTAGTTTCTTGCCTTTCTAAGCTCGTAGGATTGTTATAAGAGGATCATGATTGTATGGAGAATATAGTTTTTTGAGTTCAATAACAATTCAGTTTCTATTATCAACGTGTGTGTGTTGATTTGTAAATTGAAAACGCAGCTTTTCAATCTCTTTTATCGCTTTAGCTACGTCAAGAACAAGTTATATTACTTTCAATCAACATTTAACATTCTGTTTGATTGCTGAGAAAACAGAGGGAAAGAGAAAAAGAAAAAAATATTCCTTGATGACCAAACAGAACGTTCGAAAAAATTTCTTCTATTTTTTTTTTTATGACCAATCTCGGAAAATTTTCCCTTGTGGAGAATCCTCAATTAAGCTCTTTTTTCAAACTTCAATTGCCTTTAGTTTCCTCAGCAAACAAACACGTCCTTTTCATTTCCACACTTTCTCGGGAACCAAACAGAAACCACACTCTCACGTAAAGCAAAATAAGAACTCAAAAAAAAAATTAAAAAAAAAAAATCCAACCGTTTTAGTTTGCTTCAGAGGGAAAGTCTCCTTGAAGAAAGGGTCGGCGGATTCGACGGTCTCAACGAGAGCGGTGGAGCTAGCTCTGAGAGCGTGAACCTTGGTAGGCCTGAAGTTGCAGAAGCTCCGGGCCTGGAAGACCAGCTTGTGATTCGTAGAGCAATTCAAGTAGCGCGGCTTGAAAGCCTTGGATTTCAGACCGTACCTAGGACTCTCACGATGACACTGGTGGAGCATAGGCTCTATGTTAACGGTCGACATCATTTCGGTCGCTCAGAACGGAGCGAGAAAGAGAGAGAGTGTGTGTGTGGGTTCCTTTGCAGTACTTTTTTTTTTTTTTTCCAAGTAGTTCCTTTGCAGTACTTATGAGAGTGGGAAGATGATATTTTTAATTTTTCTTTTTATTTAATTATAAAGTGGAGTTACTTTTTATTCTATTTCTAGACATGATTAATAATTATTTTTGCGTCAATTTTGTCTCTAGGCTAAACTTCCTCGGTCATTATATGCACAGAAGACTAAAACATAGTTTTTGCTTAAAGTATTTTTATAACATAGAGAGAAAAAATCTTAAGAAAATATACTTAATTTTTAACTGTAAAATGTTATTATTTTAATATGTGACGTTTTTCGAGCATTTTGATGCTTAGAGGACATAAATTTTGTAATTTGAGAATTTCTAATTTTAAAGAAATTGTAAAAAGTCTCGATCCGCTAAATGAATGCAAGGTGTCTCATTTGGATCAGGATCCTCTCAAATTATTTGGCTGAATTCAATATGTGATTGTGAGAGATCATGATCCTCTATAATTATTTGCCCAAATTTTAGAGAATTCGGACAGGTGATTATGAGAGACTACTTATGAGACCCATCTGACAAGATAAGTGTTTGGGCAGCCCAATTTTATTTGGTCTGGTGGATCCCATAAGTAGTCTCTCACAATCACATGCCCGTATTCTCTCAAGTTCAAACAAATAATTGTAGAAGATCTTAATCCGTGATTGTTATATGCTACTTATGGGATCCATCTAACCAAATAAAAATTAGGTTGTCCAACCATATATCCGGTCAGTAGGTCCCATAAGCGGTCTCCCACAATTACCTGCCCAGAATCTCTAAAATTCAAGACAAATAATTTAAGAGGATCCTAATCCGTCTCGTTCTTAGTATAGCTCGACTTGAAACTCTTAAGTGAAATGATTGTTGTACAACTCCAATAATTTTTTTTCAAACTAACCATTAGATCTGTTTTCTTATACGCTGGTCCTATATATCCAATGGTTGATTTTTAAAAAATAAAGTAGTTGAAATTGTACAAAAATTATGGAGTTGTAAATGTATCATATGTTAATGGGAAAAGATTAAAAAATTAAAAAATAATAATAATAAAAAAAAACACTCCTAATAAACTCTTTACATATCCACGCACCCTCTCACGTGAGATGGAATCTATATAGTGTGGGTCTTATCTCTTATGAAAGGATGAGTGTGTAGTGAATATTTTTGTAATACTATCATGTAGTAAGACGATTTTTCAACTATCATTTACTTTAAAAATAAAAATAAATAATAAATAAAAGAAGGTATCCGGATTTATTTTGTCTCTCCGCAAGAAACGAATCACGTACGTCAGTCGCAGTTACCTTATCATTCCATAATTGGCGACGGCTCTTTCCACAAATACCTTATCGTGAAACTCGTGCGAGTGGAATTAGTAATAAAGACTGGAAATTTCTTTGATGGGAAAGAGCGACAATTTTTCTTTATTATTTTTTTATGAATTTGACTGTAATTAAATGAGTTGGGTTATAATTAACCTATATATTCTTAATTCTTATATCTATGCTTCGAAATGATCGAAACCTGACACGTGAAATAATAACGTGTAATTTTTTAAATGATACGTGAATCCAACACTAATTTAATACAAAATTAAAGGTTAAAAAAAAATGAAAAAAAATTAGAGGTTTATAATTGAAGAGTTTGACTTGTTTAATCAAATGGTCTTGTTATAATTGACCAATATATTGTCTTAGAGAAATGCTTTCTTATATTTGTTTATTATTCTCATGTCCTCCTATTTTGAAAATCAATAATTAGATTTGTATGATTTACTCGTGAGTCTTGTACGAGTCTTATTGATCTAATGGTTAATTTTCAAAATGGAAATATGAAAGAAAGACTCGAATGTACTATATAATATGGGTGAGGATCTCCTAAGGTTTCAAAAAAAAAAAATTATCAAATTACGCAATTTATGCTTTTTAAGGCATAGAAACGCTTAGAAAATGCAACTATTAAAAATGTGGCATGTTATCGATGAAGCCAAAAAAGAATTTATCTCTCAAAATGATTATTTTTCACTTTTGCAGACGTTTCTTTTTCGTAAGATCAAAATACAATTTTTGGCTCAATTTTTTTTTACAACATAGAAAGCAAGAATCCAATAAAAAGATACTTAATTCACAACTGTAACATGCAACCTTTTAAATATGTGACATTTTTCAGACGTTTCAATGCTTAAAAAGGGTCAAAATTACGTAATTCAAGAATCTAAAATTTATTTAAAATTTTAAATGATTATAATCCAATAATATGTCTAATAATTTTATATCAATTTATCGACAAGACTCAAACTCAACATGAAAATACAAATCGCCACCCTAATTTTTATTTTTATTTTTTAAAATTCTTTTTCGAAGGGATCGCGACCCTAATTGGAGAGTCGGAGACGACGTGACGTTACGGCTCATGTGCCTGTTTAGATGCTGTAGGCGCCTGGCTGTGTTCAACAACCTAAAAGCGCGGCGACTCTGACAAGGATGTTTACCGCATGGAGTGTCGGCGATTTTCTTTTCCTTGATTTGTTGGATGCTACGAGAATGATAGAGCATGATTCGACAAGGACGTTACACTGTTACAGCACAGGTGTGCTTACGGGATAGCTATTGGACTTTTATCAAGTAAAAAATATCTTTTAATTTGTTTGGACTTACCGCTCCAAACAAAATGGAACTTCCCACTAAAATATCATGAAACTTTTGTAATCTATCTATATATACTACGATTATACGAGAATGCTCTTGAATTATTTCTTTGACAAATATCTTCAAAATCACCGTACACGTATCAAATTTAGAAAATTACGGAAAATGTTAAAAAGTATTTCTTAAATTATTAATTTTTTTTTTTAATCCGCTTGAATTTTTAAGATATAAATTGTGAATTAACATGTATTAGAAGTTTAGAACAAAAATCTTAAGTTCAAACCACGTATCTGTCATTTACTTTTTTAAATATTTCACGTGTTAGACTTTACCTTTTAAAAAAATAATTATTTGAATTCATATAATTTTAATTTTTAAAATAAATGATGATTTGACAATACTCAAACCAGCAAGCAACACTGATATCACCTAGCAAAGAGAAAACAAGAATAATAAAGGGAATTGATCGAATAAGAATAACAAATCGCAATATGTTTGAATTATGGCTTTACTTTTTGTAGTTTCATCTTTAATTATGATCCCATATATGGTATTCATGTCGTTTTTGTTTTTGTTTTTGTTTTTTGTTCGGTAAATACTAAGTTGTAATAAATAGGTAAAGAAGACTCCAACCTGAATTTCAACTTAGCCTTTCTGGGAATCTTTTTGGTGTTACATCATCATGGAAACATTTCTGTTGATTGCCTATGAAAACAACCTTTTATTAATTACATTTTCTTAATGTAGTTCAAATGTTCTTTGTCTTGCTTTCCAACTGCAGTATTAATGTACGTACCCAGTGAATTATTATTAATTTCACATCGGATCGAATCAATCTTTCGGCCACAACAACGATTTACAGCATATAACTTAATATATATATATATAATTGTCAATTAAGTAGCAGTAGTTTGAGAGGTTGATTCTTCTTATTTACGTGAGAGAATTTGAAACCATTTACCTGCCTCGTGGAGATGACGATTTAATTCACTACATTACTATGGTGGCTGGACATTGGCTGCTCACAAATAAATCCAGCAATAAAAATATCTATATAAAAAAATCCAGCAATAAAAATTAGTAATACCAATTACAAATTTATCCACAAAAAAAAAAAAAAAAAAAAAAAAAAATCAGCACATTGTATGTGAACAGATCAATTTTCCTCCAAATTAAGTTGGAAAAAGTTAATCTAATCAAATCTGTAAAAATGACGGGCTTGTTTGGCAAGTAACATTACAAAACAGAACAGAACAGGATAGTAGGTTGTTAATTTTTGAAATTAGTAAAAAGTGATGATGTGATATAAAAAGTGAAAAAGTTTTGTATTGTAGTGAATTTTTTTATTTGAATAGTAATAAAAAATTATTGATATGATATAAAAAAGTGAAAAAAGTGAGAATGTTTTGATGTTGATTAGTAGTGAAAAATATAAAAAAAATGAGAAAAACAAAAGTACATGAACAGTACTGTAATGTATTGTTCATGGACAAACAAGGCCGACATGCGTCAATTTGCATGTGAGAAGCGCGTGCCTTTTTAAATAACATAGAAGAAGCACGTGCCTTTTTAATGAATTTTCTTCAAACTTTGTTCGTGCTATTTAAAATGCACATGCAAATAAACAAATGATATTTTTATGGATCGAGTTGGAATAACTTCTTTCAAACCAGTTTGGAAAAAATCATTGTCCTTTTATAATATCGATAAAAAAAAAAATATTGTTCAGCCCAATTCCTTCTTCTAAAGCAAATTAACATAGTATTGCACCTATTTACAAACTATCTTCAAGATCAACCCTGTATATTCGTCCACTCTTTGTTTAATCTTCTGATCTTTTCAATTCGTTATAAATTTTTTCAGGGTTTCATCCTTCTCTCTCTCTCTCTCTCTCTTTTTTTTTTGTATGAACAATGTTGATACAGTGATTATGTACGTTGAGTTCCTGATAATGGAGTCCAGCAAGAGAATTAAAGGCTAGAGTAACATGTCGGTGGTGACGGTGAAACCCACGTAAGTTGGTGACAGAATACAAGAAGGAAGGAATAATAATAAAAAGAATATAAGAAGGAAAATATAAATAATTAATTTTGGATATAAACAAAATAACATGCAGTGAGAGAGTGTAAGATCGATCGTAATGTACCTGAACCGTCCATTTTCCTCCCATTTTGTAGAGTCTGTGGGCTCCAGATGGGTAAGCTAAAGCTGCAAGCATATATATATATATATATATATCAAATAATGTAGGAGTCGTGGGGCAGGGGATTATCTATTGAATGTGCTGGTTTTATTTTCTATATCTTTTTTCTTTTAGGGCAGCCCCTTATATGAGAGGTGAATTTTTGGCTCGTAGCTAGCTTTCCATTGTGGGGGTGATGGCCACTGGCCAGATCGAGGTCACCTTCTCTTTTGGTGTTTATTCAATTTGCTTATTTTCCTTTACCGTCACTCCCTATCTGATAATCTGACGAGTTATTAATAGGTCTAATTCTGATTCTGATTCCTTATTAAGTTTCCGTGTGGGGGCATCAGCTATGGGGGTTGATCCTTAGTGGAAGCCCTTTTGGTGAGCTCAGATCGTTTGAGGGAAAGTGATCCCATGTGTATAGGGCTGTAATGGAGTTGAACTGAGTTGAGTATTGAATGTTTAAGTTTGGTTCATTTAATTTTTTTTTTCGAACTCGAACTTATGACCGAACTAGATAATTTGTTTAAGCTCTATTCATTTATTTTTTCGAACGAACTCGAGTTTGTTCACGAGCTACTCAATTAATTTAGTCAGTCTATATATAAAGTAAATGCCGTGGTTGTTTAATATTTTTTTTTTAAAAAAAAAAAACAAAACAAAATATTACTAATTATTAGTTATTTAATTATGGTTAAAATTTATTGTTTGAGTAATTAGATAAATTAACTTAAATCTTAAATAATCTAATCTCTTTTAAATGTTTATCTTATAGTATAAAGATGTGCTATACATCCTCCTCATGTCATTTTTATGTCCTCTCATTTTTTAAAATCATAATTAGATCTGTGGAGCCCATATGAGGAACCCCACAAATTTATTGGTGATTTTCAAAAGTGAGAAGATGGGAGAATGACAGGAGGAGGAAATTAATCACTTCTCTATAGTATATATATATATATATATATATATATAAAAGTGTGTGTGTGTGTATATGAGGGAGCTTGGGTATGTATATATATGTGTGTGTGTATGAATATATATATATATATATATATATATCCAAACCCACAATTACAATAATTTAACTTATATATATTACACAAAGAAGAACAATTTTTTTTTTTTTTTAAAAGTATTTAACATGGTCTCGTTACAAGTTAAAAATAATAAAAATGAAGTTATACGAGTTTGTATGAGTCGAGTAGAACTTATATGAGCCGAGTCTAAAGTTTTACAAGCTCGAATTTTTTGTTAAATCTCTGCTCGTTTAATGAACGAATCAATCCCGAGTCAAGCTAATCTGAGCTGAACCTGAACATGTTCACAATTAGCTCTACTCGCTTGCGGTCGACATGCGTGCTCTTTTGGTGAGCTCAAGTCCTTGGTCAGGGAGAGCCCACTTTTGGAGCCCTGGATCCTTGGGTTGGGTCCATTAAGCCTTTCAATAATCTAGTCATTCCAAACAATTATATCCCTAAGATTTTGCTTTCTTGTAAACTGCTTTTGGATATATTGTTCTATCTTTATTCGTGGATCCAATTTTACCTGTTGCGACATATATCTAACAGCTGAGTAGTTTTAGACGTCACACCCATGTGACAGTGGAGTAATTATCATTTATCATCCACTTCTAGGACTTCCCCCAATAGATTGCTTGGGCAAAATTGTTTCTCTAGTCATTTTGTCGTTAGGATAGTAACTATGGAAAAAGAACCTCAGTTTTATTGCATTACTATGATATATATATATATTTTGTCAAGTATTTATTAAATAATTATTTTTTATTTTAAAATTTTAAGATAAACAATGTTTAGCATAGTATTAAATTATTAATTATCATGAGTTCAAATCCTGACTTAACATTTTCCCACATTTTAATTAATTTTTTACGCATTAAGCTTCACTTATTTCGAAAAAACTTGAGTCACATAACTATCAAATCCCACTAAAGGCTTTTCTGCAGGATGTTCCATACCTTTGAGGAAGACAAGTGTGCCACTGGACCTATTATTGTCATATTGTGATTCACATGAATTTGGGCAGCTATTGTGAAAAAGTCCATATGAGTTCACTTGTGGTGGTAGGCAGCGAGCAACCTAAAATAAATTTATTTGAATAGATAGGTCTCATATGGGTTCTTTCACAATAGCTATGGGTCCCCATATAATTATTGTCCACGTGAGACAACGGGCTTGTTCATAAGCAACAATACATAACATCATTGTTCATGTACTTTTTTTTCATTTTTTTTTTTTTATATTTTTCACTACTAATTAACATCAAAACATTCTTACTTTTTTCTCTTTTTTATATCACATCAATAATTTTTTATTATTATTCAAATAAAAAAATTCACTATAATACAAAACTTTTTCACTTTTTTATACAAATTTTTTTTATTTTATATCACATCATCACTTTTTACTAATTCAAAAACTAACAACTCACTACTCTGTTCTGTACATGTCTTTGCCAAACAAGCCCAACATGTGGAAATAATGTTTTATCCATTTCACTATTAAATTACCATTTATCTAAAAATTCTTAAGCGGATTCAAGACAACAGCTGAGTTAAATCATTACTTATTCATTTAAATTAATATTCTAACATTCACTACGGTATGACAAATGGCACCAAGTTAGCCCACTTATTGAATTGGGGTTAGGGAGAGAAGCCACAGTCAGTGTCATCCTCGATGGCCCATAATTGGAGAATGGTGGGTAACTTCATCCTTTTTTAGTCGCTAGAGTTGAAGAGGCCAGAGAGATAGTCATCCTCCCAATTTTAACCTCTTATAGAAGATGTATGAATCAGTAAGATAAGTGCAGTATCCTATGGGCTTTTAACTTTAGCAGCATTCTTGGGAACTGGGAAGTAAACCCTTGTTCTTGGGAAGTGACTATTTTAATTTAATAGTCATTCTAGCCATGAGCCACAACAACCTCATTTCAGATTGGCATATCTCTTACACCCCCCTTGCATATTTAGATCAAAATTTTGGCCTCACATCATACAATAAAAAGCCAAGAACAATTAAATATGGACACAGCTTTTTTCTAAATATCCTCCATTCACATGCATTTTTAACATATGTTACATGCATTTCCTCCAACCCAATTTAGAGAAAAATTTTGTCCGTAAAATTTAATCATCTCTTATGAATTGTTGTTTACAGAATTCAATAGGTGTCAGGTACAATGGTTTTCCTTGACACATTGATTTCAACAAAATTCAATAGGTGTAAGGTACAATGGTTTTCCTTGACACATCATTTAAAAATCGTTTCCACGAGATATTACAATGTAAGTAATATATATGTAAATTAATGGTACATCTCTATCCCAAGCCCATACATGCTACTCCCCTATCATTCCTTAGCCAAGTTGGTAACAACCCTCTATGTCAGGAAAAAGCATGGGTAAGAGCAACTTCAATGGAGGTTCGCTGCCGGACCACCATCAGGATTCAAGAACAAGTATATTATCATTTAAGGAGCTCTTCAATTTGCTTGGAAGAAAAAAAAATGATGAAAACTTGCCGTGGAAACCTTCTGTAACTGACTTTATATACTAAAGGTTCTTTCGATTACCTCAAGATGCTTCCCAGACCTTGTAATCTTTTCCCTCAGTAGCTAAAGACCATCTCTGGGCCCCACTTTGGGGTTCATAATGACCTGGTCCTATCTTCATTGCAACTTTTTCACCAATGATGGCCGCATACACGTCCCTTTCTGCCTTTGCAATTTTGATCTAGTTGAGGCAAATCACAAATGAAGTCAATATTTTGATACCTTTTCAATTTTCATCAACAGACTTTGCTTTAAATTGCCCATTTAGAGCAACATCCTGGTTTCATTTGGAGCAATAACTGTGAATTTGGTGCCAAGAAAAGAGAGGAGGAGAAATATTTTCACTGTTTTATTTCCAAAAACTAATAAGATGGTCTCAGCCAACAATGACAAATAACCAAACCGATTGTGCGTGTTATTCAATGCCTTGGGACACTAAAAATTACAAGTTCAAATTGTGTTTTCTATTACTTTCCTATACCTTTGTTTTTCGTTCCCTAGATCAATATGATTTTGACTACTTTTATTCTTCAGTTCTTTTATATTTAACTAGAAGATTAGAATGAACATTTCTGTTCTTTAGAAAGTTTTCCATGCACATCATGATGCAACAACAATTGAAGCCAATGATTGACACTTACTTTACTGCGGCAGTGGATTTTGTTCCGGTTCCTGAGAGAGATTAAAGCTGCAATTTCAGATCTGTTCTGAGAGAAAATATGGTCGTAGAACATTGAAGGTGTTCCTGGATGAGTCAGGATGTAAGCATATCCTTGCATTTCCTTTCCACTTGGGAATCTCCAATGACCCTGCAGAAGGGAAGAATATAAAAGGGGTAACATATGTGAGCAAATTAACACTCCCAATTCCAAGTTGAGACAATAGCATCATAAAAGAATTCAAACAGAGTCTTATTCTTTGCTAGTACAAGTGGGAGAAAATTTTAAAAGCTGATCCAAGATTTGTGGTAATGTTTCCACATATTTACAGAGAGCATATCCAAGGACATTATTTAACAGAATTTGCAGATTCCCATGAGACCTAACCAGAAAATGAGGAGTACCCCTTTTATTTTGGGGACCAAGTCAATGTAGAAAAAGCATATCTTCATTCTCAGTTAAGTCTTATTGCACTAGGCTTGTATCAATATTCTACTTGGCTGTTAGTTTGTTCGTAAGCTGTATTGTTTTTCATTCTTCAATGAAAATATTTATCACCAGAAACAACATGCACATACAATGGACAGATCAAAATGGAGGTTCAAACCTGAGTAGAACCAGTGTCATGATTCTCTATAAAGGTAACAGCACGTGATGGCCACCATCCAAGAACCCCAGGAGGCTTTCCCTTTTGATCCGATAATCGCCAATATTCACATCTTTCCAGTGCCTAAAAAAAAGAAAGTACAATGTAAGTATATAACGTCCATCTTATAATTGTGCTTTATAAGAAAGGCCATTACCCAGTATCCCACCAAAGCGGAGTCCGGGATGCTGAGATATAATTGCACCTTATACACATACATAAGTACTACTTTACAGAGGAAGCTAGGTTTTCAAGTTAATAGGTGAATGGCAGAGGTATGCCATCAGGAATTCTGGCAAGCTGGCAATTTTCTTTGATCATGTAAACCTGTATATATATGGATACAGCTTCCGTAGGAATAGCCGTGAAGAATAGTGGCATAACTGCAAGCTATAAAATCTATGATATGATAAACTCTCCGTCAATCCATAGATACCAAATCACTTCATTGTAGTCTTTAATTAACATATGAAGATACAAGTTGATAAAATCAGTATAATCATACAAAATTAGATTCCGGATCCTGTAATTAATTGTAGTATTTTTCACTTAAAATAGCGATTGAGACATTTATAATGATATCAAAAACAAAATTAACTTTCAATCTTTTAAGGCCATATAAAAAACAATGAACTGCCACAATATTCTCTAAAATATTCCAAACACCCCACCAAAGCATTGTCTGGATGAACACTTACTGAATGAAGAATCCCTTTGGTCGTGACATCAAATGCACCAGCAGTTCCATTAGTTGCATTGATCCAGTCTATAATTCTCTGCCTATGGGCATCTTGATTATGATCCATTTCACCATACGTATAACTGAGGGAATCCCAATACTCTCCAACAGCAAAGAAAGGTTCACTTGCTTCCAGGTAGTCCTTGACATAACCACCCCAAAATCCTCTGACAAAATCAAGCCTCCACCCATCATACCCAATTTCTTCCCTGCAGATCATATTTTGAAAGCAAAACTACATAACCAAACCTTGAACATAGTGTTATTTACAGAAGCATATTTTAAATACACAGCTGAGAGAAAATGCATATCAGGAGAAGAAGTAAACTTCCAATTATATTCTAAAAGAACCAAGGCACAACTGACTTCAGAAAATCATGAGATAAGAGATATACATATGAGAAAATATGACACCTTCAAATCATAGACTTTTGCAGCTATGTTCACTTGAGCTTTCTAAGGTTATGAAAGATGATACGTCATCAATCCAATTAACTTGAAAAACAAAAAAAATTGATTGACTTCATGGAGATTTATGGGGCATAGCAACATAGACAACCTCAGAACTCTAGAACCAACCATGAGTCCTCTCAGGCATTCATTTTTTTATTTATTTTTTTTTTTTTCTGAAGAAAACATGGTGCTCGCACTGTTGTCACAAAATTATGACATTGGGTCAAAGAAAACTAAAAGAAATGCTTTGAGATGCCTGCTATCATCAAGAATCAACTCCAGCTTTCATTCTGGGATAACCCCAGCTTCGAGAGAGAGATTTAGCTTGTTGATCTACTTAGGGATTATTTGGACATGTCTTCCTCTTAAAGGCAGTTTTTTTTACTACGGATAAGATAAGGATATGTTTCCCTCAAAATGGTTCCTCAGAAGTTCAAGAGATCAGTCCAGACTGCTCACCTTAGCCAACATAACCATTCTCTGATATCCTTCCTCACAAAATTTTGCGAATGATCAATGTTTGGAGCAGCGTGGAAATTATCTCCGCTACTCTTGTTGCCCCTGCCCTGTGACATAAACAAGGTACTTTGTATATCTGAGAATGAACACTTAGCATTCTGCCCAAGAAAGAAAATTTCTACATATATCATAGGCACATAGTCTCATGGAATAAATCAATCATGCATGTCTAACACAGATTTTTTTTTTTCACAAGTAAATGGAATTCATTAAAAAGAAGCACAAGAAGCATACAATAGAAACACCTAACCAGAAAAAGAACAAATATCTAAAAAAATCATAAAAACTAGAAAAATGAGAGCAATCAATGGTAGCCGTCCAATGGTAGATGGTATTGAGAAAAAAAGGCCAGTAATTCCACCATCATCCTTTCACGATCTTCAAAACTACGATATTTTCTTTCTCTTCAGATACACCAAATTAAATAGGCCGGAACCATCATCCATACTGCTACAAAACGAAAACCACCAACCCGCCCTTTCCAACAAGTGAAGAGGTCTAACGTAGAAACAGGTTGGCAATCCTGAAAGCTGCAAGGTTGCTCGACTCCATTGCATTTGCAATTTCATTGCTGGTCCTAACTTTTTAAATCATATAAACAGTAGAGATTAAGCCTGTCAAACAAGCCTGCAACCTCCTATTTCTAGAAGAACGAGTCAGACAAATATATCTTTTTCTTTTTTATTTGTAGTCAGAAAACAAGATCTACTCACTCTGCTACAACTGCTGTTTCTGCATTGACCAAGCTCTGAGACAAGCATACACCTAAGGTTAGAGAACAGATACAAGGCATTCCCAGGTTTACACTCCAGTATGCATGAAGGTCAATCCAGATAGTCAAATCATAAACTAATTCTATTCATTTTATGAAATTGCTGTTGTTAGTACTAGCACTATTCCATTCAGTAATTAACACTGCCACAACTGCTATTACTACTACTGCTAGCACTAGTGTTGCCATAATTACTGCTGCTGCTAGCAGAAGAAGAAAAAAAAAAACTGATCAAGTAACATCTGCTTGAGCAGATTTTGATATCTAGTTCTATTGACCAAATATTTCCTTCTTTTTTTTTTTACAACAAATGTTCATGTTAAAAGAGGTTTTTCTTCATAATATATTTATCACATAATTCTCTTGTTGGGGTCAATGAACCAAAGAGCTCCTTCCTTTTCCATTCCCATAACACAACCCCAATAAAAGTATCTATCTCTTGTTCCTTCAATTTTTTGAAATCTCTTATAACAAAAACATGACAGAATCTATAGTTTGATTCTGTTTCCATGCACAGGGAAATTCCTTATTAGTTCCTCAAAATTCAACAATCTAAGCATCATAATTCTCAAATAATGTATCACCTTTGACTACTGTGAATTAATTCATTCATTTTTCCCCATTGCGCATAGCATCTTATAGTGCATTAAAGAATACAATGAATATTAAAATAAAAACACAATAGGTATTAAAAAAATGACAAAATCAAAGACCATAAAAATGAGACATAGCAAAAGTGTTAATTTTCATGAAATATTCTCTTTCCACTATTATTTTCTTTACGTAGTTTTAAATACATCAACTCTAAATGTGTATTTACATTTTAAGATCTAACGACAGGTAGATATGCAAATACAATCATTTAATTTTTATTTTTTTTTTTTGGGGGGGGGGGGGGGGGGGGGGAGAGAGAGAGAGGGCGATTATTGCTAACGAAAAAATCTTCATATCATAAGAATAAAATTCCAACTTTTCATAAATCTTTGATGTGTTTGCAAATATTCCGAGAAGAATAGATGTATGTTCCTTCTAATGTTGAAATTTTTTTTATAAAGGCATCAATTCTGAGCACTATAAGAGAAAGTTGATTTTTTAATAGAGAAAAAGCAGAAAAACATAGAAAGTCATTGTTTTTCAAACTTAAAGAAGCTGGAAGACAATGATGCAACTTTGTCCTAAAACGTGTTACCAATAGAATTTTCAAAGAATCGGTAACCATGGAAAAGTGAAGTACCTGAAAATGGGGGTCATCTGCAACAACTGCACGATCATCCCAATTTAAACGACCGCCAAAGATATTCCAAACACCATTCTGATTCTGATATTGTGCACAGCGGTGATTTAAGACAACATCTCCCAAGACTTTCATTCCAGCTTCATGAAATTTCTTCACAACTTCTTTCAGCTCATCAATATTTCCATATCTGATTTGTATGGCACAACAGAAACAAAAATTAGTCATGGAATCCTCAATTATTCTGATACCGCCAATTATCTTTTGTACAGAAAAAAAATATAGATTTTTAAAGATGACACATCTCAACTCACTAATGATAACTAAATGTCAATCAAGTAATTGATAATCAACAAAGTTTGAAAGTCCAACCAATGATGCTCAGTTCCAATCATATATAAGCATACATCAAGAAAGTGGATGTCCCTCAAGTGTGTAGTACCCTTTTTTTCTTTTTCTCAAAGAAAGGTTGTCAGTTATAATTAATGAAGGTTCAAGAGCAAGATGAGAATTCTTTGCATAAAGACCACAACAAATTCTACATGAGGCGGTAACACAGATTGTGTATCTATAAACTTGTCTTGTATTACCTGGAATTTAAATTATATAAATCCTTTGGCATGTACCCTTCAGGTGATACAGATTCTGTTGGTGGTGGTAACCAAATCACAGTGAAACCAAGCGAAGATAATTCTGAAGCTCTTTCTTTCAGCTCCATGTACCATCCTCCAGATTTATGAGATTCCCAGTTAAACCCTTGGCACAATATCTCAAACCCTGTGCCCGTCCCTGAGCAAATTTTGACAGCAGGTTTGAGTTCCTCAGTTTCAACAACTGCTTCCTCCGAGAAAGTTGGAGTAGAGCTTCTGAAGATACTATAGGCTTCAGCGGCCAGTGTTTCAATTTCTTGAAGAATACTTTCTTGTGCTTCTTTAGTTTTGGTCATTTGACTCTTCTCAGACGAAATGTCCCTCACCAAGTTCCTTATTTCATTAATTATTCCACTAGTATAGGCACTAATAGATCCTTTTTGATTTGCTTCTGCATTATTTTCAGGTATTTGTGCACTTTCTGATAGACCCTGTCTGGATTTAGCAGGCAAGCTACTAGAACTTGAGAGGGGGATGTAGAAGTCATTTCCCATACATTTCAACCAAGTATTTTCATTTAGCTTGAGCACAAAAAGAAACCCTTCAAGTCCCTCCTCTACAGTAAACAATCCAAAACATCCATCTCCCCCCTCTTTTGACTGCAGAACACATCACCCATGATGTAATTAATATTTAAGAATAAGAAAACCGTTCTAACGAGCTTAAGATTAAAAATGAAAACAGCAGAAATGAGGCATCCCAATTCAACATTTCCATAGAAGAATAGCATATGGATGAAGTAAAATAGAACTAACAAATCTAATACAAGTATTTGCAAGCATAATAATGCCTTCACATCAGACCTTAATATGAGGTCTGTCAGCATAATCTATGTATCCATGTATAACAAGTGTGTCATTGAATAAAATTTTACAAAAAAAATCCTCCCATATTCTAGCAAAAGCATGTTTGCAGATATGAAATCCTATCTCCCAAGTTGGTAGGTATAATTATGCTTCACAACAAAAATATGCTATGCATGAAATACTAGTTATATCAGAGATAAATAAGAAGTAAAAAGACCTTAACGTCACATTGGAGGGAAGGACAAAGAAAAATATAGTTACACGATTGAGAAAGCACAAACTTGCACTTCAACTCCATAAAACCCCAATTAATTCCTTATCCTGTAGCAATTACAGAAAGCTGTTCCTTTCAGCAAAACTCAAACTCTATAGCGGTGCCCCTCAAAAGAAACATTCAGATGTTAGAAACATTTTTAATGAACTAAAAATCCAGGAGAGAGATAGAGAGAGAGGCACGAAAGGTTTGACAAGTTTAACAATATTGTGAGGGAACGGATGGTTATGTAAATTTAGCATATTTACCTATACATATGCTTGTCTGTCTCTCTGTCTGTGTTATTGTATGTTGTATTTTACAAGTAAAGAATAATTTTGTTCAGAAAATGGAATGGCCTCAAGTATATAGAAGTTCCTTCTAAAATTACACTAAGGCTCAGAGAATCAAGAAAATCCAAAAAAAAAAAACAATATGATGGAAGGCTGCTAAAGCAAGTCATCCATTCATTCAACAATCTTAAGAAAAAAGGTTTAAGCATTACTGTGAATAGCTCCACTGTTAAATGTCCAATTATTCCTCTAGCACCAAATAATCCACATAAGGTAAAGCTGGACAGCATTCCAAATCAAGCTGCTTTTTATGGTGGCCCATATATATGAAGTCAATATATTATCAGCAAGAATAGCACCAGTATATATTGAGAATAAAAGTACATTTGCCAATATGTCAGTGAGGGAATATATTTAAATATTGTACCTGTAATCGAGTCCGCAAAGCCTTGTCCTTGAAAGCTATTGTATTTGGTGGATGTGGGGCAGCAGGAATTTCCCACTTTTTGGTATCATCTCTGCAAACTCCCCAGTGAATAACAACATCTCCTGGTAGATCAGTTTCTACATATAGATGATTTTTAGCTGTCTCTGGGCACTTTCTAACACAAACAGTGACTGAGTTATCAAGAGCAAATTGTTTTGCAATAGGCAGCTCTTCATTGAACCCTTCTAGGCTCCAACTTTCTTGTTTAAGGTCTCTGGATTCAGTGCTGCTGCCTGAAGCTTTAGAATTTGACGCTTCTGCTTTGAGGAGCAAGTTAGATAGCGGTCCCAAAGCCCCTAGGTTAAAGAGGAGCCAAGAAACTGTCTGTCAGATCATGATTGAACATAGAATCGAGAGGAGAGGACAGTTACCAGGAAAACTGTTGAAGATCATAAACCACCCACCCATGATACACCTCCTCCGAAGCTCATAATAGTAGGCATAAAATGGAGTCTACAACTTAGTTGCAATTAGGCTACTTGGCCCAATGTTCCAAATTGATTCATATATGGAATGTATATAAAAAGAGGCGTTTGGGAAAAAATCAGGTTTCAGTCTTCAACAGGTTAATACTTAATAGAAAACGTAATTAAGGTTCGCATGAGCTCATCTCAAATATAAAGAATTTAAAGAACAAAAAGAGAAAATATATGCTAGAACAGCATCTAATTCCTACATAAAAAACAAACTGCATCTAAGATCAAAATGATGTTACAAATAAGTTATACTGCCTGTATTCCTATCGCCTCTGCCAGTCTTTCCGCAAAAGGATCTCCTTAAGAAATTGCCTTTATTTGACAGAACTCCATGGCTTTATAGATATAATGGACTCAATTAGGCTCATATGTTTGCTTCGGAGTTACAAGGTCTAAAGGAAGACAAAAGGTTATGCATTTAACAGATCCATAACATTAAACATGTATTAACCAAGTGAACCATAGTACTATATAATAATTTCTACAACCTTGCCATTTATCAAAGCTCCTTTTCGCTCCAACTATATTGCTGTCATCTTGAAGATAGTCTCCAAGAGGCACCTTGAAATCTCTCCCCCTGTGCTGATACCAAGCTCCAGTTTCTTCATCCTGCACCAAAAGGACAAAAAAAAAAAAAAAAACAGAGAGAAAGAGAAATGACCAAAATATATTTATAAACATTAAATAAACAAATTTAACATAACTGACACTGTCAACTGCAAACTGTTGAAAATCAGAACCTTCAAAACAAAATTTATAGCAGCAATTGCACCGTTGGGTTTGCAATCAATCTTCACTTCGTAAAATGTGTCTCCTTCCGGTGACGATGACTTCTTCAAGGGCGTCTCTATTGCATAGTCCTGAAATTTTGTTTTCCTTTTTTAATTCATATTCTTATTGGCAATGCAAAAGTGGCTCCATACACGATCTTAAGAAACCAATATATACCTTGATCGGAATTGAACCCGGGGGCCTCATTTCAGTAGGAGGTTGATCCCATTCACTGTAAAAAAATTTATAGATGGGTCTTTCTTGATCACATATAACAATCATACCATATACTATGATATTATCAAGAAAACAACCTTGAATCCTACGTAAGCTTCTTCATAAAGCACCTAAATAATCAAATCAAATAATCTAACATTAGAATTTAAAACAGCTGGCATACCTGCCAACATCGTCAACATAAGAAACTCCCCAGTGAAGAATCCATTTCCCAGGAAGATCACAACCAACAGTAAGCTCCCAATTCCGATTATTCTGCCCATGATCTAATCTGATGAAGATCGTTCCCTCAACCTACCATCCAAGTCAATCATGGGAACCTTTTTAATCAAATTCAAAACCTTCAATTCTGTCAAGCTGCTGAGAAAATAGAGCATTTTTTTAAACAGCAGACAATTTGAGCTTTATGCACTTCTTTCTTTTTTCTTTTGTTAGGTAAAAGTGAAGCACTGCAATATAGTGAGGCAGAAAAAATTATATTACTTTCAATTAACATTTACCGTTCTGTTTGATTGCCGAGAAAACAGAGGAAAGAGAAAAATAAAATCTCGGAAAATTTCAACTTGTGGAGAATCCTCAATTAAGATCTTGTACAACTATTTCAGATGATAGAAGTCGAATTTTTTTCATTTTCTTAAAAACCAGAAACAATAAATCCGTAGAGCTTCAAACTTCAAACTTCAATTCCCTCAGTTTCCTCGGCAACCAAACACGTCCTTTTCATTTCCAACACTTTCTAGGGAGTCAAACAGAAACCACACTCTCACGGCAAACAAAATAATAATTTTTTTGTTTAAAAAAATAAATAAATAAATAAATCGAACCGTTTCAGTTCGCTTCAGAGGGAAAGTCTCCTTGAAGAAGACATCGGCGGATTCGACGGTCTCAACGGGAGCGGTGGTGGTAGTAGAGCTAGCTCTAAGAGCGTGAACCTTGGGAGGCCTGAAGTTGCAGAAGCTCCGGGCCTGGAAGACCAGCTTGTGATTCGTATAGCAATTCAAGGAGCTCGGCTTGAAAGCCTTGGATTTCGCACCGTACCTACGACTCTCACGACGACAATGGCCGACCAGAGGCTCTATGCTAACGGTCGACATGATTTCAATCGCTCAGAACAGAGCGAGAGCCAGAAGCTCCCACAATAATAGAGAGAAAAGAGAGGATTCATTTGCAGATACTTATAAGAAAATGAGAGTGGACGACAATTTTTTTAGTTTTTATTTAATTATAAAATAGATTACATTTTATTCTATTTTTACATATAATTAATAATTATTTTTGTGTCAACTTTTTTCTCTACGCCAACAGCGGCTGGTCTTTCCCATTTCTGTCAGTAATTTTAATTTTTCTGAAATAATAGTAGAAGCATGACATCCAGTGGTTTTCTTTCCCTTGATTTGCTAGACGCTAGACTTCTTTTTTTTCTTTTTTCTTTTTTCTTTTTTTTTTCAAAAATTGATTTGTTAGACTTAAGTGTGCGTTATTGGATATTTATTAAAAAAATTTAATTTTTTTTTTCGACTTTCCACTCCAAACAAAATGGAAATCCAACTAAAAAAAAAAAAAACACTTTGGCAACATGTGTAAAACGAGAATGCTCTTGAATGTCTTCTTCGACAAACATCTTCAAAATTGCCATGGAGTAGATTTTAGAATTGACCCGCTGAGTTTCTTTCTCTTCGGAATCGCCCATATTTAAAATATGAGTAATAAATTAATAATATAAATTATATTTTGTTAATGTAAAAGAGAGTATCTTCTGGCCACACATCTCTCTTTTCGAGTCCACCTCACTTTTTCAAAAAGAAACTACAATTAAGTTATGCACTTTTTTCTGTTTCAAAAAAAATACAAAAGTTATGCACTTTTTTCTTTTCAACACTGGGTGGCGGGGAATCGAGTCGTCCTTATGTGGATCTAAAGGGTCAACGTTTATCATCCCGAAAAAATAAAGAGTGTCACCGAATCCCTCGAACTATTACGTAGATGATAATGTTACTCAAAGTTTCAATTGTTACCATTTTCTCTGATGCTTTGCTTATTTCGGTGTAAAATAATTTTTAAAAGGTAATTTTGATTTTTTTAGTGTTTGATAGGGGTAAAAATGATGCTTAATAAATTTAGGAAAATGATTTACGCTTTTTTAAAAGCGTAAATCATTTTCTGAAAACGCCAGACGCATTCGACTCCTATTAAACGACATAGTCAATCTTCACTTCAAGTAGTCAACCATCACCGAAATCTTGTCTGTACCGAAATCCGTCAGCATCCGGGCAATGTCGCCGAAATCCAACGACAAAATCCGGCCATCATTGCCGAAATCCGGTCAGCCCAGATTCCAGCAACTGTATTTTGGCTGGCTGGCTGACCGAATTTCGGCCGGCCAAAACGGCTGGCTGGCCGGACAGATCTGGCTAGAACGGCCGGAATCCGGCCAACCCAAATTCCAACAAAACTATTTGGATTCCGGCATTTATCTTGGATTCTGGCTATAGTAGCTGGAATGGCGGAATTCGGTAAAAGTGGCCGAAATCCTATCAGTCAGTGACAGAATCTCGTCTTCAGTAATTTTTATATTATTTTTCATTATTATTTATATGTTTTGAATAAAAATTGATTTTTATAGGTTAATATGATTGAATAAAAATATTGATAATATTTGTGATTTTCTGTACGCCCCAAACACCGAAAAATGATTTCGGCGAAAAATATTTTCAAAAAAAATGACTTCCCTAAAATCATTTTACGACGAAAATTATTTTACATCGAAACAAACGAAGCATTAAACTACCGTATTGTCAATAACTCTCGAGGTTAACAAAAATAAAATAAAAATAATTTTGGTGATGTCTTGCATCATCTGAAAATGAAAATATGCTTATATCTATAAATACATTCTTTTTAATACAAAACGTTTATTGACTAGTTTTTTTATGGTAATAGCGCAGATGTGATTAGCATTTATTCTTCGGTCGTTACAATTTTAATTTTAATTTAAAAAAAATGATTTTTTTTAATTTTTTTTAAAAAAAAATAATTAAAAAGAAAACTTTTTAATTTTTAAAATTGGTCACCCTTGATTTTTTAGGTTTTTTTATTTTTATTTTTATTTTTTAGTTTTAGTTTTATTTTTGAATTTTTGGTAATTTTTTTATTTTATGAAGGGTATTCTCATCATTAGGGGGACATTGACAATTTTTTGTAATTTTGAGAACATTCTCAATGAAAAATGATTGTCGTACAACTCTTGTATAACTTTTCTGCAATTCCAACAATTATTTTTTTAAAAAAAGAAATAAATTTATCTATTAGATATGTAAAACCTACGTGTTATAAAACATATTCAATTGTTAGTTAAAAAAAAAAAAAAAAAAAAAAAAAAATTATACAAAAGTTGTGTTAAGAGTTGCACAACAACCACTTCCATTAATTGAATTGTAATTTAAAGTGGGTAAGTGGACTTTACCAAAATTAATAACACAAATTATAATGCACCTATGTACAAACTTTCTTGAAGATCAACCGATATACTCGTCCACTCTTTGCTTAATCTTGTGATATTTTCAAGCGTTTTATGATTATGCTTCCTCTATTTTTTTTTTTGTGTGTACGAACAATTATATTGCTAAGATTTTACTTTCGTGTAAACTGCTTTTGGATTGATTCTATCTTTATTCGTGGATCCAACTTAAGGTGTGATGACCCAGTGGAGCTAATAAGTGTAATTCTCGTTCACTTCCTCCTCTAGATTGCATCGCCCAAATTTTTTGTCGTTAGGGTGGTAACGATGGAAAAAGCATCTCAGCTTTTCTTATATTATTATGATGTTTTATTCACTTTAATTTTTAAGAGATAACGAGATAAGGACGGTGGGCCCTATAAAGTAGTCATGGGCTGATTTCCTTTCGTAGAAAGGACATGATTAGTGCAACATTGCAAAGACCTGGTGCTGTTCGCAAGGAAAGGATTTTTTTTTTTTAATACAAACAAAATAATAATAATAATAAGAAAAAAAATGATTACAAGGGACGGGGGAGGATCCTTATCCAAAAGAACGAATAATTGGATTATCTTATGAATGAAAAATGAGTGGACTCTCCAACAGTAGATCTAAATCAAATTAAAACAATGCTAAGTAATGATAATAAATCAAGAATATAGAACAGAGAGAGAGAGCAATGGAATAGGGCAATCGTTTTTAAGCACTTAAACTGAGCCCATATATATATATGATCACTTGATCATGAAATAGAAGCCTCTAGGAACTGAAACTTTTTGCGATTTTTCTTAAGCCTAGAGAAAGATCCTTAAAAAAAGGAAGATCAAACACCATGAAAAATGGAAAATAATGCTTTGTCCATTTTACTATGCATGACAAATGTCACCCGGTTACCTACTTACCCAACTTATTGACTCGGGGTTAGGGAAAGAAGCAACCGGATAAAATATGGACAGACACTATTGCCTGTGATCTTCTTTGGTTCCATTGCAATAAAGCATTTCACTGTGGTATTTCCTTTGATGCTCTTTTACTTTCCAAGACTGTCATAAATACCTATCATCAACATTGTGATGCTTGGACAGATAAGTTGGACCCTCATCTGGAAAAGTGGATCCGACCGTCCACTGATTGGCACAATATCAATTTTGACACAAGTATTTAGAGACTTTTTTCTCAAGCCAGGCAGCTGTTTGTCGAAATCACAAGGGTCAATTGATTAAGATGATTTCCCAAATTTAGTCCAAAATGTACTCCTAATAAAGGTTAGGCATTAGCTGAGCAATTGGCTATTTTTCTAGCTTTCTCACTTCGCCTCCAACGTTTTATTCTTGAAGGTGACTCTCAAACAGTTACCCTTGCTCTTCAGCAGGTCACTATTGTTCAAAATTGGCGTATCACTAACATTATTCGCAATACCTTAGACTCTACTCCCCCTGATTATTCATGGTCAGCGCAAAAAATTAATAAAAGTACAAACTTCAGTGTCCATTATATGCTACATTAGGCCACAACTAGATTTATTTATAGCAGCATTCCCACCTCCTTTATCCCTACTTCTCCTATTCCTATTGTCAATGGTTGCGATCCACCTAGCACTGTTGCTCTTGCTATAGATCTTTAATTGTTTGTTGGTTTCTATCTTTGCCTTTTAGCATTTGGTTTTGTTCTCTTTGTAACGTATCTATAGTATCTATATATATATATATATATATGGACCGACACTTGTTTTTACAATAAATCTTTTGTAAATATTTTTACAGCGGCAATCAATGTTATAATCGATGGCATGTTGTGGAGATGGTTGGTAACTTCATCCTTAGAGTCGTTAGAGCTGAAGATACCAAACAGATAGTACTTCTCCCAATCTGAATTCAACTTATCTTACAAAAAATAATAAATTTAATCATTTAATTAATATTTTCACACTACCCTTTAACAAACAATACATTAATTATTTTAACATTTGATCTCAAGATGGTAAAATGATAAAACTGTCTAACATGCATGGTAAAATGATCCATGGCCATGCTCTAATGTTTTGGTTGGCAATACGAAGCTGACTCAACATTCAAGGCTAGCTAGCTGCAGCCTGCATGCATATGCACCCCCCTATTTATGTGGACAAAGCATTGAAGACCTTTATCACCTTTTCTTTCGTATCCATTCTCAAAATCTCGTATGGAACATTTTATGTGATGAGTGCAATATTCTATGGGCATTTAACTTAGCAGCATTATTGGGAAGTAAACCATTGTTCTTGGGATGCGATTCTTTAATGGTCATTTTAGCCAATAGCCATGAATCACAGCAACCTCATTTGTGATTGGCATATCATCATTATTATGAGTAGGAGTGGATCCGAATCCTCTTAAATTTGAGATTCTCAAGTTTTATAATCTTGACCCTCCATTAGATTCAAAGGTAAAAAATATGCCATGATTTTTATCTTATCGAGAAAGCAGCAAAGTAAATTTCCCTCACATGAAGGATAGAAAAAATCATAGCTTTAGAGAACCCAAACCTCTTATGCAGAAGCTTCTTCTTCTGCTGTAATTTATTTGTTCAAACTTCAAAATGGGATGTTCATGTACATGTGACATTCAAAATTCATAAAATTACTATGTATAATACATAAAAAAGAAAAAGAAAAAAAGATGTACAAATATTTTTCACCCAAGTCCGGAAACAACTCATAATTTGTTCCCGCATTACTATAAGTGGTTCAAAACGTAAGGTTAGGTGAACAAGAAGGAAAATGATTTGTGGGCGACGATTTTCCATCCTCCACCCGTCCCTTTTTAGGGTTGGACATGGCCCAGCATGGCGACATGGGACGGTTTTCCCTTCCTAATCACTCATCGAACAAGAATTTGTAGTCTTCCAAAGCATTCCATGTTTTCCAAAGCACATGATCAGGTTTCATTATAAAGAAAAACACGTAGATTTAAAAATTGATTGAGGCAAATTAGATTATCAGTAATTTATTTGTTCAGACTTTAAAAGGGGATGTGCATATGGTGGGAAGGACTAGCAGCCGGTGAAGCCATGGGCATGCTCCACGCATAGACCATTTTTTGTGCTCCAAGCCTCATTATCTTTCTCAAGCTTTTTCTGAATCTCTTTTTTAAGATTTGGTCGGATGGGCGGAAGAATTTGAAATTTAAATTTTATAATGGTGGCATGTTTTCTACCTTTGGATTTAATGGATGGCTAACATTATAAAATTTGAGAATCTCCATTTTAAGAAGAATTTGAGGGGATCCTGTTAGAGTCTAGGGGTAAAAAATTTTGTTGCTAAGGGCTAGTAGACTAAAAATAAATAAATATTTTTTTTAACCTTAAATTTTTTATTTTTAGGAATTAGGGTGGGGGCGTGGCCTATTTTGGTCCCCCCTCCTTTGTCCCTGATCATCGTCATGGATATTCATTTGCAATTCTGTTCATTTTTCTTTTTTTTTTTAAAAAAAAAAATAAGTCTATTTATTTATTTTTTAATAAAATTATATTTGTTTATTCAGATAGACATGTGTCGTCATCTTATTGGTTTGATGTGACACTGATGTAGCATTTAACAAAATTTGTCAAAATTTTCAACGAAATTTAATTATAGGGATCGATTTGTAATTATAGTTTACCATAATGACTTTTCATGAACTTTTTAAATCATATAGAGTAATTTGTAATTATAACATACCTCAGGAACTAATGGTGCAATTATCCCTTAATTTTATAGCAAACCTGATATCAAAATGGTTGCTTTTCACCAAATTGTTGGAAGCATTCCCACAAACTCCTCAACTATAAATGACGTTCAAATTAAAAGCCATATGGATCCCTCGTATAACCCTTTCCCGTATGTATTGCTTAATTTTATTTTTATTTTTTAAAAAAAGAAAAAGAAAAAAAAAAAAAAAAGGAACAGTAGATTCTTTCATCAACATTCTGAGAATGCTTCGAAATTTTTCTTATGAAATTAAGTATAGGGTTCAAATTAAAATTAATACCCTATATGATTTAGAGAGTCTTATCAATAAAACACATCAGGCTACAAAAAGATCAAACAATTATTAGCATTCACATCTCACAGACTCACACAATAAAATTACTTTTTAGCTAATTTGATTAGCTCTCTACCAAAAAGAATACTAAAAAGCTCTCTCTCTCTCTACATCCAGCATTCCAGCCCTCCGATTTAGGAAAATAATTTCGAGTCAAATGCTGCTTTAAATTTCAAGCAATAACGACCATGCTCAACCAATTTATGAATTTGATTCGGGTAAAATTTCAGTTAAAATTAAGTCATGTGAAGGTTATATATTATTACGAGACATATATCCAAATTTTAACCGTATAGTATCTACCAACACTCTGTTTGTTTGAGCGTAATATAATTTTTAGAAAATATTTTATATATTTTTCGGTGTTTGTTACAATAAAAAATGATGGTCAATGAAAATCATTTTAAATTTGATTGTAAAAATCTTTTTAATTTTTAGAAAACGATTTAAAAACCGTAAATCGTTTTCTGAATTTAAATTCTTCATTATTGTAGGCACGTTTGTGGGAATCTGTAAGACTGTAACCGTCGGGTATTGGAGTTTGTTGGTAGCTTGAATCTACTGCCGAAGGTCTCCAATTTTGGTATCTGTTCGCGAATTCCGGCAAAATAAGCCGAAATTCGGCTAATATGGCTAGAATCCGACTGTACTGTGCCAGATTCCAGCGAAACCCACTGAAATCTGGCCATTGCAGCAGGATTCCGGCCAAACTAGTCGGAATCTAGCAATAGTATCCGAAATTCGGTGAAAATGACTGGAATCATGCTGACCAATGACGGAATCTCGTTATCGGTAATTTTTTTTTTTGTATAAACTAAATACCAAAATATATTTTTAAGAAAAATAACATCGTTAAAAATATTTTACGGTGGAAAGCTTTTTACGCCGAAACAATGATGATAAAGCAGTATTGGCACAAAAAGTTGTCCCAAAAAATCAATTATTATTTATCGTTAGAATATTACCAGAACCCGTTGGCGTTATTTTTCCCTGTGCAGTTGTTGGTGTTCTTCTTCGAAAAAGGGTCTTGTCTCCATTGTGTGTTTTTTTTTAAAGAAAAAATTAAGAATAATTTATAAGTGATAAATATTAAATGGTAAAACTTGAATTTCTTAATTAAATATAACAATTAAAATTCAAAAAATGATTTTCTACCGTTACCATCTAAGATCCTAATCCAATAACGACTCACAAAAATGGTAATGACAATAGAAAGGTCGCTCTTCATCTCTAAAATAATCCATTAATTTTTTTTAAAATTTCTATATATGAAGAACAAAAAACTGCCGGGTAAATTTGGTACTCTCTCAGTCTCTCGATTAGGAAAGAAAACACACACACCACAAAAAAAAAAAAAATTAAATAAAAAATAAATAAATAAAAAAATTAAAAATTTGTATACGGCACCGCATAGCGAATATGCCCCAATTCTCGTCCCGATTCCTCGAGGCCAGAACAACACCGCAACCTCTAGCTCACATTTTTGAATCAACGGCCAGCAAAGCGAATCTCTACCGAACGAGAACGTACGGTCCAGATCCGTCCTCTCAATAAAAGGATCAATATATTCCAATTCCAGAGCTGACCCGTCTTTTTTCTTTTACTGTTGCCCTCTCTCTTTATAGCTCAACAACCCCACGCCAAACCCTCTACCTTCTCTATCATTTTCCTTTCCATTTTCTCGGGAAAGTCATGGGGAAAGGGCCAGGTCTCTACTCCGATATCGGCAAGAGAGCCAGAGGTCATCGATCAATTTTTATTTTTTCTTTCTATGCTTCGATTTAATTTATTTATTTTTCGTTCTGTTATTTAATGCTTTTATCAAATATTTGGTGACTTATTATTTTTTTGTTGTTGTTAATCTTCAGATCTTCTCTACAAGGATTATCAGAGTGACCACAAGTTCACCGTCACTACTTACACTTCCACTGGAGTCGTGAGTTTTTTTTTTTTTTTTTTTTTTTTAAAGTTATCAAATATTTAAGTAAGTTTTGCTCATTAATTTATTATTTTTTCTGTTTGGTTGCCGAGAAAACGGAGGAAAGTGTAGGAAACCGAATGTGGAGTCTAGTGTAGGATTTTATACTTCATTTCTTAATTTAAAATATGGAAAGCTCATTTGAGCGAACCAAAGTTGTTGCAAGTGGCTTAGCTTTGTGGAGTCTTTGTTGGTTTTAAAAAATTTAAGATCTAGAATAGTGGTTTTTATATTTTCCTTCTTTTTCCGAGCAACCAAATGAGGGTTTGGCGAGTCATGACGGTTGAGAATCTGATGAATAGTGATACAAGTTATGTGCGTTCTTTTATTTATTAGAGTTGCTTGGCTGCGAATTTATGATTTATTGTGTACCGTAATTCAGCTAAACCTTATTTTACAATTTCAAGTTCTTCAAAGTTTCCTTTTTGATGATTTTCCTGCAATCAGTAGAGTGTAAACTGTAGCATAATAAGCACTTGTATTGGGTGGATGCATGCTGTGTTCGTTCATTGTGATATGCTCATATTGTTTTTCCTGTTTTGTTGATTTTTGTACCTTAGAGAATATTGTCCATAGAAATCCTGCCTTATTTTGCAAGTGCTTTTTTACTCAAATTATGAAGATTTTATGTTTTGTAAGATTTGGATATGAAATGGCACTATGACTTACAATGGGAGTTTAAGATAACCTGATTTGTTGTTTACCAAGAATGACTGGGGCACCTTAGTTCACTTATTCATTGTTCGGTTTACTTTAATATTTAGCAGCATGGTTTATGAGCAATATATGTTGAAAATTGCTGTACTAGTAGCCAGTCCACTAGTGGCACGCGACATTAGACTCGGTACCAGTACATTAGATTATATAGTTTATGATTCGATTATGGTTCATTCTGTTTAAGCCCACTGCAATTTAATAATTTTATGGTGATCTGTCAGTTCTATCATTGGGAATTAGTAAAACCTCATTATCGAGAGTCCCTTTTTCCTTTGGCTGGTCTATTTAACTGCTATTAGAGTTAAATAAGCATGTTACCACATGTTTCTTATTATTGTTATCCCCGAAGTATTTCTCTGTACTTTGTGGGATTCACCTTTATGAGTTTTATGGTAGTATGTTAATCACGTAAAATATAAATTGATTTAGTTAGTTGTTTATTTGAAATCTTGACATCCATTAATATATAATCAAGGTCGGCCGACATCATCTATGTTTTTTGTCAAAATTTGTAGAACTGTATGGACTTCTATAATTTAATGCTTTCCTCTTGTATGTTTCTGAATGTTTTGGGTCTGCAGTCACACCACATTCCACATAATGAAATCTTTTGGTTGATCTATAATTTGTTTAGATTCAGTAATCTGCTTTATATGCTGCATTAGTTGCTATTTTCCACTTTGCATATGCCTTGACCCGTTTTATTTTTTTATTTTTAAGTCTAACCATTCCATTCATTACACATGCTCAGGCAATCACTTCAACTGGAATTAAGAAGGGCGAGCTGTTTCTGGCAGATGTGAGCACTCAGCTGAAGAACAAGAACATCACAACTGACATAAAAGTGGACACTAACTCTAATGTATGTATTAAAGCTTCTTGGACATATCTATTAATTCCCTTTTTCAATTTTCAATAAATATCTCTTTGTGAATTAAAAAAATACTATCTAATCTTGAATGTATGCAACGTTAGACCTGAAGCAAACATAACCTAGATCTCAACAGTTGGTTTTGCATCACCATTGGATAGAGAGCATAGTGGATTTCGAGATGCCGATAATTGATATTATGATAGTTTTGTTCCTTAAATATAAACATTAAATTGCTATAGTAATACTACCATACTACATTTATTAATGTGTTAGTGATTTTTATCCATTAGATATTATTCAGGGGTCAAAGATGTAAACAATTTTATTATACATGATTTGATTTGACGTTAAGAATATGGTGAATATTCAGATTTGGGGTTTCTGTTTTGTTGATCCCCATAATGATGGTCTTTTCTACCCTATTTTTTTCAATATAACCATGGCTAACCATTTCATTTTTCAGCATTTTTTGTTTTAGTGTTTATATAAATTACTAGTGGTTTGATTTTCGCTTTACACACAAAACTATATACAGTAAAAGGGTTATATTGATACTTAATGTGCATCGCAAAAGTTCATCTGAAAATCAATGTATAAGGTCATATTAATGCTTTAGTTGTTTCACTGACAACGGTACATGAACTTCTTGTAGCTTCTTGCAACGGTTACTGTTGATGAACCTGCACCTGGACTCAAGACTATCTTTAGCTTTATTGTTCCTGATCAGAGGTCTGGTAAGGTAAGAAAAACATTTGTCTCTGTATAACAAGTTTATACTTTTGCCTCACGTATGTGTGAGCTTTTCAGCTGCATTGAGGAGCACCTCACTTGTGCTAGAGATAGACATACACTGATACACTTTGACTCAAGTTACCGGCGATTTTGATGACAGGTGGAACTCCAATACCAGCATGAGTATGCTGGAATAAGCACCAGCATTGGATTGACTGCCAATCCTATTGTGAACTTTTCTGGTGTTGTTGGAAACAATGCCGTTTCTCTTGGGACAGATCTTTCATTTGACACTGCCTCTGGGAACTTTACAAAAGTGAATGCTGGGTTGAGTTACACTTTGTCTGACCTCATTGCTTCCCTGACAGTGTGAGTATTTCTTTTTACGCAATGGGATTTCTTTCTCTCTTTACTAAATAGTTCCGTTTGAGTTAAAATTGAGTGTTATCTAGTGCTTTAGAATAGCGTTTCTACCACATGCAGGTATAGGTTGATATTTTTTTCCCTGATTAATGAGATGTTATCACTGGTGAATACAGGAATGATAAAGGTGACACCCTTAATGCTTCATACTACCACACAGTGAGCCCATTGACCAGCACAGCTGTTGGTGCAGAGCTGTCACATAGCTTTTCAAGCAATGAGAACACCCTCACAATTGGCACGCAGCATGCGCTTGACCCTTTAACCTTGGTGAAGGCTAGAGTGAACAACTATGGAAGGGCAAGTGCTCTCATCCAGCATGAGTGGCGCCCAAGATCCCTCTTCACCATCTCAGGAGAGGTGGATACTAGGGCAATTGAAAAGAGCGCGAAGATTGGGCTCGCCGTGGCACTTAAGCCCTAGGCTAATTAACTACCCTTGGTGTGAGTGGAAGGCTGGACTTATTTGGTGGAGGGCAATAAGGTAGATTAGTGACGATATCTTTTTGTTCCAGTGAACTTTTCGTCTGTTAATGTGGTGCTATTGGTTTCTTCATATCTTGGTGGTCAAGGGTTGTAAAAAATAATTTTAGCTGGTGGCACAAACCATTGTCAATGTCCTTTTTGTATTCTCATCCATCCAAATGTTTGCGGAAGGTATTCTTTGAGCTAAAAGTTCTTTTATGGAGTTTTGGTCATTTGATGAATGCTGTTTCTTGCATTCTTGACAGATTATTTTTCCAATTTCCTTTTGTTTTGCTTGACGCTTGTGCTGGGGAGTTGTACTTTGCTACCTCTTGCTGCTGCATTTTTTCATATTGAAACGAACGGGGCTCTTCCTGCATGGAGTGCAAATGGAAGGCAATGCCCCCCTTGTTCGAGCTCATTCTGAAACGGGTGAGCTCCTTGGTTGTACACAGGAATGCCCCAAAAATTACTGGGCGATTCTGTTAGGAGCCCGAATGCTTATTCGGGCGAGCTCCTTAGCTGTTGGACGTTATAAATGATTGTTGTAAATTTCCGTCTAACTTTGCTTATGGGTCATTTTTTATTTTATTTTTTCTAGAAATTGACTTAGCATTTTCTCTCAAAGTGATTTCATCATTTTTTGAAAAAAAAAAACTATCACGTAGGTGAAGTTAGACAAGAATTGTGTTTAAAGTTGTACGACAATCATTTTTTTTGTCTTTTGATGCTAGGGTCTTGGGTGGTCCATTATTCTCACTGAAAAATACAAATGAAAATGCTACTTATATTGGTTTTGTTTGGTAAAGACATGTACAAAACAGAATAGTAATTATTAATTTTGAAATTAGTAAAAAACGATAACGTAGTATAAAGTAAAAAAAAAATTGTATAAAAAAATAAAAAAGTTTTGTACTGTAGTGAATTTTTTTATTAGAATAGTAATAAAAAATTATTGATGTGAAATCAAAAATGAAAAAAATGAGAATGTTTTGATATTGATTGTTATTAAAAAAAAAAATGTAAAAATAACATTAAAAAAACATGAACAGCAGCATCCACTATTATGTACCGTCCCTCTGTTTGCCAAACAACCCCATTGTTTCCTCGGCAAGCCACCAGATGAAGCTAGGGTTTTGCAACTTCCATTTTCAATAAAAGCATAGAGGGTGTACTGCACTTACTAATTCTTTTCTCTCTTCTTCTTCTTCTTCTTCTTTTTTTTTTTTTTTTTTTTTTTTTTTTTTTAAGCAACAAACCATTACATTAAAACAAAATAAAACTACAACAGGAGGGAGATCCCAATAAGCACCCCAAAATCAATCATTTTATTGCATAAAAAAAAATACGCTCGAAACAATTATGGTCTCATAGTTCTTTGACCAAATGACTAAGAAGTGGGCCACCTTGATTGTGATATGTGCCGCAACCCATGAACAAACTACGGAAATAAGGTTGGACTAACGATGAATGCCTTATTGATGGAGGAGGAGAATTTGAAACTAGAAACCACTAGAGGGGGCAAGTGTGTGTGACTCACCGCATCGATGGAGAAGGCGGCACGTGGAAGTGCTGGATGGAGGCGACTTGTGGTGGATCTAGGGGTGGAGAGGCCGGTGAAGGGGCACGGGTGTGTTACATCTAACTTTTATCTTCCCCCAAAAGAAGATAGGAAAGGGGAGAAAAGAGAGAAGTAGAGGAGGGGGATTGAGAGAGAGAGAGAGAGAGAGAGCTTTTTTCTAATTAATTCTCTTATTGAAAGTGCAACAGCCAAACTGGTTATCTGTCGTCTCTTCCACTGAATAAGAATACAATGCATATCCACATCCTGAGGGTCATTCGTGATTTGAAAAGTCTACAGCAAATACATCCCACAAGAATGTTGATTCATAGGTATAAAGCTCCCAAAACGACTAAAACTGTTTTTTTAAGCCTTTTAAATCATGCACCTCGTTCGCATGCATTCTCACCAAGCAAAGAAAATGGGGACAGGTTTACTTCTCAAAATATAAAAATAACCTCAATGAGCACAGCTTTCGCTTGTTCTCAGAGCAATCCAGACAACAGTTACAAAATAACAAATCGTTCCAGAGGATACCACAAAATTACCCAATTCTATGCAATTTAATACTATACAGAATACTATGGCCAATCTCACCAACAAATATACACCATATTTTTTAGTTGTAAAACACTAGCATACTTATCACGTAATTAATTCAAAAGGAAGAAAGAGACAAATAGGAAGAATAAGACAAGCAGACTAGGATCATAGCACCAATCCCTTCATATAAAGTCAGAGAAGCCAACCCTCCAACATGTATGCCAGGCTTAAAACATTAATCCCGAGTTGCATTTCCTTGGAGGAGGCCGTCTCTAATCTGTGCAGCAACGTCTCTCACAGCACCTGGTCCATGTGGGATGAAAACAGAGTTTGACTTTGAGGATGCGCCAATTTCTTTCATTGTGTCGAAGTATTGAGTCACTAGAACCATGTCCATCACATCCTTTGATGTGGTTCCAGGTACATTCACAGAGAAAGCAAGCACACTGTCCCTCAGCCCATCTACAATGGCCTGACGCTGCCGAGCTATGCCAAGCCCAGCCAGATATTTCGATTCAGCATCTCCCTCGGCACGCTTGATCTGCAATATCTTCTCTGCTTCCGCTTTCTCATTTGCAGCCACCCTCATTCTAGCAGCTATTAATTAAAAAATTAAAAGGCATATCAGACATTCTGCAGAAAATTTAATAAACAAGCTAAAGTGATTGAACACAGCCTCTTTATCAAGTGCATGTCTTGGGTATAGAAAAGTAAATTAATGGCGATTGGTACTAATTTCAGAATTAATTATCTATTCAAGGCACGTTCTATTCAATCATTTTCAGTTTCCACTTGAATGGTCCAAGTGTTTATCATGGGAAAAAATATGTCCCAAAGGTGGGTAATGTCTGAATGAATATTATAGTAAATGCTATGACTTGAAACTTTCAGACAATAAGAATAGAGTGCTCAGAAAATGTAGGTTGGTACAATTTCAAGGTGTTCAATTTCTAGACATCCAATCAGAACCATTCTGGGCTTACCAAGAAGGTCCCCATCAGTCAAAGATAGTAAAAAAGAATTTCAACACCCAATGCCGCAATCAGTCAGTGATGGCAACAAATAGAAGATCAACAATATACAACAAACAAACAAAAAATCGTGTGAAAACCTCTCATGTAAAGGTTTATGACAGGTAGCTACTTTGATAATTTCAATTATATGTTTCAAAAAATAATTTTGGCCAAGTTAATTCTTATTTAAGATAAAAGAACAAAAAAAAAGGAGGAGGAGGAAAAGACACGATCCAGTTTGAAAAGATAAGCAAATTATACCAGCATTTATCTCATTCATTGCCCTCTTCACATGCTCATCTGGTTCAATATCCACAATAAGAGTCTGAACTATCTCATACCCATATGCTGACATGGCCTATGCATATAAAATTCAAAGATATTAAAAAACAAAAAAAGGATTTAGTTCAAGTAACATAGCTAGTTCCAAACCAATTCAGCACAGAGAAATACCTTTTCTAGTTCCTGTTCCACAGCTTTAGCTATTTCATTCTTCTGTTCAAAAACAGAATCCAGCTCCAACTTTGGAACACTTGCCCTAATAACTAAACAGAGATACAAGCATGTTAGTTTCTCCAAAGTGTGATCTGCAAATAGGTACGCTAGAACTATCTCCAACGTAAATTATGATCTCTCATAACAAAGATGAATATGCATCAGTCGTGACTGAAGCTTTTCTCAACCTCAAAGATATTCTCTTCTGATTCTCTTTGCATTTTATTGATCCTCATAATACTTTACGTCAGATCACAAGTTTTAGAACCTTTTTAAGATTAATTTTTTGGCTATTAAACCACTTTTCCAAGTCCAAGAAAGAATATCATTCAAGTCATGAAGAATGCTACAACAATAAACAATTACTCTAGAATAGTTGTTTCACTAAAAATATACAGTTCAATTGTGTCAGCATAAACCTTGAGAAACCAACATTAAGCTAGAAAGAAGTCCAGACTTCTCAGAAACATCTCTCTGATGGACCTGGGCCATGGGACATGTTGTAGTAATGCAGAATATAAGTTTCTTTAATTCATTACGGAGACTGAAACAACAAACACGGTAACTTTAAAGGTCAAGTGACACATCCATACCATCAAAAACATAGGATTGGATTTGTCCTCTGGTGTTGCTGAGTTTGTAGAAAGCATCTGAAGCCTTGTCTGCTATAGCCCGGTATTGAATAGATGCAACAACAGTAACAAAGACATTATCCTGACAAGATACCATGGATCAGAACTGACAAATCACACTTCCAAGCATATAAATAGTTTAAAATTGAAAAAGAAAAGAAAAAAGAGATAGTGTTGTGGTCTAAATAACACTCATACTTTAGATTCAAATAAGCCACCTTCTAAATCAATTCAGCAGACAGTCATGACTTGGCAACAATCAAGTACATTGTTACCACATCAGAAATCAAACAAGTCTTGCAAAGTCTGTATGATACTAATTCTTTTAAGTCAGTTTTGAATTCCTTTGCTGCAAGCCCCCAGAAAATAAATAAAAGAACTTTATACCCAGACAAATTGATCTTTTTACTCTTTCAGATTGCTATACAACAAAAACAGTTTTGTGAATGCTAACTTATAATATTACCTTTGTTTTCCCATATACTTTCCAAAGTATATGATGCTCTTCACATCATTGCTAAAATCTAAAAACAATTAAACAACCCTAGGACCCAATGACACTCTGTGGCTCTCATATAATAGTACATGTTCCTGGTAAACTCCCGAGAGAGAGAGAGAGAGAGAAAGAGAATAAGGAAAAATATATGCAACAGACCTTCGTCTTTGTTTCACATCGAACATCCAGCTGCTGCAAACGCAAAGTGAGATGGCCAGCTATCTGCGTGCCGAAAATCCAAGGCATACAGTGACAACCAGGCTCAAGCACATCGTCAAACTTCCCAAAAGTTTCTCTGATAGCTACATTTGACTGGTCCACTTGAACACAGCAGAAAACTTGCCCCATTTTTATTCTACAAAGTATAGAAACAGTTATGAAAACAATTATAATATAAAAGCAATCTTGAACATGCACAATTGGTAAAAGATTTAAAAAGGTATGCAGTCCTCATGGAAGAGATGAAAAAAAAGAAAAAAAGAAGCCTACATAAATAAATGAATACAACAATAACCACAACAACCTTCAATAATAGACGAAAAAACACAAATCTCCACATGCTAATTGATTTAATTGTAAATAACTGTTACTTCCTTACTGCACCTGCATGAAAGCCTCCTTAAAAGAAAATAGTGACTCAATTGGTTTCCAGACAGTTAGAAAAAGATGAAAACAGAAAATATTTGAGAAAAAGAAAAAAGAAGAATTATATCAACCTGCAAGTGCAACTAATTACATAATTAATTTTTCAACGAGATCGTGACCACATCCTTTAACCATAATCAACAACTTGCAACAAGTTCAGATATAAAAATGTCACTAATAGTCTGAAATCTCAAAAATAAAATAAAATAAAAATTTAGTAGGCAAAAGGTACTAGTCCTTCAATATTGCTAGAAGTAAGCGATCTCCAACTGTAACAAAAGAAGAACCACAATTTCAGAAACTCAAAAGCCTCATAACAGTTGCTTAACATTTAAGCTTGGGTCACTCATTCAAATAAAACGCAACATGTCATACAGCCTCCAACCAGGATGGCAAAACCAAAAATGGAAAACATCAATCGTTTTTAAAATTTTTGGGGAAAGAAAAAAAGGATCAAAAAGGATAAATGATGTTACCTTTTTTCTAATGATATCTAAAGCCAATCAATTTCAATCTGATTCTGGTTATATGAAAGAAGCACTATATATACTAAGAGAAAAAACCACTTCCCCAGGTAGCAGCGGGACCAAGCAATTCTATCTCACCATCTAATAGAACAAGCCACAAAGCTTGCCTTTAGTCAAACTCATTGCTAATTAAAAGGAAAGAATAAACCAACAATATGCATCGGCAGATAATATAAAGAAAAAGTATAAGACAAATAGAGATTTCGTAAATATAATTATAACAAGACAAGTTTAGAAAAACACTTTAACATGAAGTCGCTGTGAAGAAATCATATTTTCAGATTGATGACCAAACAAACATTGACCAAACTTATATAGTCATCAATGACATCAGATCAGCCCGGTTGTTTCTGGGAGCCATTAAAACAATATCATCAAGCAACCTAGCAACGAAATGGTCGACAAAGAACATTTCATGCTGCAACAATTATAATAGCACTGAATTTAAGATGGGTTGACTTCATCTTAAAGAAGCAACCCCATAATGCTCAGCCAGGCAGCGTGTTCAGAACCGCCTGTTATAACCAAAAATCAACAAGCAGCCTCTCAATGAAATTGCCAAAGAAGAACAATACTCAACAGTGAATTCATAAAGCTCATGCCACTCTAACCATGAAACTGGAAGATACTAGAACTCTTTATCCCCTAATCTCAGAGATCTAAACAATAAGTAACAGCCTAACGCATATATTCTCCTTCCATATATGATGTATCAATAACATACACATCCTAAAACTGTCTAGATTTACATCAACATAAGCCATGGATTGAGATCATCTGGAAGACAAGGAAACAGCAATAATTCACCTGCAATCTAGAGAAGAAAGTTCAAGCTCAACTCGTAATCAAGGTTTTCAATGAACCCAAATGTTTCCAAAGATAAAGAGAATACAGAAACAGCCCAAGAGAATCATATACAAATTTGGGAAAACTTCAATTATAGCCCTTGATCTTTCATCACTTTTAAAAAAATGTACTCAAATTTTCAGAGATTCAGATATAGGTATTTTTGTAAATTCTATTAAATTCTGACCAATACCTAAATCTCAGCAATTTTTTTTTTTTTTTTCCCATAAAAAAAATAGGGGTACTTTGAAATTTTTGACAAAATGTAGCGGAAAATTCTAACGGATCATTAAAATTAAAAAAAAAAAAAAATTGAAAGATGAAAACTCTAAATTGATATTTTAAAACCTTTTTTTAAAAGTAATAAAAGACCGAGAATTATAAGTGAAGTTATCCTAAAAAATTTTATGATCTACACAAAATTACATGTTAAGAAGCAAAGCAAATACCATTCAACCTGAACAGCACAAAAATTCAACGTTGAAGTGGTCAACCATATAAATTACTAGTAAACAACTCTTGTTCAATTAAAATAATTCAACAACCAGAACTTCTGAGGCCAAAATTATATTATACACAATTCATTAAAAAAATAGGAAGTGAATAGAACACCAGGAAAAAACAATTGAATACATACAAATTAGAATATTTAAGGTCATGCGTGTGATTTACAGCAAATACATAAATCAGAATCGTATCTATAAATTACGAAAGCCTCTCAGTGATCCATCACAGAGCGAATTTTCAAGGAATGTTGCACACTGGTGCAGTGGTATCTCTGAGATCGAAGTGCATACGGGCAAAAGAAAGCGGGAAATTAGCTACAGTTCCCTGAATTCATATAAATGTGCTTGCTCACCTTCAGAACTCTGAGGTCCGAACTTCGAGGGAAAACAGGGCTCGGAGAATCGTAATAAAGACAAAATTATTTACAAATTCTATCCGGTATTTATAGGAGAGAAAAGCGCGTGGGGACGAAATGGCCACGAAACCGGAGAAGGGTAATATTGTCTAAACAAAATAAAATGACAAATTTCCTGGAAGCTATTGAAGCCTTTAATTAAACTGAAAAGCCCGTACGCGGACCACCAAAATTTCCCAACAAAAAAGAAAAAGAAAAAGAAAAAAAAATCCCATATAATAATATCTCAAAACTTAAAATAACATATTTTTACATTATTTTCACGTATTTATTACTGTTCATTTTCTTTTTTAAAAATATAAATAAAAATTCTCTCCGAGCAATATGATATTGTGTGTTTAATTTTATTTTTTTTTACATGTCCACACAAGAGGAGGAGAAGGGATTCAAACTAGTAACCTCTACTTTATGAGACGTGATCTCCAACCGATTGAACTACTCATTGCATGTTTAATTGTCAATACAATGATTTTATTGTTTCTTTTATTATTTGTTTAGATAGATATATATCAATTACAAAAAAGTAAAATAATTCATGAAAATACATATATATATATATATATATATATATATATATCAATTACAAAAAATAAAATAATTCATTAAAAATATTATTATATTAATTAGGCCATGCGATGAAAATTTGGCTTACTGTATGAAACTATTGGGATAGGAGCGTTTGCAAAGAAAAATTAGAAGAGAGTCCCTTCTATAAGGATGGGTTGTAAAATACTACTTTTATAGTATCCAGTAAAAATTTGACACATCAGAAAAAATATTATAACAAAAAAATAGGATAAAAACACCGGATCTTTCAACCAAACCAGCCATCCAAACCAGTCAAATATTACTGCCACCATGACTCTGTGCTCGTCTATCTTCCATTCTTCAAACTTCATTCCTCTAAGCTATGTATCACCACCATTAATAGCCTTCACAAGCTCTTTCTCAAAACAGCCCAACCCATGTTTTTCCTCACCCTCCCAAACCCAAAAACTCTTAGAATTTAATCCTTCACAATCTTTTTCAACTCCAAATTTGAGATTCTCAACTACCCATCAAAACTCCTTGACAAGAACAAGCTCCAAGAGGCGGATTACGGCTATGGACTCTGGCGTATTCCGGCGGTGACTCCGTGGATTTCGGTGCCAGCATTCGGCTGGATCTACCAAGAAAACAAAACTAATTGACAAAATAGCACTTTTTTAGTTTTCTTCCTTGCAAATACCCCATCACCCCACTAGATTTGCTAAGAAAACTGAGGAAATATAAAATCAAGGGGAAAAGACCACCACCCAAAGCCACCATATTCTGGTGAAGTGTCTAAAAATCTTCAATCTTCAATTTGCTTTAAAAAATTAAGTGTTTTCATATTTATTGTATTTTTTTGTTTTTAATGACTTGTCTACTTATAGTTAGCTACTATAAAATAAGAGGTTTATGGCTCATCTTCATGGAAGGTATTCTCAAATTGGAAAGACGTGACGAGCAAGCGCGGCTGGAATTGTTGCGGAGAAGATTCTCATTTCTCAGTACCTTCCATAGACAGAATTGGATCTGCTATGTCCAAACGATCCCCTTTCTAGTGTCTTTCAAAATAGATTTCATTCAAATTTGTTCAATCTAAAAGCTTCAATTCATTTGTTGATGTGTTTTTCTTCTCTTTTCTTTTTTGTTTGGAAATTTTTTTTAACGTGATATACATATATAAAAAAGGTTTGAAGTGTTTTATATTTTAAATTGCATGCTAATGTTTTTATTTTAAAAATAAAAAGAAAAAAAAAATTAACAAACAAGGTCAGAATAGGGTTTAGGGTTTAATGTTCAAGATTTTGAGATTCGTTAAAAGGCTTCAAACTTTATTCCTGGACGGACACAATTTTTCTACAAACTAGCTTTTAAAAAACTCTTACAAACTAGCTCTAGGCTCTAGAAGTGACATGTGTTTTTTAAATTGTAAAAAGTACAAACTATTAATATATAGGGCAAAAATTTCTTACAAACTAATTTGTAAGAAATTTCATATAACCCACATATAAGATTAACACGTGAGAAGTAAATATGTATTTTTTACATATTTAAATGACACATGTCACTCTTATTTGTAGGTTGTATTAAATTTTATACAAATCAAATAATAATAAATTTCTGTCAAGGCATAACAAATGTACACAAAAGTTGACACCCAATATTTTTTTTTAAAAAAAAAAAACCATTTTCATATCAACTTTTGTGTACAAAATGTGTACATTTGTTATATACATGAAACATTCCTCTGCCCGCAGAACTTCTCGGAAAGAATGGTGAATAATGCTCTCCATGATTACCGCATTGATATAATTGAGTTTGTTGACCATATGATTGCCTATTATGAAGAACTAAGAAATAAGATGGGGTCTCTTGGTCTCCTTAGGCTAAGGGGTTTTTGTTCATATCTAGGGTTTTTCTTGCGGAGGTTTGAGTCTTCTAATCACTAAGGTTGTGGAGTTTCTGTTTATTTGATTAGATCCGGTTGTGGGTGTTTGTTTCTAATAGTCCGTTTGGGCTATGCTATTTTCTTGTTATTTGTTTTGACATGAAAGCTTGCTTGTGAGGTGCCTGATGGAAAAGGGCTGCCCTGGAGTGTCGATGGTGGAGTTTGGCCGGGTTCTTCTTTTTCCACATTTTTTGAAGGCATGATATGCGCTTTTCGACCGTCTTCAGCTTGACACGCGTCTTCCAACTGTATTCACCACCGTCTTCTGGTCCGAGATCCGCTTTCTACGGCGGTGGTGAGGTGTGTTGACTACGCGCCTAGGTGTTTTTCACTTGGGACTGTGCGTGTATGACCACGCTCCGTCCTTTGAGGCTGTGGCTGGCGGCAATCGGAGGATGTTGGTGAAAGTCTGTTGTGGGGCTGTTCCGAGACGGCACGTGTGGTGGAGGTTTTTTATGGAGGGCAATTTTTGTGTGAGTTTTTCTGTTTTGTTTTGTTTGTCTTTCAATTGACAGGTTGCTTTGTGATTATTAACTTGGTCAGTGCTTTTAACCCAGACTGTGTGACCGACTCCCAGATCAAGCAAAGTTATATGTTAGCGCAAATGCATTATTCTGGTTGGCTTGGTTTTATGTGTAGCAATCTACTGTATTTGCCTGAGTTCTGTTTTGATCAGGTTGGGTGCACACATTTGTGGTGATAGAATTTGTACACCTTTATAGTGGTTTACGTACCCCTCTTCGTGTTTTAATGAAAGCTTAACTTTTCCACAAAAAAAAGAAATATATATATATATATATATTATCTGTTTAGAGTGAAACAAATATAAATTATTTGACTGTCTATATTTTACATTGTTGTATTTAATGGTGTTCATGCCATTTAAACCCGAGTAATGTTACAACAATTTTTTGTGTCATTTTAATAATGATGTGACTTTTAAAATTATCAACTCGTGCTTAATTATTATTAAATTTTGATCAAATAATAATTTTAAAAGTCATCTCATTATTGAATAGACACAGTAATTACTTGTAAAATTACTCTTTAAAAGCATTTTAAAAAATTTAATAATATATTTATCATGTGTCAATTTATATACTATTGAATTTATAAAATATAATCTATGGAATAATTTGTCTCCACGTCACGAAAATAATCTTATCCGTAAGAAGCCTATTACGTTGGATATCAACAACAATGACGTTGCGTATTGGATTTGAATTAGAGTTGTGGACTAAATAGGTCAACTTACTGGGTCAATATGGCTAACATGGGAGGTGAGTGGTACCAAAGAAAAGGTTGTTGGATCATTATCCTTTCAAAATATATGTTATTTGAGATAATTTAAATAGGTAATTATAATAGATTATTTATGAAACTTACTTAACCGGACAAGTGTTGAGCAGCTCAAATTTTATTTTGTCAGGTAGGTTTCATTAACAGGGGTGGAGCTAATTTGAGACTTGGGGGGCTTGGCCCCTAAAGCCCCGAGGTTTTTCCTTTAAAAAATTAAAATTAAAATTTTTACTCTTAAATTTTTTTTTTTTTAGTTTGGCCCCCCAAATATTTTTTTGTCTTTCAATTTTACCCTCCAAATCCCAAATATTGGCTACACCCCTGGTCTCATAAATGATAATTCACGATCACTTGCTCGAGTTTTTTCAAATTCGAACAAATTAATTTGAGAGGATCATAATCCACGTTAATGAGAGTGTTTTTCGTAATAAATGTCGGACATTTTTGAGTAATTCTATGTCATATAAATGTTTATAAAGTGTCCATCAAATAATGAGATTACTTTTAAAATCACCATTTGATCAATCACATACCCAATGATGATTTTAAAAGCTACCTCAGCATTTGATAGACACTTGATGGACATTTATATGGCATGTAGAATTACTCGACATTTTTAATAATTAATATTGATCTTAACTAGCAATTGTATGATGATTTAAAAAAAAAATAAAAATAGCAATGGCCTGATAGCATAATGATTTTAATTTTTATCGGTTAGACACGTCTTAATTTTTAATTTTTTTTTTATCATTTTAAAAAGAATTAAGTATCTAAAATACAAAAGAAAAAAACTCTAAAGCTAGATTTTTAGTAGAAAATAATATTCAAAATAACGATGTTCTCTTGATTTTAAAAAATAAATAATGATGTTCTCGCACGTCGCACGTCATGTATTAGCCCTCTTTTCCGATATTTAATTTACCATAGAACAATATATATACAATCAAATCTATACAATTTAATTCCGAAACTACAAAATATTTCATCTCCATTTGAACTCATATTTCAAATAAAGTAATGTAATATATTATATTTATATCATATTTCACCTTTATTCTATTAGGCTGAAATAATAATGTCCATCAGTTTTTAATTTTTTTTTTTTTTAGAAAAATATAATTTAACCCCTCAAACTACTACCATTTTTTCAGATGGCCCCTCAAACTTCCAAAGATTGCACTCTAACCCCCCAAACTACTAAAACCTTTTGAAAAATGCACATTTTGACGAAATATTTGCATAATATTCTTGCCACGTATCTTTTTTAATTAAAAAATAAAAAAAATTCAAGAAAAGATTCAAAAAAAAAAAAATCAAAAATTAAAAATTAAAAATTAAAAACTAAAATTTTATTTTATTTTAAAAAAATATTGCGATCGAACGGATGACGTACTGCTTCTTTCCAATATTGTCATTGGGCACGATGCACACCTGCAGCTTGGCAAACTCGTCACCGCCTCTCTAAATGAGGACATGGCTAATTTTTTATTCTTCGATGTCTATGATATTAATCTTTCGAAGGTTATGAATGATTCCAATTTGAATTTTGTTTTGTTACAAACGACGAGCAAGTCTATCATTGTTGTGGAAGACCTTGATCGGTTTTTCATGGATAAATTAGCGGCCGTGAGCTTATTCGTTGATGTTTATATCCATTTTCCTCTCTATGATTTTTTGGCATTCAAAATATTAGCCAATAGCTACTTGGGGCTCAATGATCTTAAGCTTTTCTCTCATGTAGATGATATTTTTCAGAGTGGGGCGAGCTTGAGCTCAACCGAAATCAACGAGCCGATGAAAAGTAAAAAATAAGAAATAAAATTTTTAGTTTTTAGTTTTTTTTTTTGAATTATTTTATTATTTTTTTAATTGAATAATGACACGTGACAGATGTATTATAATAATATTTTTTCAAAAGGGGTATTTTTTAAAAGCTTTGGTAATTTAGATGGTTAAAATGTAAATTTTAGTAGTTTAAAGAGCCATCCCAAAAAAAAGTGATAATTTGAAAGGTTAAATTGTATTTTATTTTATTTTATTTTTTTTAAGTAAGAGCTTATCTAAAGACTAATAAATGCTGACACATAAAATCATGAAATAAAAGTGTAATACGTAATATTACGTATCCAATCAAACGGCCCATTCAGATACACGTCGATGAAAAACATCCTGAACGCCTGCAAACGTACTTTATCCTTGGGTCCGACCTTTGAACCTTTCGCGGTGGGGACCAACAAAAAACGAAATTACGTGGCATAAAAAAGAGCTAGGCACTTGGAGGCGTGAAAGCAAGGCAAGTACATTTTAATGATTTTTTATTACAGAGAGACAGTATTTGAAACTGAGACTGCGTGTGTACATCGGTACATAGAGTGGCAACTTACTGTTGGATCATCACACAAAGAGAACAAATCCATGAGAACTTCCACCATGTTCTCGTTGTGCTACTCAACAACGTTCAAAGCCACCTCTCACTCATCGGCTTTCCCATCATCGCTTCATTCTCTCACCTCCGCTTTCTTCCCTCTACAACCCAAATCCCGCAACTTCGTTTCCCTCAAGGAATCATCATTCCCCGGGAATTCAATCCCCACCAAGCGACGAAGTCTCTGCGTGGTTTCCGGCTCTAAATCGGACGATGGGTTCCATGAATCTTCCTTTGAGGTGAGATCAAATTTGGATATCTTTCGCTCCATGTGATGCAATTCCATGATTGAATATTGAAAGTCAGATATTGCAATTCTTTGATTGAAAATTGATGAATTGATTCAATAATGATTTTAAAAGACAAAAGAAAAACATAAAGATAATATGTAGCATTATTTATTTCTCTGATGTACATTGGGAAGAAAATGGCTAATTTGTTGTTGTTGTTGTTTTTTTTTTGTTTTTTTTTGTTTTTTTAATTATTTTTTTAAATGTTCTTCGGTACTCTTAAAATGTTTTGTATTTTGAATTGTTGTTAATGTTTTTATTTTAAAAATAAAAAACAAAAGGGAAAATGAAAAAGCCTTAACAAACAAATTGTCTCCAATTACATCACTCAAAGAATTTGGTCCAAACCAATAAGACCTAGAACCCAGGACCTAAGACGAGTGTTTGTGATAATTGCATAGGATATGGACCAAGGACTGCAATTCCAGCTCCAGGAATCAAAGTGGTTCATTCAAACGAACGGTCTGACTTGAGTTAGGTTAGTAATAAAATAAAAAATAAAAAATGCTAAGCTTTGTGGTTGGGAGGGAGTAGACCGGCCACCCCTAAGATGGTGGTTGGCCATCCAAAAATGTGGTGCGACCATCCCCATTCCCCGAGCCCTTAGGGACTACCCCAGGGCTCCACTTGATGATTTGGGGCCACCCTTGAGCCATTGAGAGTGGTCACACCACCCTCCCCGTAAACGTGTCTTTTACATCGCTTGGTCTATGAATTACAAAACTTGATTCCATGTGATGTACACTTAGACTCAGGGACGGAACTGGATGTTTATTTAAGGGGGTTGGATATAATTATAAAATAAAAGTAAAATCTTTCTTAACCCTTTATAAGCCCATCCATGTTCCATGAGAATATGCTAGTAGTAAAATATTCTTAGGGAATGGAATTAATTTCAAATTTTTTTTTTTTTTTTTTTTTTTTTGCCATTAATTGGTAAAGATCAACCGGAATAAATAAAATATTTGTAGCATATATAAGAACACTCTACCAGGCGAATAGAGATTGGGAAGACTGCCTTAGATGGGTCTCTTCCAAGAAAGGTGTGTTCAGGGTTAAGTCTTATTTTGGTTCCTTGACGTGTGCTGGAGGAACTCGGTTCCCTTGGAAGAGTGTGTGGCGGTCTTAGGCACCCCCGATGGCAGCCTTCTTCACATGATCTACAACTCTCGGTAGAATCCTTACTTTGGACAACCTCAGGAAGAGGCACATAATCATTGTAGATAGATGTTGCCTATGCAAGTGAGATGAGGAATCAGTGGACCATATTCTTCTGCATTGTGATGTGGCCTCCGCTCTGTGGAACAACATCTTCTCTCGCTTTGGTATTTGTTGGGTCATGCCTAGGAGTGCATTAGACCTAGTTGCTTGTTGGTGGAAGTCTGGGAGATCAAGGAGCGCTACAAAATGGAAGATGGTGCCTATCTGCATTTTTTGGTGTATTTGGAGAGAAAGAAACCTTAGGTGTTTTGAAAACCTAGAGAGCTCCCTAGAGGAGGTGTTAAGAGTTGTTTCTCCATACACTGTATCTCTAGTCGATGGCTTTTTTGTACCCTTTTTCCATTAGCTTTGCTGATTTTCTTGTTTCTTTTTCCTCTTCTTGTTAGGTGTTTCCTGTTGTATACTTCCAGTGTACGTAGGGGTGCCTTGCGCTTTCAATAAAACTAAATTTACTTATCAAAAAATGTTTGTAGCATATATAAGATGTGACATACATAAGTGTAAATAGTTTGAGGTTTACATTGTGATATTGTGTTTAATGTGGATTATTTAGAGAGAAAGCAATGCTGGAAACTTCAAAGATTGTGAGAGGACGTGTTAGAGTTAGAAGCCATTATGCTCAAATTTCTCTTTGTTTGGATGAATGCATACAACTATTCTTGCTTTTCTATTTTTATTTTTGGGATAAATGTAAAATTAGTCTTTGTGGTTGACCTAAATTACAAATTGCTCTATGTTGTATTAAAGTGAATTCAAAGGTCCCTAAGATATGCAAAAAAAAAAAAAAAATAAAAAAAAAAAAATAAAAAAATTTAGTCTCTAGAGTCAAATTCCGTTAAAACATTTGACGGATTCCATTAGATACCACGTCATCGCCAATAAAATGACGACACATATGATCTCTTAATAAAAAATATAAATATATAAAACTAAAGAAAAAAGGAAAAAAGAAAGAAAGGGGTGGCTGCTAGTTGGGTAAACCTAATTTACTCAACATCATAACCCAGACAAACCCTCATCTTCTCTCAATCAACCGAAGAAATGATCCCCCTTCAGCCATCGAGAGCTCAAAAGCTTTAGCCTCAACACGAAACCAACTCACATAGCCCATCGTCCACAAACTCCATCAAACACTACAAACACACCAATCTCAGGGAAGAGACAGTAGAAACACAGAATAAGAAAATGTCGGCATGCATTGATTGGGGGGGGGGGAGAGATAAACACAAAAAAGTGGATCACAAGGGAATGATAAAAAGAAGAAAACTTGGAACAAAATTTAGCACATTATGCTTTGTTTCCTCATAATATCCCAAACCAACAAACCAAATATGTCTCTTAAAATTTCTTAATTTGTGTTATTTTTCTTTTTAGTTGGTGTTTCTTTTGTATACTTTTTATGTATTGAGCTATGCCCCTTTATATTTTTTAATGAGATTAGTTTACTTATTAAAAAGAAAAATATTGTGCTCGTGCCAGACAAAAATTTATGGTATTAATAAAATTTTTTTAATTATAAAAAAACGAATACTTTTTACCTTGTTACAAAATATGAGACTAGTTAAATTTCTGAATTAGTATGGGAGTAAAAGAAAAAAATGGCAGAACCGATTTATGACATGTTCATAAAAAATGAACTGTTTCTCTTTCCTTTTTCAAAAGAGTTCATACTTTTCTTTGTTTGTAAATCATTCACACAATTTTTTAAGAGAAATATGACAGAAGAGCTAGGTTGAAGAAGGTGACGTTGCTTTTCTTTACCGTGCTTGTCTTTTTTTTTTTTTTTTTGTTCAGTAATTTGATTCTACAGTGGACCTTTGGGAGGTAATGATCCAAAATTGTGAAAAAGAGGAGAAGAAAATATACAAAAAAAAAAAAAAAAAAAAAGTCTTTAGTTCTTTCATCTACCTTTGACATTTTCTCGTGATACCTTTGGGAGGTAAAACTACTAACTAGATAATATCAATATCTGAATATCATTACAGGGACTCGGGGGGAAAAAAAGTACGGAGGGACCTTGGGGGAAGGGGCAGGGTGAAAAAGAAGAAGAAGAAAATTGTACTGGGAGGGACCTTTGAAAGGGGGAGTTGAGTCCATCCCTAGCTAGATCGTATTCTTCCATATTCAAGTGTGATAATGTCTGTGTTGCAGGGAGCTGAATCATTCTTTAGGAGCGTGATGGCAAGCATGGAAACGGTGTACTTAAACAGAAACCCCACAGCAAAAGCAATCTTGGAGCTTGTTCAGTCTGTGGACGGTGAACAAATTTGCTATGATCATCTTGCATTTAGGACATTTGGGGTACTATTTGTCTTTAATTTTGGACATTTTGGACATTATTATTATTATTATTATACTTTTTGTGTTGTAATGTACAAGTTCTCTTTCTTTTGGAACATACTAGGTGAACGGTTATGGTATTGACTCGATGGCTAAATTTTTCCTTGATTTTGGCTATACACCACGGGAGGAGTTGAGGTTTCCTGCTAAGAAATTGAAAGCATTGTGGTTTTCTCCTCCTAGTGTTCCCCTTCTTGATGGTGATAGCGGTGTCAATGGGCCTTTGCCAAGAGTTTTTATCTCAGAGCTTCTTGTAGATCAGATGAGTGCACAAACTCAGGTGTGACCTAGGAGTCATTCTCGATGAAGATAGAATCTGCATTTTGCATCTTTAATACAAGTAATAATGTAAAGATTCATGTGAAAAGTGTCTCTCGTTTTATTTCAATCAAAATTCCTTCTCAAAGCTAAGTGAAAATAATATGTTATGTTGATATTTTCTATTCTGTCTCAAATTCATGGTCATGCCATGTGTTTCTCTTATTTGTCTTACCATTGCACTGTTTATAGTCAAACTGAAGGTTGGTACTATTGTGTTTAGCGGCTATCGTTTATAACCTTTGGAAGCAGAGGAATGCTTTTCTACATAATAATTCCCCTCGAACAGAAGAATCTATTCTGGCTTGTATTAGATGGGAAGTTTGATCAAGGCTTGTGGCTAAAGGGCAGTTCAAGAATCTCAATAATAGTTTAGTGTTTCGATGGAACTTACATACCATTGTTGGTTCGTGATTGGATTTGAGTTGTTGAGTTACTGGTTTGCAGCCTGGTGCTTCAGATGTTTGCTTGTTCCTTGATTCTAGATGGAATCTGCATAATTTGTTGGTTTTGCTCTTTTGGCAGTTGTTTAGTGGTTGAGTTGCTGTTTGTTTATGTTGTCCCTGTGCTAGAGTTTGTTGTTTGTTTGCACTGAGACTCAGGCTGAGTTCTTTGTTGTTGATTGTGTGGCCTTTTGGCCTTGTTGTTTTACTGCTCCTTTTTATGTTTTGAGGAATCAGTCTGATTGTTGGTGTTTAGGCTTGTATTTCTGGCCTCTGGTTTTGTTGTATCCTGTTTGGGTTTGTGTTCCAGATTGTTTTTTCTGGAGTGTACCTTGTGTGTTGTTCAATGAAAGCTTTTATTCATCGAAAAAAAACCCTGCTATGATAAAATGAAAATGGTTTTGTCTAAAGGTCTCCATCTTTAGTTGTTGGAGCATCATTAGAGAATAAACGATGAAAGAGTTAGTGGGTTGAGTTTCAATGAGATTTCATAAGCTTGTTTATATCAATTTTGAGAATGAGACCCGAAGTACCTACATTTGAAATTATTTGATACAACGTATATGATATACTTGAGCTTATTTCTCAAATCTATTTCAGGGGTTGTTGCATATGTATGTTTGTGTCATAACGTAGGCTTCATTCTATGATTCTCAGCTTCTGTTACTTGTGCATGTTTTCTGCAAAATTTTAATGACATGTATGAGAGGAACTTTGTGATACTAGATTCACCTTTCCAACATCTAATTATACAACTGAGTTAGAATTCCATAATATATTACTTCTGTTTGCTACCTTCCGTCTCATGCTCTTTTTCTTTTTATATATCCTCACATATTAACTACTTGATGGTACTTGTATTAGTTACATTGTTGTTCTAACTTTTGCTTTCTGTATTCAGGATATAATTAGGAAATACACTGAAATATCTGGTGGTGCAAATAAGCATGCAGCTCTTGCAAGCGCAATCGGATCTCTAACATGGGGAAAACCCCTATATTCTGAATTCCAACAATTGGCAAGGTATTTTGTTTGCCTGCGATTACACAGCCATGTTTATGTGGACAAATATTTGACCTGATGAGATAGGATCAACAATTGAGCAATATCTTCAGGCATCATATTCTCGGTCAGGACTATGATGTTATCTGGAAGTACTAAAGCATAGTTTATATTTTTAGAACCTTAATTTCTATTTTCAAAGGCTTCTGTCTTGGTTTCTGGAAACTTAGGGAAAGTGAATATGCTGCATGGACCCTTGTCAATGGGTACGCACTGAACCATGCTACTATTTCCACTCATCGACTAAAGTCTCACTTGAGAAATATCAAAAGTCTAAATCAGTTTATTGAAGACAATGGATTCAAGTTGAATTCCCAAGGGGGAGTTCTGAAAGGTTTGTTACCTAATCTCTGTGTCTTTTCTTTTTCAATTTCCTAACTTTGCTCCAAAACAAAACTTATGCAGTGATGTGCTATGCCACTGTTGAAATTAATTATTGTATGCTGTTTATTTACACAGATGAATCTGTGATAGGGTTGACTTTGCCAAACTTGCATCAAAGAGAAAGAAAAAAGAAAAACATGATTCTGTGATAAGAAACTATGTTGTGTTCATCTTAATTTGTTTTTCCTCCCTTTGTTTTGTAACTCAAAAGAAGAAGAATAAAAAATACAAATTGGAGGCAAAAAATACATAAATATGCAGGTCAGTGCTGATATGCTTGTAAAATATGTGATTGGAATCTGGTGTCCCATCTCATCAATTGAATTGATGCAAAATGCCAGCAAGCCTAAATAAATTTTAAATTTATGAAGAGCAAATCTCTCAGTTTAATTGAGCTATTATATTATTGAGTTGTTGCTAATGTAATCATATCAAAAGTTCATGGATGGAGATGATGAATATATGACCCTTTTTTTTTTTTATTCTTTCTTTTTTTATTGTTGTTACTAGTGAGCCCCGATGGCCTTCTGCTGCAAAGTTCAACCGTAGCAGATTCAGTTTCTTTCCAATTTTCTGACGGTGTCACTGAATCAGTTCCCTGTTCATACATTGAGTTTGCTGAACGCCTGGTGCTACCTCAGTATAAAAATATATCTGAGGGAGAGGTAACCAATCTTTTGTTTTCTTTTGGAAAATTATTTTGACCACTTGGTTTAAATTTGATTTTCATAAATTGATGACAGAAAAATGAAAAATCTAAGATCAATTATGACCTTAGGCCCCCTTGCTCCCCTCCTCTCTTTTATCCATGAATAATGAATCAATGATGAACCCACCAAGTGATCATCATGAATTTGCTTCATAACCTCTACAAGTAGCCTCTTTTTTTTTTCCGCCTTGGATAGGTTAAAGAGTTCCACAGGCGAGATGGATTCGAGGTTGGCAATGCTGACAAGATCTTTGAGAGCACATCCATGGAGCAGCTGACCAGGAAAGCTGCATGAGATACAAAACCAACTTCTTTGGCACAATGCTTGAGGGAAATAATAAGGATTTGGTACATCTTGCTGGAGGTTCCATCAAAGGTGGCCTTCGAGTCTGAGATGTTAATGAATACCAAATATTTTCCAAAGTTCAAAGGGTTGAATCATGTAAATTGCTTTGCTTCTCATAATAAAAGGACAGCAAGTTTATTGTATATTTAATATGAGTACAAGTGCAGCACTTCAACTTTTTAGTTAATAAATTATGTATGGGTCATATGAAAGTTTGATAAGAGGGGCAGGATAGCACTGCTCAATATTGAAACATAAACGAATGTTTGAAGAATGTTAAAACATAATAATTACACCGTAGGCATGAACGGTTCAGATTGATCGTTACATCATGTGCAACCAACCATTGGATCAAAAGCGGTCAAATCACGCATGTTCACTATCAGAAGCTCAAATTCAATTTGAGGAAATAACACTGAAATGAAAATAAACAAGGATAAGAGATAGTTCGAAGAACCCCCTCTAGAATTACAGAAATTTAAACCTATGAATTTAATTATTTAATTTCAATGTATTAGTAGTTATTTCAAAAGGTGTCTTAAGGGTGATGAAGAGTTGTACACGTCTAAGCAGCCTGATGCTCCAGTTATTTCTTGTTGGAAGCCTCTTCCGAAGGGAAACATTAAAGTCAATTTTGATGCTGCCATCAATAAAAACTTTGGTTATGTTGGGGTGTGATTGATTGCTAGGGATTATTTGGGCAATTTAAAGGGAGCTAAACGTTTTTTCTATTTCATTGCCTACTGATGCCTATAATGCAGAGCTTATGGCAGCTTCTTATGCTGCTATTTTTTGCATTGAAGTTGGTTTCTCGAATATTTGTATTTGAAGGTGATGCTTTGAAGGTTATAAAAGATGTGAATTCTCCCCCCCCCCCCCCCCCCATATCTTTCTCGAAGTGGGCATTTTATAAAAGGAATTAAGTAGGGAAGTTTTGCACTTCAGTTTCTACTCTTTTGTTCATGTGGCGAGAGTCCCTAACGAAGTAGCTCATATCCTTGCAAAAACAGCACCTGTTTCTTTTTGTGATGATACTTGGTTTGATCAAATTCCTTTTTGTATTTTTGATATTGTTACTAGGGAACAGAGAGTCCCTAAATCCTGAAAATCCTTTGTAATTTTTGGGATCAATCCTTTTAATGAAGATTTAAGAGTATTTGTTCGAAAAGAAAGGGAACACTTCCGGCCTCGTAAAAGGCCCTTTTGATTTGGATACGAGACCTATCTGGGCCTGCAAATTTCTGGGTTTCGTGGGCTTTAACTGGGCCTAAAGCTCAAAACCATAAATTTTTCTTACATTTTTTCATTCGGTTTCTCAGCACCCAAGCGGTCATCCTTCATTCCTTCCAAGCTCGATCAACCGAACGTTCCCAAAAAAAACAGAAGCCCCCACCCCATCAGTAGAAGCTCAGACTCAACCAATCGGAAGCGCTCTTACCCTCTCTGCCTTGATTCCTCAGGTTCATTCACTTTCAAGGCTCACTGATCCTTCTTCTTCTTTTACTTTTGATCCTCTTTTAATTTCTTCAATTACAGAGATGCTATTATAGGTTCTTCTTGTAGAGGAAGCTCCATAGAGATGCAGAAATTGGGTGATTTCAAGCTACCCCACTTCTTCAATTACCCACCGTACTTCACGTAATCTTCAGTTTCTCTGCAATTATTATTATTATTTTTGGTTTTTATTTTGTTTTGACTTTCCCTTTTAAATTTTGACAACTTAATATAACTAAATTTCAGCCGTTTATTAATCATTATGTCAATATAAGTTGTTTGGCCCTTATTGAATCTCAATCTCCTATTTATCTTCTCTTGTTGATATGTACTCTATTTTAACAATAGAAAATCCTTTGTAATGCGGAAGTGTTTTTTTTTTTTTTTTTTTTTTGGCGAGGGGGTGGAATTGACAATCCCATCTTCCTTTGTTAGCCTTATTTACATTGTCAACTGGAATGTTGGAACCTTTCTAAGGTTTCTCCAATTTCAGAGTTACCACTCTTTTGAAGCAGCGTGACTTTTGGATTGGATATGGGAGATGCATCAAATCTGTTCCATGTTTCACTTTGATGGTAGAGGCGCTCATTGATGATAAAAATATCGGGAACCAAACCAAAATTTAAAGAATTTGACCATGAGCTGCAGTTCAGCACCTGGGGAAGGGTGGGGGGACTCGGGGAGAGTGGGTTTAAACAATGTTCTTGGATTTTGTTCATTTATCTTGCTGGCTGAAAACTTGAGTCCTCAGTTATATTTTTGCTGGAATGCACCAGGCTCTATAAGTTTGTCACTTGATGTGCCTTAAATGTACAGTAAAAGGTGGATGCCAAAGTGTACCGCCAAAATCCCTAAGCAAGTTGAAAGTCAAAGCTCCTCATCTTCACTTATTCAACAGGCCTTTGAAAGATGATTTGGAACATTAATGCTGCACCCAGTTAAATCATTTTTATGGAAAGTTTGTGGGAATGCTCTTCCAGTGAAAAGCAATATGTTCAAGAAGAACCATTAGAAACCCTTCATGCCCAATTTGCAAGCAAGAGCCAAAGACAATATAATGCATGCTATTATCATGTCCATGGACAAGAGTTGTTTGGAGTGAATCTTCTCTCCAATTTGTGATGGAGAGGAAGCATCTAACTCGAATTGAAAGAGTGGTTGCTTCAGAAACCCAGCTTGGCAAAAGGAGTTCAGGGAATATAGCAGCTTGCTTGGCTTACACTTGTCAATTTGGCAAGCAAGAAATGGAAAAAGCTTTTGATAAGGCGGACCCACCCAGGGTGGATTACTGCTAAAGCTAATGCCCCTAAATCTGAATATCTCTGCTAGTTTCCTTTGCTCCTAGGTACCGGGTAAAAGTTTATGCATGGTTCTTTTCTTGCTGATATTGGAGTGGAAGCTACTGGAATTATAGTTTGAGACCTTATTGGCAAACTCGTTGCAGGATCAGTCTCCAAATTATACACTGGTTCAGCTTTGAAGGTTTAAGTTTTGACCATGCATTTGACCATGTGCGAAACAGTTTATCTTCTTCAGTCTTTGACTAATATAGGAATCATTTTTAAAACAGTGAGGAACTTATAGGAGCCTTAACATTTTTATTATACCCATCAGAGATAAGCACAATATATGGACATAGAGGAGGTACTGCCATCTTTAGCTCCTTCCAAATTTGCAAAAGCAAATTGTTCCACTGACAAAGCAGCTCATTGGGTTGCTGTCACGATATCGAAGTATTTGTTTCCTAAATAGTAGGTTTCTTGTACTCCTATAGAGCTGGCAGAGCTCGTAGTTGTTTGCATCCCTCCTTCTGATGTTCATTAGTTCCTTTTTAAGTTGTTGTGCCTTAATAAAAACTTGGCACCTAACTGCTGGACCACCACGATTGTTGGAAACAATCATATAGTTGATGTGGCATATTACATACTCACTTACTATAGGAATATAAGGCCTTGACCCTTGGCTCAGGTGTTAAAGGGGTGTTGCGGTAGGGTAAGGGTAGGTTTTTGTGTTTGAATTGTACTGAAAATAAAATGGAAGGAAAAATCTACTACTGAAATGTATTGTTTCTTGAAAACATTTATCCTCTTTCATTGTAAATATTTTTTTCTCATTGTCTTTCGCTTTTACATTTTTTATTCTAACACATCTTTTCCACTTTGCCTTATTGATTCTTCTTTTCATTTGGAACATCTTGATTCGTTTTAGAACATAAATTTGGTGTATTTTTTCAGTTTGCAGCCAGTAAGGGACACCCGTGAGAAGCAGGTACAACTTTGGAAGGAACTCATTCTTGATTACTGTAGAACACAAAAAATATTTGTGATTGGACTACAAGAAGATTTTCCATTATTTTCAAATCCTGTGATTGAAAGTGAGTTCATCATTCTTGTTAGTTTCTAATTTGGTCATTGATGTTTGCTGTTGAGTCCTAAAACTGTTTGACATAATTGTGTCAATGCCAATAAGCTTTGCTATTGTACATGACATTTGTAAGTGGTGTAAAGGAAAATGTTAGGATATATTTTGCTATTGTAATTGCAAGAATTGTCACAACACAGGGAAGACGCTAACCACATATGGACTATTACTCTACAATGACTAGTCAAAGTTACAATTAGAGCTCTTTGAAATCTCTTATAAAGTTTAGTTTCACCTAAAAATGAATCAATGTGGAACTTAACACCCATGTAACACCTTTGAAATTCTCTCACCCAATATGAGACTTGATTTTTCGAGGTGTCACCATCCCCCCACTATAATTCCTAATGTCCTTTTCAAGGCCCACGTCACCTTGTAGTGCTCCAATGCCACATGGTATTATTGGGTTGGCTCTGATACCATTTGTCACAACATTAAGGAAAAAGTTAGCTACATCTGCCTTGTTGCCTTTAAATGACTAGTCAAAGTCACAATTAGATTTTCTTGAAATCACTCAGACATGGTAAAGAAATAGTATGGAACTTAACACCCATGTAACACTTTTGCAATCCACCAACCCAATGTGGGACTTAATGTCTGGTATGTCACTAGAATGCCCTTCCTCCTAGGGGACTTGTGAGTAATAGTAGGAGGAGGATCTGTTTTGATTATATCATTGCATCAGTATTACCCAAGAAGTGCAATGCATTTATAAAAGCACCAATGTTGGTGGTCATGTATATTTGGAGGGTTGCAGCAGATAGTTCTTTTGCATTTTGGAGTGATTTTCTCAACCTTTTTTTTCTCCACCTTGCACTCATTAACAAGTTATTGAGGGGTGTTCCAAATTGAAGATAAAATCCAATTGGATGATGAGCGGCCATAAAAGGGACATTCTTGCATACTGTGATGCTTTCGGATTTTCTTTCCTTCGATGCTGAGAGGGATTCTATCTTATCGGATGGATTAAGATGCTCAAGCTAGCTTTAGGCATTAAATTGGTTGTGTCAGGGGAGATAAGATGGAGGAGAAAAACTAATGGTTATTGACAGCAAAGTTGTAGTTGATTATTTAACCATACTATTGAGAGATGCTGCGATCCACTTGTCAAGTTTTGGCTTTTTACAGAATATCTTCTGCATCTACATGCATATGTATCTATAATTGCTTTTTGAGCTGATGATCTTGGTTCAGGTTACACTTTTGGATATTTTTAGATTGGCAAGAGATACTGAGTCGTGTGATGGATCCAGAGTATAGTAGAAACTGATGGATGATTTTCTTGAAGATAAAAATTAAAAGGATTCTAGGAGGCCAGATAAATGATAAATTCTTAACTCCAGTGAAATAGATCTTGCAGTGGATGAAGCATCAAAGGAATTTTTATTGAATTTTGGAATATAAATTGGAACTGTTTCCTCTTTTTTGGCTATATTTTGTCCCAGCCATTATAATTTCACCTTTCTTCTATATGGACATGAAGGCTACGGTATGTTCATCATGCTGCATATATATTATTTTTATAAGAAAAAAAAAATGAACTGACGCCTGAAAACTTAAAAGCTATTGGGTGTAGGAGTGCTAAAGAAGTCATCCTTCTTGGTGCAAAACACCCTTTACCAATTAAAAGAAAGTCATTTCAAAGTCAAATGATTACCTGTATTCAGATTTTTCTGCAGTATGTTTTACATGCTTTTTTGGTCAGATATATATTTATTATTCTACTGTGATATTGTAGGATCTCTTAGTCATGAAGCCAGGGAAGCATTCATCTCATCATTAGTTTCAGAAGGTTTGATATGGTCTCAACAGCTTTTTTTCCTTTTTCTTTCCCTTTCTTTTGTGCTCGCTAAAGGCCTGTGCCACAACATTTATAATTGCATAGGTTGTTGATGAGTTGCCATTCTGATGTAGCAGGACGTGCAGAATGGTTGGATAAAGGACATAAGAAATGTCTAATTCTCTGGCACCGCATTCAGGATTGGGCTGACATTATTTTACGCTTTGTGAGTTAGAAGTGCGATTTTGAGAATAAAATTTCACATTTATAGTTAGTAATTACTTATCAATTCTTTTGATTTAAATCTTCTTGCATATTTGATTAGGTTAAAGATAATGGGTTAGAGGACAGTGTTATAACAGTAGAGGAAATGCGTTCAGGGATTGAATGTCGAGGAACAGGTAAACTTTGATCGTATATAGTGTGTAGAAGAAGTAATTTTGAAAATGATACTAGAAACTCAACTCTTTAATGATTATATTGCTGTTGCTACTAAAGTGTTGCATAAAATGAGGATGATTTTTTTGTGGAAAGTGAGGGAGAAAATTTTCTTGTTCTATTTTTCTAAAAGGGATTTTCCATGTGGAAGGAAATGAAAGGTGAGAAAGGAATATGTTTTCCTTCATATTGGACTATATAAGAACTATTTCGTGAAACTCCAATTCTCTCCTTCAACTTCAATGGTAGTTGGAAAATTCTGGATGTGTTTCTGGGACTGGAGCTTCAGTACCAGTTGGTGCCTACATTTTTTTCACATCCGACTTTCAGAAGATATAATGTTACCGCCCTTTTTGCTCTTTAAGGTTTTAGAAAGTACTTTTTGAGGTGTGCCCCAGGGGCAAGGTCCACCTGGTTAACTATGAAAACTGTTCTTTTGCCTGAATGCTGAAGGCGTGTGCCTTGTGAAATTAGTTTATGTTAAGAAAAGAGAACTCCCAGAAGCGAATTCAAAGCATAACTGCTCATCAATCTGTTTTCTGTCAAGAAAAAATTTCGTGCCCTTTTTTCCTCTCTCTGTCTCTGTCTCTGTCTCTCTGTCTCTCTGTCTCTGTCTCTGTCTCTCTCTCTCTATGCTGACGTGCCTTTGGACTTTAAGACAAGACTCCCTGTGTGTCACTGCTTGTCTTAATTTGATCTGTTTCAGTATTAAATTACTTAATTTTTCTTCCTTCTGATATCCATGTATTTTCTTATGAATTTGTAACTGCTCTGTTTTTAACTTTGATGCAAAGTGATCAGTACTATAGATGTGATTGATTATTCTTAACTAAATTCACACCATTTTGCAACGGCTACTTCTAGTGTTTCTTTCTTTCTCAATCAGCTTACACAAATGCTCTTTTATATTCAAAAAAATTGATAGAATTTCCATATATTTGTGTAGTATAATCGGTCATTTTGGATGCTTAATGTTAACTGACATTTCTGCTGAGTGCCCTTACTGTTCTTGTGGACAACGTTGAGTGCATTGGTCTGATTGCGTCTGGTTTAGTGTGGGTCACAGTTTTGTATATAACCATGTCTAGTATTGTGTCCATATCTAGGAATCATTATGTTTATGAGGGCCTCTCTCTCTCTCTCTCTCTCTCTCTGTGTGTACACACTTTAGCATGCATACTTTCACAATACATTTTTGGGCTTATGATTTTGTATAAATTGTGCATGAAAGTTCACACTTTATGACTAAAATCTCTCTCTTCATCTGTTAATACTTCAGAGCTTCATGGGATTGACCGTACAATACTGATGCGAGCTTTGAGACTACTAGAACAAAAGGGGAAGCTTGCTACATTCAAGGGAACTTCGGCTGATGATGAGGGCATAAAATTCTCCATGTAACCCTTTCACTTGGTTCCTTTCGTATGTTATCCAGCAATGGTTGCTTGTTACTACTGGTCTGGTAGGTAGAGTTTGCAAGTGTTACAGTTGGTCAGGTTGAAGCTCTTCAGTTCTTTTTTGGGCTCCTGTGAATTGGTGAAGACCAGCTCGTGACGTTTTGTTGTGTTGAATTTAAGCTAGTTAAAGAATATATGATTGTATGTCCTCGTTTTGTAGAGCATGAAGCATAACACAGGGTTCTTGAAAGGATGATTTCTAACCTGTGTCACTGACGTCAACTCCTAAACATCTGAATCCATTTACTTTTTGGCATATGAGCAAAAATGGATCGACCTAAAATTCTCTTTCTTGTTTACGTCTGTGAGAGACCACTTTTCTATCGAACTACAACTAATGCCCAGCATTTTTCATCGAAGTGTCAGTTTGAATTATTACAGCTTCAATCCTTTATTTTCATAATAATCATTTAAAAAAATAATGTTTTCACATTTCTATCTAAGATACCAAAAAAATGTATTAATCAATATAATCACCTACATTACAAGACTTAGTAAAAAATCATTGGACATTGAAATTATTCTATCTCAGATTACATAACAGAAATAACCAAAAATGCACGTATGAGAGGGGGAAAGAAAATCGTATAATAGTCATGGACAGGAGCTGATTCCAGGAAAGGCTCCAACAGACTATTCATCTAACTGCTTTGCATGGACGTACAAGTACAGCATAGTTCATCCAAAAGATGGAGCCAAGCATTCATCAACCATATCCAAGAGATTTGGGTTCTCCAGTGCTGCTGCCACCCGTTCTTTGTCATTCAGTTGTTTGTTAACTGCATTATACAACAGAAATACGGAAGGACATGAAAATCAGGTCATAATTTTTATGAGATCGTTCGTCGACTAAGAATACAAGAAAATGTTAAAAGGTTTTAGCAACATTTGAAAAATGTATCATTTCCTCATCATCGTTGTGGTTGCAGGTTTCAATGATGCTGCTAGAAGAATCGTACGTTTTCTTTCAACCACTTAATATATTTCTCTATAGGCAAGATTCAAGAAGCTCTTCAAGTCAGTGGACATGACCGTGGTCAAGATAAGCTTAATGGCATATTAGCTTGGCATTACATGAATCATGAATAACATCTAAATCCATATTCAAAGTACCAAATGCAGACAAGCATGCACAGAGAGAGAGAGAGAGAGAGAGAGAGAGAGAGAGGGTACCTGCAGCTTCAGATGCATGAGACCCAGGGGCTACCCTTATATCAACCTGGCCAAAATTAAGAAAGAGCAGTAAGAAAGGAGGTAAAACTTGTACACACCATAGGAGCTGCCAAGCCCAGTTCGAATTCCAGAGTTTGATTCTGTAAGCAAGCAGGCTTTATACCAAAAATTAAAAATAAAACAGAAAAATGGTCTACATAAATCATGTTCCAATATGAAACCATAAAGTGGCCATTTTTTTTATATACATATCACCAGATAGTAACTGGACAGCATAAGCATCTTACAACCTAAAAAAGTGAACCCTCCCTGCTATCATGGACTTGTTGTTTATATGTGATTCATTGCATTTTAACTACGCAGAAGCTGAGTGGTTTGCAATTTATACTGGGATCCATTAAGCATTTACAGTGCCTTATTGTTCGATGATCTAACTTCAATCTTAGTTATAATGGTAAGCATATGCCTCCTAGCCTAGGTGGGGTAGGCAGGAAATAGAATTTCCACAAAATTGCCTCTTAGAACAAGCTAAAACTCGCCCCTTGTCACTGAAAATGCAAAGTTGCCTATCAATCTCGGTCAGGTGCTTGCAGCGGCAGTTGTTTACTTAGTCCATCTGATAGATACAGGGAACAGTAATGAATGAGGGTATCAATTATCTAGCTTTGCTTGCACTTTTCTCTTTTTACCCTACGTATGAAAAACATTATGTTGTTGATTCTATGCTCACTGCTTAGTGTTCTTTGCATGACAATTGAAAAGAACTCTATTTCTCCGCCAAGCAAAGAGCTAAATATATGAACTTACCCAATAATATATATTTCCCGAAGCACGTAGATGAACACAGCGATATATGCCAAAATTAGTTAAAGCAAACACTAATTTTCATCCTAAACTGATTCTTGAGGTGATTCTGACATTCTATGCATGCACCCCTTAGCCATATACTCCTTTCTACCTAGGAAGCCATTAATGCATTCAGGCAAAGATTTTTTCTTTTTTCTTTTTTCTCAAAAAAAAGAAGAAGAAGGAAGCAACCATAGGCGCATTCTGTCAATATAATGCATTAATCAGCCTGTTTAGAGCATTGTAGAAACCTATGAAAAAAGTAGTTGTGAAGTCCTAATATTCGATAATATATTTCACCTATGCGATGAATGAACAATGTCATCAACAAAGCTCATAATAGGGAAATAAAGTTGATACCTTGTAACGAGAGGGCAAGCTCCTCAAAAGTTTCACTCGCAAGCAAAGCCCAATAACAGTTGCCATACTACAATGTTCAACTGTGGGAGTAAATGTAACCCTGAAGCGAAGCATCATTATGCGTCATGAATTAAAGTTTCATTTTCCCAAATGTTAGAATAAGAGAACACAATAAGATGAAAATGCAATACATGGATAAGAATGAGACAGAAGAACTGTGTTTACCTAACATAACTTTGCCTGTCATCTACTTCGATTGCATCTTCTGTTATAACTTTTAGCTCCTCCAAAGAGTATGGGTGCTCGGGGTCTTTTATATCTCTTATATGATTTAAGAATGTTAAGAAAAAAAAATAGACAAATAAAAATTTCAGAGTGTAACTGCCTACATAATCAGGTGCAGAATAGAACTTTTAAGTTCTTTTCCATATACCAAGAGGAAATGTATAATCAACGTCAAACACATCTTAGAAGTATGATGTTCCAAAGAAAAAGGAACACAAACATACTTTTTAATAAGTTCAACATAAAACCAAACTATTTACACTTCATACGTAATAGGTCAAGCATACAATATTACAATGCTTAGGTGACGATGAAGCACTACTGCATTAATTCGTTAAGACCAAAACGATGGATGCCATGTAACTAAAATCAAATTAATTATTTGTTTGCACCTGCATGTCTGTGTGTGGGCATGTGAGAGAAGTGAGAACCAAATCCCATATTTAACACATATATGTCCTAAAAAAAGAACTATTTCATTGATTCACAGAAATTTTGAAGTTTCGTAAATGCACCCTGAAGCTAATACAGAGCCAAATGAATTCCCTATCCATTTCATCGCATTTTTATGTCAAAAGTTGATGAGCTCAAAACAACCCGAAAGCAACAGAAAACAATGTCTCCAATCCAATCCCAATTCCCAAAACCCAAATCCATCCTGCAAAAACACAACCTTAATATCCGAAGTTTACTCTATTAAGTACTAAAAGTACATAAACCTATACAAAGAGATAGTAACAGAATGCCCAATTGAAACCTAAAAAAAAAAAGAAAAAAAAAAAAAAGGAACATAATTCAAGGGAAAGGATATCAAAAACTTCTTGTTGGTCAATGGGTTCCACGGCGTACTCATCCGCGTAATCACTCGGCGCGCTTCGAGCTCGACGCTCTTTCTTCTCGTACACGATTGGGTTCGCATTTATCAATTCAGAAACCATTTCTACCTACTAAAAATTAAATTAAATATATAAATGTTTCATATAGTCAACTTGCTTCTCATTGGGAGAAAATTAAATATTATAAAGAAATAAATTAAATTCCTAAATAGAATTCGATTTATAAATATATCATACCGAAATTACGAACCCAGAAATTCCAGAGACAAAAGTGCTCAACTTTAAGGTACGCCCAATTAAAACTCTGGCTTGTTATCATTTCAGATGAAAAAAGGGTTTCCGTAACAAAAATAAACAAAAAGAAGATAGAAAGAGAACAAAACTAACCACTTCGATTGTTCTTCCTCGTCTCTGAGTGCCTTGTTTCTCTGTCTCTCTGTCTCCCTCTTTTTGAGGTTCTCTTGATAAGTCCTTGAACGTTTTAATACGGCAGCACGTACTTGCCGTTCAGTCCTAGGCCAAATTTGGATGCCTAATGTGAGTATGTGTGCGAGGTGTGTATGGTGGCTGAATTTGTACCCTCTCTTGATTAATGAAAATTGATCTTTTCTTAATAAAAAAAAAAAAAAAAAAAAAAAAAACACACGTTTCTTAAAGTCACGTGCATGCTTAATTAAAGAGTCAAAAAGTTTGTTTTTCTTTTTTCTTTTTTCTTTTTTTATCGTAACAATTTAAGAGCACCTCCAACAATAAGAGTTATTTTAATCGTTTAAAAAAACTCGTTCTTCTATTTTAGTTACGCATTTTTTAATACAAATTCTAACAAGACTATTTATTTCACCGTTTACTTTCTTTAAATATTATTTTTCAATCCTTTTTTATTTTTTATTTTTCCATCTTTCACCTCCCTCCTATTGTATTTGGATTCCCTCCGGTTCAAATGTACTGGAGGGGATCCGGTTATGCCCCTAAAAAAACACTAACAGGATCTCCTCCGGTCATTTGAACTGGATAGGATCCTTTTCCTCTTCTTTCCCTCTCACTTTCTTTAAATATTATTATATTAGTCCAAGTTGCTACAATAAACTTTCATATTTTTTTGCTGTAGCAAATTATCTAATAATAGTTATTATAACCAATTTAAAAGTTTTGTTGGAAATGCTCACCATTTTTTGTGCTAAAATAACTAGTTTTTGAGATGCAACTATATTTTCACCCAAATTTACGTTCCTTATCGGAAGACAGAACCAGTCAGAAAACTAACTTCCCTAGAACTAATGCACAATTTTCCAAGAATCACCTACAAGAAACCATCGGATGCAACTTGAGGGATTGGATGAGCAGAGGCTGATTGGGTCAGGTAGGTAGCTATGGATAATGGGCGTGTCTATAGGGAGTTCTTCCAGGCAGATCAGCCAATGCAGTCGAGGAGTTATAGTTAGTCTGGAAACTCAACAAAGAGTCTTCTTTTAACAGAGAATACCAAGTCTTAGAGAGGATTATAACAGCATGAAGTCAAACTGATTTTAAAGCTCTTTTCTTCCTTATATGGCGAATGGGAGCTTGGATTGCTATCTTTATACGCCCTCGAAGACGGGTTCGGGTTCTTCCGATTTGAGTCTTATCCAGAGAGAGGGTGAAAGGGAGCCTAATCTCAACTATTCAGTGTAGAAAGTAAATACAGAGCAAGGAACATGGAGTTTGTGGGCTTTATATGACTCCAACGGTTGATGTATTCCAGCCATATTACTCTCTGGGACATCTCTTTCTGCAAGCAAAATCTCAGCAGGCAAACAATACATCTTCGTACAGGGCAGGGTGCAACTGGAATTTCATTAAAAAAAAAAAATGAAAAATAAAGGGTGCAATTGGAAGCTTATCTATGCTTTATAATGTTTGGTTTAAAAGCGAGGGGGAAAAGAAACAACTTCTCAGATACAATTCTTCCCTCCCACATTAATCATGAGCATGAAAAGTCGGTAACAGCTGAATGAATCGAGAATAAGAGGAAAAGAAAAAAGGGACAGGAGGCAATACACTTTCATATTTCCAAACAAACTGGAGAAATACATCGGTTGACATACAGATTTTCCTCAATAAGCCCACCTGCCCTTACATTCTCCTCTGGTGGGAGGTCACCACTCTAAACACAACATAAAGCAGACATGTTTCTCTGTTGCTTTCTCAGTTCTCTAAGAACAAATGCTTTAACAGAAGATACATCTATACCGAGGAAGAATAAAGGGAAAAAGGGGAAAAAAGAAATGAATGATGCCAAGGGGATTGGGAAAAGAAACTGATAAATTACCAAAGCCAATGCTATGGTTTACCATTGGGTTTCGGTGATTGTTGAGGGAACTGATGATGATATGGAGAAGCATAGGAACCATTTATGGACAGGCTCCTGTGCTGCTGCCCGTTCCTTGAAAATGATCCTCCCTGCGTTCGGATGCCATTTCTAGCATTTGGGCTAGACCCGATGCGGTCAGCTTGCATGGTCTGGAAATAATATGATGAGCTTGCCATATCCTTAAGGTTCGGCAGAGGTTTTAAGGCTTCAACAACTTCACTCATTAGGGGTCTCACTTTCGGATCCCGACTAAGGCAGTGGGCAGCAAGTTGTGCAGCTTTCTGGGCTCCTTTAATTGAAAAGTGACCTTCAAGCCGAGGGTCTATCAACCGGTAGAATCTTCTTCTCTCTCCTAGATTTGGCCGAGCCCATTCAACCAGGTTATGTTCACCATTAGGTCGGTTTTTGTCCATAGATCTTCTGCCAGTCAACATTTCAAGGAGAACCACACCAAAACTGTAGACATCACTCCTTGAAGTAAGATGTCCTACAACAAAAACATGGGTAAGCCTTGGCCGCATCTCAGAATTTTGGGATGCAGCAAATGAAAAAGTACAATGCACAAAATAATGAAACTGACTTCTGCATGCTCAAGACACCACATATGAAGATAGCAAAACACTTCCATTTCCTAAAAGCAAAATACTGCAGATGCGATTGTTTAACCATTGTGGTCCTGAACAATATATTTGACTTAACAAGGCCCTAAAGGGTATATCTTTTTTTGATAAGTTAATTAAATTTTTTTTTTGATAAGTTAATTAAATTTTTTTTTTTGATAAGTAGGCCCTAAAGGGTATAACACTTCCTAGCCAACCTATAATAGCTAAAACCAATGCAATAGGACCTGATGTAACAAGTTACTACAAATAAATTATTTGAAACAAGTAAATTATGCGAGACAAGATTGCAAGAGCTACGAGCAAGACAAAGAATGCCAGTGCTTTAGGCTCCCTAGCTATTAGGAAAATCCATATGCACCAAGCAGAAGCATCAAATGCATAGTGCTGAAAGATGCCTCCCTAACATATTGAAGGCCAAGTTAGATTACTATCTGTGCAAGGGCTAAAACGCAATCAAAATTGGTCTTTCAACATTTTGTCTATTACCATTTATTTTTGAGAAAAAAAAAATTTTTGAGGCAATTCATAGTCAGCTTCACATCAAAAGAGCATTAGAACAATTTCTTGATTAGTAATAAAATACATAGTCATACAGAGGCCAAATCGTAATGAAAAATGGGGTTTTTTTTTTTTTTTGGGGGGGGGGGGGGGGGGGTTGGTGAACAAATTGAACCACACTTACCTGTCATGACATATTCTGGGGCTGCGTAACCATAGGTTCCCATCACTCGGGTAGAAACATGGGTTTTGTCACCCTCAGGACCATCTTTGGCAAGTCCGAAATCAGAAAGCTTTGCATTGTAGTCCTGAAATAGCATGTTATTAAGATGATAAATGATATCAAGGGTAAAATATTGTTATGATGCCTTAGTTTTAGTTACATACTGCATCTAATAGGATGTTGGAGGTTTTAAAATCACGATATATAACTGGCCTTTCTGCTTCCTCATGAAGAAAAGCAAGACCCTTTGCAGCACCTAGTGCAATTTTCATTCTAATGGACCATGGAAGGGGCAGGGACCCTGCATATAAAACAAGTGATACAAGAGAACATCAAACAAGATGCAATCTAAAGGCAGAATATTATCACAAAGCAGCAACTGTCAATAAGCCTACACTCAGCCACTTTACAGTTAATGCATCACGAGGCTCCGTAGAGTAGATATGAGATTCTAAAATTCTAAAATGCTACTCTTAAATAGGAAACATGATGTGGATAGGCTACAGCACAATAAGAAATAGCTTACGGAAAACCCATTGACATATATATTATGCTGAGATGTACCATAAACCCTGCAACTACGATTTTCCCCCTTTTTTTCCTTTTCAACTCGGCCAAGTAATCTTCTTTTCAAGATTATTAAAACTGTTTATTCTCAACTCAAAGCTTCTTTCCCCCCGGTCAATTAAGTTGTAAGACTGTTCCTCAATGTCAGAGCTATGTTTTACCATAAAAGTTACTACCCCAAAATGAAAACTTTTATTTCAACATTAAAATCTGCATAGTGTTAGAGAAGAACCGCCCTAATCTAATCACAAAACCCAGTCCAAAGTTTCCTAATTCAGAATCTCAGTATAAAATTTCCAAAGAAGGATATCCAGAAAAGCTCAAAGAGTACCAAGTTCAACAGCAATTTAAGACCTGCCTACACTAGAAGTTAGTGCTACATATCCACTAGAAGCTACCACAACATTTGTAGCAATAACTCTACCTCATAAGTGATATTACCATAAATGAACCTGACAAATGCACGGTTTTCCACCATAAACCACATATTTGAGAGAGAAAATATAATTCTCCCCTGTTGGATAGCAAAATTGGATTTGATATCAAAATTTAAAAAATAAAATGCTAAATTCTTTGGTATTACAGACAAAGCAATCTCCCTTTTTATGGAAGGAAACATGTAACTTTAGGCAACAAAAGAATCGTGAGAAGAGGCTTTGAAACCCACCTGTAAGTATATGGGTTCTAAAGATCTTTTGATTAAAGAAGTCCTCAAGAATCTAACATTTATGATCCAAAATGAAAGAGTGAAGGAACAAGGAAAAGTTACATACTTCTAAACAGATGATTCTCCAAGCTCCCTCGAGGCATGAACTCATATACTAGCAGTCTCTGATAATCTTCATTGCAGTAACCAATTAGTTTGACCAGGTTAGGATGAACAAGATCCCCGAGAAAATTTACTTCCGCCTGTAACATGAGATGAGTCAAGATTAGGAAGAAAAAAAAAAAGAAGGAAATTTATTAAATACAATAAGAATAAAATCATCCAAAAATCAGGAGGAAAAAGAGAAAGGAAAGAAAAAATTGTGGCTGAAATTTCATAAAGGAAAAGAAATTAGGAAAGTTACAAACCAGCCATTCTTTATGACCCTGAAGCCCATCATGGTTGAGGGTTTTAACAGCAACAGTAAGCCCCGTGCCAGGTTTCACAGGAGCAGTTCCATTTTCTTCAATCCACCCCTTGAACACACAACCAAAACCACCTTCACCAAGAAGACTCTCAGGTCTAAAATTTCTTGTCGCCAACTTAAGGTCATTAAATGAAAATTTCCGCAGTCGAGAAGCAACTTTAAGCTCCTCTTCCAGTTTGGAAGTGGATGAATTACTTTCCGCATTACTAGTGGTTGAGGATGAGACTATTGGAGCTACTGGTTGGTCTCTGCTTGTATCATTTGTTGATTTACTTTCAGCTGAAAAAGAACCAAGATATAAGAATACAAACTAACAAAAAAGAACAGACTGGGTAGGTTGACATCACTTAGAACAACACATTTTGCCATTGTGCAAATCAGATTTAAGCAAATATAAGAATTTGATATCAGCAGTAATTCTTGATACAAGCACGCACATGAAAATTCAATGAAACAAGATGGACACCATGTGAGAGGGACAAGATTACAAGGTCCAACATATAATCATAACAAATAAAAACAAAATATGAACCACAACATAACACGTTGGAATGGATTCAACATGACAGGAGGAGTAAGGCCTCGAAAGAATGAGCTCTGGTTAGCAAACCGAAAGACAAATAGAAGAAAGGAAAAAGTACAAATATCTAAAAGAGTCGAAAAAATGAAGCTAAACATCTATCCAACTTAATTGGGTAATAATTGCTTCATGTAAAGTCCCTTGAACGCACTTATTTCTTCATATATGCATTGCTTCCTACCCCATAGAATTACGTGTAGGCCTAGAGAGCGAGCTCTCACATTCTTGTGACAAGCTCTGGCAGATTAGTGTTTCTCTCAGGACTGAGGAGCTCTTAGTTATGGGTTTGCTTTCTGCTTTTGGGAGATGAAGTGCAGCTCTTATTAATTTCTGCTCAGAGATTGATCTCTCCACTTTTCCTTAATCACGTCGCTGACCAAAGTCAAAGCAGAAGTAGACATTTGCCCCAAGACTAGAGAAAAACCAGACTATACCAGGTATGCTTCTAACATATTTCTTCAAAATTCAAGCTTTCATAGTAACCTCCTCACTTCTGCCCAAAACAAAGAAGGGGGGTGATGGAAAAGAAGAAGTTTTCATATTACATATTAATCCATAACAAGTGAAGTTATATAGATTGACCTTGACCCTAGTTTTGATGCAGCCATTTTATTAGCACCTCAATCCCAGTCCTCACGTCGCATAATGTTTTCTAGTCATAATACACTAATCACTAAACCAATATTCTGGGGCAAATTAGGCAATTTAGTCTCAATCAAGATAGTAATTACACCACCAAAACATGCACTAGTTAGTTAACGATGGACTTAATCCACGAGACACGCTGAAACAAAAAATTCCTAAAAAAAACACATCCAGGTGAAATCAAACATAAGGAAGTGTAAAACCAGAAAGTTATTTAGTACAAGCAAACTAGAAGAACATAATATGACCTAGTAAAGAAGTTTTCCAAAGAAAATAGAAGTTACCATAATGAGTAGTGGTGCCACTGACTGAGGTATCAACTTTGGATCTTGAAGAAATGCAGCTTCCAAGGAACCTCAGCCTAACCCAACACCCAATCTCCTGCTCTTCCACATCTCCAACCTCCTTCTTCTTCTTCTTCCCACCTTTTGATTTGCCCGCTTCCCAAGTCCCCACCTTTCCATTCTCAGCACCCAATCCCATATCTCACTAACCTAAACACTCAAGCCACACTTACCATCAGAAACCCCAAAATCCCAAAACACCACCACCCTATACCCACCTCCCCCACCACCGCCGCCGCTGGTCAGTCTTTCTTTACCAACAAACCCACAAACAGAACTACCAGATAGTACCAAAAATTTCACAACTTTCCCTCCTAAACTGAGAAATTAGACAAACCCATACGAGAAAAGCTAGATCACATGGAGTAGATCAAAATTTTGAGGAAACCTTGACACCCAGAATTTGATCAGCTTGAGGAAACTGTTGGTGTTGAAAAAATAGTACTAGCTTTACCAGAGAGAAGTAACAAATCTCACTGGAACCCAGAAATGTCTGCCCAAAGATACAGAAATCTCAGAGAGGGCCTCTTGCAAGCTGACCAGTTTAAAGCTGGAAAGAAAAGAAATTTGGAAAATATCAGATATATACTCTGAATTATCGATTCTCTCTCTCCCTCTCCCTCTCTCTCTCTACCTCTGTGTTTGTCTCTCTTTTTTTTTTTTTTGTTAAACCGGAATCGAAGACTAGAAAAAGCAAATCGAGCTGCCCGGAGAAAAACGGGCAGTGATAGCTGACCGGACAGGGGTTGGGAACGCAGGCCCGAGAGTGGGTGTGCTTTGGGAAACAAGGGCGGGCATGTCGGGCAGACAGAGAAGTGGGAAATTTGGGCAGTTCAGGCAGGAGAGAGAAGACAAACCTAGGGGACCCACTTTGATGGTGATGTGTCTTCCTTCCAAGAGCGGAAGGTGGGACACAAACGCAAGCCCGCGCGTCAGATTGATCTCATCGGTCCCATGCATTCATTTTTATTTTTTGGAAAAAAATATATATATATATATATATATATTTCTTTTAATGAGATATTTCAAAAATATACGTTGAGCTCCCAGAAGTTGGACAGCTATAATATGTGCAGAAGTAGCCTAATTAATAATTAATGGAAGGATATATTTACTTTAAGAGCTCTTTTATTTATTCATTTTTAAAATAATGTAAAAATTTGAGTATTTTAGTCTAAAGTAGGAAGGATCAAACCTTATCCTATCATTATGATAAGCTATTATACTTGTTAACGATTAAGAATATGTTTCATCATATCTAAAAAAAATAAAAAATAAAAAATAAAAAAGAAGAAGAAGAATATATTTCGTCAATGAAAATGAACTTAAATTTTAAGTTTATTATTTGAAAATTAAAAGCATGTCAATTTCGTTATTTTTTTTTTTTCAAAATGTTTTATTTTGGTCTTTTTCCCTTCTACTAGCTGACTTGCTGCAGGAGTGATGGAGATACCATGTTGGGAGTACTTTTTCTCTCTCTCTCTCTCTCTCTCTCTCACATTTTTTTTTTAATGACACGATGCAATTTAAAATTAAAAAACCTGAATTTGGATAGGGTTGCAATTAAGACAGCTAATTGCAACCGATTTCGGTCCAAGAAGCCCTAATCAACTCTCAAACACATGAAAAGGATCATAGAGTCACATTTGGTAAAGCCATGAAGAATATGAAGTAAATTATTGCAAGAAAAATATTATTTAGTTGAGTGTTATATTATTGAGATGCCGTGGCAGTCAAAATCAATCATTGATTTCTTTTCTTACAAAGCCCTTGTTGATCCAGTGATTCAAGTATTGATTTTCACTGTTACATCATCCCAGTTGTATGACAGTTGTATAGTAGTCAACTAAAAAACATAACTTTTATTGTAAAAATATATAATACATTTACAACTTTTGTATAACATTTTTTCAAACTAATCATTAGATAATGATATGTTTTCTTATATGTGAGTTCTACATATCCAATAATTGATTTAAAAAATAAAAAAGTAAATAAAATTATTGAGATTGTACAAAAGTTGTACAAAGATTATAAACGTATCATATATCTGTTGTAAATACCACAAGCTCATAAGTGAAAGGCTAGCTGCTTTTCATTACCGAAGTAATTTCCTTTTTCTACGTAATAGCCAAATGATAATTAGAACGATGAGAATCTCTAAAACATTTTTTTGAAATTCACAAAATTTTGAATAGAAAATGAGAGAGCCAGTTCTTGATCAATCCGTAGCGTAACGCCTATATATTTGAGAAGCCTGAAACACTCTCCGTCCGTTACCCTCCCCCTCTCTCTCATTCCTGTCCAAATTAAGTCGAATTGGGCCAAAAAGTTTCAGCCAATCTTCATCCAAAACCTAAAAGGAACGACAGATTTCAACCAAAAAAAAAAAAAAAAAAAAAAAAAAAAAGAAGAAAATAATTGACAGGCACAGGCCAATTTTTTAGTAGATTGTGTGCTCGTTCAAGTAATTGTGCTTGACTTTTAGTCCATCTGCTTACAACACAAAGACCAACTCCCGCCGTACTACTAAACTAACACACGTTCCACTCATTTGATGTTTCCATTAATTTCAAATCAGTGGCCTTTAAAGATGTTGAAGAGCCATAACTATTCTTTTTTTTTTTTTCTTTTTTTTTTTTTTTTGGCAAAATACTTGGATGAAGATCCATCTATTGAAAATTTTAAGATCGATCCTTGTTAAACAAGTTAAACCAATTAAGCAACATGGCAGTTGCACCATTTTAACCTCATAATATACTTTATATAGCTTGAAGGGAGGGTACTTCTCATTCTTGATCGGAATGAAAAAAAGAATGAAAGACGAATTGAAAATGCTTCTAACCGGGAGATGAAAAGCTGGCCATTTTGTTAGACAATGTGGCCTCCCATTTGAACAAATTTCAAAAGGGAAAGATAAAAGGGTTGGGTTCTCACTTCTCTCTTGCTTCCACCTGAAAAGCAGTATTTCAAAAGCCGGGTCTGCGTTAGAATATACCAAACTATATATAAAGTTTTGCCAAATAAATAAAGATTAGGATAGAGTTTAGGCCACAGATTTCCGAGGCATAATGCGGCTGCATGCCTACACCTCAAAGGCCACTAACTATCATCCCCTTGCTTTCTCAACCATTGGTACAAAAGTCAAGGTCTAGAAAGGCATGAGGTGTTCGAGACTCTGAAGTGCTTCAATACGGGATCCATGATTCAATCAAAATCAATCCAAAATGGTTGTGTCAATATCAAACACTAGAAAATGAAATAACTTCATGGTTGAAAACTTGCTGCTACACCTAACCTAAAGCAGTAAAGCCAGTAGAAAAAGCAGACACAAAAGCATCATCACTACAAGAGCTTAAGGCAATTACAATTTTGGACGAAGTTCCTCCAACTCCGACTATAAAATTGTCATATGATCTTTAAGCACGTGACTTGTATTTTTTAGTAGTATTAAAAGATATGAGAAAAATTCTATTAAAAAATACATGTTATTAAAAAAAAAAAAAAAAAGTGTTTCACATGCTAAAGAACACATTATAATTTTATAGACCGGATGGGAGGAATTTCTTCCAACCTAATTTGAAAGAAATCTTAGCATTATTCTTGGAATACTTCGATTGCTCACAAGGCCTTCAAAATTTCGACAAAAAAAAAATCCATAATAATTATTAAATTGATAGAAAAAAAAAGTGCATTTGATACTTATCAATCTTACCACTTCTCCTTTTAGGTATAACTCAAACACTCCCCTTTTTCTTTCTTTTTTATACTTTTTTTTTTTTAATTTTTTTTATTCAAATAAGGAAAAATGGGAAAGGATTAAAAGAGAGGGTCGTTGTCACTCATAATATGAATAGAGTTAAGAAAAAAAAAAAAAGTGTAAATACTTCCAAACATAATGTGAAAAACGGCCTGTCTAGCGACAAGGTGTGCACAAAAATTGGCATTTCTGAAAAACTTCAAGGCTGTCCAAACAGGAAAGAAGAGAAGCAAATCCTGGATATCAAATATCACTAGCGCCGAGACCCACTAAAAAAAAAGCAGGGGATTCTTGATGGCAATAACATTCAGGAGAGAATCACTTTCAAGAATCAAAGATGGGCAACCAAAAGAAATAGCAAGGGAAACTGCCAAGAGCCGCATGGGCTTGGCGGCCAAGATGCGAACCAAACTTCCCTTTAATAAGTGCAATCTAACATATGCAATTCTTCACTTTCAATGGGAGTGAGAATAGAGTTTCGGTTCAAAATCAAAACCATATATTATAATACAATCATAAATTATTATTTGTCCAAAAAATTAAGAAAGAGTGAATTTGATTACTTAATCAATATTTTGACAATTAATACTGATGCATTGTACAACAATGGGAAAGAAGACAGGAGCAATGAAGAAATGGACAGATGACAAAAAGAAAAGCTGAATAAATGATAATGAGCTGGAAATCCAAATATACAGACTGACCATTTCTGGAAAGAGCTATAACGATTCTCTGCTTTTATTCAGTAGTATGAATATGAACAAAATTTTAACAAAAGTAGATAATCTACAAAGCGTACATTCTTTTCCTATAAAGGGTATATAACAACTACCATTCAATTCTCAAGATCATAGTTTACAATACACAACGTGTAGCTAAATTTCTAAAACAAATTGACATGACAATACCAACTTCACTCGAGAGAGGCAAACATGTATTGGTGCTACTTTTCTGGATGGCAAGACAGGCTTAATGCTGGTTTAATGGGTAAGTTAGCACATCAAACTTCTTTTCCCTGCTCAAAATAATGTGATAAAAATGGAAATTAAAATAGTTCAATCCTAAACAATCACTGTGGAAATGCTGGAAGTTGCATTGATCTTCAGTGAGTGCTCAGGGACATAGGCAAGACCTGTTATGCCAGAAAGTAAATTTCCATAAGAACTTCAGCACTTGTGGTTAGCTTTTTGGATTAACATTTGAGAACTATCAGAAAAGTACAGCCGTTTCTAGGTAGCAACAGTAAGAAGTAATAATAGAATTACAGAAAGTATGTTTCTAGGGAGCAACAGGAAGAAGTAATCATAAAACCAGTCGAGAGCTTTCCAGTATGCAAACCCTCCATTGCTAACATATATTAGCCTGCAACAGATACAAACTGCTTGGAAAACCAAACAACCAGAGCCAGTAGATGAGGACAGGTCACAGATAAGAACCTTCTAGAATCCATGACAGAACACAGCTATATGAGAGTGTGTGGGGTTGGGGGTGGGTTTGTGTCTTTAGATAATGCTAAGCTGTAGCTCCATCTATGCAGAGATTCTTTGAAAGCCAACAATGGTCATGGTATAAGCAAGAAAAAGCATCCCTAAGCATTTACTGAATCTTTAACTCTCCAATCATTAGGTGAGGACTTCACATGGGTCCAACAGAAATGCATAAATAACTCATTTCTTCTGACAGCTCGAGCATACAGGTATGAAGAAATCAAACAATGAAAATAAACAAATCGATACCTTTCTCCTTGACATCAATTTGTAAGGTGTCCAATGTAATTATGCCATCAGTCAATGGAAGCAGCTCAAGCTTGATGGTTGCCGTAGATTGAGAAGGAACAGATCTGATGCGACCATAGTAAAATGTAATTATCCTCATTATTTTATTTATATATATATTTACACAGACACACACACATGTATGTATGTATGTATTTGGTGGGGGCAGAGAGAGGGAGAGGAGGAAGAAGAAGAAGAGAGGCATACCCTAATGGAACTCTACTCTGCAGCCACAGATGCGTACAACCCAGACCAGTACTTGGAACAACATCAGATGAAGGAGAAGCTTGCTTATTCAAGGAAACTGACCGAGCTCCAACGTCACCATTCTGTTTCTGATTATCCGACAGAAGAGGCGCTGAGCTCAGCCTTTGCATAGCACTACTACGTCTGTCACCACTAACCCTACCTGTTAACTCAGAAAACCCAGCAAATGGACTCATTGGTGTTGATGGTGAGGAATTTAAGGACACCACAGAAGGAAGAGAAGTAAATGAGGCTGGAGCAAGAACTGTCAAAGTAAGAGCTTCAGATGTCAAATTTGAAGCCTGAAGAGTTAGGACCTGAGAATTTGAACTAGTCAGACACAAACTAGTTATAGTAGCATGAGAAAAAGATAGGGAGCCTACAGAAACTGAAATAGATGAGTAATCAAATTCATATGAAACCTGAACAGGAAGCTGAGAGACTCCATTGGGGCTGGGAGATTGTCCTGACATTTCAGACGCAACAGAGATCATAAGATCCCTTGAGATACGGGGTCGCCATTTTGTCGGCTGCTTGAAAAACAACCTTGACTCTACATTTAACAGAAACCATCAGATAAAAATAGCAATAATAAGAAACAACTGTTTGTAGTTTTCCAGAAGACATGGCAAACTAAAAGCAATATAGATACCAGTGTAGTTGCACCGACATGACACCATAATTGCATACTGATCAGCAGTCGAAGCAATCCTCTTTCCTTCAATGGTTTTGGAGAGAACGCGCAAACTTGATGCTACATTTCCAGATGATAGTTGTGACGACTGTGAGCTTCTTTCACCATGAGCCTTGAGATTCTTCAACATAGAAGTTGCAGGTTTAAGAATAAAAGAGTGCTCTTCGCCTCTCCTGTCATGAGGAAAATATTCAAGGCAACATATAAACTTGCAACTCAAATACAAAATTAAGATTCTTTCCATTTACACACCACTTCCTAGACACTATAGGAATATCTATATTCTTTCTTTCAATTGACACGCATATGCAGCCATATACAATTTTTACAGCAATATGGACAAATCCGGAATTATGCAATTTGTTACACTCTTTATTCACGATTAAGTTGACATCAACATGCCATAAATTACCTCTCACCATGCACAGGAAACAACATAAAAAAAGGGGTGAGAAATCCTTGACACATCCAGCTCATATGACCCAAATCCAATGTAGAATTAAAAGGTTTTGGAAGACCTTTACCATGTTTAGATTTAGTTGGTTCGCTAATTAGGGCCGCGGTTCGTATAATACACTTATTTGTGTTGCTTTGATATGGAATACAATTACATATGTACATATATACACATAAGAACAGATCTTATATATATAAAAACACCTAAAGTTAATCAATGACAACTCTATATCTCCTTTTTTTTTTCCCCCTTTATCTTCCATATAATTATAATTTTAGCCAAACATCCCCTCTTCATTCAACAATGATGAACACAGTATGTTCGGATCCCTTGTTTTGAAGACTTTAACATGTAAGTACCACGAATCAAGATGCATGATCTCACCTGTGGCTCATAGGGTGATTAGGGGAATCTGGTAACTCTGGATCATAACTGCCTTCTATTCATTTATGTATACTTCTTTGGTTTTCTTGCTGAATCAATTTGAACCAAGTTGAAATACTTAATAAACCAATGACATGATCCCACCTATATGATCCAGTGTCATTTTTTTTCCCTCGCGGGGGAAAAATTTACCTCATGAAACTACTTGACCACCGACCAGTCACATCACGCAAATGTCCTCCACCTTTTCAGTACATCTCTTCTCTCTCTCTTTCCTCTTCTTAACAACTGAGCAACATATAAAAAGGTTTACAGAAGGTACTTTCTCTAGATCTCAGTCCTCTAATACTTGTCACTTTGATCTTGTTTAACATCAAATGAATAAAGCATTGTCACAAAGAGGTTTTCCAAACAGATGGAGCTACAGTTTAGCATTATCTACTTCCCATTGACTCACTCATAAAAAAGTTACAAAGATGAAACCAAGTTTAAAACATGATATACTCAAAACCTAAAAATTTCAAACCGTGGGGTTGGCAGCAAATCCACATTCAACACACCCATCAACAGATTGTGTACAATTTTTCTGTCACCTCCCTAGAGAGTTTAACAAGGACAGTAATACTGGTTAGCATATTTCAGTACAGCTTCAATGTCAAATTAATACTGCACGCAGCATTGCAGAAAGCAATCCATAACAAAGCAGGCAAACTATTCCTCCGTGATTGGCCCAATATTTAGCTGGTCTCTCTTACTTGTGTCTTCATGTTTCCATTTGTTTCTTTGTTTTAATTTTGTTAATGGATTTGAAATACATTTTCTAGTATATTACTTCCAATGCACTTGAAGAGGCTAAAAGGATGTATGTCTAACCAAGGGCCAAAATTGGAGGGTTGCTAAGGGCCTACTACAAAAAGTCTTTTGTCCTGTAAGAAGATTTTGCCATAAATATGAAAATTTCAGATTTGGAATCTTTCTTGAACCTAAAATTTCCTGCTTTGAGTTCCAATTTCATTCTTTGCTACCTTTTGTTTGTTGCTGTGCTAAATATAGCTCTTAAAAACTGATTATTGCATCTGCTGACTAGAAAAGCGGTGCTTACTGTGTGCATCAGCCAAACTCAAGGTAGTGCCCTTTTTGTTATGCCAACATCACCGTAGACCAAGACCTTTTTTGCATCAAGTTAGTACCAGATCTGCTGCATCATAATTTTATTACTTATCATGCATGTAACAAGGGCATCGTCCCTAGTAAACAAAATTTCCATATCAATCAGTTTTCATTACCCAAAATGTTTGGGATAGCCTACAAAATTATCTTGCATTTAGACAATGTATATCCACCATCAATAGCAACAGTGATATATCCGGGGAATACAGTACAAGAGCTAACAACACATAGTAAATTAAGATACCTAGAGTGAACAACAACCTGAGGGCTAGGTTCGGCAAACTGTGTTCATTTCCAGCTTCAATACATGCAATTGGTAATGATGAGGGTGGTCCATCTTTCAAAGCCTCCTCAAAAACAATTGTTATAGCATCTATGTATACCACAATATCTGGTGTATGTACTGGAGAAATGTTCTGCAAACAGAAATAGGGCAAAAACATAAACGCAAAACTCGACAAGTATCATTTGTACATGGTCTGGTCAAAATATTATATAAATTCTTGGGAAGAAGTGAACTTATTAAATGATTTGATTCAGTAGTAGACATCACTCACACCTTTACTTGAACGCATATAAGGTCATCTGTATTGCAGTCAGCAGCAAAAGAATGGATTTCTACAGGATGAATAATTTCAAGTTTTCTCCTCCACCTTCGACCTGGTATATAGATGCCCTCTAATCCACAACAAACAGAAAAACGTTCTCGTTCCAAAGCCACACCTCGGAAAGATAAAAGCTCTTCACTTCCAACTTGTTGACTCTTCGAAGGCTTCTGAGATGAGAACTGATCCCATTCTTCAAGGTCAAAGCTTGGCTTAGAACTGGAAGCTTTAACAGGTCCAGGAGGTGGTGCAGTATTTTGAGGTAGCGATGACATGGAGTAACTTCTAAAATGGCCAAAAGAAAAGAGTTGAGAGCCAGAAGAGGAAGAAAAAGTTGACTTTTGAGTTGAGTTACCAATTCCTGAAGTGGAACTTAGAGGAGGGGGAGATAAAGGACGAGGTGGAGGGACAGTGTTATCTAAGGGAAGCAACCATTTTAACAGTTCTCCACATGGATCCTGATTTGCACGAACAGAGTTGTCTTGACTTTCAGAAGACAAATTTCTGTCCTGATATTTCTCAAATTGAAGAATTTCAATGACAGGGTCTCTCAAAAAATCAACACCAACATTCACCTGTAAAAGCACCTGCATCCTTCCAAACAATAGATTAAGCTGAGAACTGGTACTCCAAACAACTGGAAAATGCAGCAATGTGCACCAGGAATACAAACATTCATCACTGAACAGTTCTGAGAGTCAAAATATAGGATAAGCAATAAGCTGTTATAAAACAAAGCAGAAGCAATGCAGCAAATACCACCTCACTTAAACCTACATATTTATGTTGCAATAGTTTTTACAGTCATAAACGCTGGTTACAATCTAATTTTTATACAAACTAGGATCACCCAGGTTTTCCCCCAGTAACATTTTGCAGCGAGCTGAATATCTTAAAGTGCACGTGACTGGAAGTGACATAAAACTAATAACTCATAACAAGGTTCTGTCAAACTGAGTTCCATACATCAGCCGCTTTATGTTTTTCTATACAAATATAATCGAACATTAAAGAAGACTACAAGCTGTAGTGGAGGAATTTTTTCTTTTGATAAGTACATCAAATTCAAAGAAAGCACAAAGGAGCGTAACTCAAGCACATAGAAAGTATATAAGAGAGACCCCCAATTAGGGAGAAAAAGAAGAGCACAAAGTCTAGAAAGTCCGCAAAGCTAGAAAAGCGAGGGCTATTTTACACCGCCATCCAAGCATTAAAGAGATTTGAACATAATGGCTCCAAGCTGCAGTGGAGAAATGAGGATTATAATTTCCAAACATTTTTTTTTATACTGTGATTGTAACTGCCAAACTGAGTTAGGGGGGAAAGCAAACAAAAGAAAAAAAGAAAAGAAAAAAGAAAGTCTTAGCTTGATCCTGGAGCAGGATCTTGTCTAAATGATCACCAAAACATATCAAGACCAACTAGCAGCAAATGGTGGCCTGTTATGACAGAAAATTTACTTCCTTAAGTTTTAGATTCTAGCTAGCTTAGTGATATTAATCAAAAGATTCCATGTGATCAATAGGCTCCAAAGCAGACCCCAAGTATGGCAAAATTATAGTTGAGTGCTATCTCCACCAAACTATAAATTTTGATTGCTGCTGTTATATGCTGATTGAACTATAAACAAAACTGAAATGCTCTTCACTCATACCATGATAAATTACAGGTTTTTTTCATGAGCCTCTTGTTCATTATAAAGGTCCTCCTCCTGTCTAGCCCTTCCCTAGTTCTCTAATTATTTAGCTTTTGTCAAAAAATTCATTATATAATTCTATGTAGCTTTTCTCAAAATAATCAATCAATAACTTATAGATCTTCAGCATGATGTAGGGATTTTTCTAAATGCAAGACAGCAAAGAGATTATTCGTGACTTGACCCCGAAACATTGATTCCATAAAAATCATTAACAAATCTAATATACAATTGAAAAACTAATTGGATTTGAATGATATTTATGGAAAAATAATTGTTATTCATGAGGTGCAACCAAAGTGCTGAGCTGGCTCACACAGGAAACATAACAATAGAAAATTTTGCATCATAATAGCAAGACAATAGCTACAGAATATAACAATAGCTATAGCTATAGAATGTAAAGCTCAATATAAAATAACAAGTTAGCAGCTTCAAAATGTGAAAATAACAATAGCTACAGAATATAAAGCTCAATATATAAATCCTCACATTTGCATCACTGACAGAATGCTTCCCATGACCATAATAAAACATCCGGCATATCAGATAGAAATATTGAGCATAAGTTACACTATCATCCAGCTCCTAAATGCTATATTAGCATATATGAATATGCACCATGAATTCTATACATGTAAGAGTAACTAACATGCACAAAAAGATTCTAGTCAGTACAAAATAAAACATATTCTATGTCATTAATAACCTAGAAGTTTGTGGCACATACCACTATGTCTCCATTAGAAAGAGAGCAACACTTAATACAATTTCTTGCCACTCCACCAGAAACATTAGCATCAAAATTTCCTCTATCAATAACTGCATTAAAATGAGAGATGCTTTTTGCAGTTTTTTGGGTTCCATTCGCTGTAGAATCCTGACCATTCATCTCCAAAGATTCTGAAGATTTCTTGTGAGAACCTTTTTTTGACCATAGTGGCTCACCTGAATCCGCAATCCTAACAAAAAAATGGGAGTTCTCAAACCTTTGCAACAATGTCTCTGTCTGTCTCCTGTGATCTTCCATTCTTAGAAGGGATTCACTAGCAGAAAAATCCTTTACAGGATCAATCTTTTCTTTTGATAGCTTTTCACCATTCTTATCTATATCTTGACCATCAGGACTTCGGCCTTCTCCAGACACTGAATTTGTTCCATCTTCTATGTTTCCATTTTGTTTCTTGGGGCTTTGTCCAATGCCATTCTTACTCATTACTGCAGCAACTTTAAATGGAGTAATAATTTCGGTATCCTGTTTATATGCTGACAAGCATGCCAAGATATGAATTTGTTCACCTGGATAAGAAATAGAATTCAGGTCCCATGTAACGAATGCAACATCTCCGTCAAGGAAAAAGAACTAATGCATGTCAGAAGTGAAAAAAGTAAAGAGAATCAAGAAAGAAAAAAATACCAGGAAAAACAAAGGAGCGGTCCATTGAGCGTAATGAATGAATATCTAGTGCATCATTCCAATTGTCAGGTAATTCCTCTACAAGAGCAAACCAGGCATTAGATATACCAAAACAGAGAAAATTAATTATGAAGAGAATCTCATACAGCACATCATAGAACAAGCTATAGGAAGACTTGAATGAAACTAATCTCCAACATAATTCACAAAATAATAAAAAAAAAATTTAAAAAAAAAAATTGGAAGATGTAAATCAAGCATTTGAGTCAAAAACCAATGTCAGGAAATCCTTATCTTTGTCATAACAACATGTATATAATCCCCATCAACCTTGTTACCATAAGAATGCACTGATATTCTTTAAAAGACTAAGAGAAGAGCAGCTATCTTTTTGATTTTTAGCCTTTGAGATAGAGAGGGGAATGGTCAACAGAATACCAACTCTCCCCGTACTAATCAAAACCATAACCAAACCCACCATCACCATCCAGCTACCAACTGAGCCCAATCAACTTATTGCCTATATTTGCTGATAAAAACTTTGTAATTTATCATTCATTCAATTATTTCCTTCCCTATTAAAATTAATTGACTTTTCAATTTGTTCTTGATTTCTGCATGCATCAATCAGAACTATATGCACAAAATGCATGTAAATGTCTGCATCTGATCATATCACTTGATAAACCAATACGCATGTTTACTAGAATTGCAACGACATACTATATGGAATGGTAATGCATCCTTCTTCTTCAGAAACATCGGAGTGCTTCACTACAGTAGAGGACTCGTTTTTTCCATGTGGATCTCCAACGCTGCCATTTTCACCTTCACCTCCAACAGTCCCTCCACTGCGATCTTCAACCGCGGAATACCGCGGATATGGATCTTCAGCTATAAGACCCTCCAAAGTTGCTGCAGGTTTTGACTTAAAATGTGTATCCGCAAGAGATTCATTTGTAGACGGCTGTTCTGCAGCTGCATTTTGAGCAGGCCGCAGCAGAAAATTCATTGTCCCAAAGATTTATCTGCATAATCAAAAATTTAATCTTCATAATTGCAAGGTGGGAATCGCAAACCAGTGTTATAGGATATGTGTATTCTCTTCCATAGATACTAGCAAAGTAAATACCACATATTCAATCATATAACAAAATAAAGTACATAATCATTAACCCCAAGAATAAAAAATAGAGTAATTCTAAATACTCAACTCCCATCCCATTTCCATCTAACTGGGTTGATGTGATCATGCCCATCAACCATTGGATTTTTTTCTTTTTTTAATAAAAGCTAATTTAATGACTGATGGTACATCAGCCCAGTAAGATGGGAGTGGAGTATGTATCATTACTCTAAAAAATTATTCGAGAATATGTGCAAACCATCAACTATACGCAAAACCACAACCATAAAGAAGCTCCTCACGTAAAAAATTTCCATCGACATACCAATTCTCACACCAAACCTAAATCTCTTCTCCCTCGCCTTCAAGAATCTTCTCACACGAGACTCCCCGTGTAAATTCCAGCACTTCCTCATTCACCGGAATTTGACACATTAGTTTCTAATAAGCGCCCTTACTTAGTGGCCACCACGAGAAAGAAACCAAACAACAACTACGTACAGAAACAATAGGAATTAAAAATTATTGTCCACCTAATCCAACAGATTTTGAGCTTGGAATAAGCAGCAAGAGCCAGTAAAACTCTCACACTCGCGCATTTTCGTAATTAGGCAAATAAACAACATTCAACCAAGAAAGAAATCCAAATTGATACGATCAAGACATTCCTGCACTCAATCCATCCTGAAGTTATCAAATCCAAGACCATTATCGAGAGAAATGAGAAACAGGAAACGCAAATTCAATTTTCAGATTGTGATCCAAATACCTTTGATTTCAATCAGAAATTAATACGTGTAGACGATGACGAGAAAATAGGGTTTTTTAAAGGGTTACCTGGTCGGAGATCACGTGGGAAAGACCGTTTGCCTGTGAACTGAGGTAGAGATCCACCCGTAGGAAAAGCTCTACTCTCTGCTTCGATCTGATTCTGACACCATGGATTTTGTAAATTTGGGGCTCCGTGTGGTTGCGATCGGGTCGTTTTGTTTTTTCGAACCCGACCAGAACTGGACCGTTGGGCTTTTGCAGCGAGCCCAACTTAACGCACCCTTTGATCTCCAATGTGGCAATGCCTAAACATGCACCGTCGTCGTTTCGTTTCGCCTCCCCACAGTTAATGAGAGCGTGATAATGATTTAGGGTTAAAAATAATTTTTTTTTAAATCAACCATTAAATATTTATAGTTCACATGTAGGAAAATAAATCTAATAATTAATCATAAAATAAAATAATTAGAATTGTAAAAAAATTATGTAAGAGTTATGCAAATAAACATATCATTTCTCATTTTACATTCATCTCATTTCTTTAGAATATGCAAATATATAAGGCTATAAGCAAAAGAGAACTATACATAAAGATAAAATATATATATATATATATATATATATATATATATATATATATATATATATATATATATATATATATATATCTTCTCGAGTAATTTTATATATAATCTGTTTGATCTCTTTATAAAGGTAACGTGGTGTAGTTTTTTAAACAAAAATATATATTTTGCATTCACCAAATGCTATAAGGATCACGCTACATCAATTCTAAAAAAATAAAATAATAGTATATAGCATTACTTGTGTTATCTCTTAATAAATTTGTCCTTTTCATTGACAGTTGACTATACATTTGTCTTTTTAAATAATTACTTAAATAATGAATGTTAATATAAAACTGAAATAACTGTTTTAAATCTCACATCTCTTTCGCTTTCTCTATCATATTTAAATCAACTATTTACAAAAATAATAAGTCGTGTGAGATATAACTCTTCGTCGCATTGCTCATGTTGCAATGCGGTTCTTTGTCTAGTTTTAGAGATTTTTTTTTTTTTTTTTTTTAAATAATAATAAAAGTAACAGTAAAAGTTGTCATGTGAACAAAGGTGATAAAAAGCTGTGTATCATATCTCAATTTTAAAAGTCCTTCTTATGTCTTTCAAAAAAAATGAGAGAATAATTTTTGTACATCACATTACTCTACGTCAATCCTACACTAAGACATATAGAGTGTGAGACCCATGCATGTGGGTTCCATGTACATGGGTCTCACACCCAATGTGTCTTGGTGTAGCATTGATGTAAGATAATGTAATGTAGGAATAACACATCTAAAAAATAATGTGGCTTTTAAAATCAACATCTGATCAAAATTCAATAATGATCAATACCAAACCCAACAATGATTTTGAAAGTCACCTTATTTTTTTAGGGACACAAGAGAAACTTCTAGCATTACTTATGTCATATATATCTAAGGTCTTTTTTTTTAAAAAAAATAAAAATAAAAAAAAAATTGTTAAAATTGTACACAAATTGTATAAAAAATAGGATCCTAATAAAAAAAGAGAAATACTATAGGTACTTATAAACCTTTACAAAGTGAAGCTTACAAACTGATGTGGTGTCCTATATGGAATAAATGTTAAATCACAAAAATGCCCTTCTCTCCTCCGATCATCGTTCTCCCCTCCAGTTGCCGGTCGTCAACTTCCATATCCTGTTCTCGAGCTCCAGTCGCCGCCTGGTTGTTTGGACCAGCCAAATCGGCCAGATTTGGGTTCCCCGACCAGATCTCTCAACCAAGCAAAACCCCCACCGAATTTGGGTTTCTGATGCAGGAGGAAATCGGACGCAACTATAGAATTAATTAATCTATGATGTGGCGATGTGATTGGTTTGATTTAAGCAAGAAAGGGAATGGTCAACTACTCAAGAAGGAAAGAAGAGACCTTTGGCAAATTGTGATTTATAAGATATTCTCTATCGAGTTGTCAACATCCATCAAGAGAAAGACCAAGAAGGAAATAAGAGACTATCGACAAATCTCTTGATTCATCTTTAAATAATTCCCATATTTATATTACGTTGTCGTCAAGTAATATTATAGTTATTATTTTTTTCCCTAAAATATGGTCATTCTTTGGCACAAAGTATTTTCCATTAATTTGGAGATATTCTTTGGTACAAAGTATTTCCATATTATGCTTATTTGTATTTATTTCAAGTCTTAGGAGATTTATTAGGCTTTTCGGAATTTTGCTATTTTTGATAACTTTTCAGCTATATTAGCCCGGTTTGTGGGCGTTTTCCGATAGTTGTTGTTTATTGATAATTTTATCGAATTCAGAGTTTGTCTCTGTTTTTGGGGTGAATTTATTGCTTTCTTCCTTGCAAACTACTTGTTGATTAGCCTGCAGAATAATCGCTATTCTGTTCCGGCGTCAGTTTCCAAGCTGGATCTCTCAACCAAACAAAACCCACGCTGAATCTAGGTTTACCGGCTGGATCTGGGTTTTCCAAAAGGACCAACCAAACCCACGCCGGTGTGCATGGGTTTCCGGATCTCTGGTTGGAAACCCACGCACACCGGCGTGGGTTTGTTGGATCTCAGAAACTCCTAACCCCAACCACGGGTTGCCCACATGCCATCCTCTCTCGGGATCTCTCACCTCTAGCCAGCCGTCCATCTCTCCCAAGCTCTCATCGCATGCTGTCCATGGCTTTCGGGAATGGAAGCTATGTACATGGCCTTCGAGAATGGAAGCTACGAGAACGGAAGCTACGACCGTCCACCTAGATTTAGTTTGGACGTGGAATCTTATGTCTATTTTTTTCAGTTAATAAAAATGTCACATGCATGCCATGTCAATTTGTAAATTTTTTTTGTAAGAGTTTGTAAGTACCCTTAGCATTTTTTCAAAAAAAAGAAAAAAAAACCTTAATACACGTAGGCTCACCTAATCATATTAGTCATTAGTGTAGATAATTATCCGCTGGTGAGTCAGCACGGGACACGTGGGAACGCGGCGATGCGCGCCTTGCGCGGTCCTACAAATTTTTTATTTATCGGGTTTGTCCCAGAAATAATCGGCTTTCATAAAAGTGGACGGCGCGGGATGACTCGAATTGGATAAGGATCAGCGTCGATTCCCGTCTCCTGTGTTTGTTTCTCATTTTTGTTTGTACTTTGATTTGTTGTTTCCCTCCTCACCATTGAATTAGTTTACCAGCGCTGTATCCGACAGAAATTGGGGGGTCGCTCTACTGGTTTCCTGTGGATCCATATATAGGTAAACCAGGCTGTACTTTCTTTACGCCCGGGTGAAAAATGTAATTTAACAGGGACTTATTAAATGCTTTGAAGCCCATCAATAATTAAGGAAAGTTGGGGTCCACGTGTACGTGTACATGATTGGGCACGAGTCATGTCATTAGTAGCCCATTCGAGGGCGACCTATTTTCATGTGGAGAAATGTTAAAGATGAGTCTTTCATCCTCCTTTTATCACCCTCTTTTTTTAAAAAAAAATGATTTTAAAGAAAAAGTTGTCTTTGATGTCACATCAGAGACAACTTTTTAATAAAAATCAATTTTTTTATTAGCAAAGGAGGATGAAGGGAGGATGAGAGACTCATGTGTAGAATGACTCTTTCATGTGCTCTAAGCCTCAAAGCTGGACCAGTTAAATCAAAATGCGACGCTAATAGTAAATAGTTAGAGAAAATTTTGTTTGCACTAATAAAAATATATTAAAAATAAAGATAAAAATTACATGTATTTTAAATACATATTAATTTAATAAACTGAATTAAAAATTTTACGAATTTTCACAAATTTAATACTTACCATATTCTTATTTTTTACAAAACGAAAAGTTGAGTTTGACACATTTTTTTTTTATTATTATTTTCTCGTAACAAATAAAAATTTTGGACGCAATAATTGAGCTAAAATTTAGGCCTTTACCCAGTTTTACAAGAAGCTGAAAACCATGGAATGAGAGAAAAAAAAAAACAATTATAAAAATGGACTGTGAAGGATAAGACCAAAAAAAAAAAAAAAAAAAATTGAAGAGAAAAAAAGAATGATAAAAATCTTGAAAATTTGTGTGACTCTTGCAGAATCTGCGTTGTTCTCGTCCGTGTTCTTGCTGCGTAATTTCTCTGGCATTCATTATCAACCGAAAAGCGATTGATGGGCATTTCTCGACTGTCGCCGCCCCCATTGAGTACCACACACACACACACACACACAGATATTTTCCAATTTTCGTCTCTAATTGAAACGGGTCCAGGTTCGAGTTCACTGTTTTAGCTCACTCTTCCAGGAGATGGTACCTCTTCACGTGATTTTCTGTCTTAGCTTTTCATCAAATCGAATTTCACCTTGTTCATGTGCCTCTCAGAGAGAATCACCCAGAAATATATGGCGTTTACGGTGACAATCACTTGGATTTCTGGGTGATTTGCTTCTTTCTTTCTCCGTTTTGATTCCATTTTTCTGGTGGGTGTCTTTGAGTTCTGGGTCCTCTGCTTAATTGGGTTTTCCTCGAAGCACACGTGGTTGGGTACCACATGGGATTGGAACCAATCGGTACACCGAGGAGAACTTTAGAATTCATGCAACTGGTAGTAGGTACCACATGGCTCTCATAGAACAGTCATTGAACCGGCGCTACTCGCTCTTTGTCCGCGAAGAACTCGACGAATTGTCTGAGAGTTTCACAATAACTGACCCCAGTATCTCGGGCCACCCCATCGTGTTCGCGAGCAGCGGGTTCCTAAAAATGTCGGGGTACTCGAAAGAGGAGGTGATCGGCAAGAATGGCAGGGTATTCCAGGGCCCCAGGACCAACCGAAGGTCGGTTATGGAGATTCGGGAGGCGATTCGGGAGGAGAGGCCGATACAGATCAATTTGTTGAACTATCGTAAGGACGGGACACCCTTTTGGATGCTATTTCATATGAGCCCAGTTTTTAGCAAGGATGATGGCAGGGTGACTCATTTCGTGGGAGTTCACGTGCCGATTTCGCCGAAGCCGAGGAGGTCGAGTAGTGAGGTTGGAAGAAATGGGGTGAATTTGTGTGAGGATGGGTCTAGGATGCGAGGTGACATCGTGTTTGGGTCGTGTAGGAGGGAAGTGTGCTCGGATTCGTTGGTGGAGTTGGGTCGTATTTTGGATTTGGAGTCGGTCTTGGATTCTGATAGTAGAGGTTTGTTTATTTATTTGTGATTTAATTGATAATTAAGATGAGCTTTACTTGGTTAATGGAATTATATTGTGCTTGTGATAGTGTATTAATGTTCACTCTGGTTGCTGGTTTTAGTTTAATTAATGTGCAAAATAGCTGCAGTGTTTTTAATCTTCCTTCCATTCCCTCCGCTTTCTATTGCAACTTCTCTATACTTGTTTTAGTATATAGTTGCAGGTTGGTTTTGCCAGCTTGTGCTTGTTTTAATTGCGAATTTGTTCGATCTTGGGTTGTGTTTGGTTCTGTCAGGCCTTTTTTTCCCTACCAATTATTTTAGATGAATGGAGCTCATGCAGTTTGCTGCCCTATCTTCTATTCCATAATGTGCCTTTTCATGTAGTTTCTTTATTGCTTTATTAGTGTGCACTTGGTTAAGTTCTTAATTGGCGATGTCTTGGTGTGGTGCTTAATTTTTGAATGTGTAGCGAGCTCTCTTTTTCTTACCAAGCATTATGATTTTATCTTATCATCTTGACTGTTTGCCTGCATATATACGGTTGTTACCCTGGCTTGATTGTTCATTTATAATCATTGACTATTGATTATGTGGATGAATTTACACACTTTATTTATAACTCATCATTTCTAGATTTCTCTTTCATGTGTACTATGTATGTTTGTTCACATTTCTTTTTTATTTTGATTTCAGTTTCTCCTTCTCCATGCCCCCCCCCCCCCCCCCCCCCCCCAAAAAAAAAAAGAAAAAGAAAAAGAAAAAAAGTTGAGTAACTTCTGGTTTAGTTGTGTTCTGATTTACTTTGAAACATACAGGATTAGATATTGAAGAGCCATGTGAGGCAAGTGATCTAGAGAAGCAAAGAGCTGCAAATGCCATTGAGAACATCTCCTCTGTGCTAACCCGCTATAGCCAGTTAACAGGCAGATTGGTGTGTGAAAAGAGATGCTGCTTACCTGGGGCAGGCCTACTCAATTCATCCTTAATTATTTCTCTTGGTAGAATCAAACAAAGCTTTGTATTGTGAGTTGTTGCAGATTCTCATGTTCTTGCTTTATGGTGGATTCCGTCCATTATGAAGATTTCTGATGTCTTTAGTTTGTGTTTCCGGCAATATATATGTGTTGTCATTGCAGAACTGACCAGCACCTACCTGACATGCCTATAGTTTATGCAAGTGATGCCTTCTTAAGATTGACAGGTATTTAGAGCTTTATCAAACATATAACGTGATCAATTCATTACAATAAATTCCTCTAGATGATGCAGTTATACGCATACATTCAACAATCCATATATGCAATTACCTATATCAGTTGTTTACTTTTGTAGGTTATACTAGACATGAAGTGTTGGGGCGCAATTGTAGATTTTTAAGTGGGGTGGATACGGATCCCTCAACTTTATATAAGGTAACTCCTTTATTTATTTATATTACTCTTGTTTGATGATTTTGTGGCTAACTTTATGGATACTGAACACTCAATTAAATTCTTTGCTTATTGTTTGCCAGATGAAGGAGAGCATTCGAGTTGAGCAGGCATGCACAGTACGTATCTTAAATTACAGGTTGAAACTTAACTATACATGCAATTTGTTACAAGATTTGAACTTTAGTCATAAATTTTTTGAAAATAAGTTGATGTTTCCTTCTCAGGAAGGACAAGAGTTCATTTTGGAATTATCTTCACATATCACCTGTTCGTAATGCTTCTGGAAAGGTATTTTTTATATGCTAAGCTTTTATATACCTGGTAGTTTTTCATCTTGATTTGCTTTTGGCTTGATTGAAAGCAAGTAGGATCAATTTCATTGTTGTTCTTGTGTTTAAAGTTGAATTCTTATTAAACTTCTCAGTTGAAGTGAATTTATCAATAACATAGATTAACAATGTAGGTTATTGTTAGTTGCGGAAACTGGTTGACATTGTATATTCAGTTCAGTAAAGCTAGTTTCTGACGGATTCTTGTTCATGTATCATGATATTCTATTTTCTTATATGTAGTATTACCTGCAAGAAAATAATTTTGGGATTTGGTCTTTTAGGTAGCTGGTATATGAGGCTTGCTATGCTAGTGATGTCTGTCTCGTTTTGTTTTGCGTGCTAAATTTGAGTGAACTTATTTTCTTTCTTTCTTTCTAGTACTTATTCATCCTTTGGTGCTTGTGCAGTGGCTGTTTTTGTTGAATCTTTTGCAAAAAGGAGATTATTTATTCTTAATATATACAAAGTAGTGTTGCTATGTTTTCTAATGGATGGCTAAATACGATTGTTTTTAAGATTCTGAACTTAGATATTTATTTGTATTTATCTAATAATTGATTGCATTGCTATGCTTAGTAGGAAGTTACTGTGATTATTGCTATCATGCTTGTGTCAAATTAATGAATTTATTGGCACAAGAAGATTAAGTATATTAGATAGGGCTAGAGTTGAAAATTGTGATAAGGTCACCATGCTAGTTTTCTTGGTGTTCTATGACCAAACAAATGTCCAGAGGTTTTAGCTGAAGATATGGCATGTTTAATCTCTTAAAAAATAAACTTCAAGTAGTCTACTAAGAAGGCAATTTTTGCTGCTTTTCTTATGGGCCTTGATTTTCATACTCTATTTGATGATACCATCGTGATCATAGCTGGTGGTGTAGGACAAGAGAGGGAATGGTCAAATGGGTCCTGCTTGTTGGGTTAGAAACATGATTTTTGGTCTCCTATTTCAAAACTGTTCGTGAATTCATAGTTTTCTTTTCTTTATTACATAAATGGCTGGATTATTTTTTTCCCACCTAGGAAACACTCTCTCTCTCCCCCCTTGTATGTGTGTGCGTGCGTGTATTTTGGGTGAGGTGTGAAACTATCAATAAATCTTCCAGAATTACTCCACAAGGCTTTGGCCTGGCCCACCCAGGTGTAATATGCGGATGCCTAGCTGTGAGGCACTTCTTTCGTGATGGACTACTGTTACTAGACATTGATCCTTGAGCAATAAATTTTCGTTGGTTTTTACGTATAGTTGATAATGGTGATTGCTTCTTGTTATGTTAGCCAAGGGGAAAGCAATCAAAGAGAACAATAACATTTTAGATTCGAATTTCCAGCAATGTTCGCAAAATTGTAAATTTGGTTTTCTTGCTAATGACTACGTCTGATATGATATGATTGTGGAGAATGAAATGACTCCTTTTCCACTGTCATAATTCTGATGAGCAATTGTGCTTTACTGGATGAATGTTTGTACTCCTAACCTCTTACTATGAGTAGAAAATATTAAAATGATGTGTGGATTTAAGAGTACCCATTCACAACAACCACCTGTTCTACTTTTTGTATGTTGCTAATGGTAGTTCCTCTGCTAATTACACTATCACTGCTGAGTTTTACACCCATACCGCTTGCAAATTTGGCATCTCTTCTCTCTGTCTCTCTATCTCTCTCTACCAAGACGAAGACGACTTGTGATCGCCTTATACAGTTGTTAGCCTTATCTTACTTTGTTTATGTATGTTCAGATAGCATACTTTGTGGGTGTTCAGATAGAAGAAGGCTGCAAAGACCAGGACAGACATGGTCTGAGCCCTCAGATGAGGCAGCTTGGTGCTGTTGGCGCAGTAAAGGTAGCAGTAAGGAGTTTATCAATAGGCGCTGGTCCTTCGATGTCATAGGAGAACCTCTCTGCATTCTTTGCTGCTGATTGCTGTCATCTTAAATCATGCCTACGACCCTCCTTCAAATTGTAATCCATTATGTCATAGGAGAGTTGAAATGGCACAAAGTAGTAAAAAAAATGATTTGTCATACGAGTGGATCCCTGTTACATTCATTTGGTTTTATATATAATGCTTCAATATAAGGTTGAAACTTCGAATCATGTGTTTCAGTTAATGGGACTGACTAGATTTTATGATCAAAGCCTGTCGGATTTGAGATTGACAGATTGAATGATTCTTATTAGGTAAAGAAAGGCAAGTGTATCTGGAAACTGGAGATCGAAGCTACCTCTTCTCCTTTTAGGCCGTAGTGTTCGCATCTTTTTCTGGTATGATTTTGGGGACGCCCGCCTATTTACCGTTGGCGACGTAGGAAATTCTCTCGAGAATAACAGAATACGATTATTTTCATTTCAAATGAAATGTATCAGAACTTGAAGTTAGTAGATCTAACAATATATATATATATATATATATGATATTAATGTTGACGTTTTTTTAAAATATTCTAATAATTTTTATTCATTTAAATAAAATGAAAAGAGTCTTATTCAAAAAATAATTGAGCCCTTAGGGTGTTGGTGTAACAGGTGGATTCTTACAAGACAAGTGGGTAATCTCCTATACACGTGGCAGCACCATCTCCTATATACGTGGCAGCTATCGGTGGTGTGGAGAGGTGTTGCTTAGAAGCTGGGCAGTATTGGGTGATTTCAAAAGGTGCTTAGACAATGTCGTTTTAGTGGCTCTTTATCATTTGCATTTTATGCTTGTTTTTTGCGTTTTAGTGCAAGTCGGTGTAGGCCATTATATAAGGCCAGCTTAGAGAACGTTGAGGTATCTTTTGGAATTGTGAAGATTGAACTTAGGAGACTGCCATCTCGAATCGGCTTAGGAGACTCACCATCTTGAATCGGCTTATCAATTCAGTATAACTATAGTTCTTCATTCATTCAATCCATCTCTTCTCTCATTTCCATTTTATCTTCTACAAATTTCTGTTGATTTTCCATAACAAGAACAAGCTTGTTACAATTGGTATCAGAGCCCTAGATCTAAGGGAAAATTGTTTTGATCTTGTTCAAAGCCATAGATCCATGGATCTTCACAACTTTGATGGAAAGAATCTTTCGGTTTGGATGTTCCAGCTTCAACAATGTTTCATCTATTATAAAACTCCCAACGATCTTCACAAATACATGTTCGCTTCATATCACATGGAAGGTGAGGCTCTCGATTGGTTGGTCACAATGGAATGGGGTGGAATTTTTACAATGGATGCTGATTGGGAGAATTTTGTGCGACTCATTCACCTTCGATTCGGACAAGAATCAGGAGGTGGAAGCATGGGGAAGAAGAAGAAGATGCACGGTGCCGTTTTGAGCTAGACAAAGACTTCTTCAAAGATGGCTTAACAAGTTATGAGGTAAATTTTTCTTATTCTGAAGCTGGAGAAAACAAACAAGACCTTGGGAAATTGGTAACTTATGAAAGATGTGCGGAGAAGCTTCATTACAAAAGGCGGAATGAGAATGAGCTAGAAGGAAAACAAGAAAACAAGAGAATGAGGAATCCCGATATTGAGCTAGAAGAAAAAGATAAAGATAAAGACAAGTGGCATCCGAATGTTGAGAATGGAAGAACCTGGAAGCTGCCATATGTGAAGATAGGCTACTACATGGCAGTTGCAGAAATAATGCATCTTAAAGAAACTTTTACAAATGGACCATTATGCTGGGCTGAGCACATGTTCCTGGATAATGAAACTGGACTGGACCCTTTTGATACCAGTTGTGGGCAAGGAGCAGTGGATGAAATGGTTCCTTCATCAGAGTCACTTGCAACCAAGGATTACTCAAAAACTGTGATTTTTTTCTGAAGCTAGTGAGTTTGAAAAAAAGTTGGATACTGGAAATATAGAAGAAGTTGAATCATCTCTACGAGAGAGTAGTTGTTTAAATTATGAGGATGATGCACATGTTGTTTTCATTAAACATAGATGGCGTTGGAGATATCTTAAGGGTTGGGAAAGAGGCATTATGTTGAAGGTTGGGTGTACTGGTTTCAGAGGCAAGTGCCAGTTTCTGGGTTTGACGGGCTCGGTTGTTTTGAGGAGCGGGCAACTGTCGGATATCATAGCACAGCTTCAAGAATTGCTGAAGGGTGCAAATGAAGTTGAGGTGCCGCCTTACAAGTATGACACTCTAGTTCTTGCAGCTCATATTCAACAACTGGCTCAAGAGATTAGAGAGTTTGCTGTGTCCAGTCTGGTAACCATCTTCAATGGGGATTCTACACCAAATGGGAGTTATGCATCTTTCTTGGTGCCTGTTGCTGCACGTGGAACAATGAGATATTGCTACATGGGGTGGAAGGGTTGGTGGCTTCCTGATGTGGAATCAATTGGGTTTGATGTTGAATCAATCCAGCAAATGCTATATGGGTTGGAAGTAGAGATCGTAGTGGGTTGGCTCATTTTCAGACATTTTAATCATGGGAAGCTAAATTTAGCAGGGGCTGAAACCGTGGTATGGAAAGCTACCCATCGACTCTTGTGTAGCTTAAGGTACCGGTGGTGGAAATTTAGACGCAAGCTGCTACACGCTCAAGCTCTGCCACTGAATCAAGTCACTGAAGTGTTCCTTGTTCCTCAGTTTAATGGTGCAGATCCGGATCAACCAAGATTTTCGAAAAAATGGAAGCAACAACAAGAAATTGAAATTACCCGCCAACTGTTCGACGAACTTACTCAACCAAGCAGATTGGGGTTGATCGTTCCCAAATATGTCGTGGTGCAGAAATTTCAAGATAAGGATGAGCTTTATCAAGATGAAGAACGCGTGACAGTTACCCAAAAGAATGAAGAATTGAAGTTGCAAGAAGGTATGACCATCACATCTTTGAAGAATTTCCAAGATAGTGTTTGGCCTTATCAAGATGAAGAGGCGGTGTTTGATGGATTGCTGGAACGAGAGTTGGAATTAAGGAGTGATATGGTTCGGGAATCTTCACATCAGAGGCTTGACTTGGTTGATCTTGATGCACGCATTCAGCTAGCTTATCAAATGAAAGGACTGTTTTTGTGTTTCAATGGTCTTGTCTTCCCTTGTAAAGGGGCATCCTTCATCCAATTGCACACCTTGTGGGCAAGGTGTTCTAAAGAGGGGGGTATTGTAATAGGTGGATTCTTACAAGACAAGTAGGTCATCTCCTATACACGTGGCAGCACCATCTCCTATATATGTGGCAGCTATCGGTGGTGTGGAGAGGTGTTGCTTAGAAGCTGGGCAGTATTGGGTGATTTCAAAAGGTGCTTAGACAATGTCGTTTTAGTGGCTCTTTATCATTTGCATTTTATGCTTGTTTTTTGCGTTTTAGTGCAAGTCGGTGTAGGCCATTATATAAGGCCAGCTTAGAGAACGTTGAGGTATCTTTTGGAATTGTGAAGATTGAACTTAGGAGACTGCCATCTCGAATCGGCTTAGGAGACTTGCCTTCTTGAATTGGCTTATCAATTCAGTATAACTATAGTTCTTCATTCATTCAATCCACCTCTTCTCTCATTTCCATTTTATCTTCTATAAATTTCTGTTGATTTTCCATAACAAGAACAAGCTTGTTACAGTTGGGCGAAATCACTGCCGTATACCATCGTCTACCACTTTTCCCTGAAAAAATATCATGAAATTAATTGTCAATGTAAAAGTATTGAGCAACATTTCAAAAAGAAAGAAAAAAAGAAAAGAAAAAAAGATCTTATCATCAACGCAGTCCCAAAAATTAAAAAAGAAGAATAAATTATTAGAAAAATAAGAAAATAAGTTTTCAACACGTAAGAATAAACCCAAGCTGGAAAAACTTTCGGTGGAAAATTAATTAGCACCGTATATAATTTTAGTAGCATTCATAAAGGCCATGCAACGACTATAATTAAATCAAAGAGATAAGCATCTACTCCCAAATCTCCATCCATAAATGCAACTTGGAAAAATTCCGAAGGAAAGCCCTTTTTTTTTTTTTTTTTGTTATTATTATTATTATTTTTTTATTTTAGGATGAAAGCCATTTAAAATACTGAGAAATGATATAAATACTTTTTTTTTTTTTACACATTTTAATTTTAAATTTGCCATTAAATTTATGAGACTAATTAACATTGAATTTCATAAATTCAATAATAAATTTTTTAAAACTTGATTGTACGTGTGAGATATATGCTTTCCATTTCTCTGAAACATAATAAATATAGGGAATGTATATCATTTATCATGTCTAATAAATGATATTAGATAAATCATAATAAATGATAATAAATGAACGTGAAGAAATATTGGTATTTTAAACACTCAAACCCGCTCTTTTCTATTCTCACACAACCAAGACCAGTAGCTAGCATATAATTACCATAATACCACGCACAAAGAAAGCCCAAGAACCCCCGAGCATGGCGTCCAAGAACCCTTCTTTACTCTCCTTTCTACTCTCTGTGATAACGTGTTCGTCTCTATTCGCTGTTTGTTCATCGTTGGGCGTTCATTTTCTGACGCTATCTCCGCCATGGATGGGCGGCCAGTGGTTCCTACTCAACTCCAGCATCGGCGTCTCCGCCATGCACATGCAGCTCCTCAAGAACAACAAGGTCGTCATCTTCGACCGCATGGACATGGGACCCTCCAACCTCTCTCTCCCCAGAGGCCGCAGCTGCATTCACAGGCCCAACAAGACCCTAGACTGCACCGCCCACTCCCTCTTATACGACGTCGCTTCCAACACCCTCCGTCCCCTCCTGATCAAGACCGACACGTGGTGCTCCTCCGGCTCCGTCGACCCCGACGGGACTCTAATCCAAACCGGCGGGTTCACTGACGGGGAGCGCGTGGTCCGCAAGTTTACCCCCTGCGACGATAAGGCATGCGAGTGGAAAGAGCTCCCCGGAGGCCTCCAGGACCGCCGGTGGTACGCGTCCAACCAGGTACTCCCCGACGGGCGCGTGATAATCCTTGGAGGTCGCCAAGCTTACACGTACGAGTTCTTCCCAAACGACAGGTCGCCGAAGAGTTACTACATGAGGTTCCTGAGGGAGACGACGGACCGTTACGGCGACGAGAACAATCTTTTCCCGTTTCTGCATCTCTTGCCGGACGGCAATCTCTTCGTCTTCGCTAACCGGAGGTCGATCTTGTTCGACTATAAACGAAACTGGGTCGTGAAAGAGTTTCCTCTTATACCCGGCGCGTACAAGAGGAACTATCCGAGCACCGGGTCTTCAGTGTTGCTCCCTCTGAGGTTGAACGGGACTGGGTTGCCCAAAGCGGAGGTGATGGTATGCGGAGGTGCACCGCGCGGTGCTTTTAACATGTCGGATAAGAAACGGGTATTCGTATCCGCGGCTAATACGTGTGGGAGGCTGAGAGTGACCGACCCGGAGCCCCGGTGGGTCATGGAGAAGATGCCGATGCCTCGGGTCATGTCCGACATGCTACTGTTACCCACTGGTGACGTGATCCTCATCAACGGTGCAATGAACGGGACAGCTGGCTGGGAGGACGCCACCAACCCGGTTTACAGCCCGGTTATCTACCGACCCTACGAGCCCGACCCGAAACGCAGATTCGTGGTGCTCAAGCCGTCGAGGATCCCCAGGATGTACCACTCCACTGCCGTGCTGCTCCCAGATGGCAGGATATTAGTGGGCGGGAGCAACCCTCACAAGAAGTACAACTTCACAGCGCAACCTTTTCCAACGGATTTGAGTTTGGAGGCTTATCACCCGTATTACCTGTATCCACTTGTCTCCCCCCTGCGCCCTTCGATCTCATCGGTGGAGTCGTTGGGGAGCAACGTATCGTATCGGCAGGTGTTTGCGGTGACATTCGTGTTGAAGGTGTACCGGCCGGAACGGGGGATCGATGTGGCGCTCATAGCGCCGCCGTTTAACACTCACTCGTTCTCTATGAGCCAGAGGATGGTTGTTCTGGAGGTGGTTGGACTGGAACAGTTGACCATCTTTACTTTTAAGATTACGGTGATGGGGCCCCCAACTAACACTGTGGCCCCACCTGGGTACTATATGCTTTTCGTTGTCCACGCTGCAATTCCTAGCCACGCTGTCTGGGTGAAGGTTGAGCAGTGAATAATGACATATTAATAAAAAAGTGAACGGATTAGTTCACTTGATTGGCACAATTTGTAGATGATCGAGATCAGACGTACAGGAAGACTTGGGATTTAAGGCCTTTTTTATGATGTTTCTGTATTCTCTGGTTCTTGATTTTCTTGATTTATTTCATTTCGGAATCGGCCGTACGTACGTAATGTAGATGCTCGTTACGTTTACAAGGCTAGCTTCTATAAAGAACAAATAAATAATTTATTAGTTTAATTAAGTGCATAATTAGTATAATATGTTTGAAATAATTTATTTGATAATTCGATATATATATATATTTTGCAAAAGGAAGAGATCCGTATTGTTGTAGGATCATGAGAAATACATATAAAATTAATTCCATTTACTAAACACCGGTTTCGATGGAGTACTTTGAAGGAAATTACTGTTTAAATTGTTTAAATTAATTCTTATAATGACTAACTGAAAGTTATATATATGTTTAAATTGTTTAATGGGCCAACAATACACTTTTCTTTCTATATATATTTCTCTCATTGATCTTTCTACGCCAAGATTTGAAAATAAATTTGCCCTTATTTCCGCTCGATCGATCTACAGCCAACAGGTCTTTGGGAAGTAATAATCTCACAGATGAAATTCATGCTGGGATCTACTTTGCAAGCCCATTGGGAATTCGGGCCTCTCTTTTTGTCGAATCATGAATGGTCCGGGTGTCATTTGGGAACCTTGAGAGGTGCAGGTAGTGTTGAAAATGCATATGGGTATAGGTTTATCAGTAATATTCGTATCTGCATCCGCATAATATGATTATTATTTTTAAATATTCGTATCCACACACATAATGTGATTGTTATCTGTATCCGCACGGTTATTAAATGTGGTTATTATCCGTTATCTGTATATGAGGTAATGAACGTTTTGACCTTCTGGGCCTTAAAGTTGTAATTCCTGTTTTTAGTAATACAAAAATGCATTATTTATAGTTATTCAAATCACACATGTTAATCATTTTGTTATGAAATTTTCATCTCATTAGTTATTTAGCTTATTTCATAATCTATCTATAATTGGTGAAGAGAATAGATATTTGAAAAAGTAATAATAATAATAATAATAAAAATATAAGGTAATTAAATCAGAACAAATTAGAAGATTTTTCTAGTAGTGAAATCCAACAACATTAACCGCGTCCGCATACCCTAAACTGCTAACCGTATATGCGGATAATGATTTTTACTAATTGCATTCATATGTGCTAATAGCGGATGCGAATGGTTATTATTCGCCCGCATTTTCACCTTTAGGTGCAGGAGAGGGGGGCGTTGTTCAAGAGTGATATATAATTTATGTTCGTGTGTTAAATTTGGATCGTGTCAATTGACATGAGTATAAGAATATATAGGTCAATTCTAACCCGAACCATTTAATTAAACAGGTGACCAGGGGCGGAGCCACACTTTGGCTTAGGGAGCCAAGCCAAAGGTCTCCCCCCCAAAAAAATAATAATAATAATAATAATTTTTACCCCTATTTTTTTAAAAATTTATAGTTTTGGCCTCTCCAATTTTTTTTTTTCAATTTGGTCCCCCCAAAACCTAAAAGTTAGCTCCGCCCCCGCAGGTGAAATTCCTCAACCGGCCTTAACCTTATAATTTTATATTGAGTTCATGTCGAATTTGCAGGTATCTAAAAAATTGTCCTTAGTGTTGTCATGTTCTCATCCATTACGTTCAAATTTCAATTTTTATTTTTTATTTTTTATTGTTTTTTGGTGTTTGATCAAACTCCGGTGGGCCATGCTGAAGTAGTGCGCATACGAGGTTTTTTGGTTGATCGCATGAAAATGTAAGGTGATCTACAAACAACAAAATGCCGTAGAATTGAACATGACCAACTTGCTTTTTCTAGCAGAATAATTCATGAACCAGTACTATCCCAATTATTACAACAGAACTAGTGATTAATTAATCTCGATTTTCTTGACATATTTAGCTAACCATGATGTATAATAGGCCCGATCGAGTGGCCGTGGCTTGTTTTAATTATGTGCTCTTGTCGATCTGTATTTGTACCGAGTCGCCCATAGAAGGTAGTGCAAGAAGTTCAATGCGCTGAGCACGCACAGCAGCCAGTAGAATCGCTCCAGGCGAAAATGATTCAAGTTGCTACCGGAAAGCCACGGCCGGTGATTGGAATTACCGGTGACATCGTTGACGATTGACACAATGACCGAGCTGAGATAGTACCCCATGGCCAAAGATGCCCAGGATAGAGATGTAGCCAGGGATCTCATGCTTGCCGGCGCCTCTGTAAAGAAGAATTCCAACAATCCGGCCAAGGTGAAAAGATCCGCTGACCCGAGAAACAAGTACTGGAAAGCAATCCAAAAGAATGTGATGGGCAATGGGTGCTCCGAGTCTAGTAAGCCCGAGTCGGTAGCCACTCTCTTCCGCTTTATCTCAACAAGAGCTGCCACTGCCATGGCTATAATCGAAAGAACTAAACCAATTCCAATCCTTTGGAGATGGGTGATTCCCATTTCGGATTTTGTTGCTTTCCGGGCAAATGGGATGATGAGATGGTCATAAACTGGCGCAAGAATCATGATGAAGGTTACAGGAAAAATGGGAAGCGAAGCTGGTGGGACTTTCAAGGAGCCGAGCTTGGTGTCCATTGAAGCAGCTTGTTGGACAGAAAATGTGGAGAGCTGAGCTAGGCAGCAGTTGAGCATAAAGGTGCAAGCAAATATGGGGAGCACTTTTAGCACAATTTTGACGTCTTCTACTTGCTGAACCGTGCATTCTAGTGCTTTGTGGACCGGTCTGTCTACCACCGCTTTATTCAGGAATTTTAGGCTTTCTGTTGCGTTCTGAGCGGACTCCATTGTTTTCTCATCCTTCTTCTCAGCTTCCTTTCCGTTTGGGGTTGGATAAACAGGGCTGGTCCCCATGCTATCAACAGCAACACTATGGCTTCTCCGCACGCAGATGTTTAGTATCGCGGCTACCAAAACCTGTTTAATCATAAAACAGAGTTATGTCTGCTTACATGGGAGATTGTCAAAAGTTATATATATATATATATATATATATATATATATATATATATATATATATATATATATATAGGAGATGGAGACTAATTTTTACTGTCACGATATCTCAATTGTATTCCATGTTGTACCAGGCTTACCTTGGTGATGGTCGTAAGCGGACTTCCACAAGGTATTTTGTTTCTGTAAATAGGTGAGCCGGCTAGGAAAAGAGGGATGGATAAGAAAATGCTCAAGGTAGAGATTCCAAAACCCCATTCCCAGCCCTTATTGTCTTCGATCCACACAACAAATGTTACTGCAATAAGCCCCCCGCATGAGAGACAGAAGACAAAGTAGTTGAAGAAGGTTGATCTCTGTTTCCTTCCCTGTGGTGTGCTCTCATCAAATTGCTCCGCCCCATGTGCTGGAAGTGATCCCTTTATCCCTCCAACGCCCAGGGCCGCCAGATAGAGCCCTAAGAACAGCATTGCAGCTTTTCCACCATTAACTTCCTGGCAAGAAATGCTGAGGTTGCTGGGGTCACATGCTGGTGGCTTCAGGGAAGGTGACCGAGCTTGCACAGTCAGTATAACCAACCCCTGTTTCAGTAGTTGCAAATTAATTAGTTCCAAAATGTAAAATTTAATTATGTGTACGTAACATTTTTTGTGTGCAGGAATTGGGTTGGGAACATAGGGCACGCGCGCGTTGAACCCGACAAGAGTCGTGGACTCTCCTACATGTCGTATCAAGCATGAGATGTCACTGTTTAGAGGTTGTTCGGGTCTTCAAGTGGAATGCAGAATGGGCCTACCGCCTACGTGCTTTGGTGGAGATCTGACTAGGGTCTATCAGGATGGAAACGAGCGGTACACGTGGCTCATCTGATCCACCTGCATGGAAGAACTGAAGAAGACCCTGTTGCCATATATAGCTAGCTCTATAGATACTGGAGAGAAGTGAGAAGAAATCCATAAAAAGAAAAGTTCATATGAATGGATTTTCCAATGGGTCAGTGGCTCTACTAGTTATGCTCAATATTTGTCATTGGTGGACCAAAATTGGCATTATCTTTGATCGGACAGTGGGGGACCTCGTGGCACAAAAACGGGAGTAACATGTGGCATGCCGGTAGTGGTATGATAGTAGTGGGATGAGATTAGGGGGGGTCTCATCGTGTACGGTAGCAGAGACAAGATTTTGACAATACCAGATATTAGCTTCAAAGCTGCAAATGAGAACACAGAAGATTCTCTACTTGATCTCTAGCTATGTCCTACAAAAACAAGAGTGGTATATATATATATACATGTGTCATGTGTGTGTGGGACCTGAGGCACTCGCTGGGATTGGATAAGCTGCACAAGGAGGAGTATGCGTGGGACCAAGATGTTCCCCAAACCTAATTTATGTGACTAAAATGATGCATTTAATTATTTTGGCATGATTAAAGCTCTTCGACAGAAAATAGGTCTTTATGAATTTGTCTCATCACCCAACAATATATAATCCCACGGAACACCATTTAATGCTTTTGTTTTGGTTGTTGATGAAACATCAATGTGTATATATGTCTCATACCCCTAAGAAACTCAAAAGAATAATCTACATAATATAATAATCATCGAGTACTTGATCCAATCACATCTCTTCTCATCAAGGTCAACCTCATGTGTATATATATATATATATGTATGGACTACTAATTAAGAATTTAATAGGAGGAGATCGAGGAACTGCAAAACTGAAATGATTTTTTTTAAGGATTATCATTAATTAATCAAGTTAAAAAATATTTTTTAACAAATTTCTGGAGAGGTTGGGGGGTAGTGGCCCTTCCTGGCTGGCCCTCTCCATCTCTTTCTCTTTAATTAGATCAACCCACAGGTTTTTTTTTAATGTTTTTTATTATAAAAATATCACGTTCATGACTATTATAATTATAGGACTGTTTGTTTACTATAAGAAAAATAAAGTATAATTGATTTTTTCCACTGCTTTTCTTCTGGCTTGAAATTTCCAATTAATCTTACATCAGAATTCCTGATCCTAATGTTATTATAATATATATATATGAGGTGATATGTTCCAATTTTTAAAATTATGCAGACAAACAAATATTGCAGGAGGAGATCAGGGGCAGAAAAGGATTAGGATTCTCATAACTGTCTATCAAGATTACGTGTAATTAAGAAGAGCCTCAAAGAAATTTACTTGTTCAAGACATGTGAACTCATGCAATCCAAACAGATAAGACTTTGAGATTCTCTTAATTTTACACAATTCAGATACGCAATTGCACCATATAAATAAGGAAGGAAAAAAGAAAATTTATTGAGAGGTGAATTATTAATTTTTCAAAAAACTGACTGCATCAACTTGCTAATCGATCTCACCAGTGAGAGCGTGCCTTGTGAGCAGTGCCAAGTAATGCTCCTCAACCCAAGTTGAGGCAGCTTTATTACAGAGTAAGATTTTTGTATGCTTTCCGCTTCCCATGACATTCATAATTATTATATATATATATATTAAGAAAAAATGAATGGTGGAGATGGAATAATTTATCGAAAGAGAACTTTTTAATCTTTTTTCACATAAAAATCTCTAATAATTAATTTTGACACTTGAGAGTAAAGCCAAACTCCTATGTCCTATCTAACATAACAACAAAAAGTAAATAAAAGCAATCCAATTTAATTAATTCGTCGATTTCATGGTTTAATTTGATTACGTTAACTTCAGAATCCGTTTCAGGAAATGAGTATTTGCTTTACGATTTTAGCTTTTCTTTTAAAGAAAATGGACGAAAAGGTGGGAGAGATTGTTCTCCAAGATTAATCATTACCAATAAAGATTAAAAATGGGAAACAAAAAAACAAAGCCTAATCCGTCAAGAAAAGCCAAATTAGTTACCGCTAACATGAACAGGCTGACTAAAAAATAATAATAATAATAAAATATAGATATATTAGAAAAAGGAGGCCGGAGTGGAAAAGAGTGATGTATTGTTTACCAGGAATTCAATGACTGCACTTATCAGGTAGATTTGATAAGTGGTGAAAAAGGCATCAGATAGGAAGCCTCCAAGGAGAGCCAGAAGGAAAGCCGTCCCCATGAAATTGGTGACACTGTTGGCCGATTTGGAGGGGGAGAAGTGCATGTACTTTGATAGATACAGCACCAAATTGCTTGCATTTGCTAAATATGCCAGGTTCTCCAATATCTCCACCCCTACATGCAAATTAAATAATAATAAAAATTAAGAATACCAAAATTAAATGTAAACCATTAGAGAGGGCACCTTTTCACACTCACACACACACACTCACACACAGACACTTAGATATTTCCTGAGGAAAACGTGAATCATGGGGTAACTTTTATAAAGAAGATGAGGTGGGTGTTGAAATTATGCACGGACCCAAAACAAAGGAGGCTGCGAGCATCCCGCCGTGGCGGCCTCTGAGAGCAGGTTTGCTCCTCCAGTCCACATAGCCTTCCCATCTGGTAAGCTGCTGCTCTTCTTCCTGTACATAATCTCTAGATCATTAAGAAAAATGAAAGGAATACTACTTCACTTGTTCGATCTAGTTTCAAATTAAGGAAACCAAGAACATGCAGACAGGCGGACAGACAGCTATAGAGAGAGAGAGAGAGAGAGAGAGAGAGAGAGAGAGAGAAGAAAAATAAAAGGAGAAAGAGAGAGGTAGAGAGGAACCCACCATTATATCGCCCCCCCCTTCTTTTTCCCAAGTTGGGTTCATTGGGCTGGATCCCTGGTCGGAGAAGAGGAGTGACCACTGGAGGAAGATATATCTATATATATAGAGTTGGAAAAGGGAGAATCCAACTCAGGGGAGGATTGGTGTAGGCCTTGAGAGAATGACTTTGATCCCCTCAAAACTCTCAAAGTCTCCCCCTATGTTTTCCCACTAAGAATTTAATTAGCTTTTTGGTTTTTCAATTTATAATTTCAAATCATGAGGCACTCAAAACCCAATATATATGCACATGGTGAGAGAGAGAGAGAGAGGGGGGTAGGTTTCAGGTTCTGATTATCTGAGGTTGCTTTGGTTAAAATAGATGTAATATTTCCAAAAGAGGAGTGTAGAAGATAGGGGAGAGAAGCATCAAATCCTCTCACCAAAAAGAAAAGTAACGGGGAAATAGGGTACCTTTATCTTGTTTGACCAAAAGCCCATACATTAAATGTAAAGGTCTTGATTCTTCACCATCCTAATTATGGTATGTTGGCTTTCACACTCTAACAATGTTAAAGTGGTAATTCAATTGGATACACGCCTTATAGAGTAAAAGTCATTAATTTAATTTTTTCTATTCTTTTTTTATGTGTACATGTCAAAAAAAAAAAAAAAAAAAAAAAAAAAAACAATTTTAAAGGAACCCATCTTTCTTTCTTTCTTTCTTTCTTTCTTTCTTTCTTTCTTTCTTTTTTTTTTTTTTGTTTTTTTGGAAAAATCAAATTTATTTCTAGATTTTCTTGCAATTCTGATTTAATTATTAGTTTTTTAATTTCGACAATTAGATCTTAAAAGTTTTTTTTTGGTTTGAAATATATTCATCCATCAACCTGCCTTCCTATTAATTAACAATATATTATATTAAACCAATCAATCAATTATTATCACATAACTCTGTTTTGACATCTATTTAAAAAAAAGAGAAAAATTTTATTTTGACATGTCATGTATCAACTGTACATATCACGTAACATAATTACTTTAAATAGCAAATTTACCTTAAATAAAGAAATTATTTTTTAATTTTTTAGGCATATTTATTATTTAAAGTAATTGTGCTACGTGACACAAAAAGAGTCACGTGACATTAATTAATTGGTCTTATATAGCATACTGTTTATTAAATAGACAATAGGTTGACAGGAAAACCTATTTGAAATCAAAAGAAAACATAAAAACTTAATTGTTAAAATTGAAAATCTTAAGAATTAAATTTAAATCATAAGAAGTACATTTCATTTTTTTTTTCATGTTCTTTTTAATTTCTATCAAATTTTGGTCAAGTTCATTTATTTTTTTTACTTCTCCTAAAAAAAAATTCTAACATTAAAACATTTTAACTTTTTGAATCACATTAATTATTTTAAAACTTCTTTCTATTTTATTTCACGTTAATCACATTCTATTTCTATTTAAAAAAAAAAAAAAAAAAAAAAATTTGTCCACAAGACTTACCAAACAGGGCCTAAGAATCTTTAATCTTCAATCGCGTACACGCGTAGCATCATGATCCTCTTTAATGAACTTGACTTATGGAGTGGGAATTCATTGGGTGAATAACGACAAAGATGAAGGACTTTTAAGCGGTGCTTTGATGACCATTGGATTATGGGGAGCTCCATCCTATTTCACCGTCAAAGTACATAAATAAGAAAGAGAGTACCCAAGTTGCTGATTTGGGTTAAAAAAGGAGGGGGTGATAAAAAGGAACGGTCATGGGAGGACCGAAAGCGAGTCAAATCTGACTTTATTGGATCATGCCCACCCCTCCCCAACCTGATCTCCAGTGGTACGACCGGAGCAACGATCAAGTTCAATGTTCAAAGTTAGTTGTAGTTCTATAATATATATATATGTTACTACAAATCCAATTGTCTCCCTCCGGATGGGGTCGAATCCCTGCTCTCTCTTTTGTTGTTAGTGCTTGACTGCTTGTATTATTTAAATCAGGTTGGGGGATGATTGAACTATCATAACCGTCAATCACGAGGTTCCCAATCTTGGTATTTTGGAAGAATCAAATTCTACTTACAAATAATAATAAATATATCACTTCTTATCCTCCCTCCCACATTTTTCTTTTACTTTTACCAAGTTGTAAAGGTCAAGTAGGTGTGGTATTACTGTATTCCTCGTCTTCAAATGCTATTAATTAAGCAACTCGCAGTTCTACTGTTACATCATTTAACTAATTTCTTTGAATATATATATGCGATTTTAAAAATATTGTGAATACTTGTGATAATTCGTGTTAGCTTATCGGGTTCGAATTGTTTTGAGGTATGATTGTATATGTCAATAATAACTCGGCTTATTTGTAATTACACGAGTCAGACTCGTCAATTCTAATTCATTAATTCCGTGTTAGGTTCGCAAGTTGTGTTAAAAATTGCAAACTTTTATGTCGCTTGTCGAGTTTGAATTGTGTAGAGACGTGAGTAGAAAACTATATATAGATATACATATATATAAAAGTCAACTAGTCTAACTCGACTTATTTAATTAAATATGTTAGACAGGGACGGAGCTACCAAGGACTTTTGGGGGAGGCCCAAATTCTAAATGCAAACTCTCTAAAGTCAAACCTCTTAACCCAAACTCATTAATTTTGTATTAAACTCATTCCCTTCCCTTATGGGAGAATTTTTTTTATTGAGTGAAAGTAAAAATTGATTGATGTAATATAAAGTAGAAATAATTTATATGGAAAAGTGAAAAAAAAAAAAAAAAAAATTGTATTGTAGTGAATTTTTTTATTTAAATAATAATAAAAAATTATTGACGTGATATAAAAAGTAAAAAATGTTAAGAATGTTTTGAAATTGATGTTTTTTGGGAGATGTGAAAATAAGGGGAGGGGAGGGAAAGGGAAGGGGGTTGTTAAACGGATCGAAATCTTCAACTAGCTTGTAGCCTTACCCTAACAAGAACAATTCGACGGCAGCATGACACGTGTCATAATAAGATTGGGCAGTAGCACTTATCTTTCAGCTAAAGAGACAAACAAGTGATTAGCAGAATTGTCACTGGGGTTTCCCTCGTCTACAAAAGTGAGTGATAGCAATGTTCAATTTGTACCCAATCAAAAGCTGACACCTAACAGATTACAAGAATGTCAATACTGTTCTGAAAGAGGAATGTTAGAGCATCTTCTGGTGTTCTCATATAATGGCATAAATGTAATTTTTTTGATTAAAAAATTGCATCTATGCCATTCCAGGATAACACTAAGAAATGCTCTAGCATTTCTCGTTCTAAAAAGACAAAGGGCAATTGTATCCTGAATCAGTGCATATATATATATATATATATATATATATAACAAATCTCCTTTGTGTTCGTGTATTTTCTGTGAGATTTAAATAGAGAGTAATAAATATTTATTTATTTTCAAATGAAACCCTTAATTACGATGCTTTCATATTCAAAATGGCCATATATATATATATATATATATGATTCGAACTAGTAACTTTCACTTCATGAAGTATTGTCTCTAACTGATTGAACTACCCCTTAAGACAAAATGGCCATTGATTTGAGAGTGAAATGATGTGAACGTTATTTATTAAACTAGATAAGGTGATTCAACGTGGCTAATAGATCTATGGTCAATTTCACAAGTAATGACCTTTGACTCTAAATGTGGCTGCATTAAAGGAAAAAATAAATAAAAACGGCTGCGTTACATGTATCTCCGAAGAAATTCCAGGTTGTCCTTTTCAAAATAAATAAAATTCATCTGCTAAAAGATTAATTGATAGTAACTTAGAATTGCAACGTGGAAGATATGTGCATGATGGTTAACAAGTCAACTATAGTTAGCGTCTATATATATGTTAGAGTTTTGTACGTATCCCTGTCGACAAATTTCAGTCATTAATTTGGGTTGTAATTAATACCAGTAGAGTTTGAGTTTGATTTGAATTAGAGTTGAGTTTAGTTCTGAAGTTGATATCAAATGTGTCATTTTATTATTATTATTATTTTAATACAATTATTTTTGAGTTTTTGTTGATCGATTGACTGATATTGTTGGAATTATGCTTGCTTTAATTTTAATTGACAACATTTGTCTTGAAACATGATAAAAACTTAGGTAAAACTTACCTTTAAAAAATCAACTTGCAAAGGAAGGCTATGGTGTCCAATAACTTATATACACATGGTTAATAAAAATTGTGCTTAAATTATGTGGGGTATTTAAGATCGTAACATATCATCACGCTTCCAAATCCGACGTTTACGGTGGCCTACTCTATTCTATAAGTCGCTCTATCTGTGACTCAAACCTAAGATGTGGTGTTTGATTCTGATATCAAATTATACAAACCGTGGGTAGAACTCATCATTAAAAACCAGCTTGCAATAAGAGAGTACCCAAAGGCTTATCTCATATACACAAGCTTAAAATCACATTTAAATTCTGTAAAATACTTAAAAGATCGTAACAAAACACATCGTATTCGTCATCTCTAAGTGTTTTATTTGGGTACGTATGAAAACCGTTTTTCAAGCTAGGAAAAAAATAATAATTAAAAATTCTTTTGGTAAGGGCACATATGAAAAATGGTTGTCTATAGGATTCACTAAAGAAAATTTATTTAGTAAAATTTGTAAAAAAATTAATTTATTTTTTTTAATAAAATTCATGTTGGAGCTAGACAGAATGCAACCATATATAGCGAGGCAATAAAACAATTCTGGTATCCACTGCACATCAAGTGGGCCACTATAGGCTGCCACACCAGCCTCTATATTTTTATTTTCATTTGTAATAAGACAATCTCTATACATTAAGAAATAGGGATTAGTATCTCCGGCCGGCCGCACAAGACGTGTGGAGTACTGGTGGCCTAATTATTTTTTTCAAAAAAAGGTGTTTCTGGGAGAAAATCTCGTGGAAGGTCTTACCGGTTTACAAGATTGTTATAAATAAGAAGATTTGGCTTTGTGAAGCTGCTATGGTTTTGAAGAACGAGAAATGTTTCTTGCATAACAGTTGTGCAATTGTTGTATAAGAGACAAGAGACATAAAGTGGATCCCACGTGGGACCCATGTGATGGAACCCACCACATGAGATCCATCCATATCTCTTGAATCTTGCATAATAGTTGCCCAACTGTTAGACAAGAATCATGTCATAAATTAAAAATAACTTATTGTATCGAAAATAAAATAAAGAAATCGTCACACTCCACGTGAAGTAAATGGGAGATGATACACTCACAACCCTCACCAAACTTCTACACAATTCCCACTCACATGTGTGTGTTCCATACACGTGGATCCCACACACATGTGAGTGGGGGTTGTGTGAGAGTTGGGTGAAGGTCGTAAGGCAAGCATTTCCCGAAGTAAATAGGAGAGTAACGTTACTTGGTACAAAATGTTGGCGGGGGGACCCATGAGTGGGGTCAGAAGTAAATATGGCATGAATGTAATGTGGCGTGTGCCCCGTGTGCATAGAAATTAGGGAAGCGTCCAAATAATTTTCAGTTTTTCACACGTGGGTTCTACTAGTACACCTAAGATAATGATAATAATAATAATAATTATTATTATTATTATTGATTCAGAAATTGGTTTTATGAATTATTTTGTCTTATTATTAATTATCGCTATCTCAGGTGTTGCTGTCTGGCCCCAAAAGAAATAACTGATACATGTTGCCCAGGCCTCCCAATCACGATTGCCTGTATTTAAAGTCACCCAGGTTACGTGTATATATAATTTGCCGTTACAACTGACATTTCCGCACCCCTGTGAACCTCCCCAGAGTCGCCGCCGCCGCTTCTGGCCACTGCTCATGTCTCCGTCATATCATTCACTCCCACTCTTCAATTGTCCCATGATTCTATTTGGAGCCGTGTTATTTGTGCATATATTCATATTTACGTTCATTTCTATTACAAAAAGGAATGCTATTTTTCTTTTCCCTGTTAAACTTTTGTCCAATTATATTTACATATAAAAATATTTTAAATTTGTGGATTTGAAAAGAGTTGGATAAGATGTAGAACAGGGATGGAATCATAATTTTTCATTTAGAACTTGGAATGGTCAAAGTATGAATGAAAGTTTAATTTTATTTTTAGTACGAGTCAAACTTAATTTTTAAACCTAAAAATACATACATATATATATATATTTATTTCACTTAATTAAAAAAATTAAAAGAAAAGGTCTCTTTATATTTTAAGAGAATGTGTAAAGCAATAATCATTATCAAAATTTATCAAAAAATAAATAAAAATTCAATAATCATATCTTTTGCCAAGTACTTAATTTATGATTAATTAAAGAATGACACAGAAGCCATAGTTAATGCTGAGTTGATGGACATAATTCCGTGTTTTTTAGAGAAGATTATCATTCTACCTCGGGCGATTAGGGTTTTCCTCAACCCTTAACATTAATTCCTCCTTATTTAATTTGTCACTGTCCAGATTATCACTCATGAGATCAGAGTAACGCGTCAAAGATTTCCATGCATTCACTCATTTCCTTCTTTAAATTTATTTGACTTTTTTCTTTTTTTCATTATTTTTTTAAGAAAAAGATACCTGAAATATTCCTCTAGATTTTTCTTTGCACGTCATTCGGCCGCCACGAGTAATTTTATAAGTCACTCTTGTATTCTTTTTTGTGTTTTTCAAAAAATGATGTGACTTTTAAAATTACCACTTGATCAAAATTCAATAATAATCAATCGATTAATGGTAATTTTAAAAGTTACGTTATTTTGGAGGGACAAAAGAGTATCTTCCAACTATCCTCAAATGTAGACTTGCTTTCTTTTGATATATATATATATATATATATATATATATATATATGAAATTTAACTGGATTTTAAAAAAGAAAAAAGAAAAACTGAAATTCTAACCTAATTTGCTTTCTTTGTAAGACATGGATCGAATCCTCAGTTTAAGGATTATATGTCGACCCTAAATCTGTTTTTAAAGTAGAAAAATGTATGTTTGTTAAGACGACAAAAACTCAGAATCTATTCTGGCAAAAAGGAAGAAAGAGATCAGAGATGCGACATGAGCGGTTAGGAAGTGATGGAAGCCATGGGCACATCCTCGATCAGCTGGATGAACGACAAAACCAGACATGGAGAATGTTGCATGTTCACGCATGCATGCAAGTAGACGATAAGTACGTAAAGTATGAAGGAATCAATTATTATATGTTCTTCTATATGTGTCTTATAATAGAAACTGTTTAAGCTTCCGAAACTAAACACAAAAAGAAGGTGTGTGTGTATATATATATTTATATTCTCTCAGTGATCAATAGCTGCCGTGCAGGAAATTCTTATTCCTCCATTCCCAAAAATCGCATCTTCGCGGGCAGGAATTCTGGAATGGAATAGTTAGCAGCCTTGTTTATGCGGATCATTATCCATCGGCCAATTGCTCTTTGTGTCTCTCTACCTTTATGTTGTTCACCACAAGCACACAAAACCTCACCGGCCACAAGGATCGGAATAGGCCGCACTACGGTGAGTAATGCATGCACCCCTCTTTATATTAATTTATAACACACATTTTATAATATCGTTTTCGAATCTAATGTTTACTGTAGCTCACTTTATCTCATAAGTCACCTCTTCTGTAACTCAAACTCGCAAAGTGGTGTTTGACTCTGATATCAAATGATACAAATTTTGAGTAGATGTTTGGCCGCGTCACTCGATCTCCTCATATATATATATATATATATATATATATATATATCAAAGTGATAGACTACGAGAAAAAAGGATTTCTCTCCCTATATATTCAACTGCCCATTCATGAGCATTTGGCTTCATTACACTTTTTTATTATTATTATTTTCTAAGGACGGCATAAATCTTATCATTCAGCCAAAGAAACGGATTATAATTAATCTTATTTGGCTGCTCAATCTTCATAGTAATAATTATGTCAATTCTGCCTAAAAGTCTTTTCAGGTGATCAAGAGGGCCTCCTTTTTCAGTAGATGAGATTAGGATGAAAGTATATATTATCTCAACGCTTATTTTCTCTGGCTTGTTCTTCAAAATCAAATTTTGTCATGCTGTAATGAAATCAAGATTTCTTTAAAGGGAGGGTGTAAAAAACTTATATATACATGATTAAAATTATACTTAAATCATGTAGATCATTTTGAATCGTAACATAATGTAAAGTGCCCAATTAATCACACTCAAATTAATTTTTAGGGGAATTCAGTTTCTTATATTTTAAACCATATGTTTGTGGCTGGTACAAAAAGAGACACCCTGAAGGAGAAGATGCCAAAACGTACAAAAACTTAATTTCAATTGATGTCCTGAATAACCTTTTTCAGTACCACCATGTACGGTTGTTATTGCATTTCAACTCCTAGATATATATGCTCATGCTCTTTTTTTTTTTTTTTTTTTGTATAATTTGAAAAACACCAACAATTTCTTTTTTTTTTCTTTTAATTTTCTCTCTATTCTATGATTGGGGTCTGGGGAAGTGGGAACTGGAAGTATATGAACTTCGACTGTTGTAATGGTTAATAAAAATAATTTCTATTTTCTAATAGCTTATTTTCATTATAAGGAAAAAAGTGGCTTCTGTGGAGTAATTTTCTTTGGGATGAAGAAACTAGATACAAAGCAAGTTGCATGGACAAAATAAATGCGACGACGTGCGCTTCTACTTAGTACTCTTTCGCTTCTCTGAAAAGTTGAAATGGTTCGATCGTTTTATTGGATTAGATTAAAACAATTACTTAAAAGTTAAAGCAATAAAAAAAATAATTATTTTAACATTATTTTAATTAAAAGTTCTCTTTTAGTTACAAATTAACTATAAGAAATGGTGCCGACGTTGAACTCTTCAAGTCATTGTTTTTTATTTGGAAGATGATCGTACTTATTTCTCTTGCTCATAAAGAAAAGTAATATACAGAAGAAAATATAGCTTTTACTGTAAAGCATTTTTCGGTTGCATGTCCTTTCTTCTACAGCATTTATATGGAAAATAAACAAAATTTTAGTCATAATTATATGGCCGTTAAGAAATGCATATAGAAGATAATTACCTTAGAAAATAGAGTAATGATATATGGATCGAGGACTAGAGTGTCCTCCTTATAACATATTCCTAAATGTCATGTGTCTTTTTTTTAATTAGTTAAACACACACACGTGTGTTAAAAACTAGGCTTGGTCCCCTTATTATTCTTAGTCAAACCATATTAAAAAAAGATTTAAGGCAATGGCGGTTGGCATAGCCCATAATGCACTTTTCAATTGGGGATTAGGTCGGTCATCATATATAGGAGCCTTACCTTTGACTTCCAAGCACTTTGACACAGTTTCAGAAAGTCATGTGATCCCGACGCCCATGCCAGAGGAATCGGATTCTGTTGGGTTGTGTTAGAACAAGCATGAGGAAGATGACAGTCCAAAAACACTAATCTAACCGGCCGGCCTCTCTGCTGATGCTCTAATTGGACCACATAAATTTGAATCTTATTAACAAACAAGAGGCCGGTGGTCATGTTTTGCGGCAACAGAATATTAGCTAACGCTCAAAACCAAACTAACTTTTGGTCTAAAGTGCTTCACACACCCGAAAAAGCTAAACGAACCAAACGCAGACTTTAGACCTCAAACATGTAAAGTACTGTATACATTTTCGCTTTTTATATAAAAGGTAGGCATCTCAGCCTAACTCTCACCACTCTACATCTTTTCATCTTTTACTCCATAATTTTCTCATAATGGAGTCGGGTCGACTCTGATTTTCTCTTTTTCGGGCTATTCTACGCCGGCAATAGCCCTCTGCTCGGGTATGAGAGCTCCGGTTATTACTCCCATCCCCTCCTTTTTAGTCAAAGATCCGTATTATAATTGAAAGAAGTTAGATATAATGGATTAACCATGGCATTTGGCCAGATTTTTAAGTATATATTATGACCAAATCAACCGGTCTTTATCGGGTTATACGTACGTTCTTTAATAAGCTCTTACGCTTACTTAACTAAGCAACATATATATATTCTGACAAAAAAACATTTTATCATAGATTTTTATTTTTTATTTCTGTTAAAACGGTACTTTCTTTTTTATTTAGAGAAATTTATTTTAGCTAGAACTCCATATGATTTAGGTGTTTTTCAAATCGCTCCTTGAGTTTTCAATTCGATCTTTTAACTGTTACGTTTTTCACCCTTATAAAATAAGATCATTTTGTCCGATTTTTAAAAATATACCCATTATCAAAAGAGAGATAAAAACACAAGAAAGAAAGAAAGAAAAATTGGGCATTATATGTGAAGGTGAAGAAGCTGACAGCTATGTGTGATAATTAATGGGAAGGGCTTGAGATGAAGACATTGAGTATTATTCGTTCAATTCTTGCCCTAGAGATAAAGCCTACATAATGGCGTGGAATGAAATTTCTCCCTAAGACTTGTGGAAAAAATTGGAGAAGATATATATATATATATACCAAAACCCACTCTTGAAAACTAGCTTGCAAGAAGAGGGTGTCCAAGAGTTTATATATACATATTATTAAGATTGCACTTAAGCTATGTGAGACACTTAGGATCGTAACACTTGGTTGACGAGTAAGGATGCTTTTAATAGATTGTATCTTCATTTGATATTCTTGAATCTTGTGACTACATTGTTAGTTGAAAAGAAGACACTTGAACCAAAAGAAGTAAAGAACAATTCTGTTGGAAACAGAGAAGTTCGAGAAACCAATGAACAATTCCCAAACAAGGTCATTTGTGGTGATGTCCAAAAAGTCATGGAATAATTTTCATAGGGAGCAGTCAAGATCAAAGTCTCGACAAGGAAGGATGAGACATTATCACTCCCGGCGCAGAAAGTTAAGATTTATTTAGAAGAGTTAAGAAAAATCACGAAAGCTAAAATTCCGTGGACACAATGATCACTGCATGCAGTAGATGGTGAGATGAAGGTGGTGATAATGTTCTCATGGCTACAAAATGTTGGAGTTATGAAAGTTAGGCAAGGTGTTTTAGTGGGGGGTAATAAAGGAGTTTTTAGAAATCTGTACAAGTTGATTGGTGGCAAGATTAAAAGTCGATCAAATGGTGGAGTAGAAGATAAAAAGAGGAGTGTTTGGTTGAAACATCACAAAAGAAAGATTGGTGATGGATGGAAAGGAGTAAGAATTGCAAATAATGTAACTGATAGGATTGCATAGCCAAGTTTGGCTGAGAACGACAATCATTATTTGAAGTCAATTGAAAGCATCTCTTGTGGAGGAGCTGAAACGGCCGGGGTACCTCAATAACTACCAGTGAAGACATCTCTTGTAGAGGTTTCTTTGTTGCCTTTAGAATTCCACATCGATAAGTCAAAAAATAAGGAAATGGAATTCCTACATAAGAGTGGTAATCTCACATCAGTAAAAATAGAAGTAAAGAATTTATCAATCTTTAAAGGTGAGTACATTATCGATCTCTTTTGATTTATGAAGTTGGGCAAAACAAAAATCACAAACGACATGACAGTCACAGAATAAATAAAATACCTTTGAACAAATGAACGGGAAGGTGAGTGAGGTATTTCACCAATAACCCTTACAAGAACAGTCACCGTCTTTAAAATGGTGAAACCTATTCCTGTCTCTCACAATAATCTCTCTGTCAAAAGTTTTAGATATCATTTTTGTTACTTCATGACAATCCCAACAAACCCTAAGGTTCTTCACAATCCTAATGGGCACACCTTCCTTCAAAGTGATCAAACCAAAAGCAATCGCTACCTTCTCACTGTGTTTACACAAAGCATCCTCTTTCTCTTCCTCTTCTATATCAAACAGCACAGGGTTGGTGTTAGCCACATAACCTGATAGTTTCAGCCGCTTTGAGATCTCTGCCTATTAAAGCACACATTGAAGCCAGTGATCCCATGATTCATGGGAAATCTCCTAACAGCAAGATTGATCCCACGATATATGGAAACCTCCTAAACAGCTAGATAGACTTGCAATTTAAATGTATTACGTTTGAATAGAAGATAGACTTGTTGATAAAATAGTTTGTAACTGAAAGTCTTATAAATATACAAGAGCCCACACGTTCAAAGGTGTGGAAGCCAAAACAAGTGTTGTGAAATTATTTGTTTCTTTACTGCCAACGTCATCTCAATGTCGTCATGCGTAGGATGGGTCTTATCCCCAACAATGAACTCATGAACTTCGCCATCAACCTCTATAACACTACAACCAGGGAGCTTTCTCACACCTTTGGCTTTCATAATCTCTCGCGCACTACTAACCCCTTCCCAGTTCTTGGAATCAGCATACATATTCGACAGGAGTACGTAAGCACCATGATTCTTGGCCTCCAGCTCCACTATCTTTCTTGAGGCAAGTTCACCCAGATCCATATTTTTATGCATTCTACAAGCATTTAGCAAAGCTCCCCAAGCACCAGAATGAGGCTTCACAGGCATGTTATTTATGAAGTTTAAGGCTTCATGTAAGCGGCCAGCTCGACCATATAAATCCACCATGCATCCATAATGCTCGAGCTGAGGCTCAATACCATACACTTTGCTCATTGACTCAAAATGCTCACGACCTTCTTTAACCAGTCCAACCACACTACAACCTCTAAGAACAGAAACAAAAGTGACCTCATTGGGTTGAACCCCTTCTTGTTTCATGAGGGAAAAAAGTTTAAGACACTTCTCGCCAAATCCATTCATAGCTAGCCCACCCATGACACTAGTCCAAGTATACACATTTTTTTTCCCCAGAAAACTTCCATGGCCTTATTCACGTTTCCACATTTCGCATACATGTCAATCAGTGCAGTACCCAGTGTCACTGTCAGTCTGTCACCCTTAGCTTGTTTCTCTCTATATATGCGTGTGCCCATCTCCCGATCCAATGCACCTAAGTGGGTACATGCAGATAAAACCGAAACCATAGACACCTCATTGACCCTCATACCCATCATTTGCATCAAATTGAAAAAATCCAATGCCTCCCTTGACTTCCCACTCTGCGCATACCCTGCAATCATCGCATTCCACGCAATGGGATCCCTTTGAGGCATTACATCAAACAGCTCCCTTGCAAAACCAACATCACCACATTTCGCACAAGCACACAGCATAGCCGTCTGACACACTAAATCCGGGTCAGGAATTACTCCGAACACCCGATGACATGAGCTCAAGCAACCCAATTCAGCATGCATGAAAATTAATCCACTTTGAACATGCGGGTCATGGTCAAACCCATGTTTAATTAGCGCGCCATGTACAGACGGACCCGTCTCGCGCGCCACGAGCTGCGTGCACGTATGAACCAAGAAATTGAAGGTGTAGTTATCGGGCGAGACATTGTTAGTAGAGTGGAGAATTCTGTTGTAGAAGTGAAAACTCTTTTGATGGTTTGAGCTTTTGCAGTGGGCTCTGATCATAGAGTTTAGGGCGAAGAGGGTAGGGTTCTCGCATTGGTCCAGGACTTGATTGGAATAATCAAGATTGTCGGGGTTTTTGAGGGCTGCAGTGGCTACGAATTGGCCTAGGGGGTGAGGGTCGTTAAGAAGACCGTTTTGTAGCAGTTGGGTGTGGATTTGCTTCAGCTCTTTGAGCGTGGTGTCCGATTCTATTAGAGAAATGATGGGGTGCTTTGCAAAGCATCTTAAGGAGTTCATGACCAGCGAATCTGAATCTGAGGTGATGAAGAGGGTTTGTTTGGGGCCCTTTTGTCTGCATCAGACATGGTTGCACTTGCACCCGCGCCAAGTATTAGCTGCAGCGAATAAGAGAAGATGTTAAGGCCAGTTTTGAAAGAGTAAATAAGGATTAGTGGCGCCTCTCTATTTTCGCTTCTATTATTGATGGTGAGATTAGATTTTGCAAATCTAATAATTAAGTATATAAAAATCTAAGATGTACAAATAATTGTCACGTTATTTAAAATTAGGAAAAACTTGACTGAATTCTATTTTTGAGAAAATTTTAATCTTCATACATAGAAAAACTAGAGCATAAAGCTCTAAATAGCTAGAGCAGATTGCTCTAAAAATACATTAAGGATATCCTCAAGAATTTCTTCTATTCGTACCCTATTTGATTTGTTTGATAGCTGCATTAGCTAGGCTATGAGTCGCAAAATTAGCTCCTATTTTGGTATGACGAATCTTTAAGTTCCGTAACGTATTTGTGTGTGCACGTGTTACATAAGGGTCAAATTGATGAATTTTATGTGTAAATAAATATGGTTTATGTGTAAATCTAGTTTAACAATCTTAAGTTAATCCAAGAAACCAAGAATTAAACAATATCTACATCAATATAAATATAAATATTTACAAATTAATATGAACAAAAGTTGAACATTGTGAATATAAGCCACTATCTCTACACATCTCGGGAGATGTAGTAAATGGGCATTGGTTTGTGGATAAAAGTCCCTACGACTGAGTCCTTTCTCTTGGGTCTGGGCTTCTCTAGCGCAGCCAAGAGGAGAGTGTGGGAGTCCCTAGCGTCTTCTTGCCGCTAGGAGTCCTACCAGTCGTCTTAGGCCTGGTCAAGACCCCTGTCTTGATCAAGTCAGAGATGGAGGAGTTAGTCGAGAAGTTAGGTGAGAGTATGAGATTATTGGAGGGAGAGAAGATGAGCATTGTGATTACAGAAGACGATACGGCAAACTTGAGACTAAGAAACGGTCGTTGTCTGATTGGGCGCATAATGTTCGAAAGAAGAGTCCAAAAGGAGGCTTTCAGGGCTTTTATGGCTCGGTTGTGGAAAACATCAGGAAAAGTGGCTTTTAAGGAGCTGGATGATAACTTTTGGCTTATTGAGTTCTCCTCAGAAGCAGACAAAAAGAGAGTTCAGGAGGGCTGTCCTTGGTTGTTTGATAGGAATATTCTGATTCTCAAAGAAGTGGAGGAGAGCACCCCGCCAGCCCAAATGGACTTTTCTAAGTCCCCGTGTTGGATTCAGGTTCATGATATTCCTCTCATTTGCATAAACAAAGAAGTGGGGTATAAGATTGGAGAGTCTATTGGGAAAGTAGAGGATGTGGATGTCTCTGGAGAAGGGACAAGCAGGGGGAGTAGTCTTCGGATCAAGGTGCACATAGACATCACCAAGCCTCTGGAAAGAGGCCGTGCTTTGTGGCTAAATGAGAAACTGGTCTGGGTCAACTTCAGATACGAAAAGCTCCCACATTTCTGCTTTAACTGTGGGCGCATTTTCCACAACAAGACGCAGTGCAGTGATAATAAGAGCTCCAAACAGAAAGCTGAGGTTTCCCCAAAACTCTGGGGAACCTGGCTCCGAGCAGAGGAGCCGCGGACAACACAGGGAAGACTGTGGCTTGGTAGAGGAAGAGCAGGTAGTCCCTTTCGGCCGGAGGTAGCTGATCAGAGGGGAGGTGACAGCGGAGACGACGCTGCGTCGGATTCGCAATCAGCGAAGAAGAGGGAAGAGACCCTGGTTCACCAAAGTGCGGAACCCAACAAAACTGTCAGTGCACACAACGTTGGGAATGACAATGAAAAGCAGATTTTGCAGACCATTTTGGGGAAAGAGGTGTGGGACTCAAAGGCTGCTGAGACAGGACAGTTTCAGAGTCTCAATCGGCGATGTGATTTCATGGAGTTAATGATCCCTCGAGACCAGCTGGCTAAGGTGGATTACCCTTCGGTTCCTGAGGGGGTCACTGTCAAGACCACAGAGATTAATCCCCTGGAAGATCACATGGGAGGCTCGAATCAGGTTGGGCCAAGAAGTGGGCCAGGTGATGGAAAGTTGGACAACATCTCTCTTTGAGGATGGGCTTGGGCTGGAGGAGGACCCTCAGGGGGTTGGCATGGGTCAACTTTTGGAAGAAAACAGAGTTGAAAATCATGTGCATGGAGATGGGTCTACTCGCAGATGGAGACGTAGAATCCGTTCCCCTCCATTGGTCCTAGACCAGCCGAAGGGGGGCAAAAGGAACTCGGTGGAAGCAGGATTATCTGTTGGGGATGACTCCACTGAATTGGGAAAAAAGGGGAGATTGGATGCTGAGACGTTGTCTAATATGGCTTGGGCGGAGGCTGGGCACCAGCCCCGCCAGCCACGATGATACTCCTAAGCTGGAACTGCTGGGGACTTGGGCACCCCTGAAAGTTCGGGACCTCCACCAAATGGTGAAGGAGAGACGGCCCACTTTTGTTTTCCTGATGGAAACTATTAGCTCCAAACAGTATATGGAGGTTATCTGTAGGAAAATTGGTTTTGACAAGGTTTTTGCGGTCGACCCGATAGGAAGGAGTGGGGGGTTGGCTTTTTTGTTTAACTCGGAGTCTACGGTAGAAGTGTTTAACTACTCCAGACGCCATATCAATATCATGGTTAAGGATGGGGATAATAATCCATGGTGGAAGCTCACTGGATTCTACGGCAACCCAGACTGTGCTAAGAGGGCTGAATCGTGGGAATTGCTTAAGTTCCTGAACACCTGCTATCCGACCCCTTGGCTCTGTGCAAGGGATTTTAACGAGGTTGTAGTGCAGGAGGAAAAGGAGGGCTCAAACCTCAGGAAGGAATCTCAGTTGACAGGCTTCAGGGAAGCTCTGGAGGTCTGTCGGTTAGGAGACCTGGGTTTCTCCGGATCTTTGTTTACATGGAGCAATCGGAGGACAAATGGCACTTTTACGAAGGAAAGGCTCGATCGTGCTTTAGCCAATTCGGAGTAGTGCTCTATTTTCCCTTCTTTTTCTGTAGTGGTCTTGGCGGCGAGAACCTCCGATCATAGTCCTATTTTGGTTAACTTCTTTACTGGTTACAGGAGAGGATAGGGTCATGGAACGTTTGGAAGAGGCTTCAAATTCGAAGCCAGCTGGTTGAACGATGGTGAGTGTGGGGAAATCATTCGTTCGGCTTGGAACAAGGGTCCTAGTGACGCTTCCCCGTCCGAGGGGATTTAGCAAAGACTTTCGGTATGTCGTAGGGCTCTGCTGAATTGGAGTGGGCAAAAATTTGGGAAGGTGGAGGAGGACATCAAGAGGAAAACTGATCAGTTGGCTGCTCTCCAAAGCAACGAATGCCCGGCCTTAGCTACTCAGATTAGATCTCTGCAAAGGGAGATTGATGACCTGCTGGAGTTTGAGGACATGAAGTGGAAGCAGCGGGCTTCGGAATGGTGACCGAAACACAGCTTTCTTTCACTCCTGGGTTCAGCACAGGAGGAAAACCAATCGCATCCGGAGTGTCATAGATGAGCAGGGCAGAACGTGGAGGAAAAACAGAGACATTGGCAAGGTATTCCTCAGCTTCTATGAGGAGCTTTTCACCTCTCAAGGGGCTGGCTGGGTGGAGGAGTGCACAAGATTGGTTGAAACCCGGGTCACTGATGACATGAATAACCGGCTTCTTCACAGATTCTCAGAGGAGGAAGTCCAGAAAGCTTTATTTCAGATGCACACCCTCAAGGCCCCCGGACCGGATGGCTACCCTGCTGTCTTCTATTAGAAAAATTGGTCCACAGTGGGAAGAGATATTTGTAAAGCTGTTTTGTCCTTTCTCAACGGAGGGCAGTTTGACACGGGGATTAACTCGACCAATATTGTCCTAATCCCTAAGGTTAATTCTCCTTCTAAGCCTTCTGATTATAGGCCTATCAGCTTGTGCAACGTTTTATACAAACTGATTTCCAAAGTCCTAGCTAATAGGATGAAGACCATTCTCCCTCATATCATTTCTCCGGAGCAAAGCGCCTTTGTCTCGGGTCGGTTAATTACGGACAATGTTCTTGTTGCCTTTGAGACCCTCCACACTATGGCAACTAGGGTTTCGGGGAAGGAGGGGTATATGGCTTTAAAGCTCGACATGAGCAAAGCCTATGATAGATTGGAATGGGACTTTCTAGAGTCTATGCTTCGAAAACTCGGCTTTGCCGATAGATGGATCAATCTCTTAATGGCGTGTGTCCGGTCTGTAACCTACTCCATTCTCATCAATGGTAGACCTTTTGGGAGAATAGTCCCTTCGCGTGGCTTGAGGCAAGGTGATCCTCTTTCCCCCTACTTGTTCATTCTATGCGCGGAGGCCCTGAGCTCCTTAATTTGCAATGCTGAAAGGGCTAGAGGAATAACAGGCATCCCGATCTCTAGGGGAGGTACTCGGATACACCATCTATTTTTTGCTGACGATAGTCTATTATTTTGTAAAGCAAACCTTAGAGAATGGAGCCAAGTTGAATCTATCCTTGAGTGCTACGAGCGGGCCTCAGGCCAGAAAACCAACAAGGAGAAGACTTCCATCTTTTTTAGTAGGAATACCCCATCAGAAGCTAAAGAGGAGATTCTGTCCAGAGCTGGTGCGGGGCTGGTTCAATGCTTTGAACTATATCTAGGACTCCCAGCCCTAATCGGGCGTTCTAGGGTCTCCTCCTTTAATTTCATAAAAGGGAGAATTTGGGCTAAGCTTAATGGATGGAAGGAGAAGTTCCTTACGCATGCCGAGAAGGAGGTGTTGTTGAAGGCAGTCATACAAGCGATCCCGACGTACACGATGAGTGTTTTTCGTCTCTCTAAAGCTTTGACTAGAGAAATCAATGCTATGATGGGGAGGTTTTGGTGGAGCTTCAAGGAGAACACCAACAAAATAGCTTGGATGGCTTGGAGGAAGATGGGCAGAAGCAAGGACCTCGGGGGATTGGGCTACAGAGATATTGGCTGCTTCAACATGGCCATGCTAGCAAAACAATGCTGGAGGCTTCTGAAGAGGCCGGAATCCTTGGCTGCTCGAGTTATGCGTGAAAAATACTTCCCTAATTCGGAATTTCTAGAATCCAATTTGGGAAAGAAGCCTTCCTTTGCTTGGAGAAGCATTTGGCAGGCAAAAGGCCTTCTCCAATAGGGTCTTATGTGGAGGGTGGGGAATGGTCACAGGATTAATCTGTGGAATGACAAGTGGATCCCAGCCACTCCTCACAAAATTCTTGATCTCGTCAGGATGCTTCCAAGGGATGCAAGAGTGGCTAATATCATCAACAGGGAAGCCAATTGGTGGGATATTCCCCTCATAGAACAAATTTTTTCAGAGGATACTGTGGAAAAGATATGCAGCATTCCCATCAATCCTAGGTCTCAGGAGGACAAGTTAATATGGATTGGGACTAAAAATGGAGGATTCTTGGTCCGTAGTGCCTACCACCTCGAAGTGGGGAGAAGAGATAGGGATAATTGGAGTTCCTCTACGGTGAACTCTGCTTCCCACCTATGGCGGCGTCTCTGGAGTCTAAAACTCCCTCGCCATATCCTTCTATTTTTGTGGAGAGCTTGTAATGAAATTCTACCTACGAAAAATAATCTCTACAAGAGGAAAGTGGTTACTGACCAGTTATGCCCGATGTGCAGCTCCGAGGCAGAATCTGTCGGTCATGCTTTGTGGAGATGCGTCTCGGCTCAAGCGGTTTGGGGTTGCTGTAAGGGTCCCATCCAGAAGAGCTCTGTTGAGGCAGAGGAGTTCTTTGAGGTTTTTGCTGCTCTCTGTGATAGGTTGGAGGCCAAGGATCTTGAACGATTTGCCACGGTCGCCCACAAAATTTGGTCCCGGCGTAACAGGGTGGTTTTTGGGGGCGCAGTTCTGCCTCCGAACGTCCTGATTAAAGAAGCCTTTGAGCTTGTGGAGGAGTTCCGGAATGCTCAACTGCGCACTGAAGATCTAGGGCAAGGGGGGCAATCCTCTAATGGCAGATGGGTCAAACCAGCGCCGAATAACATTAAAATCAATTGGGATGCAGCTCTGGATGGACGGAAAAAACTAATGAGGATGGGGATTGTTGCTAGGGACTGCCAAGGGGCTGTGAAGGCAGCCATGTGCGATGTCATCCCTTATATTAGGGACCCAGTTGTAGCGGAAGCCATTGGCGCTGGGTGTGCTGTTCAATTTGGTCGAAAACCTGGGGTTTGAGTCGATTGAATTGGAGGGTGACGCCCGTGAAATTATCTTGGCTCTAAGGGATCCTGCGGAAGTCGATTCTATTCATGGGCATTTGCTGATCGAGACAAGGCAGTTGTTGGATTCTTTATCTTCTTGGAGGGTCTCCCACGTTAGACGCGAAGGGAATATGGCTGCTCATCTTCTAGCAAAATTTGCTTTGTCTGAACAGTCCCAGCATGTGTGGTTTAACTCTTGTCCCAGTGTGTTGTTGAGTGCTGTAAATGCAGATCTCTATTAATGGAAGCTTCTGTTTCCCTTCAAAAAAAAAAGTTCCTACGACTGTGTCAGTGATATTCAACTAACGATGTGTTTGAGATTGTAATTTTGTAGACAAAAAGTGAGATTTTAAATTAAATCACATATAATAAGGGTGTGTTTGGGATTGCGATTTCGTTGAGAAAAAGTGCGATTTTAAATCAAATCATAGAAAATGAACCGTTTGGAAACTGCGTTTTTAAAAAATTGCGATTTGAAAACGCAGAAAAGTGCTTATTCAAATCGCAAGCAATGTGGTGCTTTTTTTAAAACACAGTATTTTAAAGGCTAACCTGCGATTTTAAAGGCCAAACTGCGATTTTGCCAAACGCTTAATTGCGTTTTTAAAAATCATTTTTTTTCAAATCGCACATTTTAAAATCGCTATTTTGAAATTGCACTTTTTGAAATCGTAAACCCAAACGGACCCTAAATAGTTTAAAATTGTGTTTTTTAAAAATTGCGATTTGAAAACATAAAAATCTGATTTTTTCAAATCGCATGCAATTGATATTTTTTTTGAAAACACAGAATATTAAGGTTAACCTCAGCGGTTTTAAATATCAAACTGAAATTTTGTCAAATGCCTAATTGCGCTTATAAAAATAATTTTTTAAAATTACACATTTTTAAATCAACTTTTTAAAATTACAAATCAAACCGGATCATAAACCTAGTCATTACTTTTACCTGGAAAGTCCATGCAGTTGGCAGCATTAATGATAGAAGGAAAGAAAAAACAGTAAGAAATGAAGTAAATGGTCGTCATTGAATCATATTTTTTTTCTGATTCTTGCATTTCTCATTGACTAAAAACGTTTTTCATTCCCTGTTGAATGAGGAATATTGCGCAAACTTAATGAATTAATAGATGTCTGCCTCTCTTTTCTAATCATTATTGCGTTTACGGAGAGAGAAAGACTACAGACAGTAAAAGGATAATCTAATGCAGATGAGGGCCAGTTTCCAGCCACAATAATGATATATGTTTGTTAAAAAAAAAAAAAAAAATCATGGTAGACTTGCAGATCCTGTTCATATATACCTCTCTATTTTCAAAATAAAATTTCATTTTGAGCTGTGAAGCAACTATATATATATATATATATATATATATATATATATATATATATATATATATATATATATATATATATATATATATATGTATAGATCCTCCCTTTCCCTCTTAGAATATCATAGATTAATAAATAAATTTTTTATTGAATTTCAGCATACCAAAGAACTTGACATATAGAAAACGGAAGGCAATATTCAACGTTAACTTTTTCTGGGTTTTGAGTTTCTGACAGTACCTCAAACAAATAATTTTGTTCTTTGTTTTTATAGGGAGATCTTTTTAATTATCATGCCCTAGAACAAGTGAAACAGATTTTAATCGTGAAAGCTAGCTAGCTATAGCTATAAGCCTAGCTATAAGTATGTTCTGATTATATTATCATTAATTAGACACATTTCATCATGCTGGCCGGAGATTCACTCTCTGATATCATATATATATATATTTAGAAACTGGTTATGGGAGTCATCTTCTTAACTAATCCTTTTTCTTTTTTCTTTTTTTCTGTAAGTTACGCTATAAACGGACGTCGTACGTGCACCTTCATGAAGAAGCTAAATTTCCATGTGAAAGCGAAGGTGCCTGCTCAAACTAATTAACGAACGCTGGCTAAAATGTCAATTTTAGGACAAGGAGCACTTTTGAAATATCGCAATTATTCAAGCAACTACGCATCAGAAAGTAAACGCCGTGGCACCCACGAGCCTTGACTTTTAATATAACCCATGATCGATCATCAGCTGCTTCTCATATCCAATCAGTACGGTACTCATGATGGCCGGCCAACAGATAGAAATATTAAAGCACTCTCTTTGACATCGATTTCAGATTATCATACGTACAGTAGTGGTTTAGAAAATATAAGGGTGATTGATTAATGTATATAGCTCATGACTGCGAACAACAAAGTACGTACGACTAAATATATACTTGACAAACTCAGTTGTCTTTGACATTTCATCAAACTGGGCGTGCCCTGTTAACCAATAGATTGAGACTGTAAAGCTCTAAGTATTTGGAAGAGGCAGGGAGGGACCCTGGGGGGCTGGGGTCTATGCAAGGAGGATTCAGATCACACTAATTAGCTAGTAATTTGAGCATTTAATGTAAAAAAATATATATAAAATAAAACTTACGTGTTCAAATAAATTTTAAACATCAATCAAATTTGATGTCTGAGAATGAATTTATGATCATTGATGTTATATGGAACGCATCCTCATTGACCATTCATTCATTCACCTATCTAGTGACGTGTTTAGGGAGAAGGGTTTGTTACAAGAGATCTGCTATATGCATGTTTTTTTTTTGTACATCCTTTATATATGTTTTTATACAAATCAACTATCAAAATTTATAGAATTCACATGAGATGATCAATGCATGTTTTGAATTTTTTTTTTTTTTAAAAAAAATGTGATAAAAAAAAAAAAAAAAAAACATTTCTCTTGCTACAATCCCCTGCCCAAAGAACAGGGGGGGGCAGGGAAGTTGCAGCTCAATATATGAAAACAAAAAAGAAAATAAAGAAAGAAGACCCAATTTCTTTTCTTTAGATTTTTTGAGTCCTTAGAGCACAAGCGAATGGACCAATTAAATGCAGCTACGCTGGAGACTGGACTAACTAGAACAATTTCATCAACAAATTTGACTTGGAAAAGGACAACCTAAAATATGTAAAAGCTAATTAATTAGGAAGACTTGTTCAATTTTTTCAACAATGAAGTCATAAAACTCATGCTTGTCTTTGGAATTGACTTGTAGCCCAACCTACGTGAGCAAATGTGGTTTTGTCTTCGAAAAATAAAGACGTGTTGGTTTGGGAAATTCTTAGAAAATATTTTTTGCTTTTATGTTGTGACGTGACATAAAAAAATAAAATAATTTTAAATATTTTATAAGTATCTTATGTTTTGAGTTATTTTTAATTTTTTTTTTTTTTTTCAAAAAAAAAAGGTAAAAAACCTATCCTAAAAAACATTGTCAAACGAGTCCAATACAATGAAAAAATACACTTTAAAATTTACATTTAATTCGTTCAAAAAGCAACAACATTTAATCCGTTCAAACTTTCACTTCATTAAAAATTACAATCTCTATTAGCATTTGGTGTTAAAATATATGGAAAAATCTTATATGTGATGTGCACGTATTGTTTTTGTTTTTATTTGAAATGTTCAAATTACGTACCCGTAAAAATATTTAATTGTTTAAAATAGAAAGAACAAAGAACAAGATGCTTATCTAGCCAACACTTAAACATGGCTCATAACAACCTCTTACCACAAGATGCGTACCTAACCAACAATTAAATTAGATCTGGCTCTAGCTACTTGTTGGGACACCCCGGACGTCACTAGTAAAAGGGTGATTTGGCCTCCCTCAACACTAGTAAGAGAATGGCTGAACCACCTTCACAACCTTGTAAGGTAGTTCGGCCACCTATTGGCCTTCAACTTTTTTATATTTTTCTTCTTTGTTGCATTGTTTTATGATTTTTAAGGGATAATTCAGATATTTTAAATAAAAATTTAGTATATGTGTGTCACGTACGTATGACAGTTTCCAATACGTCCATTTTTCACGTAAGATCAGATGCTGAAGGATGGTGTAATTTGCAACAAAATGATAGTACGTAAGAGAGTTCATTGTTGTTTTTTAAAGTTTGATGAGGTAAGTGCAAAATGGCGTATAAACTCCGGAAGGGGTTAAGTGTATTTTTTCCACATTTTTTGATTTAAAAGTTTGAGATATAATAATGTATCTTTTTCATGGAAAACGAATGCATGCAGCCATGCACCCACATTTTATGGCATGAAAATGAAATAAATAAACAAGAATTGAGAAAGCATTTAAATATAATAACTTGACCATAAATAAATCCCAAATAATTCGGTCGATTTGACTTGAGAATTCAATGCAACATTAATTCTAATCCCATCACTAATTTGCATCCTATACAATTTTAAAGAAATTTTAAAATTTTAATTCCATAACAAATTAAAAGTCTTTGTAATTTTAAATAAATTTTATATTTTAAAATTACGTAAATTCAAGCCGATTTTTACATCGAACGCCATAAAAAAAAGGTTTTTATTAAAGATGGATTAGGCTTAAGTGTAAAAAAAAAAAAAGCTACAACACCTATACAATCGTTTTTTCAATACTCAAGATATAGTTTTAAGTGTTTTTTTAAAAAAAAAAAAAAACAAAAAAGAAAAAAAAAAAAAGAAGAGAGAGAGAGAGAGAAAGAGAGAAAACGAAGTTAGATTTTAACCATTGAAAAACTTACATCACCTATGCAGTAGTTTTTTTTTTACAGCACAAGTCAAATTTATCAAAGATATGACATGTTACCGAGACAACTACAAATTTTTTTGTTCCAAAAAGTTTTTTATTCACTTTTGAATATACGTTTTTTCTTTATTAAACCAAAGACAATTTTTTTTTCAAAGTTTTTCTAACACACAAAAGCAATAACCTGATAAAAATATACTCAATTTTCATTAGTAACATGTCACATTTTTAATATGTAATATTTTTCATGTCATTCAATACATGAAATGACTTGAGAGCTTTCCAGTGAGAGTTGTTTTGCTGGGTGATCCCTCCTCCCGGCTGTATTTTTTGTCTCTCTCTCTCAGCCTTTTGAGCTGTAGAGTTTTTGTTCCCCCCGATAGATCTGATGGTGGTTGATCTTCCCATAGCTCATTTGAGCTATGGTGGTTTGTGTTTTGTTTTTGTTATTTCTTTCTTTTGGTTTATGGCAGGGAGATTCAACTCAAGAAGTCCAGTTTGGGGAGTGGCTGGCTTCCTGTGTCGTCGATAGTGTGCTTTGGCCGGATTTTAAGTGTTTTTCCTCGAATTTGAAGCCAGATCTACGCACATCTATCGACTTCTACTAGACACGAGCCACCCAGCCGCATTCCCCGTCGCCTTCCGCCCCTTCTGCTAGAAGTATTGGTTGTGTGGATCACCGGGGCTCAGTGCGTGATCCTCACGCGCCAGGGAGTCTTTGCTCTTTGATTGCGCGTGAAGCCATTCTCCGCCTTTTCAAGCCGTGCTTGGCAGCGCCTGGGGTCTACGACGTCGGATCTGTTGCTGGGTGCTTCTGGTGTCAGTGCGTGTTCTACGCGCGCCGCCACTCTGGCGAAGTCTGCCATTTTCTCCACTGCCAGCGACTTGTATTTGGGTTTTTTTTTTCTGCCATTGTGTTTATGTATTCTCCTTGTTTCTCCGGTACAGTTTGTCTTTGTATTGCTTAAATCTTAATGGAATTTTTATTGGCTAAATGCTATATCGGCCCTCTTTTATATTGAGAGTGTGCGTTAATGTAAAGAGAGGTTCAAACGTAATTCCTGTAAGGTTTGTATTTCTGCTTAGGCAGCTTTTTTTAAGTCAGATCCTTCTGGTTTAGAGTTGTATGGATCTTGTACCTCATTCTCATAATGTAAACCTTCGGGCCTTTTTAGCAATATATTTGGTAGCACACGCTAGTTTGTTAAAAATAAAAATAAAAAAAATTGCATGAAATGACTTAAATTTAAGTAATTTGAGAATCTAAAATTTGAAAAAAAATTGTTGAGATCCTAATTTTTTTTGGTCCGTATTCAAAGAGCAGTGAACATTAATAGAATTCTTTCAAATGATCTCATCAATTGATATAGAATTCAAGGGTCAAGATTTTGTAATCTCTGCAGAGACGACTGCAGTTATCATTTCCAAGATATGAGTAAATAATGATAATATAATGCATGCTATTTAGTACATTTTATTTTGTTTTTTTTTTTTTTATTATTATTATTTTTTAAATCTATATATTAACTATTAAATCCGTAAGATTCAAACATGATTCAAGTGTGGGTTCTACACCTCTATGTTGATTTTCAAAATAGAATTATAGAAGTTTTTTTTTTTTTTTTTTTGAAGGAAAAATTATTAGAATTATTAGAATTATAGAAGAATAGGAGAAAGATATAAATAATAATTCAAAAAAGCATTTCACTAATATAATATTGAGTTGTTAAAAATGACAAAATCTTAACCATTAAATCCTAAACTAATGGCCAAAGATTCTAAGCATTCTACAATTAGAATATTTTAAGAAATCTTGATATTAACTACAGCATGAAAAGGGACTTTCTTCTCTTGTAAACCTTGATATTAACTACATTTTGAATTTTCATATGCAAAATAGTTAACCAAAACATATTTTTTCTATTTTAACTAATGAATTTCAAAAGGTACTATATATAAAATTATCTATTATTTCACTATATCATTCTTTTTTAATTCTTTCTTTATCTTAATTCTTATATATTTTTTCCACGATAAGTCATTCTTTTTTAACATGATAATTTTTTTGAATAATTATTTGCTATAAAATCAACAAAATTTTGTTTTCATATGAGGTGGTTCATCTAAATATAACCTTAAAATGACAAACATAGATTTTGTCAGATAGGCACACTCTAAAATATAATTTTCAAATTCAAAAATATATTAGAATATTGTTATGGCATAAATAAGTTTTGGTGAGAGAGAAAGGGGAGAGAGAAAGAGAAATAAATAAAAAAATATATATGCATTTTACATTTAATTTGCATAATATAAATTTTTTAATAAATTTGTTAGCTATTTTAACTTGAAGATGAAAATGACTGAGCCGTTAGAAATGCTTTATAAAAAGTAATAACGAAGTATTAAAAAAGTATGCCATTTGGGGCATGAAATTCGAATTTTGAATTTGACGTCCAAAATAAAGAAAGGGGGAGTGGGGGTTCAGAGAAACCGCGGCGGCTCGGTGAAAGGTGTCGAGCCGGAGCCAAAGGGAGCCGTGTAGGCGAGGCCGGTACTGGGAAAAGAGAGGTGGAGAGAGAAGAATAGGTAGGGGCCACAAGGATGGTGAGTCATCACCTCTTCCCTAAATCGCGAGCTCCTATCTGATTACGATTGATTGGACATGTTGCTTTTGTTTTCATTCACTCTCCTTCCCACTCCCTCGTTGTCATCTACATTTCCTCACGATACTTTTTTTTTTCCCAAATTGCCCTTTCACTCTTATATGGTTTTTTTTTTTTTTTTTTTTTTTTTTTTTTTTTTTTTTTTTTTTTTTTGTTTACCAATATTATTAACCACGTTATATAATATATGAATTAATAGTATACTTTCGATGACACTCTAATCTTTTGTGGTCAATATTTTTATGCATAAAATACTCGATAGTATAACATTTTTGTCTGGTTAGGAAGCAACACATAACTTATGTGACGACTTATACGCTTTGATAATGACTTGCTGAAAAAATACAGTGTGTGTGTGTGTTTTTTTCACACTTTGGACAAGGCCATAAAAAAGATAAATATTACAATGTAAATTTCAGCAGCGCTTTATGTTTTAAAAGAATATAAGAGATAATTTCACTTAAGAGTACTGAACATCAAAACGTCTTAAATTAGATACTAAATTATCAGCTGTTTTGAAAAAAGATTATTGAACTTCTAAACGTCTTAAACTAATGTATCAAAGTTTCTAAACTTCTCAATAAATGGTAATCCGTTAGGATTTGTTGTTGAATTCTGTCAAAATTTTTAAAATATCATTTATTTTTTTTAAGAAATTTTTTTTTTAGGATTTAGGTGTTTGTAAGAATTTAACGGAATTTACAAAAATATCCATGTTTAAATCTTTGGAAATTTTTATAATTTTTTTTTTAAAAAAATAAACACATGAATATTTTGAGAATTTTGATAGAATTTAATAACAAATTCTAACGGATTACTTTTCGTTGAAACGTTTAGAAACTTAGATATCCTAATTTAAAATGTTTAAAAATTTAATATAATTTTTATCAAAAACAACCGATAATTCAATACAATTTAATAAAGTTATTCCTTATTTATTTGATGTCTTTTGGTTTTCCCTCTCTCATACGCTCTATAAAGCACCCATCCCTTGATATTTTTGGCTTTCAACTTTTCCAAAAACCAGTAAAACTTTAGACGGCAATCAGAGCATTTTTGTTGCTTCTTGATGTCCTGCACGACCACTTTCCCTTCTCTTTTTCCTTTATTTATTTATTTTCTAATTATTCTCTTTTCCCTTTTATTCGTCCTAACACCCTCCCTACGGCCCTGAAAAACCAGTACCGTACGCAACCTTTTTTCATGAACTATGAGATATTTTCCTTGTAACTTTCTCAGGTTCAATGGACTGCGCACACTTGAAAGCCAATTCATTCATTTCATGCATTCAAATAAAATCAAACACACTAAAAGTAAATTACAAAGTTGCTACTCTCATGTCATCACATACTTCTTTTCTTTAACCTAAACAATTTTTTAGGGTCACAACCGCCCGCAAAGTTAAAATCTTATTCGATCGGTATACTAAATTCACAAGTTTAAAATGAATGTAATTTTCATATGCATTTTTTGTAAAGCATGTTATTTTCATTTAGATTTTGAACACATATCATCAGTTTAATAGACTTGACGGAAGAAAATCTTCAATTCTATTTTGGAATAAAACTTGTCTAAAACTAACGAAGATCATACCAATCACAGGAAGCATCTTACATTTTACATCTTAGGTTTGTGTCCTAACATATAAGATAAAGAAAATAATTTCTTTATATATATGTTGTCCGGGGCGGAACTAGCTTATGACCTTTTTTTTTTTATTTTTTTGTGGTAGATTCTAAAACAAGCATATTTTCCCCCAATTTTTTAATTTTTATTTACTTTTCTGCGGTGCTAAAATTCTTGTTCTGCCCCTTTAATGTTGTAATTGTATCATGGAACATGAAGCATAGTGAAACAGGGATCTAGGTCGACTCCTCTAGAAAAACCAATTTCAGGGTAATAGCCCCATTAAAAGGAAAGAAGAAAACGAAGGAGACATGAATAAGTCAAGAATTATGACGCGGTAATAAATATATTTCACTTTAGCTTCTTCTCATAGGTTTCGTGTAGACATGAAGGAGTCAAGAATGAAATAACGACCATTAATCTCGTTTGGTTTTTTCTATTATTCCGATCATTTTTCATCTTGAGAAATAGCCATTTCTCTTTAAAACAAATTTGAAATAAATAGCCATTTCTGAGATATATAATGAAAATAATATGGAATAGCCCTAGTTTTTTTTTTTTTTTTTTTTTTTCTGGGCAAAACAAGAGAGGCGGGGTCTGATATGATACATTGTAATCTCAAAACATAATACTTGATCGTCTTTATCCACGTGTCAACTTTTACTTTTATTTTTTACTCCTTTTTTTTTAAGAAAAAAAAAAAAAAAAAAAAACCTCTAAAGTTAGATAGGGACCATTTTGCCATATGAGTAATGTGGCCAAAAGTTATGTCTTAGAGTGATAAAAGATCATATTTCAATGGAATGTGACCACTTTAATTGGGGTGGTCGGACACTCATTATAACTAATTTTTTTTTTGCCTAAAAATAAAAAATATGTGTTGAAATTTCTTTACTGGTTCAGATTTAAATTAAATCTGAACCATTAACTTGAAACGATTGGAGGCAGGTATATTTTAAAATATGCAAGTGTGAGTATGTATAGCATTTTTCGATAATTTGGACTTGAACCCAGATTTTTTTTTAGCATGATAAGGATACTCCTGTTTCCAGAAAAATCCCCTCTCTTCGAGACCTCGGTGCTTATATGGCCCAAATAATATGAGAAAAAGACATTGCCAATAATTATTTATTTATTTACGATTTCTTTTATCCTTAGTAGGGCATTAAGGTAATTTCACGTTCATCCTGTTCACTCTTCCACAAGAAAAGAAAACCTCCGGTCCTTTCACCTAGCTCCTTATTAACCCCATCAAGCTCTCCAACCCAGAGAAGAATCTCTGTGTCTCTCTCTCCATCAAAGTCCTCAACTTTGAAGCTCTCCCATCCAAACAGAATACTCTGCCTAACGCACAACGCTGTCTATCTTCTGTCTCTGGTGAGAAAAAATTTTTCTGACGTACTGAATGTACCAACGCTGTGTCTTCTTCTTCTGCTGAGTGGTGGGTTTGAACTCTCCCCACTCTCGAAATTCCCACATTACAGTGATCCTCACCATCATCTTCTTCCGCCAGATGCTTTAGAGTTACAATCTCTGAAGGAAAAGTCTGTGTTCGTTGCTTTGGCTTTCTCGAATACTACCGTTTACATTCCCCTGGGAATTCAAATACAGAACTGAAATAAAGAAGCTATGGCGGGTGGTAAAGTCTATGTGGGTGCTTCAAACATGAACGTCTTACTTCAAAGCGAAAGGCTTCCTTGTTCTTCTGAGGTCCTTGAGCCTCTCTGGATTCCCAGCTCTGAACCCTCTTTGCACGGTAATTTTCCAAACCTGTGGTGCAATTTTTTCATTTGACTTTGGGCTTTGGGAGATATTATTCAGCCCGTTCCGTGCCTTCTTTGTATTGGGGTTCTTGCGTTATCTTTTTGTTTTTTCATCTTCTTTTTTATAATAATAAGCCTCTCTTGTAATATTTACCAATAGGTATTTCTTGCTTGATACTGGAGATGAGCTGTTGCTTCAGTTTTAATGCTGGGAGTTCGTGTTTGTTGATCTTGATTGTTTCCTATTTTTCATTGGTGTATTTTTTATTATGCCTTTTATCTCTGTTACGTGGCTTTATTGGTGAAATTCGAATATTTATTGATTATTTTGGTTGCGAAACAGAGTAACCCCTGTTATGCCAACATATTGAGATGTAAAGCTTGAAGCTTTCATAGTGTGTGACGTTAAGCCGCTGTGTCTGTTGCGTGTGTGTTTTAATGTGTTCTCACTGTGGTTTATCTGCCTTGATTGTTGATTTTTTTGGGATTATGCCTGGTAGCAGATGCTTTTGGTTATTAAATTCATTAGATTTGTTTCATGTTAGAGAAGGAAACAAAGTGGGGATTAGTTGCATAAAGTTATTTCATCATTTTTTTTCTTTTAAAAAAATAAAATAAAATAAAATGTTTCCAAGCAATTGAGATAAAAACCACCCCCAAATCCATTCCTTTTGCGTACGCAGCGTACCCATCCATGAATTTTGCATATGGAGTAACCAAGACAAGAAAGAAATTTAAGGAATTTGAAACGCTTATAACCATCTAATTTTGGGTGTCTTCAATTCAGCTTCAAAATCCATGGTTAATTTTGAGAAGGTTGGTGGAGGAGACAACACTGCTAGCCCATTTTTCCAACCGCTAGGTAGCGATGAAAATGGTGATGAGGAGGATTGTGATGGGTGCTTTCATCGACCCGGAAAGAAAAGGCGGCTTACAGCCAATCAAGTTCAGCTTCTTGAGAGAAATTTTGAAGTGGAAAACAAGCTTGAACCAGAGAGGAAGATCCAACTCGCAAAGGAACTTGGTTTGCAGCCTCGGCAAGTTGCCATATGGTTTCAAAACCGGCGGGCTCGTTTTAAAACCAAACAACTGGAAAAGGACTATGACTCGTTGAAAACCAGTTATGATAGGCTCAGGGTTGACTATGACAATCTCCTCAAGGAGAAAGAAAGCTTAGAAAATGAGGTAAATCCTAGACGCTTGCTCAACAATTACTGGTTAGGATTAAAACTATACCCTTTATCCTGGTTGACAGGTTCACTGTTTCATATGCTACAGGTTAATTCCCTGAGGGACAAATTGCTTGATAGAGAGAAAGGGAAGGAAAATGAGGAACCACTTGATGCCTGCAAGTCATCAAATGCAGAGCGCCAAGAGCCAAGTCTCAATGCAGTTTCTGAAAGGGTGTGTAAACAGGAAGATGCAAGTTCAGTGAAAAGTGATGTTTTTGACTCGGATCGGGATAGCCCACATTACACTGATGGGAACCACTCTTCATTGTTGGAGCCTACGGACTCTTCTCATGCCTTTGAACCAGAGCAGTCAGATTTCTCACAAGACGAAGAAGACAATCACAGCAAGATCCTCCTGCCCCAAGCATGCTTTCTAAAAGTTGAAGATGGATGTAACGATGTCCCGCTTGCAAATTATTGGAATTTTGGTTTCCCAGTGGAAGATCAGCCCCTTTGTTTCTGGAATTACTGAGTTATCATGTCACTTTAGCTTCTAAATTATGTTTAAGCACTTAGTTGTAATTATGTTTAACGAGCAATAAATCCTATTACCTTGACATTGTTTCTCTTTTGGGTTTGAGATTCTTTGCGTATCCTGATAAGCATATTTAATACTAAACAAGAAATAACACCCAACAAGAGAGAGACCCAATGTGAAACCCAGCTGAGAAAAGAAAATATCTCGACAAATGCTCAATGCATTGGTAATTTTCCTCGACATGAAAAAGATGGGGAAATTCTTGCCAAAAAGTCAAGAATTCGGTATGGTTCATCTTCAAGAAGTTATTTGATTGGCGTAGACTTTGAGGCCCCTACAGCTTCCTGTGGATGCTGACAGCTTGGTCTATTACTTATAAACAATTCACTGCTATTGTTCTAATCTTCTATTTGTTTATTCATTGAGATTGCGTCTGTTACAGAATATCTTGCTGATGCAAGTTGATTCGCCTATGGAAATTAGTATAAAATGTCTTTCTCTTTATAAGATAGGATCTCTCCAATATTTTATTTATTTCATGGAATATTGATTGCATCATCACTAGCCAGTAGGCATCTGGAAATGGAGGGACTTGTAATAGACGACTGCTATTGGTTTCTCACAGTTCACGTGAAAAAGTTCCTGCTTCTTTTTTTTTTTTCTTTTTTTTTTCTTAGCAAATACATGGAGCTAGGAAGTCATAAGCTGAACTTCTGGTTTAAAGTCATAACACATTGAAATTAGGTGTTGAAAGTCAACAAAATCATGCTGTTCTTCAAGGTTTACCAATTGGACGTTTATTATGATGAACAAATGTGCATCAATCATGGACCACATATCTGCATCCGGATTCATTAATATGAAAGCGATAAAAAGCTGTATACCATCGGATGCTTAAGAGATAAAGAACAGCACATTCAGGAGGCAAAGGATCAAGGAAGCTCTCGAAAAATGGTTAAAAAAAAAAGGAAAAGAAATGTGCATCAGTAAACTGAACCTATCAGAATGGACAGTCATTGATGTCTGCAGAGATCAATAAATTCAAGACAAGGACTCAAGTTACACAAAACAAGACTTTCTTCTGAGGAGGAGGAATAGAAAGAAGAAATTACAGGGATTACATAAAATAAGCTTAGATCAATGAAAAACCAGCCAAAATTTGTCATGACAGTGAAGCACGCAATCACTGCTTTTTTTCGTGAAAGTATCAATACCCATGACATTTCTTGTTGGGACGATGTAGGGTTTTTTTTTTGGTGTGGGTTTGGTTCAATAAAAAATTGCATTTGGACGGGTATTAACATAAAAAGAACATTTGGTAAACAAATGTTGAATTTTGTTGTTGGAGGAATATTTTGACAAAATAAATGTTTAATTTCCATAGGGTTGGCAGCTAATTTATTCTTTACAAATTTTAAAAATTGAAAAAGAAGTGGCTACTTAAGTGGAGGTACTTCGTCGAAAAGAGGGAGAAGAACTTCTGAGTTTGGTTTGCCGGAGGAGGGAGGTTCCCCTCCTCCCTCCAGGATTTTGTTCCTCCCTGGGTTAGCCTAGTGGAGGCTAAAGTCTCCCAACCACTAGGGTTGTGGAGTTTTGAGTCCCCCTGGACTTGTTCCAGTGGTGATTTTAGTCCTCCTAGTCTTTTTGGACTATGGAGTGTGTTTGTTTTTTAGTTTTCTAGGTTTCTTTGTTTCTTGGCAGGATAACACTTCAGAGAGGAGCAGGAGGGGGTAGCTTCCGTCGTACTTGTCGTCGGCGGAACGATTTGGAGAGTCTCAGTTTTTATCATTTTTTAGTTCCAGATCTCCTCTGTTCTGCCACTCTCTAGTCGACACGTGCCCCCCAGCCTTGCTCGCCGTCGTCCTCAGACTCTGCCGCTGCTAGCTACGGCCGATATACTCACCGTTGACCGGCGCGTGGTCGACACGCGCCAGGGGGTTAGTCACTCCTTGGGCCGCGCGTGATGACCACGTTTCCACCTCTGTTGCCGTGCTTGGTGGCATTCGGTGGATTTGGTGTTCGGTTGCTGCAGGGGAGTTGCTGGCGGCGGCGCGTGTGGAACACGCGCCGTCTCCGGCGGTGCTTTATTCCGACGACAGCTCTTTCTTTGGGTGGTTTCCTGTTCTTGATTGCAGATTGTATTTGATAGTTTGCTCTGTGTTAGATTTAGCCTAGTCTTTGATGATTTGTGACTGACTCCATAGTGCAAGTAGAGGTTCGAATGTCAACGCAAAGGCACATTTCTATTGATTAGGTTTATTTGTAGCAACTATCGGTATAATCTGAGTTTTAGGGTAACTGTAAGGGGACATTTGTATTGTTATGAGTCCCTTATTGGTCTGAGTTTGTTTATGACTGTAACTATGTTACCCTTTGGGTGTTTAATGAAATGTTTACATCTTCCCTTCAAAAAAATAAAAAAAATAAAAAATAATAAAAAAAATAATAATAAAAAAAAGAAGTGGAGGTGGTTGCACGACTACCACAACATGTCAGGGGTGAACCATAAATTTTACTGTGGGGGCAAAACTTAACAAATTGGGGGAGGAAATTAGTTTTTGAGTCATAGAAAAATATATGTTTTGAGAAATTTTTAAATGTTTTTGGAGAAGCCCCCAAGCCATAATATAGTTCTGCAATGGTTCTACATTTGTTTTTGTTCTCCACATAAATTGTTTTTTTTCTTTCAAACGCCAACTCCACCAAAATATATTTTTAAAATTATTTTTCACCTTTTACATTAATGTTCTATTTGTTTGGGCGTAAAATACTTTTTAGAAAATATTTTCTATATTTTCTGGTGTTTAGTGCAACAAAAAATGATAGTTAACGGGAATCATTTTCAGTTTTACTGTAAAAGCCTCTTTAATTTTTAAAAAATGAAAACTGTAAATTATTTTTTGAATTTAAACTCTTCATTCTTGTACGCACGTTTGTGGGAATCCGTCACCGCCAGGCATTGGAGTTTGTTGGTAACCCGAATCTACCACCGAAGGTCCGTCCCCGATTGTCAAAATCCGGCACAAATTGCCACATTCTGGCATCGACCAGATTCATCGCCGTAATTCGTTGACACCAGGCCACTGTTGCCGAATTCTGGCCAAACTGGCCAATATCCAGCTTTATTATGCCAGACTCCGATTAGTTTGGCCGGATTTGGCCATTTGTGCCGGAATATGGCCATTCTCGTCAGATTCTGTCCTCCATAGTTGGAATCCAGCAACAGTAACCAGAATTCTGTGAAAGTGGCCAGCTCGTGACAGAATTACTCTCGTCACCTGTTGTTTTTCGTCGTTGGTATTTTTTCGTAAGAGCTAAACGTCGAAATAAAATTCAAGGAAATCAATTTTTTTTTTTTTTTTAAAAAAAAAATGATTTCGTTGAAAATAATTTACAACAAAAAAAACATTTTACTTCAAAATAAACAAAGGATAAGAAACATAATTAAAGTCTATGTTGGGACCATATGAATTTTAGCTGCTGGTAACAAATGTTAGATATTATTGTATCTTTGGTGAAAATCCAACTTTGACGTCAAACAAAGAGAAAAAAAAGATTGGAATTGAAGGGTTCAAATATCGTTGAACTGAAAATTGATGGACATTATTTTTCTTGACTATGGTAATTAAGTAACCATAATATTTTTTTTTATTACATATTAGAAAGGGTATCTCATTGTATTACATAATAATTTTATTTTTTCTTTTCAAAGTTGGATTATTAATAGCACTTAATTACTATGTTCTAAATGTGATTTGAATTTTTGAAATCCCTACACACCTTTAAATTTGCTGAAAATTCAAACAATATCTGTATTTCATCAACTTAATTAGTTAAAATTACCGAATTATTAATATCATGCAAAATTTTACGTGTAGATATCTATGACTGAAAAAGAAAAGGCCTTGGCAATTCGCCAGGTGTCAGCAAGCCCTTGAACTTAGATATTTACTCCAGCCGATGATCTCCATCACATAGCTGAAACCATCAGTCATTGTCCGCCACGTGTTCATTGAACTTTCCACCCAAAGCGAGACAGCAATCATCGAGCAGCTTGATGAATCCCTTGATGATTGCGCCCCACTGGATGCCCCCCACTTGAACATATATCCCCGGAAACGTGGCAGCCAATCGATGGTAGCTATCGAAAGCAAGCCAAGAGAGGGTGGGGTCCAGTGCAGAAGTGTCTCGGGAATACTCCACCCTTTTCCACGAATTTTAATTTAATTAATTTAATATATATAAGTTTTATGTATACTTTAAATTTAAAATCAGCAATAAAATAACAATATAGAAACACCATCCTATCATTTCGATTAAAAAAACAAGACTAGAGTGGCAGCTACTTTCTTTTTGGGATTGCTCGCGGCTAGGGCTGTATTTGGGTTGAGCCAAATCGAGTTTGGATATGTTGAATTCAACTCTAATACACAATAACTCACAAAAAAAAAAAAAAAAATTCTAATGCACAATATAGAAGTTCAAGCCAAGTTTTGAATAGTTGATCGAATTCGACTCGATAAAAATTTTGTTGAGTTTGAGTTTGGCTCGAATTCGATTAGCTTAACAAATTAAGCCTTTAATCGAGCTTTAGTGACTCAAGTTTGATTGGGGTTTTATAATAATTTTTATTTAAAAAAATAATAATATTAAAATTCAATACAATTTTAACTTTAATTTATGTTTCACATTCTAAATGGAATGTTTGTAGTATTACATATATTATGTCTACTATGTTAATATTTGTACACAGTAAATAGAATCTTATATTTATAAAACTTACTTTTCTATTTCTATATATATATATATATGTATATATACATATATATATATATATATATATATATATATATATATATATATATATATATATATATATATATATATGTGTGTGTGTGTGTGTATATATATATATATATGTGTGTATATATATATATATATGTGTATATATATATATATATAGACGCACACACACGAGTGAGCTAACAATTCAAGCCGAACGAGGCGAGTCGAACTTATATAAATCGAGATCACGAGTTTTGTTCGAGCCGAGCTGAGTTTACACGAGTATGTCTCATGTAATATGAGTGTATTATTATGTTCACAAACGGCTCATTTATTTTTTAAACGGAAACCGAATCAAATTTATGTGAGCCGAGTCTAACCGAGTTCATGAGCAGCCGGGCTCATCTAAGCTAGACTTTTAAATGGAGACACATATGTGGTTTGAGTCAAGTTCAGTAATTTTTTACATGATTAACTTCAATATAAATTTAATACGAAAATCTATAAATTGGTGTTTTGTATAATTGGGTTTGGGTTGACCCGAATTAACAAATTTAATAAATGTGTCAATTCCATATCATCCCGCTTAACCCATAGATGACCCTGTTTGACCCGTATAATAATAATAATTATTATTTTTGTTCTTTTACCAAAAAAAGAAAAACAAAATTCGAATGGGTTACCCGATCACAAGTTATTCATTGTTCATTTATTTGAGTTAATTTTTAAATAATGAGTTAAAATAGATCGTGTTTGGGTTAACCAAAACAAGACATGTTTATTAAATGAGTTGTGTCAACCTAATATGGGTCGTGTCATGTCATTCGCTTATTTAAATATGTAATTTCAAGATTGAAGAATCTAACTCGCTTAGTTAAATAAGTCATGTCAAGATTGATCATTAACTGGTTGGAGGGTCAAATAGACCTGGCACTCCAACTAGAATTACCAACCCTAACTTGGGCGAATCCAATAGAGGAAGTGATTAGATACCTCTTTAACATAATATGATTCTTATTCTTTTTTCTTTTTTAAATGATTGAAGGTGTTAGTTAAATATATGAAATAGATCACAAAGCGCGTAAGAGAATAATAGACTACATTGTATTGAGTCTTGTTATATATTTAACATATTACAAGAGACCTCTATATATAGAGAGACTATGGGTAGTGACCAAGAAACCTTAAAATAATTAAGGTAGAGAATAAACCATAATAGAAAAGATACAATAAACATAATGTTGAGAATATAAAATATTATAACAGAAGGTGTAAAAACTACCACATCATCAACCCACTAGTTAACCACGTCACCTCATTTGATTTTTTTAATTTTTTATTTCAATTTGTATCGAGAAGAATACAGTAATATTTTCAAGTTATTTTATTATTTAATTAAGGAAAAAATTAGTTAAAAAAAACCGTAAATTCTAAATAATTTTAAATTGAGATATTAAATTGATAAAATTAAAAAGCTAATTTTTTTTTTTTTAAATATATATATATAAAAACAAAAAAAAAAAAAAAAAACGAGGAGTTGTATAATATTTCCCTTTCCCTTAATTCATTCTCTTCCAGGAGGTACACGTACAGATAAGATAGGGATGTTAGATGTAACGCATGGAATAGGGCCCAAGAGTTAATATGGGCTTTGTTGGCAGTACTATTTCACTTTAGTCTATTTCGCTTTCATAGGTCCCACGGTCCACGTGCCTGCCCCGCCTTCTTGTCAGTACATTCACGGTTCGACACAAGGTGCTATGAGCCTATGACCTGGGGGATTGTTGCCGAATAAACCAACCACCACCATTGGCCTTATTTTTAGTTATTGAAATGGATGACACTCAAGTTTTTTTTTTTTTTTTTTTTGGGCCAAGCAAGATTCTCATATTCATACACGTGTAACAAAGCCGAAAGCAACTATAATTTCACAGTTTGGCTGAAGAACTAGTTGACCCAGCCTCGATAATCCAACACTATTCTTTGTTTGCCTGCCACCCAGTTCTTTCTAGTTAGGCCATCTTTTAAGGAACAAAAAAAAAAATCACAAATATGATGATTTAATGATTGTTTTTGAGTAAAAAAAAGGGATAATTGCACCGGAGGTCCCTGCGGTATACCATAATTATTTTTCACTCCCTATAGTTTAAAAAGTTCACTGGAGGTCCTCGTGATATGCAATAATTACAAATCGATCCCTGGCGTCAAATTATGTTAAAATTTTTAACAGATTCCGTCAAATGCCACGTCAGCGCCACGTGTCGTCATCTTATTGGTGACACGTGGCGCTGACATGTCTAATTTTAATAAAATAATATAAATTTATTAAAAAATAAATAAAAAATACTTATTTTTTTTAAAAAAAAAACAAAAAACAAAAAAAAAAAAGAAAAAAACAAAAATGGGAAAAGGGTGGCCTGGCCACCCCAAAAGGGGTGGCCAGGCCACCAACAGCCCATGGGGGTGGCCGCGCGCCACCCCCAGAGGCCGCCGGCGGTGGCGCGCGGCCACCCCCAGGCCATTGGGGGTGGCCTTCGGGCCACCCCTAGATCTTCTAAGGGTGGCCCAATGGCCACCCCCGGCCACTGGGGGTGGCCGCGCACCACCCCCAGAGGCCACCTGGGGTGGCGCGCGGCCACCCCCAGTGGCCGGGGGTGGCCATCGGGCCACCCTTAGTAGATCTAGGGGTGGCCCGCCACCCCCTGGGCCTTGGGGGTGGCCGCGCGCCACCCCCTGCAGCTTCTTTTTTTTTTTGTTTTTTTTTTTGAATTTTTTTTATAAAAAAATAAGTATTTTTATTTATTTTTTAATAAATTTATATTTTTTATTACGATAGACACGTGTCGCCATCTTATTGGCGACACGTGGCGCTGACGTGGCATTTGACGGAATCTGTTAAAAATTTTAACAGAATTTGACGCCAGGGATCGATTTGTAATTATTGCATATCACGAGGACCTCCAGTGAACTTTTTAAACCATAGGGAGTGAAAAATAATTATGGTATACCACAGGGACCTCCGGTGCAATTATCCCTAAAAAAAAAAAAAACAGTTTCAAAAATACCATTTTGGTATTCTAAAAAACAGCCATTTTGGTTGCAGTTTCCAATTCAATGGGGAACCAAAAGAAGAATCACCATTGTATTTTTCTAGTTTGATGCGAAGTTTATTCTTCTGTTAAAAAAAAAAAAAAAAAAAAGATAAACCAAAAGAACTCATATTTGATCAGATAATGATTCTCTATAACGATTTGTTCGAATTTGAGAGAATTCAAATAAATGATCGTAAAATACCACTTATGAGACCTATATAACCAAATAAAAATTAGGTTGTCCAACAAATTATTCGGTTAGGTGAATCTCATAAGTAATATTTCACAATCATCTGTTCAAATTCTCTCAAATTCAAGCAAATAATTGTAGAGGATCCTTATCCAATTTTATTTGTCAAGTGTCCGTGACAAAGCTTGTTGGGTCGATATGGATAATGCAAGAATGTTTGTTAATTTGTTTTGGAGAGTTTTTGTTTTATGTTTCAAAAAAAGTATGGTGTAACATAAAAATGAATATAATTTTGAGTATTTTGTGTTTCAAGTTATTTGATAATATTTTCATTTTTTGAGAACAGAAAATAAAAAACATGGAACAAAAAATTTAGCACCATTAGCTAAAAGCAAAAGAGAAATGATCCCTACACTTATTTCTCACAACAGTCCCACAACAAGCTGACGTGACTGGTAATATTTTATTATTTTTTTGCAAAAAAAATAATAAAATATTATCAGTCACGTCAGCTTGTTGTGGGGCTGTTGTGAAAAATGAGTGTAGGGATCATTTCTCAAAGTAAAATCATCCTCAGCGCTAATTACATTTTCCACACATGTAGTTTGAGTCGAATTTGATTTGTCAATATGTAATCTTGAGAGTTACATATTACCCACCTTAAGTATAATTGTATATATTTTTGGTTCATGAGTTTAATATGCGAATTTTAATAATTTGGGATTGAAAAAAGAAAAGAAAAGAAAAAAAAAAAAAAAAAAAGACTCGTGGTAAGTAAAATAAGACTTTTTAAACGAGATATTAATAAATTAAACTCAAAAAAAAAAAAAAAAAAAAAAGACTTAGAAATATCACTGAAGACACCTACAGTAAAAATAGCCTCACTGCTGCGCAGATCAGGCCCATGAAATAAAAAGAAATCCTCAAAATTTTAAGCACATTTTAAACCGAATGCACACCCTTAGGCCTTAATAGCAAACAAGATCCAGGCATTCCCCTTCAACCTCAAAATCAGGAAGATTTCCTTTAGCGGCCCAGAAAAAGTCCTCTCTACAGCTAAAGCTTCCATTCATGAGGTTTTGCAATGCAGATCTCTAATGGCACAAAGAGTCAAAAACTCATCTTCCCTCCAAGTTTCTTACAAGAAGACCAGAACACCAGTTTCCAGATCAAAATTTTAACTTTGCCAAACTAGCTTCGAGAGGAATATCATTCAAAAAGAAAAAAGGAAAAAATGGAGACTCAGGTTCATTAAGAAGTCAGGAATAAACTTGACAGAACAAATTACTCTACTCTTGGCAGTCATAGATTTTAGAGAAAGGAGCTTTGAGACCAGGAGATGAAAATAATCTCAACTTAATGTTATCACATGGTGTCCATGCAAGAATTTCGACACAAGCATTAGTGAAAGGAGCAGCTTAGGAGTGATTTCTGAATCAAAATAGTTAATAGACCAGATCTTGTTTGAAAAATAAAGATGTTCCAAGAAGTAACTAAGATTAACTTAAAAGTGTGGTCTGGATTCTGAAAGGAGAACATAGGATTCAAAGAAGTGGGTGCAGCCAGGACTTTGATTCTATCAGAAAAGAAATGGTTCTCCTTTTGATTGGAGATGCCTTATTCGTAAGGAGATGCCTTATTCGTAATGGAGACTGTTCAAAGTTCAATTCATAAGCTGAGGAAGAAGATTATTATTATTTTTTTTTATAAGTAAGAGAATTTTATTAAAAAACGCAAAGCGCAATCAAGTATACAGGGGGTATACAAGAGAGACAATTAAGAAGAAGAAAGCAATATAAGGAAATCGTTATAACTAATCCCTAGAGGTGCGAGATACGCAGCCGTCCAGGAGTACAAAGAGTGAATAAAAAAGGAAATGAGCTCCTCTATGGTTCTTTCTTTGTCCTCAAACTGTCTATCGTTGCGTTCCATCCACAAGCACCACATAAGACAACAAGGAACCATTTTCCACACGACCGCGCTTCGGGAGCGTCCCCCCGGCCACCAACAGGCAAATAAGTCTATCACCCGAAAAGGCATCACCCAAGACAGACCGAAGCGACTAAGAATGACATACCAAAGAGCGCGTGCAACCTCGCAATGAAGAAGAAGGTGATCCACAGTCTCCCCGGTCATTTTACACATGCAACATCTATTAATCACAATGACACGCTTCTTTCTGAGATTGTCCAAGGTGAGGATTTTCCCTAGCGCTGCCGTCCAAGCGAAGAAGGCCACTTTCAATGGAGCCTTGGTCCTCCAAATGCTTTTCCAGGGAAATAAAATAGCCTCTTTGCAAGCAAGAGCCTTATAGAAAGAACAAACATCAAAAGACCCTTTGTGAGAAAGGGACCACCAAAGCCGGTCTCCCCCATCTTGAGCAACCTTGGAGGAATACAGTAAGGAGAAAAAGGAAGCCATAGCATCCACCTCCTAGTCGTGAACGTCTCGAAAAAATCTGACATCCCACTGATAGGATCCACTTACCACTACCAAGTGGTCTGCCACCAGAGTATCCTTGACACAAGCTATTTCATACAGAACTGGATAAGCTTCCTTGAGGGACATCTTCCCACACCATACATCATCCCAAAAACGGATCCTGGACCCATTACCCAAGATAAGTCTGGTATAGCTACAAAACAAGCTCCACACCTTCCTAATGTTCTTCCAGATCCCCACACCGTGAGACCCAGGGGGGTCTAAGGAACACCAACCAGCCCTAGTAGAACCATACTTTGCATCCACCACAGATTTCCACAAAGCCTCTCTCTCGTAAGCATAACGCCACAACCACTTCCCTAAAAGAGCCTTATTGAAAATTCTCAAGTTCCGGATGCCCAAACCACCTTCGGAAATAGGAGAACAAACCTTGGACCAACTGACCAAGTGATATTTGAATTCATCGCCCATGCCACCCCACAAAAAGTCTCGATGCAACTTCTCAATACGACTAGCAACACTGGATGGAATAGGGAAAAGAGCGAGGAAATACGTAGGAAGGTTGGAGAGAGTACTCTTTATAAGGGTAACCCTGCCCCCTTTCGACAGATACAACCGCTTCCAGCTAGCCAACCTCCTCTCAATCTTACTTACAACTTCATCCCAACAAGACTTAGCCTTGAAAGGAGCTCCCAACGGAAGACCAAGATACTTTATAGGGAGAGAGGAAACTCCACAGCCCAATATGCTAGCCAAACCGTCCATATTATCCACCTCACCCACAGGAACCATAACAGATTTAGCCAAATTGATCTTCAATCCTGAAACAGCTTCAAAAGACATAAGTAGCATACGAAGATAATGAAGATGATCTGAATTAGCCCCGCAAAAGACTAAAGTATCGTCTGCGAACAATAGATGAGAACTGTTAATCGCTTCACTGTTGCCAGATCCCACAGAAAACCCTGATAGGTAGCCCTTTTGGGCAGTAGCGTAGAATAACTTACTAAGAGCCTCCATCACAATAACAAACAAGAGGGGTGACAGTGGATCACCCTGTCTAAAGTATCGTCTGAGGAAGAAGATTATGAAGAAACAGGGAAACTAGAAATAGCTTCATATCAATCTCAAGCCTAGGGGTTAAAATTTTCTGACAGCAAAATATGTGGCCATTCCTTCTTGTTAACTAACAAAAAGGAATGTTACTTAATAGCATACACATTTACTGGTGACCACTTTTCCTGGAGATCAGAAGTGCTTAACACATAGAAGGCACATTGCTAAATCTTAAACCACCATCTTATCTTACATGTTGAGCCAGCTCCATCTTGCCTACAGCAACTTCTCTCACCCCTTTTCTGGATCCAACAAAAATTAAGCTTGAGCATAAGGTAATTAATTTCTAATTGTCTTCAGGTTATTAGACATGAGGTAAATGAGCATGCTATCAGCAGAATATCTGACCAAGGTAGAGTAGCCCACCAAAGAAACTTAATATCCAAGCTTGTATCTCTAATCAACAATGAAAATAGACATCTTCTTTTACATCACAAATATTGAAGCAGAACTAAGATGGTAAAGATGCCATAGATCCAACAGCCAGCCAGTTCTAGCTTTTCACATATTACTGCCCTAGCACACTTGTAACTTTTGTTTAAGATCATCTCTAATCATGATCAAAAGTATCATACTGAAAGCAATATGGGAACAGAATACATGATTATGTGAGTCTAAATATTAGATTATAAGAATTAAAAGAATGATTTTCAGGCATTGTTCGTTGGCCACATCCAAACTATTTGCGAGGGAGGCTTACTCTTATATTTCCTCATCTCAAATATCAAAACATGAGGTCTCTCTGAAGGCTGCTTCGATCTTGAGCAGCATTATAAGAAAAAGAAAAAGAAAATAAAAAATCCAATGTTGTTGATGGAATCAAAATTTGCAGGAAGGTAGATAGGCCTCGACATTGAGAATAAATTTAAAAATGCATAGATTGTCACCCCACAGCTATGAGGGGAAAAATGAGTTAAGTTTGTCAATTTATCACTTTGATGAGCTAGAAGACTTCCTGAGTTTCCGAAGGATGCTCCACATGAATGTGGAAATAAAGAAGAGGATAACCCCAGTAACAACGGCATACTTGAGACCAAGATTTACCAGCAAATTTACCAGAAGCCCAGCCAACAAAACACCAAAGAAATTTGCAGATACAGCTGACCAAAATGGCATCTCTAGAACAGAAGCTATCATGGCTCCTGTCCATGCTCCTGTTCCAGGGAAAGGCACAGCCACAAACAGCATCAGACCGAGCCACTGGAACTCTTCCACAGGACCAGCCTTCTTTTTGGCACTCTCAAATAGCATGTCGAGGAACCGAGAAGCAGTCTGATTCCTCCCAGCGAGAAAAGATGCAAATTTCTTCAAGTATAGAATGATGAAGGGCACAGGAACCATGTTCCTACAGTTATAGCCGCAAAGTTTATTAATTTTAAACTCATCAAGCTACCAATCTACTGAAATCAAACTCCCTTGCACGGTTGCACCAATAATCATAGAGAACTTTAGACACAACAAAATCATTAATAATCCAAAAGCACTGAACCTCAAATACAAGCACAATTCTGTCAAATGGGCCTAAAGGCCCTGAGAACAATATATGCTAAAGATAAATGGTCTAAACAATGAAGTGCCTATTCCTCTTATATCACTAATTCACTATATTCATACAAATCCAATCAAACAGGTTCAGAGGCACTGAAAGAACCAAAATGATCAAAGAAAATCGATCAAATTGAGAATTCCAACAACAGCCACATTTAACTCAATAGTGGGGTTTTGAGAAAAAGGGGGAAAAGACTAACCCAAGAACGGATAGGACGGTTAGGGGAACAGGATTGAGTTGCATCCAATACCCAACAGGAATAGCCCCACGAAGCTCAAGCACAGGAAGCGTAGCGAGGGAAAACACGACGGCCTCATCAGGCCAGCCCAAACGCCGAAGCGCACTCGCAATCTTCAGGCCAGAGCTCGAGGCTCTAATGGAAGCCAAAGCAGCATTAGCCTCCCCAGAAGCCGCAAACCAACCCAGGGATAGAGCAGCCCAAAATATTACCCACAACAGAAATTTGCCCGGCCGTTCCTCAAAGGACGGCAAAGTCTCATTCTCCTCGACTGAGTCAAGAAACCCATCTGAAGAAGCTCTTGTTGTAAGAAGAGGACCAAAATGGTGGGAAGCTTGGAAGGTTAAGCGCGCGTTTGATTTGAAAAGAGGCATTGCGCTAGGAATAATGGAGGAAATGACACGGTTGAGAGAAAATTTCAGGTGGGTCTTCCGAGTAGAGAATGTTGAGGTCGATGGTGACGCTAATAGAGAGGCAGCCATTGATAGTAGAAATATATAGAAGGATTGGTGTAGGTTAGGGTTTGTAGAACTCTCTTTTCAGCCCCATAACCTGGAAATTGAGCAACAGAAAAATCATGATACTATTCAGTTTTCCCTCGGTAAGTAAAGATACCCATTTGGAAAATGCCTGGGTACAAGCAGAAGCAAACAAGGAGGATTTTCCGAGGTTTAAGTTTCTGACATTAGATAGGCTAAAGCTAGGAAGATAGGCATTGCCGAATAGGATCTCTATAGGGCTTTGCTTCAAAGTTGACACAGACCAACAAAGAGTGATGACGACAGATAGTCGATTAAATCAATGTAGCATTTTTAGTTAGAATTATGTTTGTTTGGCTCCTATTAATGCACCTAATCTTCTATCTAATGGGATTGGGATTCCATTCCCCGTAATCGTTTGTCCGTACAGTAAGAAGCTTTAAATGGATCCTGCTTGAATAAGAAACCTCTCTACCTCTTCACATTTGTATTGAATATAATTAATATGAAGTGTTACAATAGTTTTTATAAATAGAGAACTTAAAGAGTGGGGAACAAAAAAACCTTAAAAGGGTAAAGAACCTAATAGAATATAAAAATATCCTAACACTATAAATACTAAAAAGATTTGTTACGAAGTTGTGCCCCGTGAATAAATGTTCGGCCCGAAAATGGAAGAAGTTAATAATTTCTTATATCATGCTTTTGAGCTAAAAGCAATTAATTTTATAAATTTAAAGCTATGTTCGTTAAATTTTTTGTTTTTTTTTTGTTTTATTTATTCTTCTCAAAATAAGAGTATTAACAAATAATATAAATATAAAAAACTTTAAAAAATTTTTTTCCCTCTGCCTTCTCTCTACCTTCTCTCTAGAATTCTCTGGTGTCCTCTGTGAAAGTCTCCATGGGAGGGAAGCTTTGTGCTTCTCTCCCGCTCACTCATCACTGTTCCATACCTCATCTCTTCATCCTTCCTGCCACCCATCCACCTTTCTCACCTTCCGTCATCCGTCTTCCTTTTTTAAGGTGTTTTAAGCCACTGGAGATAAGGCATAAACTCCATCTATCCTTCTATCCTTTTCGATGTTTTAAGCCATTGGAGATAAGGAGAAATCTCCATCTACCTCTCTATCCTTTCAGGTTTTTCTATGCTTTCTGGTTTGTCACCACCCAGCATCTGTCTCTGGTTTTTCCCTCCGCCCCTCACGTGTTCTTTGTAAATTTTGGAACGGTTTTAGGATCGAAATTTACGAATCTAGATCTACTCTCCTCCTTCGATTTTTACACGACACGCTCCTCACCAACGGGTTCTCCGGCGTCCCCGGCTTCCACCGATGGTCTCCAGTTCTTCCACCGCCGCCTCCTCCCCAGCGCGTGGCTTGCACGCTCCAGAGCGTTTTTCGCTCTGGCCGGCGCGTGACCACCCTGTTTGCTCCCACAGCCTCCCACCACTTCGGCCATCGGTGGTTCTGGACGAAACCGGCGTTTCCTGTTGCTGAGAGGTCTCCCCTCGGCGGCGCGTATACCTCACGTGCCGTCACGGCTGCTGGCTCCCACTGCTCCTCCTCCTACCGGACTTCTGCTGTTGCTGTTTGTGTTTTTATTTTTTTGTTGTTTTGGGCTTATTTGTTGTATCCCTCCCTCCCGGTTTACCTCTGTAATTGTGTTTGGGTCCTTGTGACTCAATACACTTGTGATATCACCTTTACTGGTGACCCCGGCTTTGTGGCATCAGTGCCTCAAGCCAATGGACCCGCATCTTCGGAAGCATTGCCCCCGCGTACTTTCATTCTTAGTTTTCAATTTGGGTTGCCCAAGCCCTCTTGTTTTTGTTGTTTTAAGTTTTAATTGTAATAGTTTCTGATGTACTTAAAAAAATAAAAAAAATAAAAAAAAAATAAAAAAAAAATAAAAAAAAAATATATATTTATGTCACATCAAAACACACACACATACTCTATATATATATAACGAGAGATTCAATCTAGGTTTTAAGTTTTAACCCAAAATAAAAAATAAAAAAAATAAAAAATAAAAAAGGAAAAAAAAAAGAATGAAATCAAAATCCAAATCAAAATATCTACACCAAACATATCAGCACGTGCGGTCAACCTCGCTCTATCCCAAGTCCCGTAGGCCGTAAGTCCTAACCCCATCTCAGCTCAGAACACGAGTGTTAGAGAGATTCACGAGTTTATCATGAGCCGCAATCGCAAGCGGGACAGGCCCTACCACTCGCGTCACGTGCCGACGGCGTCGCTCGCCAAGCGGCGTCGTCCGGCGCCTCGTCGAGACGTCGAAGAGGAGATCGTGGACAAGCCGATACAGAAGCCAGCGCCGGCTCCGGCGCTGCTGGTGACGGGGCTGCCCAGGGACTGCTCAGTGCTGGACGTGAAGTCGCGGTTCGAGATCTACGGGTCGATCTCCCGCATCCGCATCGACCGCGATGGGTCCGCTTACATCATGTACCGCGCCAAGGACTCCGCCCAAGCCGCCTTTGACGCTGCCCTCGACCCCTCTTTTGCCATCACCGTCGATTCCCAAAAAGTACACTCTCTCTGTCTCTCCTTTGGTTGCCCAGAAAGTAGAGGAATTTCAATAGAAGAAAAGCTAAATTGGAATCCTACGTTTTTAGTTGCATTTGCTAATAGAGGAGTAATTGGCCCAATTTGGTTGGTTTCTTTGCTTTTCAATAGAGTGTCACACATCAAAAGTGAGGCTTTTTTTGTTGTCTTTTATACTTGTTTTCTTGACATGGTTTGAATTTCAGAAACTTTCCCGGAAATAAGCGGAAATTGTGATTTTCGATGTTAATACTTGATCTAGTTTCGAACTTTAGGGAATCGAGTACATATGTAATTGCATATATTGAGGGAAAATAGTGCAATTTAACATTAATCTCTTGGTGGTATTTTCTTATTTTTCACCTGCTTTCTTGGATTTTACTTGGCGTTTTGGGTAATGAAATGAGAATGTTTATGCTGCAGGTACAGGTGATGTGGGCAACTGATCCTCTTGCCCAGTGGAGGGAAGGAGTTGGGCTTGGTGCTAACAGGGATAATGCTTCGTCGTCTTCCAGGCTTTTGCGGCCTGAGGTACCTCTGAGCAGACATGGACGAGGTAATAAACTTGCTTCAGCTATAGTGAACCCCAAAAGTGATAATGATGGCTCTTCTAGTGCTTTAGATGTGCCTTTCAGGGGCAGAGAAATCGTTGCTTATGATGATCTCCTGTAATTATAGGATTAGGTTTAGCTATATATAGATTTTTTATGTAGGCCTGAAGCTGCTTGAAAGAAACTAGTGAAAGCTGTTGGAATGTGGCTTTTGGTTTTTTTATGATGTTTTCATGTTGCTTCTAAGTCGACTTGTCTAATTTATGGCTTCTTAGTTTTTTTTTTTTTTGGTATTTGGTTATGTAATTTTTTTGATTTCAAAAATTGACCTGAATGTGGTTTGCATGGCTGTTAAGTTTTCACCTTAGTGTATATTTTCTTCGCTTTGGTGATATGAATGTCTTATATATGAGGTTCTTGTATTCATTGAGAGTGCTAAGCATGGCAGATTTCCAAGTTCATCAATTCTATTGGCTTTTGAGATTTTTTCCAAATGATGCAATTTATGTTTACTGTCGAAGAATTGTCTCAATGACATGTTTTTGACAGCCCTGAGAGTTTTCATCAGAATACACATTACACGTATTGTAGTCTTAAGATGATTTATAGTAGAGTGGATGGTCGGTCAACTTTCACCTTGGGCTTATTTGTGCATGTTCCACATGTATCTCTCTCTCGTTTCCCTGCTGAATGTGAAGGATCAATGATTGCACCATCCTGGGTTTCTTACTACAACCTGAATACATTTTTAAGTTGGCATTTGTAGAACTGTTACTGCTGGTTTATGCAGTGAGATCTCATAAGCTTTGATGTCCAGAGAATTATTTGGTTCTGGATTATGACAAACACTGGCTCAGAATTTAAAAGTCCACTGCTAAGATTTACTTCTTGAAAATGAAAAAAAGAGAGAGAAATCTGATGCTAAGATTGATCATGCACATTCTCAGACGAAGTCTATTCTCATTATGTCCATGAGCAAGATTACAGCACACTTGACTTCACAGGAGAAATCTGAACCAAGAGCTGGATAATTAAAGTGCGTTTGGGGTTATTAAGGGCATGGTTTAATTTAGATCCTCTCACTGGCTGCAGTAGAGATTGGATTTCTGGGCGCTAGAAAAAGGAGCCACAAGACTTGGGTTGGCATGCATAGCTCTGAAGAACTTTTAAGGTGATGTTCATCTCCCCTGCCCCTTCTGTTCTTTTGGATGAGAAACGCGGAACGGCCTAGTAGTGAAGCAAGTCCTTTGAAATCTCGAGCTGGAATATTTTTTCTGTTTCAGAAACAAGACAATTTTGTTGATTTTAAAACAAAGACATGGTAGGAAAAGGATTCGATCCTTAAAAATAAACATTTTTGTTAAAAAAAAAAAAAAAAAAAAAAAAAAAACAGCGATAATATTTTTTCCTTCCTTTGTAAATGGTATTATTGAGTTAATCTGAATTCTTGTTCTACTATAACGAGGAAAGGATGCCAACTCATCATTTAATGACTTACATAGATTTGAAGTCATATATAAAGATGAAAAATGCTGGGTATTACAATTTTTATTATAATTTTTTTTAATTAAATATGTAGTACTTCTATCGACACTCAATAAAGATACATATAATCTCAACTGCACATATAACTAACATCCAACTCATCTATACCTATAACTGATATCCAGTTCATCCAAGCTCCAGCTCATACGCTAATATGTCCACACAAGGGTGGTGCTTTAAAAATGAAATCCATGGTTGAGTGATTTTTCTCGGATGGGACTTGAATAGGCGAAAAACACGTTGTATTTTAGAGAGTTTATAGACTTAAATATTGGGCTATCAATTGATGATTGATGTTTGGAGAATGTGAAGTTATGTATTTGGGTATTATAAATTTCTTTGCATGTTGATGAATTCTTGGTTTTTAGGAAGTTGGAACGTATGTCACTTGGGAAAGGGGTTTGAAATCTTGAAGTTAATAGCTAAGGTACATGAATTATTGTTGGATTTCCTATGTGGAAGAGTTTCTTTGCCCCTTTATGTCCTGATTAGAATGTTTCTAGTAACCAGGGAAATTTTCTTATGGGAAGAAAAAGTTCATGTTTCAATTGAAGGATAGATGAACTGTGTATCCTTGATTTTCGGCCATGTGAATATTAAGTTAAAAACTGGATTTTTGTTTAAGATTTATACCCACAAGTTCAGAGATACTTTCTAACCATGTATATCTAATATCTATATATGCGGGTATACACCATATTCCAGGATAAATTGTTGGCGAGCTTCTTCTTTTTTGTTTTTATTTTTTATTTAATGTCTATGAAAGTTTTTCTCTTATACCCAGAGACCTAAAATGTCACGTGCGATGCAAGTGACATAATTTTTGTTCAAATAGATGGAAAAACTTAACGGATGGTGCAAAGTATCATAGTTTGATAGTTCGTGAGATTCAAGTGATACTTACTAAACTTTGAGATATGATATTTTGCCACCCGAAGATACAAGTATTGTTTTTTTTCTTTTTTTTTTTAAAAATGAACCCACAAATCCAAACCCCAACCCATTTACATGGTTTTGTAATTTTTTTTTTAATAAAAAAAAAAGAAAGAAAGAAAGGAAGATAATAATTGTGTCATGAGGTGGTCATATATCATTTATCCTAACCTCTAGAGTAAAAATAACAAAGCGATGACATTTTAGGGTAAAGTGTATTTTCTCTGCTGATTGTTTTATTTTATTTTTCTATAAAAATCAGTTGCTGACGTGTTGTTATCTATTTCATTTTTTGGGCTTTGTAAAACGTTTCGGGAAGGGGTCCATAGTCCTTCGTGTGAAGTTTTGAGAAGCCCCAAACACGGCCCACTGGTTCAAGATTGGCTTTGACGGCAGAACTCGGAACCCGATTCGGGTGGGTAGCAGGCAGAGTCAGAACGTGGCGACGATGGAACACAATGAAAAAGGAAAAGAAGCAAAGCACAACAACGACGAGGAGGACAAAGAAGAAGAAGTAGAGCGACAAGTACAAGAAATATGGAGTTGGGGAGCAGGAACGGAGGGGCAGCTGGGCACGGGCAGCCTAGAGGACGAGCACCTCCCTCAGCTGCTTCACCTTCCTTCTCTGGCCTCCGCTGGACCCATCTCTTTGCTCACCTGTGGCAGCGCTCACGTTATCGCCTTGACCTCCGGTGCCACTCCCCTTTCCTTTTCTCTTTGTTTTTCTCCTACTAAAAAAAAAAAAAAACCATTCTTATTTTTTCTTCTTCTAATTCTAAGCATTTAATTTCCTTGTTTTTGAATTACAAGTGGGTAACTGTTTTTCAATACACTTTGTAGGTGGTAGGGTATTGACATGGGGAAGGGGTACGTCCGGCCAACTAGGCCATGGTGACATTTTTAATAGCTTGTATCCCAAGCTTGTCGCTTCCTTGCAGGCTTACTTCATTGCCCATGTTTCTGCTGGATGGAGCCACTCTGGATTTGTTTCAGGTTCATTCTTATGTTGTAATTTTCTCGCGTACGTTTGTGTGTGTGTGTGTGGGGGGGGGGGGGGGGGGAGGGGGCTTATGATATTATTCATTTTGGAATCCCAATATTTTCTCATTGATAGTTTTTAATTTATAATTTCAGATAGTGGTTGTCTTTTTACCTGCGGAGATGGGTCGTTTGGTCAGCTTGGGCATGGGGACTACAGGTCACATAGCTCCCCTGTAAGAGTCTCATACTTTGTTAATAAGCATGTTGAACAGATAGCATGTGGTATGCGCCATTCGCTTGTGTTGTTGAAAGGTAAATTTGCGTGGTAAAATCTGGTGTGTACTACTAGTAGTAACAGGTTGTTATAGCATACATAAACTGTTTCAATAGGATGCGCCATATATGTTCCTGCAATATGCTTAAAGAATTGTGTTTCTTTATTGTAAGATATAGTTCTTTTCATTTATGCAACAAAGAAATCAGGGATGGATGAACTGGAAAGACGCATTTTCATCAAGAGTTTATGTGCTTTGATGATTCCCTTGAGCTAGAGTATGATAGATGTATAGAAAAAAAAATGATTGATTGCTGAAAAATCAAACAAAGACAATGGTGTGCTCTAGAGGCAGAGCTTTGAAAAGGATAATTTTCTGCCTTTTTTTAGTGGAATTGGAATTTCTAAATAACTTTGAAGAATAATGGGAAGGAATAATCTTACTCTAATGGACACAAGCTATATCGATGGAGTAGAAGTCCCTAGCAAAAGGAAAGTTTAAACCTGATCACTCTCATCCAGTTCAAGCTCTAATCACTAAGATCAATGTGCTTTAATCGCTAAGGTCAATGTGATACAGGTTCTTCAGGATTTCAAATTTATGCATTTGGGTCTGGGAAGCGTGGTCAACTAGGTATCTCCAACGATAAGATCAAATCAATTAGTCTTCCTGAAGTAACTCATGGATTGGAGGATGTCAGAATTGTTAGCGTAACTGCAAATGGAGATCATAGTGCAGCATTATCTGGTGAGTACATCCAATTTTTCTCTTGCTTGATATGGCAAATATGGCAGAACATAAATTTGTACATTTTTCTAGATCATCAAATCAACTGAAACTTTAAATGCGGTGGTCCAAAATTTTGACCCAATGCAGAGTCTGGTGAAGCTAATAGGAAGTTTTCTTTTGGTCAATTTAGCATCGATCTACTATACCCTCTAATTTGTTGTTGTATCTTCTATGTTGCGTCAGTTGATGGACATCTTTACACTTGGGGAAGAGGGTTCAGTGGCACTCCAGATGCTCACTTTCCACAGTGTTTACTTTCATCTTTCTTGTTTACCAGTGCAGCTCTTGGATGGAACCATGCTCTAGCATTGACTAGTATGTGAATACATTTCCTTTTTCTCCTCTATTTAGTTTTTCTTTGTTTCATGTTAGTTAAATAGCAGTGTTAGCCCTTTGGCATCTTAAACAGGTGATGGGGAAGTTTTTATGGTCGGTGGCAACTACCATGGAGTCCTTGGTGATCTTGAGAAAATGGTCCTAAAGCAATTATCTGGTATGGCATTTAAGTAGCTGGGAGCATACGGTTGTTCTAGTAACTTGTTTATCACACTACCTGCCCCATAAACAATCTGGTTAATGGGTTACATAACTGAACCTTGATAGTTCAGATGATAGCAAACTGCAATTGCTTTACCTCTTAGGTTCTTCAGTCTTTGCTGCCAATAATCATCCAATATATTGTTGTGGGGCAGTCGATGCTGATTATAAAGTGCTATGCGCTCAGATATTTGTGTTTCCTTGTGCTCGCAGATCCCAGAGGCGCAATTCTGGAAAAGGTCTCTGTGCTTGATGCTTTAAAAATTGTGCATATTGCAGCCGGAGCTGAGCACTCTGCAGTGGTAACAGGCGAGATTCTTTTTAATCTCTATTGTTTAATCTCTATTTTTTTGGTCAGTTGCTGATTCATATTTCTATATAATTGTGGTTGCAGAGAATGGAGAAATAAAGACATGGGGTTGGGGTGAACATGGTCAACTTGGGTTGGGGAATACATGCGATCAAACTAGCCCTCAAGCAGTGAGCTTAAGTAGCAATCCCAACGAAGCTGCCACATTCAAAGTTTATTGTGGTAGTGGGTTTACATTTGCCATAAAGAATCTTTATGATCCTTCTCAAACCTGATAGTCCCATGTCATAATCATTGATTGCCTATGTATGTTGGTTTCTATAAGGCATACATGTAGAGCCTCTGAATCAATTGGTGAAGGATGAGAAAAAAGAAAAGGCTCTTTAGCCATATTTTTCATAGCATGAGATCACATTGCATTCACATTTTTTTTCACAAGTTAAATGAATTTAAAAAAATATAAAAAATGATTGAATTACATCACTTCCTATTACATAGATGTGTCTTACATCAGTAAACATTGGCAAAACAACAAACCATTTGAAAAGGAAAAAAGGGGAAAGAAAAAGCATCTAACAGTGTTACATATACAAATCCTCAGAGAAAAGAATCACGAGCCACCCAGTATCTGTTTACAAAGAGGTAAAGAAAGAAAAGAAAAGGCCCAGCTACACAACTACTACAGCATACTTCTCGCGTTGCTTCATGTGATAATTAGTAGATTATTCTCATATCCGTTGTCATAGACGACAGGACGCAAGGGATCAACTCTCCATTCACCATCGACTATAAATTTAATCTGTAAGATAATACGTAGGAAGCTCATCATCTAAAGAGGGGCAGTGCGAATCTAAAACTACAACCACCAAAGGTGATAAATATGACATACCTCGTATCTGCCCGGGTACAACTTCAGGCACAGAGAAAAGACACCCGTACTTGACTCCATCATCTTCCTCTGGAAAAACAGCACCATAATTTACATCTTTTGTCAATGTTAATTATTGTTAAGCATCTCAAAAGCACCATTAAGTTGTCCTTTTATCGTATTCAAAAAAAAAAAAACTTGTCTTTTTATCACTGCAAACAGGAAAAAGGTTGGTAATGCGGAGATGGTTGAAAATCCTGTAAAATGGCAATTGAAATGCATAATCTACGAAAAAATGACGATCTCAGGCAGTCTTTTTAAATGAAGGTGAAGAAATTGAACAATGCCATTCTTTACAACTGAATCCAATAAATTCCTGAACTAATAAACTAAACACAATTTCATAGCAGGAGCAAATATTATTGCAGAAATGTATAAAGTTTCTTCTTGAAAAATGCAGAAAGCGTGCACAATTCATTCACATCTCCGATGCTGAGATTGTAGTGATCACACTAGAAAGATTAATTATGATGAATTATCTATAACTGATCAAAACGTCCTATCCTCAAAAAGAGTCACAACTAGGTGGCAAACCTACTGCAAGAAATCTAGCACTATCATTAGTTGCATCCACAATTTCAAGTGTACGAGATATAAGCTTCAATTCCAGACGAGAAAGGACAACAAAAACTCAGTAAGTTCAAGGCAGTCTCTTGGCAGTAAATTATTAGAACACGCATACACATGATAAATGAAGATTTTGAACGAATGGTGCATATATTTAGATAGTTCTGGACCTTTAAGAGAAATCTGTCCTGTATGACATTAAAATTCGGATATACACGTCTCCATAGATAATATATTCTTGCTCCACTTCGCACTACTGCAGCTTGCAACTTAAAATATGGTCTAGTACTAATGCTCCTCGGTCCATCACTGCTGGAGAAATTTGTTAACGTTCTATTTATGTTCGTAATAACAACACAAATGCAGAACAACATCTCATTGTTCACCAAATTCCAATGAAATATGAGCTTTATTTATTAAAATATGAACAACTATTAAGCAACCCAAGAATGGACCACAGCATTTCAATACCTTACATCTTTTGCAGATGCTTAACCAATTAATTTAAGTTCAACAAACCCTTATCCCAAATAATTTGATCTGGTTCTACAGACCAATTTTGTCCATCATTCCTGCTCCGTTGAATTTCACCAAATCATATGCCATTTCCTCTCTCGAACCATAAATTTGCTGCCCCTGCAAGGCCTTCAACTTCAACCAAGTCTCTTCTCCACTCTAGGCCAGTGATTTTAGTGTAGAGGACTGAACCAATGCCAGCCAACTTTGTGTTTTTGGGGTAAATGACACTTTTCCCACAAAAATTACCACCCATATGGAACTTAGCTCATAAACTTCTCAATGCAACTTTGATCCTATTTTGAAGTTTTAGCATCAGTTTAGGCCCTCCATCTAAATCAACCCGAGTTGAAATGGAAAAATATGTGAAATAACTAAATTGCCTCTTTATGTTTAAAAATAAAAAATAAAATCCCTTTTCACGTTAAGTACAATTTAGTCTTTTTGCACATTTTTTTTGTCCAACTTAATAACTGATTTCGATAAGGGGGGCAAACTTTTTTTTTTTGATAAGTAATAACTATTGTAATTACTCTTTAGCTAAAACTTATATATACGAGGAACTACGATGAAAGCAATATGACATCTCAAGATAGCCAGCAAACAAAATAGAAGCACTGAATTACAATGCAGATGGTAATTGCCAAACAAAATTTTGGTAGTAAGAAGAAAATCCATTAATTTTAATTCCGACTAATAGATCAATGCGAGATGAGATCAAACCTGGGTAGCCCAACCATCGAATGAACCAGTTAAGAGCACCTCGGAGGCTGAATTGGGCCAAACTATCCAAGTAGTACGAAGAAGCCGTAAAGCTCTACGAGCATCATCAATTCTCTTCTGTTTCTCCTCCACCATCTTCTGGGCATCACTGCAAAAAGAATATAAGATTGTGACATTGACAATAGTAGAGCAACTTAGAAATATACATGTTGGTAAATGACCAGAAATTGTGCATACATTATTGTCAGGGCCATCTTTCCCTCTAATACTGTTAACTTTGCACGTATTGACCGTAATCTGTCCTGAGCATTCATGATCTCATTTTCCTGGAACTCCCAAGCATCAGAAAGCTTCCGCAACTCCTCGGATGAGCTTTCATGATCCTGGTGAAGAATACAAATCAGAATTTAGAAGATGATCTAAAATTCCCCATGTTGAAATTACAGTCACAGTATGAGAATCCTTTCTAGAGAAAGCGAATGCATAGCTGAATCTTCTCAAACTGAGAAAATAAGAATAGCTTGGAAGTTTAAAACTTTATCTCTTTCTTGCAAGAAACAAAAATTCATACACAGCAAGAACACCTAAAAGTTCCATCTATCCAACATGATAAATCATTATAAACAGAATCAACATAATAAATTTCCAACATTGAAATTTAACGACCATTTGGAGGATTGGTCATAATGCAACATTGTTACCACTCACCTTCTGTGACATAACTTCATCAGCATTCAACCTCAAGATGCGAAGTACAGAGGAAAGTTCTGACTCCAGGTGCTGAAGGCGACTTCGTATTTCATTGTGGTTATGGCAAGGGCTCAATTCTTTCCTTGTGTTTGAAGGTTCACTAGAAACCTCTATTATTTCAAGTATCTTGTCTCCTGAACCATCCATTGGACCCCCCGTTCTAGTTCCAATGGAAGCAATTTCAGCAGCTGTACATTGTTAACACAAATCGATCAGTTAATATAGCCTGTGGAACTGTGAAGCCACCTGAAATTTATGACAAGGATTTTTTTTCAAAAAAAAATAATAATAAATAAATAAATAACCTTCAAAATTGGCATCAGAAAAGCCTGCCCTCTGAATGCTCCAACTTCTCCACGTGTCTGGCTTCCTTGAGTTTCTTAAACCATCAACGTCTAAGAAAGATCTGTTCTGGCCAAGCTTGCCCCCAAAATCATTGTAATTGTAATTACTAGAACCTAAAGAAGCCAGTTTACTGCTTCTCTCCAGTCCAGCGACTGTCTTTTACAATGTAACAAACACCACACATTTCATTTAGACATTTCAACTTCTCAGAAAAAAAAAAAAAAAAAAAAAAAAAAAAAAAAAAAGAAGAAGAAGAAGAAGAAAAGAAAAGGAGGAGGAGAAAATTTCTACAAGCAAAGGAAATGAATCAAGTATCAACCTATTATCACGAAAATATCTCTAAATGAAAGAAGCCATGAACCAAAGTTCTTACCAAAAAGTTATTCATCTTTTTCCAGGGCACAAGCTCAATAATGCATCTTTGAAAAATACCACTATATTGTGGTTACATACACTTTTTCTTATGCTTTGGAACCATGTTATGTGAAGGTATCTAAAGAATACAAAACTCAAAATGTACTAAACCACGGAGCAAATTGGAAACTCAGAGAAATACAAGCAGTGCACCATTTTTCAACTAAATATCACACCTAGAGAAAACACCAGTGGTACTTAAAACTTACAAAACTGACATACCGTATCTAGCAAGGTTCCAGGTTGCCAGTCATCTTTACCACGATTAATTGGAAACTGAGCGCCATTTCCTTTCTCTTTCAATCCAACCCCAAAAGTCAAGTTTCTTTGTTTCTCTAATCGATTCAATATACCCTCAATCCCAGACTCATCCTCTGTTGCCGTTTCCCTATGAAAATATCATGAGTCAAATCACCCTCCCAAGAAAGGCATGATTTCTGTGGTTGCTAAAAATCCAAGGGGTTGATAAAAACCCAAAGATCTGGAATCTTATAACAGGTTGTGATTAACATGACTGCTCTAAGATTCCAAAGACTCTTTCTTTTTCATATGGTTAGTCACAAATAAAGCAAAGCATGAGTGAACATATCATAATGCAAAATAGGGGTAGAAGGAACGTCATTCAAGCATAAAGAATCAGCATTTGCAACAGCTTGTTCAGGCAGTCTAAAAGTTGAAAAAAATTAGCCAAGAATGCATAATCCGAGCTTAGTTACTAAAGACAACCCATTAAAGAGTAAAGCCTTTCTTCATTGTACATAATATTTGCAAATAAAAGATCGAAAAGAAGCCTCACAGTGGTCTACCAGACGACGAGGCTGACTGAGAAGAATTTCCTGAAAAACAAGAAACCGTCCCAGGGCTCCGAATTCCATTGCCCAGCGAATCAAAAACACTACAAAATTCGTTGTTGTCTACTGAAGAAGAATCCAAAACCCTAGTAGCAACATTCTCTTGGACCTTCTCTTCTTCCTCCTCCTCGTCACTCAAATCCCAGCCCAGCGAGAGCCAGCCACCTCTGTTCCTAATAGCCTCCACCAAGTCCATCCTCCCAGCTTCAATCAGATCTTTCTTGCTGGGAAACGCTGCTGGGTTCCTCGATTCCTTCATGAACTCCAAAATATCCGCCTCCAAATCAAAATCCCCCTCGCTATCCCAGTTCGAACACCTCCTCACAAACCCAGAACAACTCCCAGGTCCACCACCACCGCACAAAACCTTGGAAAACCGTAACTCAGAACCGCAGCTCTCCATCGCCGCGACAAAACCCAAAGGCACAAACAGTTGCTGTATTCTTTTCGTTCTTCTTCTTCTTCTCGAATCAGTGACGAATAGAATGGAGGGGAGGGCGTGAGCGCGAGGGCTCAAACGTGGGAGCGAGCAGGGCAAGACGAGGGTTGAAGAGGTAGTGAGGTAGAGCATGGCTCAGGCATTTCGTCGAACACGTCGGGGGTCTCCGGGTCTGAAATCGAAGACAGGATTGGGAATAAGGAGGCGCGAGAAGCGAGAAAAGGCAGAGAGAGGTGGCCAAGCAACGAACAATACCACTGGGAAACGTCACGCGCATTCAATTGAGTAGCTTAGATTACCGTCTTTGTGTTTTTTTATTACTATTTTTAGGGTATTTGGGCGCGGAAAGCGAGTGAAAGCCACTAAATTAAATGCCTTTTTCTTGGATTTTTGCTTTGTCTGTCATTTTACGGGTTTCGCATCCGTCCTACGTTTTGGTTTTTTTATTATTATGTTTTTAAGGTCGTTTTCGGCTATTTCCCGAATTAAAGGAGGCCAAAAATAAAAGGGATTATGTTCGGCTAGTGCTCGTTTTTATTATCCACAGAATTACAGAAAGGTGTAGATGTTGGATTTGTATGGCCCGTTGACAACATGGGAATTAATTTAATATGAGAATACTGAATTTATTTATTAATGCTCTCTCAGCTTGTTTTGCTGTAAAATATTTTTTGAAAAATAGTTTCAGTATTTTTCAGTATTTGGTGGAGGCGAAAATAATAGTCAACGGAAATCATTTTTAATTTGACCGTAAAAGCTTTTTTAATTTTTGGAAAAACCGTAAATCATTTTTCGAATTTAAACTCATCATTTTTGTATGCATGTTTGTGGGAATTCGCAATTACCAGGTATTTGAGTTTGTTGGTAGCTCAAATCTATTGCGGAAGTTCCAAATTTTGGTATCCGATTACTAAGATCTGACAGCACTTGCCAGATTTCGGCCAGTACTACCGGAGTCCTACCAAAATCTAGCTAAACCGGTTGGAATCTGGCCAAATCAACCAGATTCCGACCATACAACAGGAGTCCAACCGTATTAGGCCAGATTTCAACGAATTTGGCCAGAATCCAACAATAGCGACTGGACGTTGCCAGATTCGGTTTTTTGCCGTTGATGATTTTTTCGTGCAAGCTAAACGCTGAAAAATATTTTCGAAAAAAAATATATTTTTTTGAAAAATGATTTCGTCGAAAATATTTTACGACGTAAAATAATGAAACAAACGGAGCATAAATTGAAAATTAGTCAAGTGAGGAGAAAATATAAAAATGAAAAAACCTAACCAAATTTTTTCTTTTTAAAGGAAAACACTTAATTTTTTAGCTTATTTTATTTTATTTTATTTTTATCTTAAAAATTATTTTCAATAAGAGTTGCTCTCGAATTTTCGAAAATGAAAAAAAAAAAAAAAAATCCCAATGAATGTTTAAGAGGGAAAAAAAGTTATTTATAAGGAGAATATTAGTATCATTTATTAAATTCATCAGTTAGTTTTATCCTTCTTTGTAAAGAATAAAAAAACATTACTCATAAGAATAATATATAGCGTCAATTTTTTCTGTTGATGATTGTAATCTAACCAAAAAAAAAAAAAAAAAAAAACATAATTTGAATATGATTGATATAAATTATAAAGTATAGTGTATAATAAAAGAAGTTGGAATTATTGAGGCGGCTCAACGTACACAACACAAGGATAGGAGAAAGTTTCCAAGATCCAACCATAATTTGATAGGAGAAAGTTTCCAAGTTCCAACCATATGGATATGCCGTGTTTGGATCAAATCGAATCTTACACGGATTATGCTATGAAATGACTCCATTTCTGCCACGGGAAGGCAAAGCTCACTTTATTGCCTTCTCAAATTCTTGCTTTTACATCATTTTGATAGAAATAGGATATTTCAAGTGCATTTTGGGCTCCCCCTTCTCAAACCGAAAGGGAGGGATCTTTTTCCCTTTAGCTAGCTAGAGACCACTCGGTCTCTTCCATCTCAAATCCTCTCTTTCTCTCCCACTTTCTTCACTTCCCTCTATGATTATTAGCACACACATGATATGTCTCTCTACTCCAAACATAGATACAGTGGCGGATTTGTTAAGGGCCAGCAGGGTCCATGGCCCTGCTGGAAAAAAGGAAAAAAAAAAATTAGTAATTTTTTTCTTCAGATTTTTCTAATGTCTTGCAGTCTTGGCCCCACCACTTTAAGTCATGAAGTCAATCAGACGACTCAACTTACGTTAGAACTTGAGAAAAAAAAAAAAAAAAAAAAAAAAATCTCCAGACCATACTCCTATATGCTCAGCCCCCTCAGCCTACTACTGTAACTAGTTACTAGTGTCATTGCAACTTATCAAGTGTCAGGGGCTCAGGAACTTCACATCATGATTCATGACAACATTACATGGGAAATGGAAGAAAAAATAAAAATCAAACTTCTTAAAGACTCGATCGTCAATCGTGTGGTGGAAGGAAGTGGAACTGTAGAAGGCAAGAAGACTGAGAAGTGCTCTGTGCTTGGGAAAATGAAACGAACTAACGGAGAAGAGTCTGAAGAGATAGTCTTAAATCTTTGACTATTTCACTCTTTGTTACTTTATATAGAGAAATGATCCCTACACTCATTTCTCACAACACTCACACAACAAGCTGACGTGGTTTGTAATATTTTATTATTTTTTCTTTCTTTCTTCATGCGGCTAGAAAACCGGTTGGAGGGAAAAATCAAATTTCATTTGATCCTCCAACACTGCCCCCCCCCTCTCTCTGAAATTTCTCTGCCGTACAGATCTCCTCTCCGATCAGTGACGTCGCCGGCTTCTCTCTCGGCGGTCGCCCTTCTCCGTCGTCCGGCTTCTCTCTCGGCGGTCGCCCTTCTCTCTCTCTCTCTCTCTCTCTCTCTCTCTCTCTGGCATATTTCCGCTCTCTCCGGCAGATTCGGCTGTCTCTTCGCCGGCTTCTCTCTCAGCGGTCGGCCTCCTCTGTCGTCCGACGTCCCTCTCTGGCATATTTGGCATCCGGATCTGTCTCCAGCCGGCGACGCTAATACAAACAGGTTTGTCTCTCTCTCTCTCTCTGGTTGGGTCTGTTGCTACAATATAAAAGGGTTGATTTTTTTTTTTTGGCTGCTTCACAGACAGTGGAATTTTTTTCCTCTCTCTCTCAGGCAAATCTCCTCTCCGGCAGATTTCGTCTCAGTCCGGCTCTGCGTCATCCGTAGCTCACTCGCCGGAAGTCCCCGTCCCTCTCGGCGGTCGGCCTACTCCGTCGTCCGGCGGCCACTCTCCGGCTAAAAAAAATAGGTTCTCTCTCTCTCTCTCTCTCTCTCTCTCTCTCTCTCTCTCTCTCTCTCTCTCTCTCTCTCTCTCTCTCTCTCTCTCTGTGGCCGGATCTGTTGCTACAAAAAAAGGGGGGCAATTTTGGCTGCTTCACACAATGGACGCAGCCAATGCCTGATTTTTTTATTTTTTTTATTTTTTGGTTTTTGTTTTTGTTTTTTGTTTTTTTGTTTTTTTTTATTTTAAATTTCTAATTTTCAAGGAAGAAATTGTTTACATTGGTGGATTGCTACAAAGTTGGGGATGAGTACTCTATATATTGTTGTAGGAGTAGATATTTGTATGCATATGACTTTTCTAAAGGGTCAGTGAAGATTATGGGGAGAAATCTTGGGATTGTTCATTCCTAGAATCAATAGACCTTTGATTTGGCAGTCACTGGTTTTGTGTAGCTTGTGATTCATTTTGTTGTGGATTACTTTGTTTAGTTGGTTAGCTTGTTGTTGTTGTTCTTTTGGTTCCTGTACTTAAGCTATTTTTAGATTAATGAAGAGATTGTTGATTATTGTTGAACCCAAACAGTGGAGGCTGTCCCCCTCGAGGAAGCCCTCTTCTCATTTTGTTTCCCCTGTTTCTTTCCAATTTAGCAGAGGCGTTACAAAGGAGGATTTTGCATTAGCTTTTGGTATGGGAATATTTTGGCTTGGATTAACTTGCTCTTTTCTTATTTATTTACTTTCTTGGGCATGATGGGGTGAAGGGGTTTTGCCAGTATGGAGATTCTTGCAGATATTTTCATCCGAAGAACAACTTACCAAATGTGAATGCTCAAGGTATATCAGGTAAATTTTGTCCCTACTCCATTCTTCTTTCTTTAATTCCTTTCTCTTAGTTTGTTTGGTAAGTCAACTTACTATGACTAGGTTTGTTTGGTAATTCGGTGAAATGTAGAATGGAAACCGATTTGTGTGGGACAATTTAAAGTTGGCTCCAATTGTGTAAAGTGGGTAGATTGGAGGTTTGGTTGTGTTCAATGGTGAAAGCACCGAAGTTAAGGGTTGATTTGATTGGAAGTTTCAATCGGAGAAGCAGATGATTGGGGAAACTTGAGCTTTGGGTAGTGTTAGGTGGATGATCAATTTTGAATATTTTTCCTCATATATTGCTAGTTTTTTTTTTTCGCTGATATACAATTTTTGGTTTCCTTCAAATTTGGTCCAGGTTCGAGTTTGTCTCCTAAAACGTAAAAACTTTTAGTTTTGGTCTAAAACAAAAAGCAGGATAAAAAGAATCTTGGGGGATGAGACATCAGGAAGAGCCAGATTTTCTTGGTTTAGTTATCTGGTGTATTAATTAGCATTTACTATAATACTGCTTGTGTTCAGTTGTTTATTCGAATCTAATATAATAAAAATTGAATTTGCTTTTGTTATACAGGTAGGTAGTCAAGACATTCGACTATGCCGAAAGTGTAAAATTGCAGTATCGCTCACTCACCAAGGTTTCAGATGACCCATCCTTGAAGCCAATGTCAAGCAAGATGGCACCAAACTGGCTCTAGAATTGCAGCATACCAAATGGAAATGTTGTATAACACATACTTTACCAATATCCCATGCTTGAAATATTTTGTAACTCTATAGAGGAAGAGGGTTCTTGTTTGTACTTGTATTGTTGTATTTCTTACAAGCTAACATCATGATTATTCAAGCCTGTAAATTATGGAAGCTTTGTTCTTTGCCTTGTTTCTTGCTTTTTGCTAATGCTTGGTTATTGACCTGTATTCGCAGAGAAATGCTTTACCAAACGAAAAAAGGAAAGAACTTGGAGATTATGCATGGATGGAATCTGAAGTTGTAGTTTAGTCTGCCACCTGTTGGTGTGCTGCTTGAAACAGTTTTGAGTGTTCAGAACCTTGGTGTGTTTGTTGCTATTTTAGGCTGTTTGGCTTTTAGTCTCTATGTTGTTGGTTGATGGTTAGGCATGTCTGTGTGGCTTGCATTGTTGGGTGAAAAAAATGTAACAAATATTCATGTTTTTCAACAGTGAATCAACGAGATGGGTCAGTGAATAACTAACCACGGGTTTCTTCTATTTCTCGTTGCAACAAACACACACACACACACACACACACACACACACACACACACACACACACACACACACACACACACACACACACATATATGCTCATCCATGAGTGTTTTTCACCACATTTTATACTTCAACAAAGTTTGGCTTTAGTAGGCTGATACCTTAGACGTGCACGCACTTGAAAGACACCAAATTTGTCCATTTAACAATATTGGTTTGACTAATCAAGTACTGATTTTATAGAGCAACTTCCATCATAACTAAAATTCAGAATTTTAATTATTCAACTAATAAGAACGTAAAATATCTGACAATGACCATTTTTAACCTAATAATGTTTCCATCATTTCATTCTAACATCAAGTAGCTAACTTTAGAACCACTATAACCATTGAGATAAATTACAAGGCCCAAAATGATTACGACTACTGCTGTCCAAAACATATTTCTATTACTTTGACCCAGACCCAGCTCCAATCGAAGTCTAGCATATTGTTCCTTGTGTTTTGTTTAAATCAGTTTTTCAAATCTGTCAATATTGGCCATTGTCATCTTCTCAACTTTATCAATATCGGCCCGTCTCCCTTCCTCCATGTCTCTTATATGTTCCTTCAATCTCTTCTCATAATAAGTCATTTGGTTATCAGCCTACTTAAAAAAATCACAATCCCCAGCTTTCTGCGTGAAAACATAACAATAAATGTCATAAATTACTAACGAAAAAATAAATCACAATTAATTAATTTTAAAATTACCTTATACTTTATACAGTCATACTACTTTCTTTCGGGGTTGTCACTAGTCCATAAGTACCTTAGATGTGCATGCACTTCATAGAAATATAATGGAGAGGGTATTGACGCATCACTATTTACCGACATTTTTTCGGGCCTACGCAAAAAAATAATAATAATAATCATGCCAATAGGGTAAACTTTTCAATAGTGCATAAAAAAAATTGTGAATGCTTCATACGACTACTCACTGTTTGCAATCCTTCCATTAAACTTTTAATTTTGGCACTTTACTCCCTAATTTTGGCACAAATTATGAAAGGCAACTATCCATTTATTAGTGTATTCCTATGAGCTACATATAATACAAGCAGGTTGATTGATGAAGATAAAGCTCCACACACGATATGCATCTATTAGGAACATAATATAGAGGACAAAATCCCCAAAAAAGGGAGTCATTATTAAAGTTATTTCTCACAATTTAATTTCATAGACAATTACTTTAATTACCCATATTATTCTAGAGATAATATCTAGGCAGATAAGGAGTTTTTGATAAATCAACTTGTTTAATTATGGAACTTCCTTGAATGGTCTTTTTTTAAACAAAAGAGTTGTTGCTGGTACTGTTAAGCATATTCAATTTCAACAATGTTGTCCCTATTTCTTTAACACACATATATATTAAAAGAGAAATGGGCAAGTTTAAGTCAAGATGAGAATCATAAACTAACCAGAAGAGTCTATATATTAACAAAGGAATCAACTGTAAAAACAAAGGGAAACAACTCTGAAACAGAACACCTTACAACCAGAGATTGTCTCTAGACAAACAGCCAAACATAAATACAAAAGAAACAACTGAGTAGCAAGCATGACTACCTAAAGATTCTTTTCATAGCTACAGAAGGACAAACAAAGCCTTAAAAGAAAGTTTGTTTCCCTCTGACTGGTTCAATGTAAAATAGGTTTCTGAACAAGGTACTATGTTTTAGTGGTTCTCTTATTGTTGTATAGATCTTGGCATCAGTCAAACTTAGATAATAGATGTGAAAAAGATCAGGGATATCTTTGGAGTTGAAACACAATGGTGTTTTGTTTTTTTTTTTTTTTTTTGTTTTTAAGTAGTCGCAAGTTCACTAAAACATGAAACACGGTGGCTTTATGAAACAAAAATATTAAAGAGTGGCATTTATAAAATAAGTTTGTAACCAACTATGAGTAAAGAAATGTTATTCACTTTTGTATAAAGTGTCTCTGCACTACACCAGAGTTAATCTTGGCAGTGCAAGGATGAGTGATGTATGCCAATATACAAGATGATTATCACATTAGTGAATATTCTTCATCTTAGCTGTAAATCTGACAGAAGACCATGTTCTAACTTTTTTTTATATAACATTTCAGCAGAAATAAGAGGGGCAGCAGCAAGTGCACTAAAACACTGACTAATTACATGTTGCAACCAAAACAACATTTGCTCACACCAATTTACGAAAGTGGATATTCCCATGAATGATTCAAAGAAGAACATGACTAGAGGTTGTTGCTAGCATACCAAGAATGATCCCTTGGGCAACTCTATAATAAAAGCTTGTTAATGTTCTGAACCTCTCCTGTCCAGCTGCAACAGACATTACATTTTCCTAAGTCAATCATGATTCATTTAGGTTGTCAAACAATTTCTCAATGAATATTTTGCGACAAAAGTTACAGACACAATCATGAAATGACAAAGAGCATAAGATATGTTCTATCGATGACACCTAGAGTCAGTGCATAATGTATATATTTACCTTCTAACTTCATGATAGAATTAAAAATTGCACAGAGTAGCGTAAAGAGTGAACTGAATGTAAAGGCCAGTTAACTTGTTAAATATTGTAAAACTGCCAAGATCTTTGTTAGAGAGCCTCAGAACTCAAAAATCTACTCCTACAACAATATATAGAGTACTCATCCCCAACTTTGTAGCAATCCACCAATGTAAATAATTTCTTCCTTGAAAATTAGAAATTTAAAATACAAAAACAAAAACAAAAACAAAAACAAAAACAAAAACAAAAACAAAAACAAAAAATAAAAATAAATAATAAAAAAAAAATCAGGCATTGGCTGCGTCCACTGTGTGAAGCAGCCAAAATTGCCCCCCCTTTTTTTGAAGCAACAGATCCGGCCACACACACACACAGAGAGAGAGAGAGAGAGAGAGAGAGAGAGAACCTTTTTTTTTTAGCCGAAGAGTGGACGCCGGATGACGGAGTAGGCCGACCGCCGAGAGGGACGGGGACTTCCGGCGAGTGAGCTACGGACGACGTAGAGCCAGACTGAGACGAAATCTGCCTGAGAGAGAGAGGAAAAAAATTCCACTGTCTGTGAAGCAGCCAAAAAAATAAAAATCAACCCTTTTATATTGTAGCAACAGACTCGGCCACAGAGAGAGAGAGAGAGAGAGAGAGAGAGAGAGAGAGAGAGAGAGAGAGAGAAACCTGTTTGTATTAGCGTCGCCGGCCGGAGACAGATCCGATTGCCAAATCTGTTGGAGAGGGACGCCGGACGACAAAGGAGGCCGACCACCGAGAGAGAAGCTGGCGAAGAGACAACCGAATCTGCTGGAGAGAGCAGAAATATGCCGGAGAGAGAGAGAGAGAGAGAGAGAGAGAGAGAGAGAGAGAGAGAGAGAGAGAGAGAGAGAGAGAGAGAGAGAGAGAGAGAGAGAGAGAGAGAGAGAGAGAGAGAGAGAGAGAGAGAGAGAAAATCTGCCGGAGAGGGACGCCGGACGACGAAGAAGGTTGACCCCCGAGAGAGAAGTCGGCGACGTCGCTGACTAGAGAGGAGATCTGTACGGCAGAGAAATTTCAGAGAGAGGGGGGGGGGGGGGGGGGGGCAGCGTTGGAGGATCAAATGAAATTTGATTTTTCCCTCCAACCGGTTTTCTAGCCTCATGAAGAAAGAAAAAAAAAAAAAAAAAATATTGCAAGCCAAGTCAACTTGTTGTGTGAGTGTTGTGAGAAATGAGTGTAGGGATCATTTCTCCTTTGTATAACCAACTCAATCAAAATAGAAGACTGAAGAAGTGCCATGGAGACTAGAGAGAGGCACTGAGGCAGCGAAAAGTAAGTTTTTTTTTTTTTTTAATATTATTGTTCATAAGTGCCTAATTTTGACTTTTAGAGTTGTAGAATTGTAGTAAATTTTTTCTTGTTTGGTTGTTTAAGTTTTGTTCCTATGAAAATCAATAAAATTGTGTAAATAAATATATCTACTTATAGACAATAGAATTATGGAAATAATTATGTGGAAAATGTAAAAGTCTAAAAGATAATATTATGTATTTTGTATAGCACATCAAGTAAATTTCTTCAAACAAAATGATAAATTGCTAGTGCAAATGATCAATTGATCATTATATCATTTATATTAGATTGCCTAAGCTGAGCAATGCATAGTTGGAAATGTCAAATGTGATTAATGTGTTGAAAACAAAATTTAGCTTTTGTCATTTCAAGTTAGATAAATAGAGCATATTATTCAATCAAATTTTTGCTATGATCCCACTCTACACATGTTTCATTGTAATTCATTTTCTTCTTAAGATTTGGACAGAGCTTCATACCGAGACGGTATTAGGCAGCATTTACATTGGTATTTTTTCTCCATTTTATCTTATTTATGCTATTCCTATAATCCTATGTCTCTTTCATGATTAAAAAAAAAAAAAAAAAAAAAACAGTGATTTTGAGCTTGTTTGGCAAATGGTTGTAATTGTGGAATATTTGTTTGAATAATAGTAAAAAGTGATTGATGTGATATAAAGTATAAAAAAGTTTGGAATTGTTTTATAGAAAAGTGAAAAAGTTTTGTTTTGTAGTATATTTTTTTATTTGGATAATAATAAAAAATTATTGATGTGATATAAAAAGTGAAAAAAATAGAGGGGGAGTGAGAGTTGTTTGCCAAACAAGCTCTCTATGATTGTTTATATTGTTGTTTTATTAACTTTGATTGTCTCTTATAGGGTTGTAATTTAACTTGGAAAATTTAGGTTCATTAAACACTTTATATTTCTGTCTTTTTGTTCTAATGACAACATGTTTTTGTTGCTAATATTTTAATTTTGGTACATATTTATGAACTTTTATAATATATTTTTGTGATACACAGTGTGACAAATTACTCAATTTTTATTTTAAATTATGTTTATTGGCCCCTCTAATCACAATTATCTGGGTCCGCCACTGCATAGATACATTAATTTAAGCATCGGGGTGTCTTTGGTATTCGACTAGGGATCCCTTGACTGTTTTCTTATTATGCAGAAACACCATTCTTAAACTAAAAAATTTCATAAAAGCTGGATGCCTCGAATGTGACAAATATCCCATGCAAAGGCGTCCCCTGAAAGCCCCAACAAGCCCCTCGGTGATAAATACCCCCTTTACACCGTCGAGTTTCCGACCCAAAAAAATGCTCCAACATATATGTTTTATTTTTAACAGGAAAGATAGCACCAAGAAATTCTCTCTTCTTCTTCTTCCATTTTTTTTTTTTTTTTTTTTTTTTTTTTTTTTTTTTTTTTTTTGTAATTTAAAGATGGCACGGAGATTGCTTTCATACTTTCATTTCTTTATTTTTTTGGCCTTTATATATATATATATATTGGAAACGAAGGAAATTTGGTTTTCCAACCAATGCACAAGTAGGCCCATCCGGGCCGTCGGCTTCGTGTGAGCAAACTTGAGGTAGCCCAAGTTAGACATAAATGAAATAGATTTAGTCGGCCCGCTTCTTCTGAAAGAACTCTCATATATCCACTTTGTGGGTGTGCTCTTGGACCCCATGTTGGTTGGGTCCATCTTATATTATATTTTCAGAAATTTATTCCTTGTACCCAAATTTGGCTTAATTCCTTTTGGGGTATTAAGTATTAACCTCCAAAATTTTAATTTTTTTTCTAAATTATATATATTTTTAGATAAAACTGTTAAAAATTAATTTTTTTTACATCCTAAAAGGTCTTTATTTATTTATTTATTTATTTTTTTAATCTTGCCTCCGCCTAAAATTATAGTTCCTTCCCGGCCTATACCAAATAAAGATTGAAATTCATCTTCCTCATAATCAAATGTGGAACCAGGCATGCTTGTGCATATGTCAATCAGTTTTTAAAATTGATGAAGTGAAGATTAATGTTGCTAATTTTGTTACAAATTTAAATTTTGAGAACAAATGAAAGATAGATTTGCAAAGTACAAAATTTGCTCATTTATCTTCTTCCAAATCCAAATATGAAATCTCTCTCTCTCTCTCTCTCTCTCTCTCTCTCTCTCTCTTGCCTTCTTTGGATAGGTAGTGAATTTTAAGTGTTACTTACTATAGGATGAAACAAATTAATTATGGCCATGGATTTCTGACACTTACCATATTATGAGTTAACATTTCCTTTTACCTGGTAAATTTCAAGGTTAAAATTTACCCCTACTCCATTATATAATTTTTTTTTACCATTTGGGTTAATCTCCAAGTACGATTTGCCTCTCAGGCTCGCTTAAATTTAAATTTATATGATGAGCCGGGGGATCTGCATGAGTACTTAACCTTCAACATGCTAAGGATTTGATTATCGAACTAAGGATTGGTATGATTTAGCAGTTTAAAAACGTACTGTTTAAAAAATAAATATTTTTAAAACACAATTAATATAAATATAATTTTTAAAAACATAGTTAACTATTTGGTAAAATTGTGATTCAACCTTTAAATTTATGCGTTTTTTTTTTTTTAAAAAAAATTAATATATTTTCAAACTGCCATTTTTTTTCGAACGAGCAATTTTTGTTTGTAATAAGTTGCCAGAATGGGATTGAGCCCATCCTTTTCATTTTCCATTATTTTTACTTCTCTTATTTTGGTTAGAAAATGATAGAAAATCAGTTAATACAAAGACAAATCCAAACCTAATTAATGTCATTTAACAACTTAGGCTCTTTCAAAAATTAGGGGTTTAGGATTTAGGCTTTCTTATTTCAAGGAGGCCTATCCGCCTATATATAATATGCATTATCTGAAAATAAACTAATGGAACCATTAAAAGAAGATAAAATAAAACGAGAATCCAGTGCAACGAAATGTGAAATTAATTGCATACGTGGTCCAATCGACCGTAGGCCTGATGTGGAAGTGGGACCCGAAACGGAACTATTTGATAGAATGATACTTGCATGAGACACACGTAGACAGGTCTGGCTGGAAGAGTTTGGTGGACATATATATATATAAGAACGCTTCCCCACTAATCTCGATACATGCATCACCGGAAAAAATGGCGGTAGGGAACGAGAGGAAATGGGGAAGCTCCTTCTGGTCGTGCTGCTGTGGAAGACGCAGTCCACGCGTTCGTTCATATTGGTCATCGTCCTCGGAGCCGGCGCGATCTTCACTAGAACAGAAGTTAGTGGAAGAAGACGGAGTACTCCATTTGTCGGAGCTAAGCGCAATCCAAACAAAGCCCGGATGGAAGGCCATGCCCTACATTTTAGGTCTCTCTCTCTCTCTCTCTCTCTCTCTCTCTCTCTCTCTTCACACACATATGTACTGATCAACATTTAGATATGCAGGAAACGAGACGATGGAGAGGTTGGCAACGTATGGGCTGACGGCAAACTTCATGGTGTATCTGATGAGGGAGTTTCAGATGGATCAGGTGGTCGCTGCAAACATTCTCAACATTTGGAGCGCCGCCTCCAATTTTGCGACCATAATTGGTGCCTTTGTTGCTGATAATTATCTTGGCAAATTTCGGACCATTGCTTTGGGATCCTTCGCATCTCTCGCGGTACTTTTTTTTTTTTCACCCTCATTCCACCATTTATTTTATTGGCTGATGGACTAATGCTTGTAACAATGATCCAGCTAACTCTTAGATTAGTTATTGATAAAAAAAATAAAAATAAAAATATTTAAAAATTGATAGAAATTGCCACATTAATCCAAGTGAAATGAAGTGTTGTATTTAGTATTAAATAGTACTCATCTTTCATTAGTCACTCCTAACTTAGGATCTTAATCCCCTAAGTTAGTGGTTCCTATAGAATGAACACGCATATGTGGACCAATTGTACAATAAAGGAAGGCATATTGAGTATGAGTAACGTTGCGTATCACATAAACATTATACAAATATCTTATAAAGCTAATATATATGTAAAGGTTTAATAAGCATCGGATATATATACCATATTTTTATTTCACAATACATGTTAACGTAGTAGCTAGTCTCAACCGACTATTTGATTTTTTTTTTCCACAATGACTAATCTATGGATTGTTGGGGTTATCACGTCAGCATTGTAAAATAATTGTATGAAAAAAAAATGTAGCATACTAGACCTGTCACATAAGCTTTGTAAGATTTTTGCAAAATGTTTGTGTGGAATATTGGATTACTCATTCATATTTCCTTAAATTAAAAAAGAAGAGTGGAAACATGGTGGGTAGAGATCGATGAAGCTAGAGAGAGACAGAGCTAGAGAGAGGCCAATTTTAGAGCCGAAATTGAAGAGTGTGATAGTTCCAATCTAAATAAAATTATAATTGCAAAATATTTTAGAGAGCTATTAGACATCACTCCATTGTACATTCGTAGTTCATATTTTTTACTACTTAATCTTTGAGTTTGCAAATCCGTTGTACGCAGATGTAGGGCGAAATGATTTTTATTATTTTTCAATATTTTATTACGGATATAAACCGATATCAAATATAGTTAATTTTGGCTACTTGTGTGTATATGTTTGATGCTTTACTATTATTAAACAGTGAACGCATCAAAACGTGCCGATCACTACGTTTGTTTTAGGCCAATTCGAAAACAAAGAAAGAAAAAGATTACAAAGGACTGAAGGAGGGCCGTTTACACTTTTGATCCGCCTAATGGACTGTCAAATATTGCAGGGTATGGTGATAATAACATTAATAGCCTGGCTGCCGCAACTGCGCCCTCCGCCATGCATAACTTCACAGCAGCAACAACCGGGCCTCTGTATTGGCTACACCAAAGCCCAACTGGGAGCCTTACTTGTGGGCCTAAGCGGGTTAGCCATTGGCACCGGCGGAATCAGGCCGTGCAGCATTCCCTTTGGCATTGATCAATTTGATGTAACCACTGTTGAAGGAAGAAAAGGAACCAACAGCTTCTACAACTGGTATTACACCACACAAACTGTCATCTTGTTGGTCAACCAAACCCTGGTGGTCTATATCCAAGACTCCGTCAGCTGGTCCCTGGGGTTCGGGATCCCGACAGTGCTGATGTTATGCGCAATTATCTTACTATTTGCGGGAACTAAGATTTACGTGCACGTTAAACCAGAGGGAACCACGTTTTCCGGCATTATGCAGGTGTTTATAGCAGCTTACAAGAAGCGCCGATTTAGGCTTCCGGCTAATGGAGAGGTAGTTGGAATTTTCTACGATCCTCCACCGGAGGAAAGTGTAGCTTCAAAGCTCCCCCTCACCGAAGAGTTAAGGTAACTACTAATGGTACATGCGTAATGAGTAATGTTATTTAATTAGTAGACTATTATATGATTATCACGTATACAATTGACATGACATGATAGTAAAAATCAGTATTTTAATTAATAAGGGCTAGTACAAAAGAAAAATGAAAACTTCACTTACCACCTTTGATCTTTCATCATTTTTGCAATCATACCCATAAAATTTTAAAAGTGTCAATTATGTATATTTATCTCTCAATTTTTTTCAGTTTCATTTATCCGTTAGAATTTTTCATTAAATCTTAACAGAGGGTGTCAAAATTCTTAAAATACCTCTCATTTTAGGCGTTGGATTTAGGATTTAGGCATTAGTCATGATTTAAAGGAATTTGCAAACATACCCGTACATGAATTTTTGAAAGAATATATATATATGTATTAAAAAAAACAAAAAGGTATTTTGAGAATTTTGACATGATTTAACGGAAAGTCCTAAAGGATTTATGGAATTGAAAAAAAAAATGAAAGATAAATATACTAAATTCATACTTTTTAAAGTTTATAAAGGGTATGAATGTAAAAATGGTGAAAGATCAAGAGTGGTAAGTGAAGTTTTTTCAAAGAACAATCGATTGTTAATTTTCATTGCCACGTCATCCCAATTGTATAGCAATTAGCAATAGCATAATAATCTACTAAATCCACTAATAACTCATTTTGGGATTTACTTGCTACTTTACTTCCTTAAATAGGTTCTTGAACAAAGCAGCTTTGATAGAGGACAAGGAAGTGAAACCGGATGGTTCTTGTACAATTCCATGGAAACTTTGCAGCATCCAAAAGGTTGAAGAGGTAAAATGCCCAGTAAAAATTGTCCCAATATGGACATCGTGTGTCATCAGCTTCATCTCCATGTCACAACAAGGAACATTCATCGTATCACAAGCCTTGAAAATGGACCGGAACCTAGGACCCAACTTTCAAATCCCTGCCGGTTCACTGAGTATCATATCACTTGTCACGATTGGCCTATGGCTTCCATTGTATGACCGCATTCTACAACCGGCAATTGCAAAATACTCTGAACGTGAAGAGGGGATGACAACTCTCCAAAGAATAGGGTTTGGGAATGTTTTCTCAATTCTAACAATGGTGGTCGCCGGAGTGGTTGAGCAGCGGAGAAGGGTTTTGGCAACGTCGTATGCTGGGCCGGATGGGGTCGCACCCATGTCTGTCATGTGGTTAGCGCCGCAGGAGATCCTAATGGGCCTTTGTCAGGTATTCAACACAGTTGCACTGATTGAATTTTATAACAAGCAATTTCCTGAAAACATGAGGAGCATAGGCACGTCACTATTCTATCTCACATCTGCCGGGGCAAGCTATCTGAATAGCTTGGTGGTGAATATCGTGCATAATGTAACCGGCAAGGATGGCCGGCCCGACTGGCTGACCAACGATATTAATGTTGGCAGATTGGATTATTTCTACTTCCTCATAGCCGGATTGGCGGCGGTGAATTTGGTCTACTTTTTGTTCTGTGCTCATCAATATCGTTACAAACTTACAAGGCCAGTGTAAAGGTCGAAGCAGACCCTTTCTAGGATTGGAAGATATTGATCAACACCTGAAATTACCTTAGACTAATCTATAAAAGCTAAGAAAAAAGGGCATGCCTTCTGCGTCATTAATGTTGTAACGAGTTGTTTTATATTAATAATTGTTTGAAGTACTTCATCCTCTCAATGGATAATACTTGCGGGGATTAGGCTTAGGTGCTGTAAAAAAACTACAGTATAAGTCCTGTAATTTTTTCAATGGTCAATATTTAACTTCATTTTCTCTCTCTTTCTTATAAAATACTTAAAACTAAATCTTGACAATTGAAAAAACAATATGCTGTAGTTTTTTTTACAGTAACTAAGCCTAACAAAGATACAATGCAATAATTAGCAAGTTTATGAGGCATAGTTATTCATTTCATCCCTAGATTTTCGAGTGTATAGTCGCCTATAATGCAGGCTCATGGAGGGAATAGTTGCATCTTGAAACCACCAGAGAGAGCGGTGCGAGGGCCTCACGCGTTGGTCGGTAGGGCCCACGCACTGGTAGATTGAGAAGCTGGATGGCGGATGGCTCATGGTGGATCAGGGGTGGGGAGGCCAATGGAAAGGCGCGTAAACAATAGAGATGAAAGGATGGTGGTAGATCTAACTTCCAACTTCCCAAAAAATAAATAAAAAGCAAGGCAAAGAGAGGAGGGTGGGCTTAGGTACAAATTAAGGAGGGGTGGGAGAATTGAGATCTCACGTCGCCAGGGGGAGCGGCGCATGGGCCTCACCCTGTTGGAAGGGTTGGATGGAGGGCGGCCTGTAGTGGGTCAAAGGGTTGGGAGGCTAGCGGAGGGGCGCATGCATGGTGGTAAATTGAATGTCCAAGCTCCCACAAAAGAGGGGAAAAAAAAAATCAATGCAGGGGAGAAAGGTGGTTGAAGAAAAATAAGGGGAGAGAGAGGGAAGGAGGGAGGGAGAAGCGGTCTTCTTGAATGGTTATGCTTCGATTTGTAACGCCCTGCTTTTACAAAAAGCGTAAGTGAAAATTTTTCGATTTCCACGTGACATTACTAACTCATCAGAGTTATAAATTAACAATGGAATATAATTTTTCTTTAACAATGACACATCAGAGCTGACTGAATAACTTTAATATAAAAATAATAACCTTTTATTATGATATAATAATTACATTCCAAAATAATACAATATGTGCCACATGCGGCACTTAATAAATACATAACTACTGTTTTCTCCAAATATTGATTATACGCTAAAAGTCTCGTCCTTAAGCTGCTTCCTTTATTCCTGTAGAAACTCGCACGTGATTGTGGTTAACACCACAATCTCATGCTGTGGTTGAGTGAGTCAACGGTCCTCAACCACAGTGATACACTGATTTATTTAACCATATTCAATGCAATCAAATTATGACAGTTATATCCACATACATTTAATCACATTCATTTATTTACTTTAACTCTTTATTTACTTAAGTCATATACTTGCATTCAATCTTACTAAAGCCTTGTGCTTAGCTAAGGGGTTCTTTATAAGCCTTGTGCTCCTTAAACTGTAAAGCTTGTTGGTTCTTAGGGCCTTGTGCCTCGACTGTGAGCCTTGTGCCCGCTAGTCTACCACGGGGCCTTGTGCTCTCATTGTGGGCGTTGTGCCCGCCAGCTTATTATCATCTTTATGGGGCCTTGTGCTCTCTCTGTGGGCCTTGTGCCCGCCAACTTTGTTATTATTATTCCTTCAACCTTTGGTTTATTCTTCGGTCTTATCAGTGTATTGATGTCTTGGTACCTAAACTTTCGGTTTACCCGTTGGTCTAGTCAATTGCTTGACGCCTTGGTACGTAAACCTCAGTTCATCCGTTGGTCTACTCAATTCACTGACGCCTCGGTACCTAAACCTCCAGCCTTTTTCTTAACCCATTCATAACTCATAACTTTACCACAGTTTAATCATGCAAACAACATCATATACATAATTCCAACCAAGGCATGTTAAACATAACAAATGTCAAACCATATGTATACAATTAAATAAAACATCAATCACTAGTCATTAAAGACTAAACCACACGTATCATCCTCAGTGAGTAAGAAATACTTACTGTAATTCTTCTGACTTCATGAAAGCGTTCATAGATATAATCACTGCAATATATACATATATAATGCAAGCAAATAGTGAATTAGTATAATTCACTAAAAATACATTTTAATCATATTATAATTTCTGACCTTTAATCCTTAATATAATTTTCTATTTAAATATTATCTCCTATTTTCGCTTGAACATTACGACGGCATATAAAATTAGTCCAATTAGATTTCATTACTAATATTTTATGTGGACTTTATCACGACATTTATTGAAGTGTGTAAACATCTTTTATTATTAAAACGATTCTCATAATAATATAATATTCTTTTTATCGCTTTTGATATCTAAATAACATAATGTCGTTTGGACATTATAACGACATATAAAATAGATTATAATGCCACATATTTCATGTGGGCATTATAACAGCATTTATAAATAATGACCAAAATAACCGTTTTATTTAAAATTGCATTATAAAAGCTTTAACATTAAAAATCATATATTTATTTATTTATTTTTATATCAAATAAACATAATAACTTACCAAATATAAATAATGAGCTTTATGTTTTAAAACAAGTGATTAGAATAGTAACCTTATTTTATTCTTATAAAATTCGGACAGAATAACGACATTAGTATCAATAACGCCTAAAATACTTAAAAATATTTGGGCAGCGTAACGACTCTTTTATAAACTAGTGACTTTTTACTCAGGCATTATAACGGCGTATTTTTATATTTAATCACCCCGCTTTGAAAACCCCCGTTTTAAAAACATAACTTAAAACTTTAGATAACTTTAATAAAAAATTATAAAATTACCAAAACATCAAAACAAAGCTTATAACTTAAAAATTACATAAATTAAATCAAAACCTTAGTTAGGAACTTACTAAATATCTCAAAATGATATTTTGAGATATTAAAAGAAACTATATTCGAATTTATCCTTTCCTTTTTACATTTTAGGGCCTTTTGCCTTTAATCTCTTTTCTTTTTCTTTTATTCTTTTTCTATCCTTTATTATAATATTTTACCTTTTCCTTTGACCAAGTAGTTGATCGAGCCTTTTAAAAGGGAGTACTTAAAACAAAGAAAAGAAGGAGAACAACTTACCAAGAGAGGCGTGAGAGAGAGATCTTCTAGAGAGTTCTCTCTTTTCTTTTTTTATTCTTATCTATTCCCTTTTCTTATCTTCTACTACCAAATGCACGACACAAGAAGGGCTGCTGTTTGGGACTAGAACAGAGAGAAGATGGAGACTATTCTGGTTTTGTGTTTGGGTTTTGGCTAACAGGAGGACAGAGGACTGTTGCTTAGAGAACTTCTTCTCTATTTTCTGTTGCTGAAAATTGAGAGAAGAAGAGAGTTGTTGTTGTGTACAGAAAGGAATGAACCAGAGAGAGAGAGGAGTTCCAGTTTTTGCAGAGAAACAGAGAGATGAAGCTAGCTTACTGCAAGAGAAAATCAGAGAGAAGAAGAAAAAGCAAGGCAAGTCTACTTGCGAGGGACGAACGAACCGAGAGAGAGCCCTTCCTTTTATAGTAATTTAGATGGCTAGGATTGCTTTGAGTGAGTTTGATCCAACGGCTGGAACTCCTTATTGGGCAGCAAGTTTAGATGAGTGTTACGTTGTCAAGGATCCAAGAAGGAAGAAGAAAGGAGAGGTGAACGAAAGGGGGTTGTATCTTTTTAAGGAAGCTTGAACGGTTGGATGTATTTGAGTGGAACCTGATCCACGGTTGAGGATGAGGCATCTGGCCTTGAGCTGCTATGACAAGGCATGTATGAGGATAGGAAGTAATCATTAAGTGCCAAATATCTCATATCTTCAACTAATAAGAAGTTAGTTTACAACTTGATAAACTAATTCTCTAACTGAGTTCTTTTGTGTCCAAGCCAAAGCTGTGTGTGAACCGGGCTAGACTAGGTTGTACCATCGGCTGGACTAGGGGCTAGGTTCATGGAGAACTAAAATGAGCCCATTTATTCATGCTAAATTTTCGTCCAAATCAAATGTACTGTTTTTCATGGATATTTTTGGGTACTAAATAGAGTCTAAAAATTATGGAATTTGGAGGGTAGCTAGAGGACTTTGAGACAAGCGTTTTGGCTTTTGAATCGACCAAAACGGAGTTTGTTTGACCTCATTTCCGTTGTTCCAAAGTTTAGGATCCTTTTAAACTTTTATCAAACTGAAACTATAAAGGTTCATTAATAAAAGAATATTTATTTTCATAAATATTCATATTTATTATTTTGCTTTATTATTAGGTCTTAAATCATATTTTAAGATATTTTATTTAATATCTTAAAATTCAAGGTATTACACGATCTCCCTCCTTTTGAATGGTTACCTAGGGGGGTTCAAGGGCAGGTATTTGCTCTTCAAGTTAAATGAATAGGAAGCATGCTACATGATGACAGTTAGATCTTTTGTCACTTACTATTATAAGTTACTTTTCTTACAGTGTATAATCTGTTGTGAGTGCACATGTGAGTGTTGGGTCTCACTTTGAGAAAATATAAAGAAAGTGAATAGTTAATATCCCTAAGTAGACCCAAGCTTATTAGCGTAAACTTTTGAATTGAAATGGTGTCTAAACATATGTATTAAAGTTATATTAATGTATTCTTAGTGAACTCTGCAGACAATTCTAACACAATAAACATCATGCATGTATGCATTTTACAGTATCATGCACATGCAAAAATAATATTACTAAATAATATTTTATTATATAATGCAAATTAACTAAGTTAAAGCAAATAGCTAGCTAGTAGTAATATGAAGATTCTAGAAATGTGGGGAGGAGTGGCGGCAGCGGCAGCGGCACCAACACCAATAGGGGAGGAGGCTGGCCGGAGAGTACACTGCATGAATGTATGGATCCTTAGAGAGAGAGAGAGAGAGAGAGAGAGAGAAAGAAAGAGAGGGCATACCACGTGCAGCTGCTGGCCGGACGGAGGAGAGGCGGTGGCGGAGCACGATGGCAGAGGGGAGGTATGAGAGAGAGAGAGAGAGAGAGAGAGAGAGAGAGAGAGAGAGTAAAAATGAGGGCGGGCATCTTGCGCACTCCCTAAGAAATTTGGAGTGACGTCGTTTGGCTATAAACGAAGTCACTCTACTGAGTGACGTTGTTAGTTTCAATAATAAACGATGTGGTCGGATTAGTGTCGTTTTTTAACGACACTACCCAAAATGACTCTAAATGGCATTATGTTTGTAGTGATAGTTTCAACTTTCAAGTATAGGATATTTATAAAACATTATATATTTCAATTGGGATGGAAGATTACGCCTAGATTTTCAATTGAGATGTAAAAATAGAGATAGACAGAAGAAAATAAAGAAAAAAAAAAGTTTTTTTTCTAAATGAATTTATAGGCCTCCTGGCACTTCAAAAACAGTTGGTCAGAAAAAACTTGTTTTTTTGGTTGTCAGGGTATTTATACACAAAATTAGGGAGATAGAGTAATGCTATAAAGAGGACTAGAATCCTCACAAATGTCATGTGCCTTATAAGATTATCATTAAATTTAAAATGATCATTATTTAATTTTGATCTAACAGTAATTAATTTAAAAGCGAGATAACATTTGAATCATCTTTATATCATTACTCAAGCAGATAAATTTCTTAATTCTACATATTTGGATTCAAGGAGAGAATTCATTCTCGTTCCAGAGCTTGGTGTGAGATTGGATGAAATTTTCATATTTGCGTACACCGAATCAACTCTTTCCTTAAGATGAAATCTTCTAATAAGATTTTGGTGTTTCGGAAAAAGGATTTACCATGTCAATCATGTAGTCCACAAATGGATGAAGATCAAACATGGTCGTTCACTCATTTGTGAACTGCTCATACAGTATAAATAGTTCTTTTTCCTTTTCTTTCTTTTTGTTTGGATAAAATACCATGGATTAAACAAAATGAGTAACGGACGATCGGAGTCACCGGATACAATATGAATAGAAATATATGAGATAGGTGTTTATACAGGAATATTATCGATCCGATGGTCGGATAGCTCCCATCAGAGTGATCTGACATCTCAGGAAATTGGTGGTTCCCGTGTCCACTAACAAACAAAAGTAGGCCCAAATAAAAACACACCATTGATCAGTACTCAAGTTTGTGCATGTGGTGGCACTCTTGACTCTAGAAGGAGGACTGAAAATAGCAACATGTCCATCTTTTGTCTTCGCAATTTTATGACACAATTCGTCAGCCATACAATCATTTGCCCCCCCCCCCCCCCCCCCTTGCTTTTCTCTCCCTTCTGTTTTATTTATAGCTGTGCGAAAATTGAAGCTGAGCAGAGAAGGGAAATGGCAGTGCTTGAGGATAAAAGGAAACAGCCAAGCTCGTATTGGCTACACTGCAGTGCCAAGTGCTTCCACATGCCTTCATGGACATGTTCAAACCCATCATCCTTAGAAAAGGAACAGGATCAAAGGGATGTCAAAGTTTCAACCAAAAGAAAGCCTGGTGGTTGGAAGGCTATGCCCTTCATCTTGGGTCTCTCTCTCTCTCTCTCTCTCTCTCTCTCTCTCTCTCACACACACACACACACACACACACACACACACACACACACACACACACACACACACACACAAAAAACGCATATTAGTGCTTACTTAATTTGTAGCAGACTTGTTATGTAGCTGACGGGAAAGGTTTTGGAGTTTTTTGGAGTGCAGGAAATGAAACGTTTGAAAGGATGGCCACTTTTGGATTGTTGGCGAACTTTATGGTGTATTTGATGAAAAAGCTCCACTTGGATCAGGTTTCCGCTTCCAATATTATTAACATATGGTCCGGTGTGTCCAATTTTGCGCCCATGGTGGGTGCTTTCATCTCTGATGCCTATGTGGGCAAGTTCCGGACTATTGCCTTTTCATCCTTCGCATTACTTCTGGTATATATGCCACTCCCTTCTCTCTTCCATTAATATATATATATATATATAGATTGCACGGAATATATGTAATTTCCTTTTCAAATTTCTTTTCAGTTTTTGTTTTTTGGTCTGGTTGTACCTGAAACTTTAAAGATCGATGGTGGCGGCCGGTGGTTGTCACTCTCTCTACCTCCAATTCCTTTGTGGAACCCGATTTCAATCAAATAATTGAGGATGATGTCGTAGCATCAATAACGTTAAATTTATTGTTAGGTGAATTCATATGCATGTGATTCATGATTTGACGGACGTAGTCTCGTACGTAGACGGTTAGACTCTACAGTCCCAAGAAGTACTCCTCCGAAATATCGATTAAACAGTGACAATTCATAGTACTTATCCAATTCTTAAGGTTTCGATCTTTCGTTCTAATGCCTTCTACTTCGTGTTAATTAGAATATAATAGAGAATTTAATTTCAGATAGTTGTTATTTATAATTATTGATTGTGTATTCTAACACTATGTAGATGATGCCTTATTGAGTGCATGCGCGATTTCCTTAGTCGAATTGTAAATATTTGAACCTGATTAATTTTATTTATTTGTTTAATTTTTTTTGCATATGTCCGCGTGCCGAGCATCTCTATCACATGTCACTTTCATCATTTAAGCAGCTTAATTATTATAGTACTTCAAATCTTTAAACAAATCTTCTGTAATTTATATTTAGTAGAAAAATTCAATGATTTTTTCCTCATCAATCGACAGGGAATGGTGACCGTGACTTTGACGGCTTGGATCCCAGAGCTCCTTCCTCCACCGTGCACCCAACAACGGCTAGACTTGGGTCAATGCATAGGTCCTACCAAAGCTCAACTGGGTATTTTAATATTGGGACTAAGCTTTTTGTCCATAGGCGGTGCCGGAGTTAGGCCATGCAGCATTCCGTTCGGTGTGGATCAATTTGATCCGACCACTGACGAAGGGAAAAAGGGAATCGCCAGCTTCTTTAATTGGTACTACACCACATTCACGGTGATCTTGTTGCTCACTCTAACTGTGGTGGTTTATATCCAAGACTCTGTCAGCTGGGTCTTGGGCTTTGGGATTCCGACTCTCTGCATGTTCTTCTCAGTTATCTTATTCTTCATTGGAACAAATATTTATGTGCATGTCAAGCCAGAGGGAAGCCCATTTTCCGGCATTGTGCAAGTTCTTGTGGCGGCTTATAGGAAGCGCCGGATTGAGCTTCCAGCGGACGGCGAGTTAGATGGAAATTTTTATGATCCTCCGTTGAAAGGGGTTGTATTGACAAAGCTTCCTCTCACCGACCAATTCAGGTAACATATCTATTAAATTAATATTAGAAAGTATGTTTAGATTAGTTCTTAATTTGTTTTAAAAAAAATTAAAGAATTCTTTTGAATTATTACGTCAATATTATAAAATAAAAATATGGTATATAATATTTTTTTTTAATCTACTATCAATGATTAGGTATAATTGACAATGGTTTTAAAATTTTTTTTTTAATGTGATATAAAGGTCAAAAATGTTTTTAAGGTATATTTGTAAAAAAAAATAAAAAATTCTAGAGTTTATTTACGAAAATTATTTGATTGTATTTTTAAATAAATAAATACTAAACAGAATTATTTTGAAAGAATACAAATGAATGAAGAGCTAATTTTTTACTAAAAAAATAAAAAATAAAATACAGGAATTAAAATAAATGTTCCTCATCTACTCTCAACTGATAAAAAAAAAAAAGTGGCTACGGGACCATTTCAATTTGGTTTGAGTAGTCGTGCAATCATTTTTGGTCTGTTGTTGTGTTGATCACACAATCAATAGAGGTGATTGTGCGGTCACTATCTTTAGATGTGGCGGTGGTCACCAGGCCTTTTTCTTTATTTTATTTTTATACATTTTTTAAAAATTATAAATTAGTGTTTATACTTACAAAATTAAGTGTATATTTTTAAAAATATTTCTGTGAAAATGTGTGAAGAGTAAAGAAAAAAAAAAGGTGCTTTTAACTCAAACGAGAAATATTTTGTGGTGAATGATAAAGAACCATGGATAATATTCCAAACGCTAGAACGGAGGTGGCTTGTTTTTCAACGTCTGATGTCAGATAATAATGGAGCATTCGCACTTTACTTACGTTGTTTCAATAGTCAACGTTGACTTGGATGTGACAACTTATTTTTGTAATAAATCAATCAGTCAGCAACTCCTTCATATGCCTAGATACAAATTTAGCAATGAGTGGTGGTAATTGCTAAAGGACACCCAAAAGAAGTTAATTAAGCACTGTTGGCCAACATGTTTAGGAGCTAGGCGTCTTTTCAAGAAAAACTTTCATTGTCAAGAGATTAAAAGAATTAGAAAATAAAAAAACAGTTGAATAGCTGGGTACTTTGCTTGCTTATGATCGATCTTATCCGATCGAATAACTTTTTTTTTTTTTTTTTGGGTTTTTTCTCTCAGATTCCTAAATAAAGCTGCAATAATAGAAGAGGGTGAACTAAAGCCGGATGGTACTCGTTCGGATCATTGGAGGCTGTGCAGCATCCAGCAGGTGGAAGAGTTTAAATGTATAGCTAGAATCATCCCAATATGGGCTGCCGGTATCATTAGCCTCACGTCCATAACACAACAAGGAACATTTACTGTATCACAAGCCCTGAAAATGGACCGCCACCTTGGCCCGAACTTCCAAATCCCAGCCGGTTCAATGGGAGTCATATCAATGATCACAATCGGACTGTGGCTCCCATTCTACGACCGCATCCTCGTACCTGCCCTCCGAAAGATCACGAAACATGAAGGCGGGATCACACTTCTCCAAAGAATCGGAATCGGGATTCTTTTTTCGATTCTGTCAATGGTTGTTGCCGGGTTGATCGAAAGGGTGAGAAGGGCTTCGGCTATTTTACACCCTCATCCCCATGGGGTTGCACCGATGTCGGTCATGTGGCTAGCCCCACAACTTATTCTAATGGGCTTTTGTGAGGCGTTCAACATTCTCGGGCAGATTGAATTCTTCAACAGGCAGTTTCCTGAGCACATGACAAGCGTTGGTAATGCTCTTTTTTCTTGTTCCTTTGCCGGATCAAGCTACCTGAGTACCTTCTTGGTGAACGTTGTGCACCGTTACACCGGAGGGCATGGCCGGCCTGATTGGTTGACAAAGGATCTCAACGCTGGCAGACTGGAGAATTTCTACTTTCTCATAGCAGGGATGGGGGTCCTGAATTTAATATACTTTTTATACTGTGCTCATCGATATCGTTACAAGGGCAGCGCTGTACAAATACAAGACAATTCCCATGACGTGGAGCTTCGGTCGATCAAAGCTTGAATGTTACGTACTATTGAGAGTTAACGTAGCTTTACTATAAGGACATTAATATTGAATAAATAACAGAGGGAATTTCTTTATATATTATTCCAGTTGTAATGTTAACTACTGCTGAATTATATATATAAGAATTCAGTGAACATATATATATATATATATATATATATATATATATATATATATGGGTATGGGCCGTATGGCTACTAAAATAATTTGTAACAGAAAAAGTATGGGTTACCTTGACAGAACTAAATATGTACGTTATCCACTGCCTGGGCTCAATTAGCATCCTTGCCACGCTGCTTGTAGTAACATTTGCCATTGTCGTGGGATCACATTTGTTTGGAAAAACTTCAATTATCTTTCGTCATCTTTCATCACTTTTCTAATCACATACTTAAACTTAAAAAATATTAATTTAGAGTTATTATCTTTCAGAAGTTTACAATGTCAATCATTCCATCTAAGTTCAATGTTAAATCCTAACGGATGAAGTGAAATCTCCAAAATATCATTCTCTCTCTCTCTCTCTCTCTCATATATATATATATATATATATATATATATATATATATACATACATACATACATACATACATACATACATATATAGTGGTGGGTTGTTGGAGATTTTACTTATCAACTATTAGATTTAACGTTAAATTTGGATGGGAGTATTGGCATTGTTAATTAACTTCTGAAAGATAGTAATTCTAAATTGACACTTTTTACAGTTTAATGCAAAATCAGGAGATGTAAGTGAAGTTTTTCCAAATTTTTCTTCAAAATATATTTAGGGCATCCTACTAAATAGATTTCTTTAAATTTCAACAATTAGTTTAGAATTAAATAATTGAAATTGAGTAATCCGACTATTTAGTGACAAAGAAAATTAGTCATGAAATTATTTTATTTCAAGTGTTGGTCCAAAGACTAATTTTTTTTGTCGCATCTTGCATGACGCTTGTATAATAACCTACTAAATAGCATTTTCATTACAATTTTGCCACGAGTAATTTGGGTAGGTATTATATTTATCCATATTTTAATTAAGTGGGAGCTGGGGATATGACAAAATCTGAAATATTGAATTCCGAACCAATGGTTGAAATTTTGAAAATGCTTGCTTAATTGAGATCTAAACAAATCTATTTAGCAGAATATTCTTACGATATGCATGATTGATTTCTAAACAATCATATCCATTGTTGCTAAAAGGTATACGGGTTGTGTGAAGGCCATATGGTGTGGCATGGGATGAGAGACATGCATCCACTTCAATTTGAAAAACCGATCAAAGTGGCAAATGATCGACAAGGGGTTGGGGAGGTTCAATGATTGTGGCTACTGATGATGAGAGGTTTAGGCTTGGAGCCTTCTCCTTGTATTTGCATGGGCAAGCATGTTGACGTACCAATTAAAGCTGCCATGGGTTGCCTAATCATCTCTGTGCCTGTTACGGAATCTTTGCCAATGGAATGATCTTGACACCCTGTGAAAGAGAAGGTGGCCGATTTATCTTTTCCCTTTACCAAAAAGATCATCTCATTGACAATGATCGACGTTTGCGCCTAATGCCATTCACACCCATTCTCCCTATATGTTTTTATTTGGAAGCTCATGATAATAATCTTGCCCATGTGTATGTTGATGATCAATTAATTGCATGCGTTGCATGCCCATTATTCCTCAGAATCTCGAATGCATTGACTAAGCAAATTAAAACGTACTTTTCTTTCTCCATCATGATTTTACATTAATAGCATAAATAATCTCATTAATATATTAAAAAAAAAAATTGGGTGAAACTCCGTCGATATCAATAGATTCCTTCCCCTCTTCAAAAATAGATTCATCCTTCCCATTAAAAATTGATCCATATATTGATTATATGACCATAACTACGATTGTACATATTTGTAATATTTAAACTCAAAACAACCTTAATTCAATGCCATAATCTAGCTAGCGTCACAACTATGGCTTATACCAAAACTGCGGAAAAGCGAATTTCAGTGGATTGATCAAACACGGCAGCTAAATTAGGATTAGTTAATTCTTAGGCCAACCAAAGTGTTTAATGTTTAACTTTTATTTAATTTGAGCAACATTACAAACTCATAAGTGTTAATCTCGGTGAATTTGGTTTCATAGCGTCTTCGAAAGGAAGAAATAGCTTAATTGGTGGAGAAGTCTAACAAAGGCCAGGTGTACCATCCTCAGCGTTTAATAAACAAGATCAATGAGAGCCTCAATCGTTGATGCTCGTGGAAATTTGGTGACAGTATTATCGACATTTTTTAAAAATATCAATGCTTTTTTAATTTTTTTTTTTTGTGCGAATAAAATTTGATATTTGGCTCTCTTCTTTAATTATTTTCTTTTTTTAGCCATTAACATGCTCTGTTAGTATTGGGTTTATACCTTTTTGTATCATGATTTTCTGTTTCATGGATTTTCGTTGTCATTATTAATTATCTTCTTCGCAAACTATTTCAGACGTGTCCCATAATATTTCCGTTGAATGTCTTTTGTGTTAGAATATATGGAATATTTAGTTGATATTGAAATATTCTTTATATTTATTTCCTTAATTTCCTTATTGTTTTAGAGAGTTATATAATACAATTAATTATACTTAAATAAACAAGATGTCCGTTTGGGTTTGATATTTTAAAATGTGATTTTTAAGTGTTCGGTAAGATCGCTGCTTGACCTTTAAAATCACGGTTTAGATTTTGAAATTGTGCATTTTCAAAAAAACATGCTATTGCCTGCAATTTAAAAACGCATATTTTTTGTGTTTTCAAATTGTAATTTTTTTAAAGACTCAATTCCAAACAATTCATTTTCTGCGATTTGGTTCAAAATTACATTTTTTATTTACAAAATCGCAATACCTAGCACAACCGTAGCCCATACGTATATCTCCTCTTCGACTCTTCCGCTTTCCCTGTTATTATTCTCATCATAGATTTCTAGATATATAATAGCAAACCTTTCTACACAGTTTTCTACATGGCATCAGAAGCTTCATTATATGTCCAGACTTTGAATTAATACTTGACAGCTCAATATTTCAATGGGACGATGGAATGTGTGGTGCAGAGGTCTGCTTCTAGTCCTTCCATGCCGCAGTGATAGACGGCTTGAGTTGTGCAAACAATATGCTCTTCTCGAGAAATACTAAAGATCCTCCACTCATCCCCTCATCACCTTCTTTTTCTTAAAAAATTTGATTTTTATTATAAAATTGTGATAAGGAGATGAGGGGAGGATGTGTAGAAGGACTCATATTTCTCTTAATTATTTCACAATTAAAATGGTAAAGAATCGATCACATCAAAATATGTACTTGATCATTTGGTGCAACATATAGGACTTTCGTAGCAACAACTTGAGCAAAGTGGCAATTAAGTGACTGACAACTTGGATAAAAACAACTTATGGAGATTTTTTTTTTTTTTTTTTTTTTTTTTTTTTTGAATAAAAGTTAAAAGTGATTGATATGATATAAAGTAAAAAAAATTTATATGAAAAAGTGAAAAAAAAAAAAAAAAATTGTATTGTAGTGAGTTTTTTTCTTTTAAATAATAATAAAAAATTGTTGATGTAATATAAAAAGTAAAAAAAATTAAGAATGTTTTGAATTGATATTTTTTGAAAGAAGTAAAAATAAGAGAAAAAAAGAGGGGAAGGAATTATTAAACGGCCCATATATAGTTACTATATAGTTACACTTATTATAATTGGCCACAACAAAATGACAATGTCAACAATGAGTGTAGCATGTCAACTCAACGGAGGTGGACGTAAGTGAGATAGACGTCATAATTCCAAGAGCCATTTCTCATATATATATATATATATATATAGAGAGAGAGAGAGAGAGAGAGAGAGAGAGAGAGTAAGAATACATGAGTAGTATTGCTTTCTCGTTACTCTCCTTAATTTGTCCAGTCCAAACCCATGAGTATTCGTTCTCAAGAGTTTTATCCATGGCGGGAAGTCCAGGACCAGGCTATGTCGATGGCCAAGAGGACCACCACTAACCTAAATACGTCCATATAGCGTGGGATCATCCACATTGCTAAATTCCAAAATCTAATTTCTAGAACCTCCATTAATTTGTGCCGTAGATCTAGATCACCAGTCCGGCCTATAAATGGAAGATGCTACCTGTCGGCGTACAGTACTAGTCCTCACGCACTTTATAGGTGGCGCCCTTTGGTTTTTACGTGAATAAAAAGATTCCATCGTACATATATATATATATATATATATATATATATTCCAGGATTTTTCTAACTTTTTGCCCATATGTAACCCATAACCATAAGTCGATCTCCACCACCACCCCTAGGCCCTAGCATTATATGACTCACTGATATTGCTGGCTATGTCAATCGAACCAATTCCAGATATCATTTTCAATGTGACTCTGATCTCAGCATCTGGCCACTTTCTGTGCCGAGCCATCACGGATTTGAAGAGAGACTCGTGCACGTATATGAACAAGCTGTCGCTTTACTAGTAATTACTTGGTTATAATTTGTGTGTCCGTATCTGATATTCTTTGGGTTGGGTTTATATAAAATTAGTCTATATATAGTCACAAAGATATATACACAAAGCCGGAGAATTCATCTTTCAGCAATCCAGCGATTGATGTCGGCCACTTCCTCAATCTCTTTCAAAATATCTACAATATCGTGTACCGAAAATAACGTACCCACCAACAAGCCGATCGAGACAAAATTGAACATGACTAGCTAGCTAGCCATGCACTGTCATTGAGAAAAAAGGCATTTGGGCATGCATGCATAGAGGGTTTAGCTACATCTCACGGCTAGGTTAATTAATGTAAGACTGATGAGTCAAAATCAAGATAGCAACACATTTGTAGTGCTGGAAATTAACCAGCTAGGACCGGGAGTTAAAACCTTTTTTTTAAAGAAAGAAAAAATTAATTAATTTTTTAATTAATTATTTTATTTTAAAGAGTTTTTGGTGCTTTTGAAATTATTTGTTAATGTTTTTATTTTGAAAAGAAAAAAGAAAAAAGAAAAAAGCTAATTAGGATTGAGAATTAATTCTTGCTCCTTCACTAATACTTATCGAATCTCTTTGAAATTACCTTAAAGATCACTAAACCACCACCATTAATGGTAATGAGAAAACGTTTTTATGCTGCTATGATCTATTTGAATGTAAAAGAAACGACCGGCCAAAACACACTTCTTGTTTTTCATTCACCTTAAAAAGCTTGCAAAAGGTGAATGTGTGTGCGAGAACTTGTGAAAAAAGATATCCACATGAGCACTTTCAATTCTTTTCATTTTTCTGAGGATGCGACTGTAGGGGTAAAATGGCGGATGTGGATGCAGTTATTAGCGACATTTTCATTTGCATAATGCGGTTATCATTTTTAAGTATTCGCATTCATGCGGTTATTGCGATTATTAAATACTATTATTACTCGCTATATATCTGCATACGTGCTAATGGCCATTTTGGATTACTATCCAAATCTATATGGAAGCTTAAATAATATGGTTATTACTATATGCAAGCTTGAATAAATTAAGATTTTTCTTGTTACACAATTCATGAATATCAGTCATAGATGTATGTCATTGTTTCATAAATTATTCGAGATTTGGATTACTTAAAGAAAATAAAAGAAAAAGTAAATATAGTGAGATATGACTTTGAGATGATAGTGAAAATAACCTAACATAAGGTTATTGAATTTTTGGGTGTTGAATTTTTTTGAATCAGAATATTATTCTAATTCACTGAGTCAATTATGAGGTTTGACTTTGTGAGATAAAATTTGAAAAAAGTTGAATAAAATATGATTTATTTTTTAAAAAAGTAAAATATCATTCTACATTTTATTCAAATCAAATACACCTAAGATTCTAAACTTGTCAAATCCAAAATGAAGTCATTTTAATGAATTTAATTAAATTTATATTAAGTAATATATATATATATATATATATATATACACAAATAAGGGAAAGCAGATGCGGTTATTAATCGCATTTGTATACTCTAAAACTACATCTGCATCCATACATGTGGATAGCAATTAGGTACAGATAGCAAATACATGTGGTTATTATCCACCTGCATTTTCACCCCTACATGTGTGGACATTTATAAGACAATGGATTTTGTAGGCATCGCTCTAATAGAGTGCTCCATCGTCGGGAGCAACCAATATTTTACTTACATATAGGTTTGGCGAATTGGGGGTTTCTTACCTGATGAATTTATATCTTTAAAGGATTTAATTAAAAACAATAAGAAGTTTAGAGTTTAATTTGTTACCAACAATAATTAAACTCATATGAGAATTATTTAATTTTCTAAAAATACAAAAATTTATATTAAATAAAAATATTTATCCACTGAATTAGTTGAACACCTATGATTCACAGTTACGAGATTCTATGATGCACTAAAAAATAATATAAATAGGAATACCTTCTATCCGGATGAGTTGTAAATCTCTCTCATTTTACATCAACCAATTATACGTAGATAAGTTATCAAAATTCACAAAATACAATAGACATGAAAACAATAAATTCTATTTTAATATATAACCACATTTTTAATCTCTCCCTCGATCCATGACCCATTGCAAGTTTCCATAAAAATTCATGGACTCAACGAATTGAGGCTGAAATTATAAGTGTCACTGTGCGAAATGAGTACACAGATTAGGGAACTTAAATGAAAAAGATGAAGCTAGAGTTAAAAGAATACACAGAAAAAGAGATGGCAACTATTACAAAAGAGAGAGAGGAGCTCTCGCGCAAGAAACTTTTCTTGTGCGAGAGAGCTCCTACGCTCATCTCTTGCCCAGGAGCTCTAGCTCCTGCGCAGGAGTGCATAAGCTTCTGCGCTCATTCGCAAGCAGGAAAAAAGAAAAATAAGCATAAAAAAATTTGGTATTTTGGTATAAAATTTAGTGTTTTCATGTCTAATGTAGAGTGTGTGTTTAAATGATATGTCAATATCTCGTTGAAAACTGTAAAAATTGAGTTTTACACCTATCCTTCTCAAAAGGTCTCTCTAAATAAATTCGTTTGAGCAAGAAAAACTTTTGGGTAGGCCCGAGTTCAACACAAAGTTATTTTGGGCTCATTTTAGATATATGACCCATTGTAAAGGGCTAGAACGTCAAGGACCCGATAGACTCTGTACACGTGTGCTCCGTAGGGTCCCCAGACTCCCAACGAAGTCCACACCTCGACAATTGTCAACTTCACTTCCTTCCTAAAACCCTTGCTCCAAGGCCACGAATGAAGCCACACTCGCTCGTAGGTTTCCATGCTTTGAATTGTCACCAGTGGCGTAAAAATCAGCCTGTTCGATAGCAACACAGCGAAGTACCTCTTGCTCTCATCCATGGATTCGTCTTCAACGACGTCGTCTCTGCACCTATCCATGGCGGAAATTAATAGATTTTATTTTCCTATGGATTTCATTGTTTTGGACAAACGTACAACCTATTGCAGTACTATCTAGCACTGACATTCCTGTTATTTTGGAACGACCATTCTTAGCTACTTTTAATGCTTTAATTAATTGCATGAATGGAATCATGAAGCATACATTTAAAAATATGACCGTTGAGTTGAACATCTTCAACATTTGTAAGCAACCTGTCATTGATGATGATGAGGAAATTCATGAGTTAGACATGATCCAAAATTTGGTGGAAGATAAATTCGTTCATTCTATGTTTTCTGATCCTATAGAGGCATGTTTACTGAATTCCAATAGTCATGATATAGAATTAGACATAACTAATGCTGTTTTGGATGCTAATCCAGACTAATAGATATAACTCATGTTTTAAGGACTTGTATATACCCATTAAAACTCATCCATCTAGTATCAAAGCACCAAAAATTGATCACTCCAAAAATGGTAATTTTTTTAAAGAAAAATATTTGAAACAATTTTTTTGAAGATTTTGAGCTTATAAATGAGTTTATTAAGATTTGCCAAACACCTTAACTTAGTTTGCAATTGAAGTAGTAGTGTTTGCGTCGTAGTTTAAGTTGTGTTTTTGTTTTTATTTGTTTTTAGTTTTCTAACCCGTTTTGCAGATAATAAAGTTTCATTTTGTTTTCATCACCTCAAGGTACTCTTCTTAATCTATACTTATTTGCTTCATTTTGTTACATTAGGCACAATGTAAGTTTTAGGTTGGGGGAGGAGTTTGATGTTTGATGTATGTTGTTGTTTTCATGTTGTTTTATTTTTAGTCTTAATTTTGTTTATTAAAAAAAAAAAATTGTTTCCTTGGCATGAGGTTTTATTTTTAGTTCACTATGCTACTCATGCTAAAGAATTTAATTGCTTTCATGCACAATTACTGCACATGCACTTAGTCACATAAACATGACTTTTTGTTGAAGGATATAGATGAATTAGAAAATCTTGAGAATAACAATGTGGCGATTTTTAACCCTTGTGAGTTTTGAGCCAATCATTCTTTGTAGAGGGTAAACTTTCATGTTATCATATTTCATTTGGAAGCACAGAAATTATTTCGTTGTGTTAGTCTTATTATTCTTTCTTTTGGCTGAATGCTAAAAATCATAATTTTTTAATAGGAGTAATTACCTTTTCCCCCCATGAACTACCAAAAAATGCGCAATGCCCCCATGAACTACCAACTCGACCAAAATAGAGCATTCAACTACCAAAGATAACCATTTTCCCCCCTTCAGTCAGTTAGAGGGGTCAAAAGAAATTGTCAACGGGTCATGTGCCGCTTTACATGGGGACATGTTGGAAGATGGTGGTAGTTCAGGGGGGAAAAGAGGAAGATAGTGGTAGTTCATGGAGGGAAAAGAGGAAGAAAATGAGGGTAAAACGGCGTGTGACGGTCACATGACTCGTTGACCGTTTGTTTTAACCCCTTTGACTGACGGAAGGGGGGAAAACGGTTGTCTTTGGTAGTTGAATGTTCTATTTTGGTCGAGTTGGTATCATGGGGGCATCGCGCATTTTTTGGTAGTTCATGGGGGAAAAAAGTAATTACTCCTTTTTAATATCACACTTATTTTTTGAAGTCATGAATGTTGAAGAGTCATGCAAATTTTCTAGAGATGAGATTAGGCCATTTTTCTTTACTTTGAGTCTCAACTTTCATTTTGTGATACATTATCGCTAGTTACCCCATTGAGGCTTATGCTTAGCCTTTATTTCTTAAGCCATTTTCCAAATCATGAGGCTCAAATGTGTGCAGGACAAACATATTTTGCATAGGTTTGCTCAGCCTCAGGGTATATTGTCCCAAGCAACATGGCAGTCCAATATAACTTTTCAACAAGATCTTTTTGCCACATAGAGTAGAATCCATATTACTGTGTCTAAATCTTTGTTATGTCTAGTTCATCTTCTATGTGTTCAAACGAAATGTGTCACCATATGGCTGCAAATTGTATTGTTATACAAACATTTAGTTTCCAAAAAGTTTGAAGTAGGATAAAATAATCCAGTATCACTTTTAAACATAATCTTTTCACATGAGATTCATTAATTACCAGGTCTGGATCAGAACAAAAGAAGTGAGCAAATATGCTTAAGAAAGTTAAATATGCTCAGTCTAAAGTTTGGAGTAACATCAAAAGGTCCAATATTGCTTTTCCATATGATCTTTTTGCCACAATCATGAATCAAACACAAATTCTAAATAAATAACTACTTGAGGCAGTTCAGCCATGCTGCTACCACATTCAGGACCATGCCAAATGCATTCATACAAACTAATTAAGTTCAACATATAGAAATTATAATGATCATGAGGTACCAGCAACATGACCAACTCCACCTTGTTATAAGTACTGGCAAAGTGGATAGACAATTAGCCACACATACAACAGCAGCTACGAGAATAAGAAGCTAAAAATATAATATACCTGGATTAACCATACAGAATTCTGACTATAAATAGCATTGTTGACAAACCAACTTGCCAGCTGATACCACTCACTTTGTTTCCATCCATAAATGGAAATCCTATACTCTGCCATCTGAAAATGACAGACATGTAAGTTCTTTAGAATTCAAGTGACCAATTCTTTGAGATACCAAGAAGAAGAAAAGACAAGAGTCTAATTGGTGTAACTACTGATTTATGCTCAGCACAACTGATAAGTGAAGGTAGTTATTAAGAGAGAAATTTGGAAGTTGGTATGTAGGTAAATGGCAAGTATCGCATGTAATACTTTCTAAACTCAAAAAAGTCGTTTGATTTAGGCCCTTTCTGCGTATTAAGGAAAAAAAGAGTGTATCACATGTAATACTTTGGCAGTTGTATCCAAAACCAAAGACAACATCAAAAAAATGACACAGCGGAAATTTTTCCATACAAAAGAATCAATTTGATATAAGCAGCAGTAATATGCCCTGGCCGATACAGGGTGCAGAACACTTTTGACTTATTCAAACACCAAAAATTCATCTATTTTATTAAATTTTACAGTGTGTTTTGTATTATTATTATTATTATTATTTTTTTATTTTTATTTTTTATTTTTTTTTATAAGTAATGAAAAGGAAAGATTAATTTGGCAGTATGCTACCAATATAGAAACATTGCTCAAATTTGAGACAAAGTTCACAAAGCAAATATCAACAATCCACAATCAATTTTTGGCTTTCAAACTAACTTGGTTGGCAAGTAAAGATAATTTGTGAACGTTCGAGGAGTTCAATAACTTTGAAGAGACCGTGCTTGTAAATATATCTAAAACACCAAACAAATATCTCTTCTTTTTCCCTTTTTTTTTTTTTTTTTTTTTTTTTTTTTTTTTTTAATTTTTAATTTTTATTTTATGTTAAACTTAAGTGCAGCAAAAGATGATTTTTGTGCAAAAATTAGACATCTTTCGTTGCAAGTTACTCTCACGTATTTTCTAAGTATTGAACAGTAAAAAGCGCTTCGCAATAAGCTGAGCAATTGCACGATTCTCCAATAATGTTGATAAGATGGGTCACCGAGAGAATGATGACTAGCTAATAAGAAGAGACCGATAGGCTATAAGAAAAGACATAATTAAGGATTTAAAAAACATATTGCTTGAGGTAAAATGACAAGAAAGTATTTATGTAGCCAACCCAAGTATCAATGCTTTGCCAAGTGTGCTTATGTAAATGCACTTGGACCTCTCAAATTTTTTTTTTTTTTCTTTTTAATAAGCAATAAAGGTTTTATTAAAAAAGTGTAAGGTGTCCTTAAGTACATATGAAATATACACATGAAAACCAAAATAGCCAACATCAAGAAAGAAAACTCAACTGTCAAAAACCCAAAACCTATGGGAGACCCTAAACCCTACACTATGTGCGCCTTGTCTTTCATAAGCCGGGAGGACATGCTAGAATCACTATAGTTGATGGACCTTGCCAAATTCAAAACTTCCCTCCTCCCTTTGGTCTTAGAACGTTCTGCCTTAAGTCCCCGATGATAGTCATCTTTAATGGCTTCCAAAATCGCTAGGGACGGATCCATATCCTCAACACTATCCAACTCCCAATCCAAGGTCAAATCGGGAGGTAAAATACCCAAAGAGTAGAGGGAGTCGCTATACTCCCGGCCCATCCCATACCCTGTCACCCTGCTCCCACGCAACCACCTCCAGAAACGGATAAAAACTTATTGAACACTTTTGGGATTGGGTCAAACCATTCACCCTGATATTTACCGAGTTTAAGCAAAAGAAAATCTAGATTTCTAAATGATATGTTTATGTCATGTTCTAAACAAACTTTGGAACTTTACATGAAGGAGGTCAAACCAAACAGAAACTAGCATTATTTCCATAAGTTTCTCCAAAGCAATTAATTCCCATTCCAGTTTGCAGTCATAAAAATTATGCAAGCAGTAGGTTTAACTGTTATTGTGAACCAAACCTTGAATAAGGTTGTCCTGCTTTAAGAATATCTCAGCGTCTGCTCTGTCCACAAGGATTATACTTTCTTTCTTTTTTTATAAGTTTTTAGAAGGAATGATAGAGATGTTGGCGTCGATTTGACACAGCTCAGCCGTGGAGATACAGAAAGGGCTGAACTGCAACACTGGACGTCGTCGCTTTAACACGAGACAAGGATTATACTTAAGATTGAACTTGTCAAATCGATGGAAGGTACTTTAATCAGCATGGACATCCAAAAAATCAACATTGAGATCATACCTGCATTGCAATTGTCTTCAGTGTAGAACAAGGACATACATGTGAAAACACATATAATTTTTTTTTTTTTGCCCAGGTGGAGAGGCTTTCTTCTGACGAATATAAATCAAGAGAACTATAAAAGTGCATACCCTCTCAAGTCCAAACTCTCAAAAACTTCCTTAAGGGTCATATATTTTCAACAAAGTGAAATTAAAAAGGGGGAGAAATTTTGTAAGGCATTCAAGTGGAATTGCCTTGATTTTGAATTCATCCAATGTAGGTTGAAAAACTCAAACAAAAACTTTGCCCGGGGAGGGGGGGTTGTTGAGGAAACAGTTTCTACCTCATCAGGTTCCTTTTTTAGCTTTGATTTGATGAAGCGAGGGAGATGCTTCCGGTTCATGCATGCAGATGAAGGCAGAATTTCTGTATGATGTTCAGATATATGTCAAATGGATTTTGCAAGATATAGTTGAACATTTAAGAAATAGAAGTGCAAAATGGAGAATGCAGAATGCTATCTCCCCAAGAAATTGCATTCTCTGATAGCATGCAGATCGAACGAGAGAGAAGTTCTAGGAGGTGATGCGTATCAGTGAAAAATCTTGTTGAACTTGCAATAGGGAAAAGATCCACAGCATCTGAGTTAAAAATCAGAGCAAGCCTTAAATATTTTTTTTGATGAATAAAAGGCTTTCCATATTCCTATAATAGCAAAAAAAAAAAAAAAAAAAACTAAGTAATTACACAAAAGGATACTCAGTCATCAAGTATTCAACAAAGAATTGTTACTGTTACTGCACTTTGAACTCCATTGCAATGCTCACCATTTTCATTTGCATAAACATGTACCACTCCATCTTCCATTTTGAGATGGTGCTGCTTGGAAAAACCAGAAAGCAATTATCAGACAAAAGGTTAACAAACAAATGAATGGCGGTATTTGAATGTTAATATGTTGTTAGCTTTAAAACAAAGCAGAAGTAATCTTTAGAAAATTTCAAAACATGAACAGGCAAAGAATAGCTCACAGCTGTTGCCTCAGCAGGTTCGAAGTGAAATGGATCGCTGTTCATCTCTGACGCACTGGGGCATAACTTTTATGCAAATCTAGACACTCACGAATCATTTTCCGTACTTCTTCCTCTTCTGTGCTTATTGAATCTGAACCCAGATGTTTTGACAAGAGAGAAATATGCCGCAAGTAGTTAGTCTTTTATTTAAATAATACAATTAAACCAAAACAAGAGTGCACTTACAATGGTTGGCTACTGATATTCTCCATAACCGACAAAGTTCCCACCGTCCCCCATTATTGGAACAGCGCACAAATTTTGGTGGTTGTCTGAATTGACATCCTGCAAATCCATCAACCAGTGAAACAGATTGATTATGTCCCTCACTTAATCATAAATATGTTGTCACGTTTGTAACCTTAGTAACAGAACTAATCAGCATATAATTAGACTACAACACATTTCTTGCTGTTGACATGACTCGCCCCGTAATGAACAACAAAGTAACTACATGAGATTGGAGTATACTTTTCAAGGACACTGCTAATTTTGGTAACCTCAATATCATCTGGACCCTAGTTTTGGTATACTAGAATGTTACAATACGAGCTTAAGTAACTAGTACTACACATACTTGTGCATTTGTGATATCAGTCGAAGAATCTATATATCCATAGTTAAAAAGTATGTCATCTCCATTTGCAAGCTCAGTTCCTTGTCAGAATCTCCTGCACTGTCAAAAGCATTGCCACCAGGGGATCTTGGAGTCACTAGCCTACATACAGATGTTAGCCTTGTACCAATACCATAACGGTTTTTTTTTTTCCTAAGTAGTCATATTTGTTCAGAAAAATATACTAGCGTGTCTGCAAGCAGTTTATTTAGTTATTGATGAAATTGAGACTTCAAAAATATTGTATAGCATACACAGACTCCTTGCCCAAAAATAATAAAAAAATACAGCAACTCAAGAAGTTGAAAGCCAACAAATTAAGCGCCCCTCACCCCTCTCGAAAATTTATCTACTTACGAATGAAAAAAAAAAAACAATAAATAATAAATACCCTGAGGCTTGGGCTTTATATTGTGAATCTGTGATGCCTGGCAAAAATCATTCACGGATCCTAAAATTTTGGTGATATACCTTTAGCTACTGAGATATTCATGATGGTTAGATTCATATAAGACAGCACATTGCTGTTCATTGACACCAAAACAACTATTGAACAACTTGATAGCACAAACATTTTTTGCAATAGTACTCACTGTTAGACAAGCTTTTTTTTTTTTTTTTTGCAAAATATATTGAAGAAGTAGAGGGGTTGGATGAGACCCATTAAGCATGATCCTACGTCCACCTCAAAATTTCAATACTATAAGTAACAGTTAGCATTATCTTTGTTTTCTCTTTTATCACATGACTTTCTCAAATTATTTTCAACCAACAACGAAACGTATTGATGATTCAAAGTATTCCGACCCTCTACAGAATAAGCTTTCAGTCGCAACACCTATAGACCGTCCAACACCCAGGTTTTCCTCGACTCAGCCTCCTTGAACACCCGGGCAAATCACGCTACAAATCCTTCCAACGCCACCTGTGCTTGAAGACCACAAAAAGAACACCTTTCGGCGTCGCCTTCATCAGCAACATTAGATCCTCAGCCTGTCTCAAACTCTTCAAAATAAAGATCTCCATGCCGATAGATTCTGAGATGCGGAACTCCACCTGGCTTGGTTTAGGAATTTCATCGAACGTTTGGTGTTTCACAAGGATAACGGCATTCTTGATTTTCTCTGTGATCTCTACCTTCTCAAAACCTAGATGTAGCTTCTTAAACTTTATGGACTCGATCACAGGAAATGGAGCTAAAACCGCCGCATCATACTCAGGAGTCGGATGTACCTTCTTCAACTCCATTGACTCGATCCTGGATACGGATCTAAAGTCTCATCGTTGCGGACGCCGTTCTGGCTAATATCCTTGAAGATTTCTATTGTTTGATCATCGTTGCTTCCAAGTGAGGAAGCTAGAACGTTCTATCTTATTTTCAATTTAGTAAGTTCCCATCCTTTTTATGCTCCGTTTGTTTCGACGTAAAATGGTTTCCGTCGTAAAATATTTTCGACGAAATCAATTTCAAAAGAAATTATTTTCTCGAAAATATTTTTCGGCGTTTGGTTCGCACGAAAAAATTACGAAAAAGGAAAATGCAACTGTCGCCGGAATCCGGCGACGACCGGTCGCCGTCGCCGGAATCCGGCGAACATGTTTGGCCGGATCCGGCCAAAATTGCGGATTCCGGCAGGACACCTCCTGGACCGGTCAGATCCGGCCTGATCCGGTCATTTTGGCCGGATCTCGGCAGGATCAGTGGCCGGATCCGGTCAGATCCCGCCGGATTCCGGCCATTTGGGCCAGATCCGGCCGGATCAGTAGCCGGATCCGGTCAGATCCCGCCGGATTCCGGCCATTCTGGCCGGATCCTGCGGGGTCAGTGGCCGGATCCCGGCCAGATCCGGCCGGATCAGTGGCCGGATCCGGTCAGATCAGGCCGGGTTCCGGCAGGTTTCTGTCCATGGCCGGATTCCGGCGGCCGGCGGTATTCCGACAACCGGATTCCGGTGGCTGGCGGTATTCCGGCAACCGGATTCCGGCGGCCGGCAGGATTCCGGTGGTCGGATTCCGACGCCGGCATTATTCCAGTGACTTGATGATGCCGGATACCGGTGCTGCCTATTTTCGAACGACCGACTATTGTAGGATTTGGACAGTCAGATATCAAACGTGCGTGTAAGGACGAAGAATATAATTTTGGAAAACGATTTACGGTTTTAAAAACCGTAAATCGTTTTCCAAAAATTAAAGAAGGTTTTACGGTCAAACCGAAAATGATTTTTGTTGACCGTTATTTTCGCCCCTACCAAACACCGTAAAATACCGAAATCATTTTCCGGAAATCATTTTACGCCGAAACAAACGGAGCATTAATCTTAATTTCCCTTGAAATATTTGAAATAATACATTTAATGGTTTATGCAGGGGAAGAGTACAACAGCAAGTATGCTGGCTTATGTTTTAAAAGCAATGGACGATGATCTTACAGCTGTAGTTGGAGCATATGTGCCACAGGTATCATTGTACGTACTTTGAGCAGCTCGGCAGAAAAGCTGAATTTTACAAATGTAGTGTCTAAGTTTCTCTTTACTTCTTTGGTTATATGCTCAGATCAATTCTCCTAACGGTTTCTCCTTTTCATTGAACTTTACATTTTCAATTAGAACTTGCTTTTTTGGCTTGTTTTATTTAGTTGATACACTTCTCTTGATATCGATAGATGTTGGAAATAATTGAAGCTATCCTTTGCAGTTTCCAGAAGGAAATATTATCTCAGGTTGTGGTCAAAATTTTGTGCTGGAGGTATCCTTTTCACTTGATGTTCAGAATGGAATTCAGTTTGTTTGATTATTATATGAGCATTGACACTGCATATGAGAATGTTAATTACAATGAATTTATTTTAAGGATTTTTTTTTCTATGAATTGATAAAGAATTTGTTTCACTGCATTGATGCAGTTAGTATATCACTCGCACTGCAATTTACTCAAGAATATAGAACAAAGTACGACCGTAAACTTTTGATAAAATAAAAGAACTACGATGGCGTCTCACCACCGTTTGAGAAGTCTCATCTCAAGAAAGAAGACTGCTGGAAATTTTATTCAAATTCATCAATACCTCAAACTCTTACAAGGTTATACTTATATAGGGTTTCTCAGGACTAGCAACCCTACGTACCACCTTTAGGGCCAAGCCCATTATTGACTAACAATATTATCTAAACAGATTTAAACTCCGAACATAGGAAATTACTTGTAAATCAAGTAGTCTCAATAATTAATAAAGTATTATTCCAGCATTATTCCTGTGGTACGATGGACCTCCATCAATCCCCCCCTCCCGGAAAAGAACTCGACTGAACTCGACTCAGTCGAGTGAAGCGCCAAATAATCGTCATAAAGATCTGGGTTAAGGCGTTGAACTTCGTCAGCCTTCACCCAACTGTCATCCAAGGGAGAACGACCCTTCCAGCGAACAAGAAACTTTTGGTACCCGCCTTTGCGTGTAGAGACTAATTGATCATCGAGAATGGCCTCGATCTGTTCACGTGGCGGTGCTGGTGGAGGAAGGATGGCAGGAGGGACAGGACCATCAACAACAGGGGGGTCAGCGGCAGAACTACCTGGATAGACAGTAAGATCTTCAACATTAAAGATCGGACTAATAGCAAGAGTATCAGGGAACTCGAGGTGGTAAGCATTAGCACCTAACCGCTTAAGGATCTTGAAAGGGCCTGCCCGGCGATGATGAAGTTTATGGAAGGACCCACGGGGAAAACGCTCAGGACGTAAACGAACCAACACAGAATCACCAACCTCGAAGGAGACATCCCGGCGATGGAGGTCGGCAGTAGTTTTATACTTCTCAGCACTGAGAATCAGCCGACGGCGAACTTCAGCATGCAGACTCTAAATATGTTAAGCAAACTCATCAGCCCCTTGGCTAGCAGGCGACTGCAGGGGCAGGGGAGTAAGGTCCAAGGGGACCTGGGGGCGCCGACCAGTGACAATCTCGAAAAGGGAGAGCTCGGTACTCCTGTTGACCGAACTGTTGTAGGCAAACTCAGCGTGAGGGAGGAGCAAATCCCAGGTGGTATGGTGATCAGTGATGAGGCAACGCAACAGATTGCCGAGGCTACGGTTAACCACCTCCGTTTGACCATCGGTTTGAGGATGGAACACACTAGAAAACTTGAGTTGAGTTCCCATTTTAGCCCAAAGTGTCTTCCAAAAATAGCTGACAAACTTGACATCACGGTCAGAGATAATGGAAGTTGGCACACCATGCAAACGGACAACTTCAGCAAAGAACAGGGTGGCCACCCGAGAAGCATTAAAAGTTTTTGCACAAGGAAGAAAATGAGCCATCTTGGAAAATCTGTCGACCACCACACAAATAGAATCGTGTCCTCGAACAGTTTTTGGGAGCCCTAGGACGAAGTCCATGCTAAGGTCCACCCAAGGTTGAGAGGGAACTGGCAAGGGCGTATAAAGGCCAGCATTGGTTTTGCTACCCTTGGCGAGTTGACATGTCCGGCAATGTTTAATAACAGTGAGGACATCGCGGCGAAGGTGTGGCCAAAAGAAGCGATCCTCTACTAAATGAAGTGTCTTGTCCCGCCCAAAATGACCCGCCAGACCGCAGGAATGAAGTTCAGTAATGACAAACTCGCGAAGGGAGGAGCGAGGGAGACATAACCGTGTCCCTTTAAAGAGAAACCCGTCGGAAATACTGAAGTTAGTATCAGCAGTACGAGGGTGGGAGCTAAGGCGGAGATATAAGGACCCAAAGTCGGGGTCAAGGCTGTAAGAGGCCGGAAAATCAGCAAAACAGGGGACTTGCACAGCCAAATTCTGAAGCAGTAGGGCCTTGCGGCTAAGAGCGTTGGAGACGCGATTCTCAATGCCAACCTTATGTTTAAGCACAAAAGTGAACTGTTGGAGATAATCAGACCAGCGTGCATGCTTGGAGTTGAGCTTCTTTTGAGAGTTGATATGCCGAAGGGAGTCATGATCAGTGAACAGGATGAATTCAGTGTGAATCAAGTAGTGCCGCCAGTGTTTAATAGATTGTACCATAGCATATAATTCAAGTTCATAAGTGGAATACCGTCGTTTTGCATCACTGAGTTTCTCACTAAAAAATGCAATAGGGTGGCCTTGCTGGCTGAGAACGCCACCAATGCCGGAATGAGATGCGTCACAAGCAACCTTGAAGGGGACGTCAAAATTGGGCAGGCGGAGGACTGGAGCTTCAGTCAATAACGTCTTGATTTTCTGGAAGGCTTTGGCAGCCGCAGGGGTCCAAAAAAACGCCCCTTTCTTGGTACACTCGGTAAGCGGGGCCATGATGCCACTAAACCCCTTGATGAACCGTCTGTAAAAGGATGCTAGACCATGGAAACTGCGGACTTCATGGACGTTATTGGGAGTCGGCCAATCCAGTATGGACCGTACCTTCTCAGGGTCAGCAGAAATCCCCTCAGCAGAGACAATAAACCCCAAAAACAGAAAACGAGGCTGAGCAAAAGAGCACTTTTTGAGGTTAATGAAGAAACTCTCAAAACGCAGGGTGCGCAGTACCTGTGTAAGGTGGTCCACATGCTCCACTAAATCCCGGCTGAAGATCAGAATATCATCAAAATAGACGACCACGAACTTGTCAATGAAAGGCCGTAATACTTGAGTCATCACTCGCATAAACGTGCTAGGGGCATTAGAGAGGCCAAATGGCATGACAAGCCACTTAAACAGCCCGTCTCTGGTTTTGAAGGCCGTTTTCCACTCATCACCGGGGCGAAGTCGAATTTGGTGATAACCACTTCGCAAGTCCACCTTTGAAAAAATGGCAGCACCGTGTAACACATCCAACATATCATCAAGACGTGGAATGGGGAATCTGTATTTGATAGTAATTTTGTTAATAGCCCGACTGTCCACACACATACGCCAACTGCCATCCTTTTTAGGGGTCAACAGGGCAGGCACTACACAAGGACTTAAACTGTCTCGGATGAAACCACGCTCCAATAGCTCTGTAATTTGACGGTGCAATTCCTTGTGCTCTGTGGGACTCATGCGGTAAGCAGGGAGATTAGGCAGGGAGGACCCGAGGATAAAATCCACGCAATGCTGGACGGACCGCATGGGCGGTAAGGCGTGGGACAATTCTTCAGGGGTCAGGTCACTAAATTCCTTGAGTAAAGACTGGATTTCTGCAGGGGGCGACGGTGCAGGTTCCCCATGAGCTGGGCGAGTGATTACTGCAAGCACAATATCACGCTGATGGCAGGCCTCCACAAATTTCCTCAAAGTGAGGGTTCGATTCTCTGATTGGGGAAGGGCGAAATCTTGGAGTTTCATAGGTTGAAGGGTAAGCCGGTGGCCTTCAAAATTAAAAAAGTATGTATTACGTCGTCCATCGTAATGGACGTTCCGATCAAACAGCCAAGGTCTGCCCAACAGCAGGTGACAGGCCTTCATAGGAATCACATCACACCATACTTCATCACGATAAGTCTTCCCCAAGGAAAAGGAAATCAAACACCTGGTCTTGACTGGGATAGAAGTATCGTCAACCCAGCTAAGCTTGTATGGGTGAGGGTGTTTATCCAGGGGCAGCTTCAACTTCTGGACCGTCTCCTGGGAAGCGACATTCATACCGCTACCATTGTTGATGATGACATTGAGTGCCTTGCCACGATGTTCGACCCGGGTGTGGAAGATGTTGGTGCGCAGCCAATCGTCATCTGCCTTGTCGTCCGCACGTTGCCCAGCTAGAATACGTCGGATCACACACAAAGGGAGGGTGGAACTTTCCAGAATTTCCTCCTCCATCTTTTCGTCCTCAGGTTTCGTAATCTCCCGGGTGGGTACCAGGCTGTGGCCGGTGCGCTCCTGGTGCAATAGGTCTTTACCGCAAACTAGCGTGAATTTGTGATTTTTAGTGGGACACATCACTGCATAGTGGCCTCTACCACCGCACTTGAAACATTCATCTCTGGACTTGTCCCCTCTGTCTCCTACAACGTCTTTGGGCTTACGATCATCAGGGGCACTCCAACTAGAAGTGTTATGGGACCTAGAATGATCAAATGAGTTGGAAGCCACGGGCCGCGAAAAATTCTTATTGTCGGGGCCTGTTGGGGTCGAATAGTTCCAATTGGAGTGGGCCCGCTGCGGTAAAATCAGTTGCCGTTGCTGTTCCAGACGGAACGCAAGTTGATAGGCTTCCTCGACACTCAGGAGCCGCACTGTAAGAAGTTCTTTGCGAATATCTTCTCGCAAACCAACCCTGAACCGGGCTAATGTTTGGCCCTCTGTTTCTGTAATTTGGCTCCGGACGCTTAGTTCGTGGAATCTATTCGCGTATTCGTCCACAGTCATGTTGCCCTGCCGCAATAAAATCAGTTCTTCAAACAACGAATCTTCATAATTGAGGGGAAGGTATTTCTCCTGAAGTTTTAATTTCATCTCGTCCCAATTGTTGATGGGAGGTTGTTTGAGTCTATGTAAACGTTCCTCCACACTATGCCACCAAATACGAGCCTGCCCCTTTAGTTTCATCTTAGGAAATCGAACTTGTCTGTCCAGCGACAAGCCAGACCAATCAAAGTAGTCCTCAAGAGAGGTGAGCCAATCCTGAAATACATGGGGTTCGAATTTCCCATGATAGTCCGAGACATCCACATGAACCCGTTTAGCAGCATCATCCATCCTGGACTCCGGAGGGTGTGGTCGCTCCTGAACAAGGCACCCTTCGAATCGAGGGGTATTCCCATGTTCTTGTTGTAGAAACCCCTGACTAGAGCACGGAGATCGTGTCCACCTGGCCGCATAACCCCCGGTAGCCGTATCTGGTACAGGGTTCTTATCCTTGCGCAGCGTAAGCTCTGGGACATAGTCATCAAGGTGCTTCTCACCAGAACTTTCAGGCTTGTCAAAGAGGTGCGTCCAAACCATGTCCATACACAGACTGAGGGAGCGCAGATGTTCCAATACCTCGGACATGTCGGTTTGTTTTGGTGATGGCGGGGCACCACCCTGTGGCCCGTTCCGTGGTTGCATGGTAGAAACAACGTTGGGGATCGGAAGGCTCTGATACCAATTGATGCAGTTAGTATATCACTCTCACTGCAATTTACTCAAGAATATAGAACAAAGTACGACTGTAAACTTTTGATAAAATAAAAGAACTACGATGGCGTCTCACCACCGTTTGAGAAGTCTCATCTCAAGAAAAGAAGGCTGCTGGAAATTTTATTCAAATTCATCAATACCTCAAACTCTTACAAGGTTATACTTATATAGGGTTTCTCAGGACTAGCAACCCTACGTACCACCTTTAGGGCCAAGCCCATTATTGACTAACAATATTATCTAAACAGATTTAAACTCCAAACATAGGAAATTACTTGTAAATCAAGTAGTCTCAATAATTAATAAAGTATTATTCCAGCATTATTCCTGTGGTACGATGGACCTCCATCATGCATCTACCTAAGAATTTGTAATTTCTATGAATGTTAATTACAAATATACTGACATTAAATTCTTCATTTGTCAAATGATGTCATATAGTTTTGTAATCACAGAGAAATTTATTGATGAAAATGATTGGTACTTTATTATCAATACTAGATCGCAGTCCATATCTATGTGTAGAGACTGCTGAGTCTGATTAGTGTTTTCTTTTCGCGCTATTCTGTTTTGGAGGATTGCACCTTTATGCTCATGCACTTCATGTTCAGGATAGGCTGATGAATATGGTGGTTGTTTTTTGGGATTATCAACTTACATAGCTGATTAGCTGTGGTTACTAATCTGGATTGGGAGCACGTTGATACCTTTCAAGATGAGGTATGTTGATTAATAACCTTTTTATGCATATATGGAACTTATATCGTAAGACTGTTTATTTGAGGGCCTAGTTTAGACTGATTGAATCTTTACTCTTAAAATTAGGAGGTTGTTAAATCTACTTTCAGGAGGTTCCTGAAACTAATCAAGATGGGTGGACATCTAAAATATCTGGAGACAGGTACCCATCACCCACTTGACTTTTTTACGATATTATCTATGCCACTAAGTCACACTATTTGTGGGCACCAATAGATTTATTTTTCATTTCTCCTTGCAATTATATAAGTGGGCTTGTATAGTGGGGTATTTGGAAAAGGGAAAGATACTCTAGAGGTCCATGAGGTATAAGTTTTTATCAAATCATTCTCTAAGGTTTCAATGCTAGAGGTGTGGGTTCTAGTCAGGTTAGTCAGGTTAGAGGCAAGAGGTTGGGGTTTAATATAGCTTTTCTTATGTCTTTTGGGTTTTTTCGAGTGTTCTTCCTTTGTTTTCTGTTTTTCTTTTGTTTTGGTGTCCTTGTATACTCCCTGTATGCTTAATTAGGAACGCCTTTACACTTTTTTTAATGCTATTTCGTTTATTACCTATATAAAAAAAAAAAAAAAAATCATTCTCTAAGCTTTAAATTTTATCAATTTACTTCTTAAGCTTAAAACTGTTATCAAATAGATCATTCCGTCTATCTCTTGTTAAATTTTTAACGATGCTGTCATATCATACCCAATCAGAAGGCAACATATGTCCCTCTAATAAAATATATATATATATATATATATATATATATATTAAAAAAATTATATATATTTTAAAAAAATTATAGCCATCCCATTTATAGAAAGCTAAACTATATATCCATTCTATTTGTATTTGGCCATTGGAAAACATGTGCCAATGTTCTGACATAAGATTTGGCATGTAATTTAACATTCTTAAAGATTGACATGTGTCACCAAAATTTAGATTTCTGAATTTGCTAAACTTTCTTTGAGATCTTTGAATGGTGCCTGGCAAATCGGGAAGGCCAGTGAGTTCTAACTCAAATTGCACTTCCTTGCCCTTGATCTAAATTATATGGCTCTTAATTTTAAGGTTGCTTTTTCTGCAACATTGGTGTTTCAACTTGCATTAATACAATTATATGTCCCCTTATGCTTTTGTTCTATCATGATATTGCAGTAATTGGTTATTACTGTTTGTGAAAATTTCCCAAACATGATACATTCATCAATTTAAACTAATACTTGATTAACTACAGTGCCACGGGGGTATCGGGTGGCAACATCCGTCCACAGATTATAGGAATTCATAATGTCCTCAATTCTTAGCAGTGAGTGAAAAGTTTTACCATGTTTGGCTTCATATTCAAAAGCTGCAATTTCTCTTTCTATTCATATACACTGATAAAACTTTTTTCATTAGCAATAGCTTTTTTCTGATGACAGCCAGTAGTTTGAGTTTGTCGGATGAAATTTGATTATTAAGATTGGAAATATTAGAGGTTGATGTATTTTTACTATTCTTCACTTATAGTTTATTGGGTCATTGGTCTCTTTAGTTTCTCATAAAATTTTGCTACGAGCATAATTCTTGTTTTCTGTCAAGTTATTTCCACAATGATGGTGCTTTTCAGTGACCGAATGCAATTTTATGAGTTAATTGATCATTTAAGGTCACACTTGAGAAGTTTCACTGATGTTTCTAGGCGTTTTGAGATGGTTGGTACAATTTATGGATGCCATATATATGATGATTATGCACACCATCCAACAGAAATTCGTGCACTTCTTCAAGCAGCACGTCAAAGGTTCCCATTTAAGGCTCTTTTAGTCGTATTTCAACCTCATACTTACAGGTACTTACCTCACATAGAATGGGAACAAATACAATTTGAGTAATGCTACTCTTCATACCTATTTCACATCAGCTGATGTGACAAGTTTTAAATAGTTTTTCTTTTGTTTTTTATTTTTATTTTTATTTTTAAATAGCTAACATAGAAAACCATTTAAAACAAACCATGTCCACCAATGTGAAATTGACGTGATAAACAGGTGTGAAAAATAGCATTACTCATATGATGTACATCTCCTTTCAATGTAGTAATTTTATTATACGACCGGATATTATGTTGTAAGACGAATTTATGCAGCTTTGTTCTTTTGTAGTCGTCTAGCAGCATTGAAAGATGGATTTGCCATTGCACTCAGTGATCCAGATCAAGTTGTGGTTACAGCGATACATGCATCTAAGTCCCTTATCTTTGTTGTTTACAAATATTAGGGCAACTAACATTTTTATTTACGGTCAAGTTTATCCTGCCAGAGAGACAAATGTTTTGAATGTGAGTGGCAGGGATTTTGCTGCTTCTATTATCGGCCCGCCATCTGAATATATTTCTTCTTTGCTAATACCCATATCCTACTTTTCAAAATTCACAAATGAGACTATCTGTATATGTGATGGTTACTTTTTTTTTGAACTGCATGATGTCGAATGCTGGCATGTCCTCTTATGTTTGGCTAAATGAGTAATTACTGTGCACAGAAACGTTTAACAATTTGGTGAATATATATATATAAGTTTATGAGAAAAATTTAGAGAGATAGAGTTAAGTGGGATTTCATTGAGAATATTGTCTCTTTACGTATGAACTTTGATTAATGGTCCATGAGTTCCTTTGGTGGCTTTGTACGTAGGAGGACGTGGTTGATAAGTTAGTGCTTCAGATTTCCAAGGACCTTCATCGCCAAATTGTTGTTTTGACCCTAGGAGCAGGCAATCAATCTTCATAGCATACTTTGGATATTCTTTCACCACTTCTAATTGAATTTTACTAAACTTTTCCAACTGTTATAACTGTTGTCACATACAGGTGATATTACTACTGTAGGCCCCAAAGTGTTCCACAAATTGCAACAGAAATCACTAGCAAACTTGTAAGGTTCCATGTGGCAGCTGCTTGTGCATACTTGAATATGAGAATTTCAGACCTTTGATGGCTCAAGATCACCAAAAAGAGATTCCCAGGATGAGGATGAACATATCAGTAATTTATTGTTCGATGCCAGCTTCTTTGAGTTATTACTGACCACCTTGTACTTTGGCAAGAAACAACTCTCCTTTTACGACTACGACAATAGTATGGGAAGATGAAATCGATTGCAGGCAAATTACCCAACTGGTAATGAGAGTTTCTTCTGTGGATTTGGATGGAGGTGAAACTATTGAAGAAGAAAGTTCATGACATAGACTATGACTGCTAAGTGCCTACCATGTAATGAATTTGCATTTCCAATGTTGCATTATTTATTATGTTCCAATTTAGAGGAAAAACAGAAATGCTTTGTTGCATTTAATAACAATTTACTTGACTCTTATGTACATACATGCAAGAACTAGTTTGATGAAATGAAGAATCAAACATAAGATCAACCACATTAGTTCTATATCGATATTTCATACTGATTTTCATTGTTTGAAGAAATCGATGCTAGCATACTAGCATAAAATCTGAGTTTATAATACTCAAACATGTATGATTAAGTAGATACATAGAACGGCTAGGTTACAACGGATTTAAGTTGCCACAAACTATTTAGATCAATCGGCTGGAACCATGTCTCATAAAATTGTAATCACTAGTTCTCGAACATGTTGGAATTTCAGAAGAAGTTGTAATCGGCATTGAAACGCAGTTGAGCTGATCTTAGACTAAAACTTGCATACCCCATTCCTAAAACTAAAAGTAGAAATCCAGCAATCGAAAGGAGAAACATAAAATCATCAAATTGAACAAATACAAACTTTAGTTATACACTTTAAACTGCTTCTTACATTATCCTCGTCTTGCATGAGAAGTGCAACTAAGAATTGAACTCATAACCTTGTTCGCAATAAGGGGTGGGAAAAACCTGCCCAAACCCATCCCGCCTCATTAAGATCAGTTTTTTGATTGAAATTCGCGGTTATGGGTCCAAGTTTTTTAAAAATGTGCGGGGCTGGTTGCGGGTTTAGGAATTTTAAAACCCCGAATACCTGCCCCGCCCTGCGACTTTTAAGCCTAAAAAACCCTAAGATCCTAACCCTGCGCCGCACCCCTCTATCCTCATGCCTCACCCCTCTCTTCACTCTTTAGTCTTCAGCGCTGCACCCTTCTCTTTAGTCTTCAGCGCTGCACGCACGCAACCCTTTTTCTTCTTTCTTTTTTCATTTTTGTTAACAGGCCATTCAAGGGAGCCCTTGGTTCTGCGCCACTCAGCCTCACGAGTCACGCATCAAGTCACTGCCATGGTTCCCTCATCAGCCATGAGCAGCCCACCATAGCCTTAGATCCAGAAATCACCGGATCCAGTCAACCACCGCCAGACCACTCATAGCCACCATCAAAGTTTTGCTCAGCAACTTTAGCCACTGATTCAAAACCCACCACACACTAGCTCCTTGTTTAGTCCTTGCGCTGCTCTTCAAGCACATCGAGCCAATGAATTTCACGAACATGAAGGGATCGGCGATGCACTCCATCACCAAGCTCAGATTGCTGGAGAGTAAAGCTTCCAGAAGCTGCTATGAGGCCTTTGCCTCATAGCCCATCGAAAACACCTACTGCCTCAGAAGCTCCACTCTCTCCAAAAATTTGCAAAACCCAAATACGATATGGATATTCTTCAATTCCTTTTTTTTTTTTTTTTTTTTTTTTTTTCAGACTAATTGTTCTTACTGTTTTCTTTTCTCAAGATAGTTGTGTTTGTGTTGCAGCTAGTAGTCAGTTAGGGAAAGACTTGGATTCTATAGAATACCCGCTCAATCCACCCCGAGACACGCAGATACAACACATTTTTGCTAGGCCACGAGTAGGGTTTTTGCAACCTACTGGGTGCAGGTTCGAGTGCCAAAACAGCTGAAATCCACCATGCCCCGACCTGTGCCCACCCCCTAATTATGGAGAGAGAGTTTGAGAGGGAGAGAGAGAGAGAGATTTACTATTTCGTTGTGAGAGCTGCTCATGCAAATTCCTTCCATTTCCTCTAATCTAAATTTTGCCATGTCACTTAATGAAATTTGAGGATAAAAATAATGTAAAACATGTTGGCCCAACAACATTGAATCTTGTGATCCCTCAATTCAATCGCTTGCACCCACCTTCCTCCTCTTCCATGCTCCACCTTGACAATGACGTGAATTGGGTGGTCTATGGTGATGTTAGCTCTTCCCTCTCACCTTTGTGACCTCAATAGTCGGTGGACCTTGAGCCACGGACATGAAGTTTATGCTACACAGATTCAATGTAGATGGAATATGAAAGGCCCAAAATTGAAGACCAATTACTCAATCAGATTGCATAAGAGGTTAGAAGTATAATTCTCTCTAAATGTAAGTTTAAGGTCACTAAAGGGAAAGTTATCATTTGCAAGATTTGAGGCTTAGATGTGATTTTAGTTTGATTTTGTTGCTTGTTTTTTTTTCTTTGTATTCCTATTGTTGGATCCATTGGCTGGGTTGTTCTTTAATTGTCTTTTGCTTTAACTTTGCTAAGATTTCTTTGTTGATAATGAAAAGTTACTCATTCATTAAAATAAAATAAAATAAATGAGGGCCTTATTTATTTTGGACCGTTAACTCTCCCCAAAGGATTACCAAACAGGGCTGTCTAACAGAGATTTTCGAATGTGTGATAAAGGGAGGAAGAGATGTAATGAAAATGAAATGGCATAACAATCACTTTTGCCGTCGAAAATTGGCATTAAATATCCAACGGGCATGGTACTTGAGTCTTAACTAGTTGTTGGGGGTGGGACGTTTGTTCTCTAATGAGCATCATTTAATTGATGTGAAAGGCCCTTGGCGCTTCTTGCTCTTCTTTCTTTTTTAAAATAATAAAAATAATATATATATATATATATATATAAATGAGGCCAAAGGAAAGATATCATGGATTTGCAGACAAAAAGCCGAGCGTGATTAATATATATTTATTGAAAAGCTGATTTGTGAGAAGACGTATTAAAGAAAGCCCAAATCCAATTTGATGCACTCACGCACACCAAGGGTTTTGGTTGTAAACCCTATATAATATTATTTGTTTGGATTAATTAAGCTTATGGTTATAATTAACCCTAATATCATTGAAGTTAATTACTCATCTCTTTGTTTAGTTTGCATGGATCAAGGAAGCCTTAAGCATGGAAACAAGCAAATCTCACCTCCTTGCTCTTGCATGACTCTTAAAGCGACCAACGGATATATAGAAGAAGAAGAAGAAGAGGAGGAAGAAGAATAAACCGTTTGTCACTTTTCATTTGAGTTATTGTGGCTCTGTTGAAGTAAATAGCTTGGAGGTCAAAAGTTGCATAATAGTTCACGTGATCGACTGACAGGGTATGGGTTTGCCAATATTGAGGTACGCGTGCCAATGAAATTGTACTAGGTGAGATTTGCTTGATATTTTTTCAGGTAGATACATTTGATGTTCTATGGTGTTCTCTCGGAGCTTACATCCGTTTGAAAGTTTTTTATATTATTTCATTTCTTATTTTTAAAATGAAAAATGATCAACCACCACTGCGCTTGCTCTTTTTTTTTTTTTTTTTTTACAAAGGAAATCTTCTCATTAAAAAAGATGACCATTACAATCTAGAGACCAAAAAGTCTCTAAAACAAACAGGAGAAATAAACACAGGCATTTCCTCAACCCAAACATGAGATAAACCTGTTGAGGAAGCCCTTCTAGCTAGAATATGGGCCACTTCATTTGCATCTCTATAACAGTGACTTCACTTACAAACTGAGAAACTAGCAACTTTCTGTTTAATGGCATTCAAAAAATGCCCAATTCTGACAAGGGAGTAATCTGAACTACAAACACCTTTGATAATTTGCAAAGAATCTCCCTCACTTTCAATGTTAACATAACCTATTTCACAACAAAATTCCAAAGCAAAAAAAGCAGCCATAGCTTCAGCACAAACCGGATCCACAACGGCCCTACAAGCACAGCATTTAGCAGCAATAACAAAGCCATCCATATTTTTGATCACACAACCCAAACCAACCAAAGCAGAGTTTACATTCAAAGATGCATCTCAATTAACCTTCACAAAACCAGTCATAGGAGGTTTTCAAAACTTACAAATATTTGACCCATCAGCATTGGAAGCCATAGACAGAGGCTTCCTCAAAGAATACATTTTGAAATCTTCAAAGAGATGGGAAGCTTCAGTAAAAACCTTCACGGGAGAGGAAAACTGTCCCTCAAAAACCAGCTTATTTCTTCGTAACTAGATTCTGTGTAAAACAACCACAGCAAGGCTCATCATATCAGCATTCAATTTAGATAATAAATAGGAAAGAAGATCAACCATATTCAAAAAAATAGAGGGGCATTTTTGACATGGAACAGGGCCACAACCCCACACATCTTGAGCACCCGGGCAACACCACACAGCATGTATAATAGACTCCACATCTAACTGACAGCAAGGACATAAATCATTTTCAACCACACCCTTCCTCAACAAATTCTGTTTAGTAGGTAATGCATTCTGACAAGCTCTCCAAAGAAAATTTTTTGAGGCATTTGGAACATTAATAGCCCAAATTTTCTTCCAAAAATCCCGACCACCAGAATTGGAAGAACATTCCCCATTCTTTTGTCTCAACAAATCTAAAGCCATATGATAGGCGCTTTTAACCGAAAAAATCCCATTTGAGGTACCATTCCAAATAATCTTATCCGAAGGCAGCAAGGGGCATAAAGGGATGTTTTTAATAGTGTTTGCAACATAATCAGAAAAACATTTATCAATCAAAGCATAATTCCAGCGCTTAATAGATACATCTATAAGATCAGACACTTTTGCATCACTAGGCAAACACAAACCAGGCTGGAAATTCAACGCTCCAATATTAGGCAACCAGTTGTCTCCCCAAACATTAATAGAATTCCCATTACCCACTCTCCAAATAATGCCATAGGAAAAAAGGTCCTTTGCTGCCATGAAACTTCGCCAAATGAAAGATGGTCTTTTCCCCAACTCAGAAGCTAAAAAAGATGAATTTGGGAAATATTTAGCCTTTAGAATCCGAGAGCTCAGGGAATGAGGGTACTGAACCAATCTCCAGCATTGTTTTGCCAAGAGGGCTTTATTAAACATTAACAAATCTCTAAAACCCAACCCCCCAGAAGATTTCGCCCTACCCATTCTAAACCAACTCATCCAATGGATCTTGGAATCATTACACAAATGTCCCCACCAAAAAGCTTGCATTAGTTGGTTTAGTTCTTTGCACAAACTGACATGAAGAAGGAAAACACTCATAGAAAAGGTAGGAATCGCTTGCACAACAGCTTTTAGAAGGACTTCTTTTCCTGCCAAGGATAATAACCTGGACTTCCAATTATTTAACTTCCGAATAACCTTCTCTTTAATATTTTTAAAAGCATCAGTCCTCTTTTTCCCACCAAAGTTGGAAGACCTAGATAAGAATCATACCTATTTGCTTCCACAAGACCAAAGAGATTTATAATCTCCTTCCTTCTATCAACACAAGTATTACGACTAAAGAAAACAGCTGCCTTCTTAACATTAATTCTCTGGCCCGAACCTCTCTCATAAGTCTCAATAATATTCAAGATCCTTCTCCATTCTACATTATTCGCCTTACAAAAAACTAAACTATCATCAGCAAAAAATAGGTGAGAGATTGAGGGACCCTTCTTAGAAGTTGGTACACCAGAGATTAATCCTTTCAGCTGAGCATTACACAAAAGGGAACTAAAAGTCTCAGCACATAATATAAACAAATAAGGAGAAATCGGGTCTCCCTGTCTAAGTCCCCTAGATGGAAAAATTTTACCCACCACAATACCATTTACAGCAACCGAATAAGACACAGAATTTACACAAGCCATAATCATCTTGATCCATAAAGGGTCAAAACCCAACTTAGACATAACAGCCTCCAAAAACCCCCACTCAACCCTATAATAAGCTTTACTCATATCAAGCTTTATACCCATATACCCACTTTTGCCCCACAATCTAGTTTGCATAGTATGCATAGTCTCATAGGCAGCAATAATGTTATCAGTAATAAGCCTACCAGAAATGAAAGCACTTTGAGATTCTGAAATAATGCAGGGCAATATCGCTTTAAACCTATTAGCAAGAACTTTAGATAAAATCTTGTAAACCACATTGCAAAGACTAATGGGTCTATAGTCAGTAACTGACACAGGGTTCTTAGTTTTAGGAATAAGAGCAACAACAGTAGCATTTATAGCAGCATCCAATCTACAAGTTTCAAAAAAATACTTGATAGCATCACAAACCTCTTGGTGCAGAATCTCCCAGTTATGCTGAAAAAAACAGGCAGGGAATCCATCCGGTCCAGGGGCTTTAAGGGGATCCATCTGGTTCAGAGCTAATTGGATTTCATTCACGGAAACAGGGGCCACCAATTGATGATTCATCTCAGCAGTGACTTTTGGAGAAATAGAATTAATACAGGCATCAAACTCCACATTACGTTCAGCCCTATACAACCATTGAAAAAAACCTTCAAAAGCCCTCTCAATCCCCTTCTGAGAAGACCATTTTTTCCCATCCAGGTCTACTATTTCTTTAATGGAATTTCTACTCTTCCTTTGAGAGGCACAAGCATGAAAAAACTTACCATACTTCAACCAATTTTCTCTAGCTCTCTGCCTCCATTTTAAATCTTCTAGCTCCAACAAATGATCAAGATTTTCCTTCAATGCCTTCTCCTTAACAATATTCTTCGGATCCCCCTCCAATTGCACATTTCGTAAATCTTCCTCCACCTTCTTTATATTCAACATCTCTTTGTTATCAGAGCACCTCGCCCAATTTTTTAACAGGCCTCGACAGCTATCCAACTTTGCTTTGAGAACAAACCATTTATCATTCGTAGGATTTTTAATTCTCCAGGCTTTCCTCACCAATTTTTTATGCTCCTCATACTTCATCCAACCGGCTTCAAAAAGAAATCTTCTGCTTTTTGTCCAAGGCTTGTAACTAGCAGACTCGAAAGAAATTACTAAAGGACTATGATCAGAACGGTATCTGGGCAAAATTTCCACTTCAACTACATTGAACACCCCACTCCACTCCATATTAGCAACTGCGCTTGCTCTTATGTCAAGTAAATGCTCATTAATTGAAGAGGAGAAGAAGAAGAAGAAGAAGAATAAACCGTTTGTCACTTTTTATTTGAGTTACTATGGCTCTGTTGAAGTAAATTGCTTGGAGGTCAAAAGTTGCATAAGAGTTCACGTGATCGATGAACAAGGTATTGGGTTTGCCAATATCGAGGTACGAGTGCCAATGAATTTGTACTAGGTGAGATTGGATTGATATTTTTTCAAACAGATACATTTAATGATCTGTTCTGTCCTCTTAGAGCTTACGTCCATTTGAAAGTTTTTTATATCATTTTATTTCTTATTTTTAAAATGAATAAAGATCAACCACCACTGTGCTTGCTTTTACGTTAATTAATTGAAGAAGACGAAGACGAAGAATAAACCGTTTATCACTTTTCATCTGAGTTACTGTGGCTCTATTGAAGTAAGTGGATCCAGCTTCTGTGATGTAGTTTAAAACTACAGTAAATTAATGAACGGCTAAGATTGTTCCAAAATTATTTTAACTAAAACTCAGTCGTTTTTAATTTAAAGTTGTTGAAGCAAACGTTTCTTTTGTGGTTTCCTGCTTGACGCCGTTTAAGGGCAGTGGGAACGTCTTTCTTTTCATCTTGCTTTTCCACATCTATGCAAGCTGGTTCTTGACAGAAGCCCAGCAACGAAGGCAAAGATTCTTCTACTTGCCCAGCAATGAATAGGAAGAAAAATAGGTCTCTCTCTTTCTCTGTTTCCTTTGCATTTGTTGAAAAATAATGAAAAGAAATGGGTTTCTGATTTTGTATTTGGTGAATAAAGAGTAACAAAATGGGTCTCTCTATCTTCAACCAACAAAGGAGGGTGGGTTTTTCCTTTCCTTCTCTTTTTTAAAAATGCTAAAGATTCTCCCCTCATCTTCCTTTCATCATCCTCTTTTCCTTAAAAAAGTTGATTTTTATTAAAAAGTTGTTTCTGATGTTACATCAGAGACAATTTTAACATCAGAGACAATTTTTTAATAAAAATTAATTTTTTATTATAAAAAGGTGATAAAGGGAGGATGAAGAGAGGATGCGTAGAAGTTCTCTTTCTTTTTTTCTTTGAACAGGAGAGGCCTTCTTGTTAATACAGGGGTTTATAAAAAGAAACGGCAAAAAATCCACTTCTTCTCCACACAATTGTTGCTTTCTTCCTCGCCAACTCAGCCAACTTACCAAGAGAGCTCCATCACCCAATTAAAGGGCAAAAACATACGAAGGCAACCATCTTACCTTCCAGCTAAGAGACCGTTCAAATTGCCTAGCAGCATCTGAATCAAATCCAGATTCATTGGCTTGCAGAGAATAAAAGGTTTAAAGTCGAAAACTCCAAAACCATAAGCTGAATGAAACACCAAGCGGGATTACTGGAACACTGAGAAGGGACTACCGGACTGAAGCAAGATAAATGGGGAAGAAAGCTGAACTGGATCTTCCGTACATCGGGAATTCCGAAATGTGGGTTTCCGAGCGTGGGTCTTTTGAGCATGGGTATTCCGAACACCGGGTCTTCAAAGCACGGGTCTTCTAAGAACTGGGTCTTTTAAGCGTGGGTCTTTCGCTCGACCCCTGAGGCGTCACCTCCATTGTTGGGCTTGTTCCAAGAACCAAGTTTGCAGAGATGTGGAGAAGCAAGACACACAAACCTTAAACGGCGTCAAACAGAAAACCCCCAGAAGAGAACTTTGAGTTTAAAACGACCACGTTTTAGTTTTAAGGATTTTGAAACAATCTAAACCGTTGTAAATAGCTTAAAGGTCAAAAGTCGCATAACAGTTCACGTGATCGATGGACAAGGTCTGGGTTTGCCAATATCGAGTTACGCGTGCTAATGAAATTGTACTGGGTGAGATTTGCTTGATATTTTTTCAGACAAATACATTTAATGTTCTGTGGTGTTCTCTCAAAGCTTACGTCTGTTTGAAAGTTATTTATATTATTTTATTTCTTATTTTTAAAATGAAAAAAGATCAACCACCAGTGCGCTTACTTTTACATCAATTAAATGGTCATTAATTGAAGAAGAAGAAGAAGAGGAAGAGAATAAACAGTTGTCACTTTTCATTTGAATTATTGTGGCTCTGTTTGGAAACCGTTTGTCACTTTTCATCTTTACAATAAACCCAACAAGAAACCAAAAGTAAGTGTCCCACCAATAGAATCAAAAGTCTTGTATTTTCTTATTTTACAAGAGATTAGAGCTTGTTTGGTAACTCATTCACAAAATTTTCATTTTCATTTTACTTCTCCCAAAAATATCAAATCAAAAACATTCTTACTTTTTTACACTTTTTATATCACATCAATAATTTTTTATTATTATTCAACCAAAAAAACTCACTATTCAAACAAAACTTTTTCACTTTTTTACAAAACATTCTCAAATTTTATATCACATCAATCATTTCTTACTACTATTCAAATAAATATTCCTGTCACTTTTTGTAAATCTATCCTTTCTGGTGGCACTTGATGTATTTGATGCGTGGCAGACTAAGAAGTAAATAGCTTGGAGGTCAAAAGTCGCATAACAGTTCACGTGATCGACGGACAGGGTATGGGTTTGCCAATATCGAGGTAGATTTGCTTGATATTTTTTTTGACAAACACATTAAATGATCTGTATTGTCCTCTGCAGTGAATACCAAAAGCCGTTTCAGTCCCACAATCTTTTCTTTCCTTCCACTCCACGCCGCCTAAAGACACATACTTGCAGTACGTTTGGCCTGAGAAGGGTTTTCCAATCCTTCAACATGACTTCAATATTCTGTCGTTCCTTTGCCCATCGTCACTTCACTACTCAATCTCCCACGGCCCGAATCCTGTTCCTTTTCGATCATCGTCAACGGTGGGAGAAATACTTGTACTCCGCAGAAATAAAAAATGGTGGAACACTATGCCCTGCCACTAGGTTACCCCCAATTCCCGCTGAAAGTTTTTGCAAGGCCGTTTCCAATTCTGTAATGGCTTGTTCTGCACTGGGTATCATCAAGCACACACCTTTAGTCCCGACACCGGAGAGGTCTTCACTGTTCCCGATAACCCTGGGTATGGGTTTGATCGATTCTTTGGGTTTGATCCTTCGTCCAACAAGCATAAGATTCTCCTTGTTCATGCTCAATTGTGGCTTTTCTGGATTTTTACTCTGGGTAGCGGGTCATGGAGACAGATACACGTTGTTCCACCTCAACAAGTATTTTATGTTCCGGAGCATCCTAACGACGTTGTTAATGCTAATGGCGCAATTCATTGGCTTTTAATGGCTTCTGAATCTGTGGGTGAATCTTGGGATTGGATATTTTATCGTGGCGGAAGTTGTCTGCAGGAGAAATGTATATTCGCTTTTGATATGAGGGAGGAACAATTTAGAAAGATTCCTTTTCCTGATGATCTATCGTTCCCTGCATATCTAGCTGAATTTGGTGGACGTTTGGCTTTGATGGAACAGTTTGTACTGTGGAAGAGGACGAGCTTGGGGTACGATGTCGTGGAGTACGATAAGTTGCAGTGTTGGGTATTGTGTTGGGTGGTCCCTCCTATGTGGGAACCAACCCACTTGCCTCTCTTGACTTGCAAGAGGCAAGAGAAAGAAAGAAAAAGAATGTTAGTGGCTGGCTTTACAGCTGTGAGTGGGAGAAAAGAAATCAGAGATTTTAGTGGAGTGAGCTTCGTCCAAAAATCAGGAAGAGTCGAGAGAGGGAGTGAAAAATCAGAAAAAGAAGAAGAGAAGAAGGCTGCAGTGAGTTTCTGGAAACTCTGTCCAGATTTCATCAAGTGCTCCGATCAACAAGCATTTGTGGTCCGATTGAGCTGAAATTTTGTGTGGATGTTCATGACACGTGAATCTTCGTTGTGAACGGTGGAGATCAGATTCTGAGCATCCGATCGTGGTTTTTCAGCCCGTGAACAGTAGCATCCTCTTTGGTGAGATTTTTCCTTTTCTCTTGCAGAAGTTGACTTGAGCCAAGAAATTGTATTTCTTGAAGAGAATCTCTGATTGTATGCCTCTAGTTGAGATTAGAGAAGACTCATGTATTCCCGTAATTGTTGATAGTGGAATTGTTTGAGTGACCCAGTGGTTTTTCCTTCTCACACTGAGAAGGTTTTCCACTTAAAATCGTGTGTCTTGTGCTTGTGGTGTTTGGATATATATTCTGCATATATATATTGCTCTATTTGGTAGTTTCCTTGTAGATTCACACAAAGAGGGAGTTTGGGCATTGTTGTTACTCCCATCATATTGGAGGACTACAAGAATCCCACTTGGGTTAAGGAAACAATTCATTTACCTTTTGGATGGATGAGGCATAATAAAGTTCTTGCCTTCAACAATAACACCGGCGAGATGTTGCTAACATCGGCGAATATGCGTCGGGATAAATCCAATGTTAAATGCTTACTCTATTATAATACGAAGACAGGAATTTTTCGGAGGCCCAAGTCACCGGTAAAATCACTTTGAATTCTTTGAAATTCCTGAAAAAAGCCGTGGGAGAGCTGGGGGCGACAAAGATTATGATTTGTTTGTCATTGACGCTACGTTCGATAAAAGAAAAATTTTAAATTAAAATAATTAAAAAAGAGTCAAGCAGCAAGTCTAGAAGGCTTCTACCCTAGAAACAATCGTATCCATCCCACTAATGATGGCTGGTGAATTTAATTAAAAGCTTAATAGAGGCAACCTAATTATCGTATTTTTATAATAAAGTCTCTTAATTGCTTTCATGTACTATATATATTGTCGTGGGTTTTTTTTTTTTTTTAATGTATGATAATTTTATTGCTCTTAAATTGCAAAAGTTCACTATATATATATATATATATATGTAGAGTTATGATTACCCCGGGTCCGAGGTGGTAGTTAAGCCCACTCTTTTGTTTTTTATTATTATTTTTTTTAACAAGGAAGAAGTTGGATTATTGGGTAACATGGAACAGTCATGTAAGTTTGGCATGTAAGGGATATGGGGCGAGTTCATTACTTGTTGCTTGCATTGCAACAAAGAGTTTGTTTTCGTTTTCTTTGTCAAAGAGTTTGGAAGTGAATTGTGCCTTGTTTGTATTTGCAAAACATGCTGGTCAGGTTTAGCTTATGAACATTTTATTGAACACGTGGTTTGGAACTTATTCGTTATGAACATCCACTTTTTGATAATTGATGTTGCTGCTTTCGTAAATGAGAACAGCATTTTTTAAAGCCTGCATACAATCAACCAGTAAAAATAAGAAAGGTAGCGAGTAAAACCCAGTGTGAAAAATGAATAGGTAATATATATTGGGACATTTGAGAGGAAGTTTGTCCAAAATGAATTTGCTTACTGCCAACATACTCTTTTTTGCTAGTGGAGAAAAGGCCCACCTGCAAATACATTCCACAACAATATTAGAATTTAGCTCTTAAGGAAGCCAATCATTATTCATGGCAAAGTCATAATAAGATTATGAGGAATTGAACAATATGAAAGTCATAGTAAGATCCTGAGGAATGCATTATCCATGATAATGTGATATATACACTCTTAAGATAGTGAAATAAAAGAAGCAAAGAGGTGAGAAGTAAGATTGAAAATGAAACATTAACCAACATAACCAATAAAAAAGGCTTATCATAAAAGTCAAGGAATGCTATGTCATAAAGCACAATTGCAGTTTCCTTGATAGCATAAAGTATGCAGCGAACCTGCAATGCAAATAACAGGGAAACACCATTTCTTGCCATAAAAACAAATTCTCAAAGAGGTGAATTGTACAAGGTGTATGAAAAGTTAATGAAAGTAAAATACAGTGTATTTTTCTTTTTCAACTAATCCTTCTATGAACCTTTATATACCTGAATAAAGACAACCTTCGAAAGCCTGCCTCTAAACAGTACACGCATTCCACATATGACATCATTGAAACAACTCTTACCTAATCATACCAATTTAAGAGAAGACCTCGAGGCTTAGCTTGATCCCACTTCATATCACTTTCAAAGCCTGCTGTAGTCAGAAATTTAATCGACAAATAATTAACATGAAAACCCCCAAAATCTTATATTAATCAAGAACCCTTTTGACAGCCATGGAGCTATTAGGGTTTGGTCATGATCTTCCACTAGTGGTTATTAACTCGCTAGCCATAAGGAAAGGAAAAGGGCGATGATAAAACAACACTTAAAAGAAGTATACGTAACAATTGTTGCAGATGAACATATATCAATTCTTAATTTAAGGTGAATTAATTGCTTTAGGATATTAAGGTACAAAAGAAATGCTCAGGCTTTATCCCCCAAAAGCAGAATATTCAAAATTCTAAATAGTAGTAGAACTAGTTAATGCAAAACATAAAATACAAATATCAGAATTTATTTTTGTATCAAGAGAATAGGCCTAGACTACACCAGGAAAAAATTGTATTGTCAGGGCAGAGCCATGAAAAAAAACTCAACCAATCAACAAAACCCATATTTTTTATTGCGGATAAAGTTAAGGAATAGAATCGTAGCGAAATAGAAAATTAGAAATAGGTAATTATTGTTTCAAAATTCCAAAAAGAAAACTCATATTAACTAACCAACAACATCTCCATATACCCTGTCTCTAATTTGAGTTTGAACTTTCTTGGGTCTACACAGATAATGATCCAAAATTGTAAGCCAACTTCTTTTCTTTCCAACCTTCCTCCGCAACCAAAAAAATCACAAGCCACTATTTGGTTGCATAGAAAACTCACGAAAAGAGCAGGAATATTAAATTCCAAATCCAAATTAGTGCACCCAAATTTTGCCCAAAATCATAGTTTTCCAAAATCAACCAACTTTATACATATAGAAACTATGTCATACAAATTACCCTTACAACTCACTATGCACACCTAACAACGTCACAAATCATAAATTAATTATTACTACACTAGAAGGTTCTGGACATTCTTTCTTTCCAACTAAGCTATTCAAATGTCGACACATATATTTTCATGCCACTTAAAAGGAAAACACTACAACATAAAAGAAAATCCAATAACTACAAAACTCATTCCAATATTTACAGCCACCAAACAGAATCTGGAGAGAAAATCAAAAAGAAAACAAATAACCCATTATCTGCACATAAACAACCAATTATCTGAATTTTCAAATACAAATAAAATGTTAAGGACCCATTATCTGCACTCAAACAACTCAAATCTCACCCAAAAACAACTAAAAAACCGGATCTGGAGAGAAAATCAAAAGGAAAGATTAAAAAAAAAAAAAAAAAAACTAAGAAAGCCTTACGGTGGATGGGCTTGTCGGCGGTGGTGGTGGTGATTCGGCTGGGGTTGCTCGTGGTGGTACGGTGGTTGGGTCGTCGAATTCTTCGGAGCCGAATCGGAGATGGAGAAAGCACGGTGACTTTTGGCCGGAGATGGAGGACGTACGGTGACGTACCGGTGACGAGCTCGCGGAAATGGTTTTGGGGATAAAAAATGGGTATAGAAGAAGATGCACTGCGCTGGTTTCAAAATCAATTTATTTTTTTTATTTTTTTTTAAATATATTAAAAGGGAAAAGGCCCTTTCCACGTAGGAAAGGGTGGACAAGGGATGGCTTGCCTATCATTACTTGAAAAGAAAAGGGGCAATTGAGATGCTGACCGGAAAATATAGGAGAGGAAGACGTGTTAGGCGCAGGTGGGAGGGAGACCTGAAATTTTTTGAAGAGGGGGATGCTTTCCTGGAAGACGTGCGTGAAGACTGAAAAGCAGCTGAAGAGGGTATGGGCTAGGAGCTGCTGACTGACACAAGATGGGCTAGTTGCTACTGACTGGAATTTTTTTATTTTTTTTTAGAGGGAAAAATTAAAAAGGTCGGATGATTAAAAAAGGAGACATAAATAGAGGGAGACTTGGAGAGAAAACCAAAGAGAACTATGAGAGAAAGGGGAACGGTGGCGAGCAAGAGAGGTTTAGGAACCATTTATTTTCTGAAAAAAGGAGTCTGCAATAGGACGTGAAACACAGGGGAGGAGAGGACTTTTCTGTCCTTTTTTGTTACGACCCGAGAGAAAGAGATAAGGAGAAGACTTATATATGAATGCAGCAGTGAATCTGGGCGGAGTTTTGGAGGAGCTGATGAAAGCTCACGGGTTGACTTGACGAGGGAAGACATTTTTGAGGGAGTGAGGAACCCGTTTGGACTTGACGAGGTTGAAGAAAGAGAGTAAAGAGTGAGGTGTTTGATTTTTTGTGTGCGGAAGAGAAAGGAGATTTTGGAGAAACTGTGATAAATTTTCGGGTTCCTTGTCCAAGGACAGTGTTTGATAAAAGACCATGTGAAAAGAGGAAGAAGAAGAGGACAAGAGAAGGAAATTTCTGAGTGGAGGTTGGCGTTGGCCGTGGAGCACAGTGAGCATGGTTTAAACAGAAAAGAGATAGAAGAGAGGAAGACACAGCAACGGATAAGCAGGAGGTCGAACACCTCAAAGAGAGGTTGGGCTGTTTGGGAGAAAAAAAAAATTGGAAAAGGAGAGGATCTGAAGTGGCTTTAGCCTTGAAGGCTCTGATACCATATTTGAAAATAAAGAGAAGACAGAAAACACACAGAAAAGCAGGGAATGAGAAGAGGACGAACACAGAGAAAATTAAGGACTACATTGTTGCTGATTACACTTCGTTGCTTGATTACAGGATAGCTTAATTTATAGGCTTTAACAAAGGTCAAAGACCAGAGTACAAAATGATAAACTAAAGTAGAAATACAAATAGGTATGGCTTGAAGGTATAAGTTGAGATAGAGGAGTGGTTGCTGCAGATTTGGGGATGGCTTGCTGCAGTGGTACGGTGATAGGTATGGGTTGAGATACAGAAGTGGTTGCTGCAGAATTGGAGATAGCTTGCTGCAGTGATATGATGACTTGCTTGCTGTTGTGGATATCCTCTAAGAGCATCAGTATTGAGCTCTTAAATCAAAAGTTTAAGCAAATTTTAGAAAAAAAACCCAGAAATCCTTCATGCATCAAATTCTCCAAAATTTCTTCAAAATGGGTTATGTCAAAAACCCTCTCCAAATTTAAACCCAAAATCCTTGAGCCATTTATTTTTTGTTTATCATTTTCTTTTATTGGGAATGAGATAAAAGATGAGGGGTTGTTAAAGTGATGGTGTCAAAACTAATAAAAAATAATAATATTTATTTAAAATAGAAAGATATTTAGAAAGTTTGATGTAAAACTTTTTAAAAGTGATAGATAAAATAAGTATAAGTAGATTTTTGAGTTAAAATTTAGAGAGAATTTATAGAGCTTCGTTCAGATGCTCAAATATCCCAAGGTCTCCCCTCCTCTCTATCTCTCAACATGTCTTAAACCTCTGTTTGAGGCCCGAGAGACCGCTGGGAAAGAGGAAAAAAATAGGAAATTTGTAGGAAATTTTGGCTGCTTTGTCCTACTTTGAGAAGTCAAAGGTTGCGTTTAAACAAATCCAAAACAGCATGGATCGATCCTCTTCTGGTGTGAATTTATTAACAGAAACCCACCAACTCCGCCATTGTTGTTCCCAGAAAGGAAAAATCATGGGTTTCGGAAAGGAGGATCTTGATTTAGTGTTGGCCCCTGCTTCGTCCCCTGTTTTTCTCCTCTTTTTCCGATTCGATTCCTCTAAATTCGACTGCTCCGCTTTCGTCCTCTTCGTTCTCATCCGATTCCGGTATGGGATTGAACCGAGCATCGGAGGTGGGGGACATCAAAGGCTCATCGTCGTTGTACACTCTCAAGCACTTGGTTTAGACATCTTGGGCACTTGGTTTGGGAAAAGAAGGTTTTGGGTCAGCCTGGTTTTTTGTTATTTGGGTGTAGAATGAGTGAAGGGTTTCGCATCGGAGTCTTAGAGTTTGAACGGTGACGCCGAAGGATGGTGGAACAGAGGGTGATGCGGGATTTTTTTTTCTGGTTTGAGCAATGGAAGAACCGAAGAAGGGATTTTTTTTTCGCCTTTTAGCAATGGAAGAACGAGGGTGATGCTTTTGATGCGGCAGTTTTTACGCCTTTGATTTTTTTTAAAAGCGTCTGACAGGAAAAAAAGAAAAAAAAGAAAAAAGAAAAAGGATACAACGTGTCCCTTCCCTCGTCATTGCCTGCCTCTCCTTCAGGCTTTAGGGTTCAGCCCCCCACCTCTGTTTAGCAGCCGCCCGGAGATCTCTCTCCGAAGTCCCAACTGTCCAATTTTTCTTTCCTATTGTAGAGCCTGAATCTAACGTACGTTTGCTGCGAGTATTGCCTGGTAATTTATATGCCAAATCTCTTCTTGTCTTCATACAACTCTTTGCATTGTCGTTGCTTTTTTATTCATTGGTTTCGTACTTATTTGAGACATGATCAGTTTGCTGACGTTTCGAGAGGGGTTAAAAGTTTCGACTTTGTCTGGTAATCGCTCTGCTGCTGACCACAACGAGAAAGATCCTAACTTTTGTTGCCAAATTAATTTAAAAACGATCTCGTATTGAAAACGATTCTTTCCTCTGTATCTGCGTGTGTGTGTCTCTGTTTTTTGAAGTTGTGTTGTTTGTGAGGTTATTCTAGTGAGATTTTGAACATGTTATCTTGCGGTCGGCTTTTGGTTATACGTACCCCCTTCCCCCCTGATATTTGGTTCCTTTTGGAGCAGGTGGATCTCTGTTGCAACTTGCAACCTTCAAAAACTCAACAATCAAGCCTGCAGTGAATTCCACCTGGTATTTGGATCCCTTCCGAGCTGTTTCTCTGAAATTCTATTCATTCACATTCAGAATTCGTCAGTACTGTTTGAATTGTTCATCACAGTTTCAGACATGGACTAGCATTTTGATTTTCCTTCGTATCCGATTCTTTTAAACTTACACAGGGTCTTTTGTCATGTAGAAATATGAGTCGCCTTGGTTTTCAACTCTTTCGCGCGTCCATTAAAAGGACTGGAGCTGCCACGTCCAGGAGGCAGACTGCCTTGAGATATATTTCTAGTGGGCCATCAATAGGGTGGGGTGTTAATTCTCCAATTCCGGTAGAGTTATGCTTTATTCCATTTCGGCTACTTGGGCCTCCAGAAGTCCGTCGCTCCCCATTTATTGTGAATTCATTTCTAGATGACAAGCGAGAAGATGAACTAGAAGATGAATCAGACGATGAACTAGTATATCAAGTAGGCTTTGATGAAAATCCATGTTTTACTCTTTTTAGAACGTTTATACATAAAGAGAGATCGTGTAATTGTCTGTTTCTACGACGAGATGATCATCTGCATTACGCTTTGGATTTGTCTTGGCGTCACTGTCCGCAAACCACTCTTGAACTCATTTGCCACTTGAAGAACACCACTCGTTTAGGCAAACTTAGAAGAGAGGATTTCTACACAGCAGCTCTGTGGCTCCACCGTCACCACTCTGAAACATTAGCTTACAACGTGAGGGAATTTGCCAGATTTGGGTGTTTGAAAGACTTTCTGGAAATTCTCTACCGGATTGTCAATGGGCCACAAGTTCGGCACAACCAAATGATGGTGAGAATGAGAGTTAGGAAAGCAAAGAGGAGAAAGCAAGGAAAGATAACCAAGCCTAGAGTACTAATATTGCAAGAAACGAGAATTACGAGAACAAACAAGGCCATTGGGAGGTACAACTGCGATCCAAAATACCGTTTCTTACACGACCAGATTTCCAATCTTTTTGCCGAGCTTCTTAAAGCCGACCTTGAGTACCTGATTTCTGGGCAGGTAGCAAAAATCAGTTTGGCTTCAAAATGGTGCCCTTCTCTTTACTCTTCCTATGATCGTTCAACTTTATTTTGTGAGAGTGTTGCAAGGAAGCTTTTTCCACGTGATGCTTGTCCTGAATATAGAGAGATCGATGAGGCCCACTATGCTTACAGAGTTCGAGATCGATTGCGGAAACAAGTTTTGGTCCCACTTCGCAGAGCCCTAGAGTTGCCAGAAATTTACATGAGTGCCAATCAATGGAACTTGCTTCGATACGATCGGATTACATCTAAAGCCATGAAAACTTACAAGCGTTTGTTCTATAAACATGATGAACATCGGTTTTCTCAGCACCTATTTCTAAATGTGAATTCTCCTAAAAAAATGCCAAAAACCACTAACAAAGAATTGCTTCCTTATGAGATATTAAGGTCGTTCTTTCATCATCGTACTATTCATGCTGAGCTACAATGGAAAAGAATGATCGATACCTACTGTAGCAAAGGAAAGTTTGTAAACTGCGTTTCTGTCGTTCATACTTCCGTGTTTTGCATGGGATCTAGTACTTATACAAAAAAATTCTGCATCGCATTCACATTGATGACATCTGAACTCTGTGCGAGCCCATGGAGGGGAAAGATGTTGACACATAGTAAAAAACCTGAGTTTGTGAACATTGAAGGAGATGATCTTGGATCAAGGATAAGTTCTTTGAGATATCAAGCAATGGGTGAATCCCTGGAGCTCATACAGTTGTTGGATAAAATTTTGGAAACTGCAAAAGATTTGAAGTTGGCTAAGGAGAATATGATTGAAAGGGTTTTCGTGTTTGATCATTCTATCATTCATAGCAATTTTTCTATCGATTGGGAGGAGGATTATGGGGCAATGGAGGAGAAGTATAAAAGGAATGGGTATGTGATGCCAAAGATTGTGTGCTGGCATCATCGGGTATTGAATGCATCTCCGAGAGTCTCAGTTAAGGGTGGCATAACTAAAATAGTAGGCGGATTAGAGGCAAGTTTTAGAATTTTCTTGGAGAGTGATGGGATCTTGAGTCCAACGGTTGGGATGGAATCAGAAATATGCAGTGAAGATTACCCGAGATTTGTGGTGCGTGATTAATCTTGTATTCTTCAAGATTTTATTATTTTCTCTCCGGCAAACCCTCGTATAATCCTTGTGGACATAGCAGACTCAGAGAGATATTCTTAAAGCAGGACAACCTTATCCAAGGTTTGGTTCACAATAACAGTTAAACCTACTGCTTGCATAATTTTTTATGACTGCAAACTGGAATGGGAATTAATTGCTTTGGAGAAACTTATGGAAATAATGCTAGAGTTTCTGTTTGGTTTGGTCTCCTTCATTACAAGTTCCAAAGTTTGTTTAGAACATCACATGAACATATTATTTAGAAATCTTGATTTTTTTTCTGCTTAAACTTGGTAAATATGCATATGATAATTGGATATGTAAATCCTTAAATAGCTTGAACTGAATTGTTGCATCTCTCAATGTGTGCCTATTGTGGTTATTACTGTATCAGAAGCCTGGTTAATTCATATGGGAGATGCTTTTTTGAAACCAAAAATATGGTCATAAGAAAATGGAAAGCATGAAATTAATGTAGCATTGACTAGTGTAAGACAAGTTTTTGGGAGGATCGAGTGCATTTACATAAGCACGCTTAGCAGAGCATTGATACTTGGGTTGGCTACGTAAATACAAGCTTTCTTGTCATTTTACTTAAAGCAATATGTTTCTTAAATCCTTAATTATGTCTTTTCTTATAACCTCTTGGTCCTTTTTTTTTTTTTTTTCCTTCTTTTTGGTGATATCATTTCGGTTAATTTTGAATCAAATCTCTCGAATACAGAGTAGGTAGGTGCCTTAGAGTCCTAATTTTATAGAATTCAACTTGGCAACTCATATTTTTCAAATTTAGATTCGATATTTTGTACCATTTTATTATTCGAGCATTCCTGGCAGCTATCTTATAGCCGTTTCAATTCTTTAAATAAAGGAAAATTTTCAAAAAAACCACTTATAACAGTTTTCCTATAGGTTCTTAAATATTGGGTATGCTACAATGCTACCAAATGTGTATTCATTATTTTAATATAAAATATTTATCTTTATCTCTTATCTATTTGCCTTTTTTATTGGAGATAATGTTGGAATTTGTTAAAAAAAAAAATGTGAGGATAGGTAGTAAACTTGTATTTTTGTAAAGAAATAACATTTAATTGGTATAGGAAAAAATACGATAAATTATTGTGGAGTGTATTTAGATGGGAAAACATGGAAGTAGTGTTGTACTATAACTTTGGAAAAAAAACAAAGGAAAGTAAGTTGTTGAAAGCACTCGACCAAAAGTTATGAAGTGTATTTGGATATTGAATAAAAAACTTGTGGCTATGTTTGATAACCCATTTTATCCCTCCCTCATTTTTTCCGTCAACTTGACTCTTTTGCTGTCCTTCAATATACGTCCTAGAGTAGGACAAAACAAAAAGAGAACAAAAAAGCCAAAAGGTAATGATATTTTAAATATTAGGGTAAAATTGCTAGGTTAGATTAAAAAAGAAAAAAATGTTATAGAAAGGGATGATATGATGAAGTAGAGTTAATGTTTATTATTATTAAGTCTGGTTGTCCATTCTTCTCCCTCATTAAATACCTTTTATGTTGTCAGGAAAGACTTGTAGAATTTTGGCATTAGTTGATTTTCTCACCATTCTGGGCCAGTGTAGAAGCCTTTTGAACTGTAAGAGTAAGTCTAGTTTGGTTAATTTCAAACATCTCAAGATTCAAGAACTCTCTTTTGAAACTAGTCTAGTTAGGATGTACGTGATACCAAAGGACTCCGTTATATGAATGAAACGTTATATGAATGAAACGTGATATAAAGTATAGATAATTACTAGTCTAGTTAGGACGTACGTGATACCAACTATACTAGAGGCTCCATTATTTAACTTGTTTTTCTTTTCTTTCTTTTTTCTCCTGAGCATGCTTAATAGTAATTATCTCTCTCTCTCCATAATTAGTGACTCAAAATATACCGAACATGAAAATCACAATTAAAACTCTCAACCTCATTCAATTGGTCAAACTTGAGCGTAAAATATTTTTTCATGAAACTTGTTGGCACTTTTGTAAATTTTCGAAGCCCGACGATAAATGTGCCTTTGCCTTTGCCTTTGCGCGCAGCCTCTTGAGTCTTGAACCTGCTGAAATTACACCATTGATGATTGATGGACAACCAAGGCACTATTTGCTATTTTCTTTAAAATAAAGCCTTACATAAAATCTAAAGACCACTATAATTTGAACAAACAATTTATGTTGTCTAAGAAACACTGACAACGATCCATTTGGCACGTGCATTGGTAGTTCATTCTCATTTTGTTGAACAATAAATGCACATTAGATGTAGCTGTAGGGGTACAGGTACTAGAACAATCATAAATATGAAAGAAATGATTTTCTGACATTAGCAAAAAGAAGCTCCACGTAAAGCCTCTGAACAACTTAGCGTCTGACCGGAAAAAAAAGGAAAAGAAAAAGGATACAAAACCTAAACGTGTCCCTTCCCTCGTCATTGCCTGCCTCTCCTTCAGGCTTTAGGGTTCAGCCCCCCAACTCTGTTTAGCAGCCGCCCGGAGATCTCTCTCCGAAGTCCCAACTGTCCAATTTTTCTTTCCTATTGTAGAGCCTGAATCTAACGCACGTTTGCTGCAGAGTATTGCCAGGTAATTTATATGTCAAATCTCTTCTTGTCTTCATACAAAACTCGTTGCATATATGATATATTGTCGTTGCTTTTTTATTCATTGGTTTCGTACTTATTTGAGACATGATCAGTTTGCTGACGTTTCGAGATGTGTTAAAAGTTTCGACTTTGTCTGGTAATCGCTCTGCTGCTGACCACAACGAGAAAGATCCTAACTTTTGTTGCCAAATTAATTTAAAAACGATGTCCTATTGAAAACGATTCTTTCCTCTGTATCTGCGTGCGTGTGTGTGTCTCTGCTTTTTTAAGTTGTGTTGTTTGTGAGGTTATTCTAGTGAGATTTTGAACATTGTGTGTTGTTATGTACCTTGCTGTCGGCTTTTGGTTATGCGTACCCCCTACCCCCCCTGATATTTGGTTCCTTTTGGAGCAGGTGGATCTCTGTTTCAAGTTGCAACCTTCAAAAACTCAACAATATTCAAGCCTGCAGTGAATTCCAAAAGCCGTTTCAATCCCACAATCTTTTCTTTCCACTCCACGCCTCCTAAAGACACATACTTGCAGTATGTTTGGCCTGAGAAGGGTTTTCCAATCCTTCAAGATGACTTCAATATTTTGTCGTTCCTTTGCCCATCGTCACTTCACTACTCAATCTCCCACGAGCCGAATCCTGTTCTTTGTCGATCAGCCTCAACAGTGGGAGAAATACTTGTACTCCGCAGAAATAAAAAATGGTGGAACCCTAGGCCCTGCCATTAGGTTACCCCCAATTCCCGTTGAAAGTTTTTCCAGGGACAGTTTCCAATTCTGTAATGGCTTGTTCTGCGTTCCCAGGTGCGATAATCAGGTACCCATCTTTAGTCCCGACACCGGAGAGGTCTCCACTCTTCCCGATAACCCTGGGCAATACGGGCGTTGGGGGTGGTTTGATCGATTCTTTGGGTTTGATCCTTCGTCCAACAAGCATAAGGTTCTCCTTGTTCATGCTCAATTGTGGCTTTTCTGGATTTTTACTCTGGGTAGCGGGTCATGGAGACAGATACACGCTGTTCCACCTGAACAAGTATTTTATGTTCCGTTCCATTCTAAGGAGGTTGTTTATGCTAATGGCGCAATTCATTGGATTTTTTTGGGTTCTGAATCTAGGGATTGGCTATTTTATCGTGGCGGAAGTTGTCTGCACGAGAAATGTATATTAGCTTTTGATATGGTGGAGGAACAATTTAGAAAGATTCCTTTTCCTGATGATCTATCGTTCCCTGCATATCTGGCTGAATTTGGTGGACGTTTGGCTTTGATGGAAGAGTTTGTATTGTGGAAGAGGAAGAGCTTGGGGTACGATGTCGTGGAGTACGATAAGCTGCAGTGTTGGGTATTGGAGGACTGCAAGAATCCCACTTGGGTTAAGGAAACAGTTCATTTACCTTTTGGATGGATGAGGCATAATAAAGTTCTTGCCTTCAACAATAACACCGGCGAGATGTTGCTAACATCGGCGAATATGCGTTGGGGTGAATCCAACGTTAAATGCTTACTCTATTATAATACGAAGACGGGAATTTTTCGGAGGCCCAAAGTCACCGGTAAAATCACTGAATTCTTTGAAATTCCTAAAAAGGGCTGTGGGAGAGCTGGGCGCGACAAACACTATGATTTGTTTGTCATTGACGCTTCATTCGACGAGAAAAAAGTTTTAAATTAAAATAATTAAAAAAGAGTCAAATAACAAGTCTAGATGGCTTTCGCCCCCATAAACAATCGTATCCATCCCACTTATGGCGGCCGGTGTATTTAATTAAAAGCTTAATAGAGGCAAACTAATTATCATATTTTTATAATAAAGTCTCTTAATTGCTTTCATGTACTATATATCGTTGTGGTTTTTTTTTTTTTTTTTTTGTATGATAATTTTATTGCTCTTAAATTGCAAAAGAAGTTCACTATATATATGCAGAGTTATGATTACCCCGGGGTCTGAGGTGGTAGTTAAGTTCACTCTTTTGTTTTTTATTATTATTTTTTTTAACAAGGAAGAAGTTGGATTATTGGGTAACATGGAACAGTCATGTAAGTTTGGCATGTAAGGGATATGGGGCGAGTTCATTACTTGTTGCTTGCATTGCAACAAAGAGTTTGTTTTCGTTTTCTTTGTCAGAGTTTGGAAGTGAATTGTAATTATCAAAAAAAAAAAATTAAAAACTTATCAAATGAGTTTGGAAGTGAATTGTGCCTTGTTTGTATTTGCAAAACATGCTGGTATTGCTCCTTTGTTAATAGAAAGCTGATCAGGTTTAGCTTATGAACATTTTATTGAACATGTGGTTTGGAACTTATTCGTTATCTTTTTGATAAAACATGATTATTGTTCTGGCCAGCGTGAATACATCTACTTTTTGATAATTGATGTTGCTGCTTTTTGAGTTAAAGCACTCCATATGGTCCAATGTGTTATCTCCAGATTTCTCCCCCCACCCCCCACACACAATTTGATTTTTCCTTTGTTTGATTTTTTATGTTCGCTTAATTAGCATGCGTTATAATTTAGAGTTTCCTAATTACTACTAGAAAAATGTTAATCATAAGCGTAGTGGTGCAACCTATCATAAGCTTAGGTTTCCATGTTGTTCTCCCAAGTTCTTTAGCAAGTCAAACTTACGATTGACTTTACTTTGATATCATGCTGTCATAGCCCCATTTTGGAATATAAGGAGAACGCGAACTTGAGTTATACATAATAAAAGATAATAAAAATATCCACATAATTTTTAAGGATGTAGCACTTCATATTATATATATATTAGTAGTTCTTTAATTGGTACAACAAAATGCCACAAATTACAAAAGCATACTGTACAATACAAAAGTTAGGTTGGTTCTTATCGATCTATTGCTCTTAGGGTAGAGGTCTACGCCATCCATAAATAAAAGACTCCAGTATACAGTGTTATCTAAAAAGTTTGTAAAGGAAATGGGTGAGTTCGACAATTCAATAAGGAAATCACAACAAATAACAGTATATTTTTTACAAATCTGGATAGAGTTTGATACTTTTACAAATAAATGAAGAGTTACATAAAAGGCAATTAGATCAAATGTAGAATAATGCAAGTATCATTAATATAGCGTGTAAGTTTCAACCTCCCTTTGGCCAATTACGCTTTTAACCGCAAGCGGCGCACATTTGACTCATCCAAAATGACGACTATGGGTTCATCCTGTTGTCACAGGGGAAAGCTGTACTGGGTTGGGAACTTCCCTAGGTGAAGGCCATCACGGCTGGTAGCACATACCTTCACATAACCGTCCTTCAGTGTGTTTGCCATGCTACCTTATGAAACTATGAAACTATAGGATCCGGATCATCTATGACATGGTGCTGCGGGTTTAAAACTCTGTGCACCTGTAACATATACTATGATATCATCAACCTTTGCTCATATGGTGTACATGTAACATATACATTTGAGAACTATGATTTCATCATCCTTCGTTCATATGGTGCACACGTAACAAATACTATGATATCATCACTTTTGTTCATATGGTCCACATGTATCAAATATAAACTATATATGATCACATGAGATTCCAATCACATCATATAACAAGAGCATTATTCATGACGGTAATATAAAAAGGCAAGTAATTTTAAAAGAGTTGAAAGAGTTCAAAAAATTTCCAAGTTTTTCTTTTGAAAATGTTTTAATAAAATTATGTCTAGGTTTTTAAGGTTGTGTTCCCTTACCTGAGAGTTCCTGAGTAGAGCTAGCTACCTTCTGCCTGCTGTGAAGAAGGGATGATGGATTGGGTCTTTTACTAAAGCTTCACTCTGTTTACTTCTGAGAAAAAAAAAAAAGAGGAGTGCATTCGCCATTCTATTTAAAGGAGAAGAGGCCAGGAGTGTTTTTAAGCCATAGAGAGAAGGATAGCTTGTTGTTCACGTGGCTCATTTCTGTAGGAATTTTGGTGCATGCTTGAGACTTGTCAAGAGCTGGGGACACGTTTAGAATATGCAATCTGACGCTTTATTTTTTTATTTTTTATTTTTCTATTTTCATTTATATCATATAAAAATTATATACAAGAAAGCATATAAAATAATATTATACAAAAATATTTTAATCTCTTGAAAAAAATTTAAATTTTTCTGGGGTTTTATAGCAGTGGCCAACGACAAAGGAGAGGGTGTGGATTGAACGGAGAATAGGGATTTTGGGATGCCCACTCGATATCCATTCCTTTAAACTCGATCCGAACTCAATTCGTGACTAAAATCCGCTTGATTATTAAGTGAAACATACCCGACTCACTTAACAAAACTAAATTATTGCTCGCGAGCCTAGCTCTTTCTTAATATAAACTAATATATTAAGTTATTAACTAATTAGTTAATATATTCCAACTTAATATTACTAAGCAACTAACTATAAGCATAGTTAAACTCGATCTGTACATTGCACATTGGTACGACCTACACATTATGAGAAGCAGTCATTTAATAATTGGTCTTGTTGAGCATAATAAAATCTATAATTATTGTGTCTATATATATATATATATATATATATATATATATATATATATATATATATATATATATATATATATATATATATATATAACACGTTAATTTAATAATTTAATTAATATTTTAACAGTTAAGGCATGAAAACCAAATTTGATGACATGTAATTTCTATCTAGGACTCTTTTTTTTTCTTCTTTTTTTTGACATGTCTGCACAATGGGAGGGAAAGGGGGACCGAGGGAGGGAAATTCGAACTAATGTCATCCGTTTTATGAGGCGTAGTTTAGAGCTGATTAAGGGTTCATTTGAGTTTGTAATTTCAAAAGGTGCGATTTTAAATAACAATTTTAAAATGTGCGATTTAAAAAATTGATTTTTAAAAACGCAGTTAAACGTTTGGCAAAATTGCAGTTTAACCTTTAAAATCGCAAATTAGCCTTTAAAATTTTGCGTTTTCAAAAAAGCATCATCTTACTTACGATTTAATAAAACAGATTTTCTGCTTCTTCAAATCGCAATTTTTAAAAACGCAATTTCCAAACTATTTATGTTATGCGATTTGGTTTAAAATCGCACTTATTGTTTACGAAATCGCAATCTCAAACACACCCTAAGCTACCCATTGAGGACCTAAGTATGACTTATTTGTGTATGAATCCTATGTGCATGCATATTTCCTTTACCCTTATAATTAAATGCATGTGAAGTATAGTACCACATCAAATAATAAAAACAAGATATATTATATGTTTGCAATCTTTGTATAACTCCAACTTTTTTTAAAATTAACAATTTAATCTGTTTTTACATGTGCGTTCTACATTTCTAACGGTTAATTTTTTTAAAAAGTTGTTGAAGTTATATAGAAGTTATAAACATATCATATCTCATTCCTTTGACATATCGAGTGTGTACAGTTTGCTATCTCTCCAACTCTCTCTTCCGGATGGTTTTGCATTATTTGATCAAAAAAGTTACATCTTACCACCATATAAAGTGCAAATCGATCATTAAAGACATCAAATAACGTGTTACGTGGTCGCATGGAATAGAAAAAAATAAAAATAAAAATTGTTTGGTTGTTCTTCGATATTCCTTACCACTGCACCGTACATCAATTAACATGAACAAAATTTGACAAACAAAACGATTAAATTTTAAGCAATCCAACACGTTGCTAAAACATACATTATTAAATTGTTAAGCATATTTATAAAAGTAATCATAAAACAAGTACTCAAAGTTTTATTTGTTTGGGATGAATTTTCAGTAATGTTTATGGATGTTGCACAACTGATTATGAAAGTTGAGTTTAATCCCACAGGGTTTAAGGGAATTTTTAGGACACTGTTAGCATCCAAAATTAATAATATGTAACTCCAGTTCACAACATGATTATATGATTATTATAAATAAAGAGATCCAAATTCCTTTAACTATTCTACTCGCCTTCTTTCAAAAGATTTTCGTTTAAAAATATACTCGTTTAAAGTATATTAATTGAAGAAACATTGATGAAAAAAGAAAGCTAATTAATTGACATACAATTGATACTGCACACTTTTCACGCGGCTTTTTTCGACCCAACTCACTTTCATATCATAAAAAATGTATGTTCAAGCATGCGTTAGTGTGTTTTCACATCAAGAAAAATGTCGGTTTAAGCATGCGTGCGTTATATAATTGCTTCATTGATTTATTTATTTTTGTTTTATTTATTTATTTTTTTTTTGTTTTGTTTGTTGAAATCAAGCCAAACTCAATGAAGATAATTGTGGACAAAAGGTTTGTGGTTATCAAAGTTAACAATTTTTAAAGACTGGGATTTTTTTGGCATGCATCGAAACAATAGGGCCAAATGCCCAAATCATAAAAATAACCAATGTCTTTATTTTTTATTATGAGATATCCATTAGATTTGTGGGATACAAAATAGGATGTAACCCTCTCTTCTGTTAATGATCAGAAACTTGTTATATAAATAAAAATGTTTATCTATTGAACTAGTTGACACCTATGATTCACCGCTACGAGATTCTATGATGCACCAAAAAAATAAATAAATTAGTTTGAGCAAGAAAAACTTTTGGGTAGGCCCGAGCCCAACCCAAAGTTATTTTGGGCTCATTTTAGATATATGGCCCGTTATAAAGGGCTATAAATTAGTGCGGCCTAAAAATTTACATACGAGTCGGGTTGTGAACCAGCCCAAATTCGGAGCCCTAGTTGTACACCCAAATACGCTTTTTCCATTCCTCAAAGTCCAATACGCTTTCTCACCCCAACTCGTCTCTTTACAGTTACGATTTGTTCCCGTGGATCCATGTCATGCTCGCACAAAAAAAGCTACGATGGGCAAGAGATCTCTAGCTGCGCATTTCGCATTACGTATGAGTATGACACTAAGCGAGCAGAGCTACTCGTGAAAATGCTTGAGTTCGGCTTAAATTAACTTGGCTTATAATTGGTTTATTTAGCATTAGCAGCAAATTCTTAACTATTTTCCCTATATTTAGGGAACAAAACTAATTTTTGCTTCACTATAAAAAAAACACCCCACAATAGGGTATCTTATGTTTCCCTATATCAATTAAATATTATTTTTTTACTCTTATTTTATTATTTTTATCTCTTTCCTACTTTTTGTCTCTTTCCTATATTAATTAAGTATACTTTTTTTTTATATTAAAATAATACATAGGGAATGAATAGTATACATGTATATATAGAGAATTACTATTCATTCTCAACCCCCTCGTCTAAATATAGGACATCTGCTGTGGGAGGTTTTTTTTTTTTATGTTTTTCATGAAATTTTCTCTAAATATAAGGAAGGGATTCAATATAGGGTAACTGCTGCTAATACTCTTAAATGAACAGAGCTTTAGCAAAAAATTCAGGTTCGTATAAAGCCAAAGGTCTCCCCCCTCCCCCAAAAAAAAAATCTAAGAAAAATAATAATAATAATTTTTACCCCTATTTTTTTTTAGTTTTGGCCCCCCAAAATTAATTTTTTTCAATTTAGCCCCCCCAAAACTTAAAAGCTGGCCCAGCCCCTGGCTTGGCTCATATAAGCTCATATAACTTTTGTCACGCCCCCGTTTTGAAAAATAAGGGAAACGCGAACTTGATGCCTAAAAATCCATTTACATAAAGCACACATCTTTTAAGTATAGGTCTTAATCATCTTGTTTATTTATATAAACATAAGAGGAACTCTTTACAAAGCTATAAATTTCAAAAGAGGAACGTACTATACAATACAAAGGTCACATCAATCCCCCAACAATCAATTGCTCTTGGGGAGGTCTATGTCATTACCAAAAAGTGACTTTGATTATTGCATCCTGAAAAATGTTGTAGGGGTAAGGGGTGAGTTTGACAACTCAGTAAGTAACACAACATAGTACAAGGTAGTATAAAAAGTTCAGTTTAAAGACTCAGAATCTTCAGAGTTCACATATTGAAATTTCAGCATCAATAAAAAAAAAAATGCATATGCAATCATCATTCATAGTGTGTAAGTTTTATCTACCACTGGCCCACTTCCGCATTTTTATCATGAGCAGTGCACGTTGAGCTCGTCCATAGGACCAATCCCGAAGGACCTATAGGCTCATCATATTGTCACAGGGAAGAGCTGTCGGGTTAGGAAGCTCCCTAGGTGAAGACCCCCCAGGCCGATAGCCCCACATTTTTGGTGTGGTTGCCCCGCTACCCATCATCATCAGCATAAGATCCGAATCACAGCATTATGGTACCGTGGGACAAAACTTTGTGTGATGCACATAAAACATACATTCAGCATAGTTTCATTATCTTGCTCATATAGTGCACACATAACATATATATATATATATATATATATATATATTGAGAATCATAATCTCATCATCATCTTCATTCATATAGTGCACATGTAACATATAATCATTGATGAGTGCCAAAAAGTGTATATTTAGACCTCTTAATTTACATTAGTTAAACCTTTAGCTTTGTTATTTTCTGATGTTTTGGTTAGTTTTAGTGTTTTTTATGTTTTGTAGGACAATAAGAGATAAATGATATAATTCAAGCAAAATACAAGAAAATTCAGATGCAGTAGACTACTTGATTTAGACCTTTCATGACAGGACCAAACGATATCCGTTTTGAAAGTTTCTTAGGTCTAAATTGAAGTTCAAAATGTCAGCTTTCCAACCCAACAAGTTTCAGCCTATTTGGAGATACATACAAAAAGATATGACTGTTTTAATTTTAGTCGTTGGATCATCCCGAAAATCCAAAAGTTTGTCCATCTCTCTTATTTTTGTTGTCCCATTCCTTCTCTCCCCAAGCTGGGCAGCAGCTCTTCCCAAAAACCTGCACAGCAGCATTTCTCTTCTCCCCAAGCAGCAGCACATGTCATTTTCAAGGGCTGGACAGCAGGACCTTCACTTTCTCCACGCCTGGACAAAACTTGGACAGCAACCTGCAGCTTCTCCAAGCACACTCCACGCCTGGACAGCACTTGGACAGCACCTTCTGCACTTGGGTAGCATGCCTGGCAGCACCTGCAAGGGACAGCAGCTGGACAGCAACCTACAGCGTCTTTTGCACTTGGACAACATGCCTGGCAGCACCTGCAAGGGACAGCAGCTGCTGGACAGCTACCTGCAGCATCTTCTGCATTTGGACACCACGCCTGGCAGCAGCTGCTGGACAGCACTACAGCCAAGCCAGACCAGCAGCAGCCCAAAGACCAAGGCAGCAACCGATCCTTTCCTCCTCTCCATTCCTGGCAGCACACGTGAAGTCCCATCCAAGCTGTGCTGGCAGCAATGTTTTGGAGCACAAAAACACCAACACTTCACTAGTTTTAGTGGATAAATAGAAGGAGATGAGACGAGAAAAGAGAGAGGAAAAAAAAGAGAGAAACGGAGGATGAAGAGAAGTGTGAGAGCAGGGGCGTAGCCTCTGCTTCTCTCCTTCTTGGACTATATTTTCCTGCCTCATACCTCTTTTCCTTTGTAAGTGTTTAATTTTTATGCTTTTAATTTAATGTTTTAGGTTGTAGTTATTTTATTATGTGTAGTTAAAATTTCGTTTAGGGTTGAGGATGAAACCTCACAATTGAAGAGAAACTGAGTTTCATGCTTGTTTATGCTATTTGAGTTTATGGGTTTTGATTTCTCATTATTCTACTTCGATTTTTGAGATGATTTTTTGATATCTCTTGTGATTTCCGGATACAAGTGATGATGTGAAATAGTTTCATTAAATTGATGGCTTGGTTTTTCATCTATTAAAACATTGGATATTTATCGTGTTTCGTTCTACTGATATATTTGATGATTTGGTTTAAACCTGATATCTTTTGTGATTTGTGCAATGAACGGATTCATTGAATGATTTAAATGATTTTTGAAGCAATGTAGAGCATACCTAAGATTTGTATGTGAGAATCTCAAAATATGTGTGATGAGCATGAGATTAGGTTGTTGTGATTTGGTGAGTGTGGATTCCAAAACCCTAGACCCCTTTATTTTCATTATTTTGTTTATGTTTCATTTTATCAAAAACCCCTAAATTTGGAACTAGATTGAAATAGGATTAGTTTGAATAGAGATTAATTTTCGCAACTCAATTCCCTGTGGGATCAACCTCACACTTGCATAACACTATATTGCAAAACGATTCGTGCACTTGCGAGTAATTATAATTTGCACAACAATCATCAACTTCATTCATCCATGTGATTCATAGATAATATACTCATTATTTCATACTTGAGATAATAGAACAAATAATATTTAAGTGAAATAGTCTTTTAAAAATTCCCGACGTTTTTTCTTTTGAAAATGTTTTATTTAAAATTTCGTCGGGGTTTAAAGTTGTGTTCCCTTACCTTGATGATCCTGAGTGAAATCTTAGTTACTTCTACATAGATTAGATCATAAAAAAAAATACATTTAGAGAATATTGAAAATATGATCAATATCTATTCTATTAATATTTTAAAGCAATTCAGCCCATCAACATTCTACCTAATATTAGAGACATGCAGTGAAAGGTTTTAACTCCAAGATGTTTAAAACATGTTAATAAATCATAATAATGTCATTTTTGCTGCAACTTTGCAGTCCAGATAACAGCAATGAAAATCAGAAACGGATTCCCATTATAGTAGTCAAAATGAGGCAGAGGATATGCTCAATTACATGCATGTAAAAAGTAAGTCCATCCATAACCATCCCTTGTACTAATAATGACAAATAAACTGTATGAATCAAATTTTACAGCAATAAACACGTGGGTAGTGCAATACCGTTTTTAGACCTCTAATATTAACTTCCATTCTAGTCAAATCCTAAAAAGGTTGATTTTTGTCCATTAAAAAGAAATTCAAAAACAGGATCAGTTCAAACATGGAGAATTCACCTCTCTGCCTTATTGCAAGTTTCATAGTGATTTCATATTTCTCAAGATGGTAGAGCCAACACATCAGATACATTTTAGTCAAAGCCTTAGGTAGTAATCCCTACTTTAACTAAAATATAAGAAACAATTGAATAACCTGATGTTGTTATGGGTATAGTCATTCAAAAAAAAATTACTTAACCCAACGATCAAACCATAAAATCATCAACCAAACTCAGTCATTAATATCCAGTATCTTAAACAGAAAAATAGAAATCCATTCAGTTATCTAACATAATTTCTCAAAAGAAAATTCCTCACTCAAAAGCCCAGAAATTTTTCCACACCCATACGGTTTCTAAAAAGTTTCTACACAAACAACTTAGAATTTTAGTACCCATTAAATAAATAACACCCACTCATATTCTATATAATAGGTTTAATGGGTAAACTAAAAAGCATCATAAATCAAAAGAAAATGAATATTTTAGAATCAAAATAGCATTTACAAGTTAGTTTTTTGCAAGAAGAGGTTGTCATGTTTATCTTCCAAATTTTCATATTATATAAGGATAAATGGAATGGGTAACTAATAGTTTTGCTTGGAATGGGTTATTCATCTCATGGGTAATAAAGTTTTCTAATGGGTATCAAAGAATGAACATTTTAGAACCAAAAAATAACCTTTACACGTTAGTTGCAGCCATTACCAAGTTCCCTAAAATACCACAAAAATCAAACCCAAAAATTTATTCAAAAGATTCCAACAATATCCAAGGTCATTACCCTACAAAAAATCCTACCGAAACTTTTCACAACCCAAAACCTGAAATTTTTTTCCAATAAGTTTTGCACTCTTTCGGCCATCAATCCAAAACACCAACTATTTTGTCATCAAAATAACCCATAAATTTCTACTTAAAATCAATCTACTAAAATTCACAGAAATCAACCCATCATCAAAATTTCAGCTTCAAACTCAACAACAACTCATTTGATTTCATTCAGAAAATTCTCAAAACCACAATATCCCGAATCACCCGAATATAATCACAAAAGCTATTACACTCATAAAGAGAACAGAGAAGAAGGGATGCCTACTGGGTTGAGATTTCAAAAGTGAGCTGAGTTTTTTTTTTTTTTTTTGAGGATTTGAATTTTTGCCGATGCCTTGAAGCATGGCGAGAAGGGTGATTAAATAGGGGAAGAAGGAAGCTATCGTGGCTTAAAGGGCGATGCATGAGTTCAACGTGTAATTGTTTGGACTGAAATGTGGCGAGAGGAGTCAGATGGCTTTAGCAAAGTGTCAATGGTTTTCAGTCTTGTAATGGAAAAGTGGCAAGGCTCTATCTACAACGTGTAAGGGAGTCTGCGAGAGAGATATGAGGTTTTTTTTTTAAAAAAAATAAAAAACTTAATAACACCCTATTTATTTGTCCTAAATAAAATATAATATTTATAAGACTTAATCTCGTTTAATAATATTATTCTTAATAGATATTTTTTTAGGGTGTTATAACTTTAGTTTTATTATTTTATAATATTACTTTTAACTATGCAACGAGAACATGTTAGGGATTTTTTTTCTTTTATATTTTTAAAAAATGCTCTTCGTAATGTAATAAATATAAGTTGAATTGTTATAATTGTAAGTTTTGATATAGATATAATCATATAAGTGCCTTTGTGTGTGTATGAGTGAGTTTGTGTATGTAATACTATGTATATAAAGATATGTTAGTTACACAATAATTTTGCACAACGATTATACAATAATGCTGATGTGTCCAACATTTTCATTTTTTTTTTTTAACAAAAATGCTGGACACATCAGCATTGTTGTTAATGGTGAGCAGGACCCGATCAACCCGCCCCAACCCGTTGCAACCGCCCCACCTCGCCCCTTTTTTTTGATACAAACTATGTTCTTCATGCGGTGATGGGGCGCATTTTCGTTTCCCCGCACAGTGCGGTGCGGGGTGCGGGTGGGGCATTTGAAAAATACCGAGGACCCGCCTCGCATCGGTTCACACCGCAAGATTTTTTTATTTTTTTTTATTTTTTTATTTTTTCATTTTTTAAAAAACCCCACAAACCCTAAAGGAAATAAGCCTAGCGTTGCACCCCCCCCCCCCCCCCCCCCCCCCCTCATTTTTTCTTTATCTTCCAGTCTTCCAGAGACTTCCACACAGTTAACCCTAGCGCCGATCTTCAATTTTTCTCCTCTCTTCTGCTGATAGCACTATGGTAGTCCAGCTCCCTCCTGGACCCTCGATCGTTCCTATCTTCGCTGGCTCTGCGAGTCCTGTGGCCTTCTGTTGTGGCTCCCCGATTGCATTATCGTCCATAGGTAGTTGGTGTTTCTCTTATTCTTTGGCCTCTGTTGCTATCATTTCTTTTTGAATATGGCTTGAATCTAGGTATTGAATATGGGTATTAAGTATTTGCTAGCTTTCTAGGTATTGAATCTGGCTTTGGTTTGATTTTTCTCACGTTTTGGCCTGAATCGGGGATAAATCTAGGTATTGAATATGGGTATTAAGTATTTGCTAGCTTTCTAGGTATTGAATCTGGCTTTGGTTTGATTTTTCTCACGTTTTGGCCTGAATCGGGGATACCCGCACAATTCTCCTCGCACCACCCCTGCACTGCACGGATACTAGTGATTTTCAGCTAGCCACGGGTGTGAATTTGTGAACCCGCAGAGGTGCGGGACGGGGCCAAAAAAGGGGGAAACCCACACCCCCCCCCCCCCCCCCCCGCGCGGCCCCATACTCACCCCTAATTGTTGTGCAATTGTTGTTAGGGGTGAGCAAATTATCCGATTACCGAAAACTCACCGACCACCACTAAACCGTCTTTGACTGCCAACCGTAAAATAAAAAAATAAAAAATCAGAATAAAAAAAAATTTACCAAATTAATAGTCGGTCAGTAATCGGGTAAAATGATTTTTCCATTGGGTTCTGACCCAACCCGACCGACATTGTGCAAAACGACTTATCAAAAAAACCCTATAATAACAACTAAAGCGACATCGTTTAGCATGCTTATATACACGAATTTTCCTCACACACATTTGACAATTCAAACCTTAGAATCACCCCTTTTGCCGTCTCCCACTCTCCCAATCAAAAAAACCAACCCCTAGAATCTAGATCACTCCCTCCTTGCCACGGTTGCCGCCCAAGCCTTGAGTCCGTGATGCCAAGTCGCACGTCTCTCTCGCTCTCTCTCCACTCTCGTGTTGATGTGTTCCGGTCCGATGATAAACTTAATCGCTAAATCGAGGTAACATTCGACATTTTCTTGTCAAAGTTTAGGTCCTGTAGGATTTTCTTTCCTTTTTAGTTTTTATGTCTCTGTATGGGAAGGAATATGTTGATAAGAAAAATTTGCTACTCGATTTAATCTGCTAAATTTGTTTGTTTCTTCTTTATTAGTTTTAATCAATTTGTTTATTTTTCTCCGGTGGATACACCACATGTCTCAGTGTGATGGGGATTGGATATCTCAGTTGTGGGTTTGATTATTGTTTGAGTATGAGAGTTTTGAGTTATTGAGTTTGTTGGAAACATGGAATTTTAAGCTGTAATCTTGTTGAATTTTCAATTTATCTGACCGTTCATTACCAATTTATCCGATTATTCCGAATTAATTGAAAATTTCAAAAATGTTTTTTCTTGGAAAAAAAGTCGGGTAATTACCCGACTTTTACCGACAATTCTGGTCAGAAGTTGGAAATGGTGTTTCCAACACCGACTTATCCAACGTCCACCCCTAATTGTTGTGTAAAAGTTGTGCAAATAACATATCTCTTGTGTATATATGTGTGTATATGAATGTATATATAGAGAAATGATCCTTACACTCATTTCTCACAACAGTCCCACAACAAGCTGACGTGGCTGGTAATATTTTATTATTTTGTTTTGTTTTCTTTTCTTTTCTTTTTGTAAAAAAATAATAAAATATTACTAGCCACATCAGCTTGTTGTGGGGCTGTTGTGAGAAATGAGTGTAGGGATCATTTCTCGTATATATATACTACACGATAAACATATAAATTGAGATTATATTACTTAAAATTTGAGTTAATTTTTCTAATTACACAAACAATAAATCTTAACCATAATTACATAACTAATAATTCGTATTCATTATTTTTTAAAAAAATATTAAACAATTACGACATTTACTTTATACATGAAATGATTAAATTAGTTGAACAGCTCGTAAACAAGTTCGAGTTCATTCCAAAAATAAATGAATAGATTATTTAGTTCGGTGATAAACTCGAGTTTGGCTTGATTACAACCCTAATTTACCTCATATGAAGATAGCGAATAATAACCGCATTTAATAAACATAATAAACGCTCGAATGCGGATAGTAATCACATTATACAAATACAGATACTTAAAAACAAGGGAAAAATACACATAACCCCCTCAAACTACCACCTCATTGTCAATGTACCCTCCAAATTATCAATTGTGTCAATCTCACTCCCCCTAAATTACCAAAAAATGTCAATGTCCCCCTAATGACAAAAATACCCTTCATAAAATTATTAAAATAAAACAAAAAATTAAAAAAAAAACATAAAATGACAAAAATTTATTCCAAAAAAATATTAAAAAAATTAAAAACTGTTTTTTTTTTTTCGTTTGTTTATTTTATTTAAAAATAATAATTTCCAATTATTTTTTCGTTTATTTTTTTTTAAAAAAAATTGTTCTTTTTTTTTTTAATTTAATAAAAAAACTGGTTTTTATTTTCCATTTTTTAAAAAATTGTTTTTATAATTTTCTTATTTTGTCGTTTGATTTTTTATTTTTATTTGAAAAAAAATATTCTTTTTTATTTTTTTTTTTAATTTAATTTAGTTAATTTTTTTTTCAATAATTTTTTTAATTTTTTTTTTTTTTTAGTTTTAGTTTTATTTTTTAAAAAATTTATAAGGATATTTTTATCTTATTCAAAAAAAAAAATTAGGGTCATTTTTGTCTTTTTGTTGGTATTATGGGATATTGACATTTTTTGGTAGTTTGAAGGGTGACATTGACACAATTGATAATTTTGAGAGTACATTAACAATTGAATGATAGTTCGAAAAGATCATGTATACTTTTCCTAAAAACAATAATCGCATTATCCAAAAACAAATATTGATAATAACCTCGTTCGCTATTTTCGTCCGCACTAATGGGAACCGGGAAGGGAGCAAATGTCAAGGACCCGATAGACTCTGTAGACGTGTACTTTGTAGGGTCCCACAAAGTCCACTTCGACTTCCCACTTCCTTCCTCAAACCCTTGGCTCCATGGCCATGAACGAAGCCTCACTCCCTCGTAGGTTTCCATGCTTTGCATTGTCACCAGTGGCCTAAAAATCAGCCTGTTCTACACCAACACAGCGAAGTACCTCTTGCTCTCGTCCATGGATTCGTCTTCACCGACGTCTTCTCTGCACCTAGCCATGGCGGCCTTGGTGGGGGCCTCACTGATTGCCATCTCAGCCTTCTACATCCACAAGCGCAGTGTCGACCAGGTCCTCCAGCGCCTTATCGAGATCCGCCGCAAGCCCTCTCGCAATGCCGGTAACCGGTTTGTCATCGAGTATGACGACGAGGCAGAAGAGGAAGCGGAAGCAGAAGAAGAACGAGACGATGACGGAGGGTACGGCTCCGACGGAGAGATGGCGGTTGATCGGGAAATGTGGGGTCGGAGTTTGTCGAGGTCTCTGGACGAGAAAATGCTTCGGAGTTATATAATTTCGGCGTCGTTGCCGAATGTGGCTTCGAGAAATGATTGGTTGGACGAAGACCCCAAGCTTGATCAGCCACCTGTGGGACTAAGGGCTCATGGTTTTGCTTTCTCGCTGGACAGACCCATTTGAAGAACAATATGGCCAAATTGTGGGATGGATATCAGAAGTGCCTGAACAACTGTTGCTGATGGCCAAACCATCTTATATGATTCTCCCTCATCTTGTCTATCCTCCTCAGCCTTAGGAAGGCATTCTTGTATTTCCACCCCGTCATTTTAGCGTCTTCATTTTTGTTGTATCGATTTTTTTACCAATTATGGAACCATGGATGAAATGAGCAATTCTTTTTTTTTTAATGACTGATTACTTCCGGTTCACACCGTCAAACTTTTACTTGTCTGTTATTTTTACTTGAGCTCTTAATAAGGTCAATTGTTTTTTAATTCAGGTGGTGGGTTTTGATATTGTAGATGATGAAAGTAAACCAGAAAGGCGCCCAACTAAGCACATGCCAACACCAGCTGAATGGACCAATGAGTTCAATCCTGCATTTTCCTATTACGCTTATTACTGCTACGCAAACTTGTATATTCTAAACAAGGTGTTACTATAGTTTCTCTTCTTTTCAAATTAGCTTCACCTTGTCCTCTTATATTCTAGAAACACTCTAATATGTTGCATTCTTTTTAAGACCTCGCCTTAGCACTCTAAGAAAATAAAAAATCTGTAGTTGAAATTGATATAAAACTCTTATCTTTTCTTTTCAGCTTCGTGAGTCAAAAGGAATGCCAACAATAAAATTTCGGCCCCACTGTGGAGAGGTTTTTATCTACCACTTATGTTTTGGTTCCTATTCTTTTATGGTTATTGAGATGCTTATGATTTTCCCGACCTTTGTAGGCAGGTGATATTGACCATTTGGCTGCCACAACAATATTCCTTTTATGCCACAATAATATTTCTCATGGGATTAACCTGCAGAAATCTCCAGTTTTGCAGTGTTTTTATTACCTTGCACAGGTTTGACCCACATTCTCTCTCTCTCTCTCTCTCTCTCTCTCTCACTCTCTCTACATGCTAATCGGTGCAATCTGCTCTGATGATCTCCTGCCTGTCATAATATGCAGTCCTAAAGTTAGTTCATGGCATTGTGGAGTTGTTTGTTTGTAATTTTGTTAATGAACCCTGTCCCAATTTCGCTAAAGTTGTAATTCCTGTTATCTTTTTAGATTGGATTGGCTATGTCACCTCTGAGCAGTAACTCCCTCTTCTTGGACTATCATCGCAACCCCTTTCCCATGTTCTTCCAGCGTGGCCTAAATGTCTCGCTCTCAACTGATGATCCTTTGCAAATCCATTTAACAAAAGAACCGCTCGTGGAAGAATATAGTGTTGCTGCAAAGGTTTGTTAAATATTGTTTTAAGTCATTGCTCAAGGTCATTTTTTTTTTTCATATATAATCATATTTTGCAGGTCTGGAAGCTCAGTGCTTGTGACCCCTGCAAGATAGCTAGAAATTCTGTTTATCAATCTGGATTTTCACATGCCACAAAGGTGAGGAAATTGACAAACAGCAATCTTCAATTTGTCCAATACAAGCCTGAGGACCATTTAATACTGTTAATGGATTTGTACTCTGAAACTTTTTGGTTGAAGAAAGTTTAATTATAACCACCCCCTTCCTTTTATTCTCCATTTGGTTGTGGGTATGTTTGCTTTTGGCATGCAGAAGCAGAGTAATTGCCACCTTCTGGTATTTTATCGTAGTAAATTATACTAATGATAATGATAAATATTCCTGTTACTATTTTGGTTCCTTTTGCAGTTGCACTGGCTTGGTGATAAATATTTCATGAGAGGCCCTGAAGGAAATGATATTCGCAAAACAAATGTACCCAATTTACGGATTGCATTTCGACATGAGGCAAGTTTGATGAGTTTTAAAATAAACCATAAAATGCAAGTAGTTTTTTCTCTGCTGTTTCCTGCTAATGAGGTTGATGTTTCACAGACATGGAAGGAAGAGATGCAGTATGTCTACTCGGGAAAGGGCAGGTTCCCTGAAGAAATAGAGCTGTGAAGCAAACAATATAGAATTCCTTCTTCCCTGTGAGTCTAATGCTAATGAAATGTGGTGTTTAATTGGGGTTGATATCAATATTCACGTTCGGCTTATGTCTGCCTAATTCCATGTCATTTCATAAGTGAATCTTCTTATTAGGTCAATATTGTAATGTTCTATCAATCTGAATACCTGCTTAGCCAATTTTGTCCAAGCCGAGTGCGGATTTTAGTTTGTACAGGTAGATGGCTGTTTTGGATCTGAATTGTAGGCCTTCTTGCCTTGCTTTTGGCATGATCTTTGGAATATGACTTCATTTTGCACTATCTATTGTTTAAATTTGTGGCATCTGATTAAGATGTCGTATGATCTGGCGTGGAAGTCTCTCTAGTGAAAGAGCCCGACGAGATGAGATCGACGTGGGGAGTTTCACAAGTATGGCAGAAGAGCCAACAACCTTAGTACGTACTTAGTAGATAGTGAGGACAGTGAATTTCTTTCAAAATAGTGGAGACTTGGAGGAAAAGAAAAATGAAGGATAGATTGGATCCAAACTCTCAGAGAAGGTTTCACTAATCATAAAATGAAAAACTTGGCCCTAACTTAATCTCTGATCATAATAACTCTCAGATGTCAATGTCTGTAGTAGAGACCATTGTCCCAAGTAAGAAGAATAAAGCAATTATCCATACCCCACTATGCCCTAACTTAGATCTTGCATTAACCATTTTTCTCTGCCAGTTTTTTTGCCTCCGTGTGATCTCTTCCTTTTCTTTCCTCCATTTTTCTTTTGCTCCAAGTCTCCGCTAGTCTGAAAGAAATTCATTGCCCTCGCTATCTACTAAGGTTGTTGGCTCTTCTGCCATACTCGTCTTTTCTAGTATTGGTAGACTCTTCTCACCTACATTCTTTTCTTTGTCTGTGGATTTAATTTTTGTTACAGATTCCATGGCAACTTGCTCTGAGAGTGATCTCTTTTGTAGCAGTTTCATCGTCATTGAATGGCTTCTTCCAGACACGATTACGGAAACTCGTGAAACTCCTCTTGTCCTGATCTCGTCTGGCTCCCCCATGTGGAAGCCATATTCTGAAGATGAAAGACCAGACCAAGTGCTTTTTTAGATTTTATTTTTATTTTATATATATATATATATATATATCATTTTAAGTTGAAAAATTGGACAGAGCAGGACGGAGCAGTAATGTAGGGACATATTTCGAATTATCAAATACTCATGCTTCAAAAATTGAAAAAAAAAAAAAAAATCAATATTTGGAGTTACTTTGCATTCAATAGTTGATTTGTAAAAAAAAAAAAATGTACAAAAAATGAAAAGCAAATGAACGGTGAAATAATAATAATAATAAAAGCAATACATTTGTGTTTTATATTCGTCCGACATACTTTGAAGGAATATGAATAATGAATCTCTTACAATTTTCATACAATCTCTTGACATATTAAGTGGGACCTGCATATAAGACCCACATGTATGGGTCCCACTCAATATGTGTGGATTGTGTAAGAATTGTGTGGGTAAGGTTGTAAAGGAATCACTTTTCGAAAAAATATATAATCAGCTATTTTCACAGTTTGTTCAGAATATGAAGAAGTAGCTTGAACCTGGGAACTAGAAAATATATAGTTTGTTCTTTAGGATACAGTTATATTTATTTGACCACTGGTATTTAAATTGACGTAGACATAACACCATTTAACAGTCTGAACCCTTTTAAATGCGTGTTTTTATGCTTTATATGAAGTTATTGGGGCCTATATAGGTGAACAGATGCATGTGAATTGTGATTGAACCTTTATATTAAGATATTCTACATTTATTCTGAAAGTTTACTTATTGAAATATTTCCGTACATCAAAAGTTTTGGAGATGACAAATGTTATATACTAAATTTTCAATTTATTTTTATTATTATTTTTTTTTACATGTCCACACAAAATGAAGATAAGAGATTCAAATTAATAACTTCCACTTCATAAAACGTAATCTCCGACCAATTAGCCTATCCATTAAAATTGAGTTCATAAGTTAATACTCATCACCTCTTTAATTTCTCTTCTAAATAAAAAAACAAAAAACAATTGAACAGGTCACAAGTATTTGGTGGTCAAGACTGAAGTCACGAGCTGGAAAAAAGAGTCAAAAGACTACGAGTATGTTGGGTCACAAGACTCTCGTGAGTCGTGAATGAAGCTTTTGCTTTTGCTATAAAAGTGTATTGGAGTAGCAATTCTCTTCATTTCACTTTCATTTTTCAATTTCCTCCAAATTTTTTTCCTCTCCTCCTCTCCCACGCTGCTCCCTCCCCCTCCTCACCTTCGGCCTCCGCCCACCACCACCCACCAGCAACCGTTGTCAACCGGTACCACCGTGCGCCGTGCACTTCCGTTTGGTCAGAGTGCGCTGTACACCGACTCCCAAAAGCACCGTGCGACGCCGAGCCCACAGCCACCGTACACGACCGGCAAACCACCTCACGCCGACTGACGACGAACCACCGTCTCCCTGAAGGCTCCCATTCTTGTACCAAGTAGGCTTCCACTCTTGACGCTTGTTTTTACCTTAGGTTTTCGGGTATTTCGGGTTTTGGTTTCAGTATTTTTCATTTCAGATCTGATGGTTCTTTTCATTTTTGAATTTACTGCAGCCTTTAAACCTAAGATGAATAACACGACGAATGTCTTGGATTCATCCCACCTGGGATTGGGAGATTTTGGGAAAAATCAGGTAACATTCGTACTCTCTTTAAAACCCATCACTCTCTCCCCGATCAAGTAAATCTGGTTATAAATTATAATTAAAATCGCAAATAGGGACTGGTTTTCTTAATTACTATTGAATTTGACAAGAATTAGTAGTTCTACGTCACATTTAAGGAATAAAGAGAATATTCCCAGGACGCCGAGTACTACATTATAATCGCCATGCCCGCGCGTGGGGCATGAAGTCTAGACATAGATGCACCGTCCAACTCCTCTCTTTGTAGCCACGAGGTCACCTTCTTTTCTTCGTACTTTCCGAAGGGTTTTTGTATCAACCAGCTTTGAAAACTTGGCCACCGAGAAAGAAATTTACTCTACTCTATCGCGCTGATATGCCGAAACCTCTGACTCAGACCACGGTAGAGCAATTCATGCGAAGTTCATCAAAGGGTCTCCTACCTTTTCTCTTTTTCTCAGCAATCATTTACTTAATATGTATGCCAAGTGCGGCGATCTTGTTAATGGGCTCCAACTGTTCGAGGAAATGCCCGAAAAGAACGTGGTGTCGTGGTCAGCTGCCATTGCGGGTCTCGTTCAACATGGCCGTCCATGTGAAGCTCTTTCTTTGTTTTGCCGTATGCACCGCGATGGAACGACCAAGCCCAACGAGTTCACCCTCGTTAGCGCACTCCACGCATGCTCGTTGTTGGAGAATTTGACACGAGCATATCAAATTTATCCATTCATTGTTCGCTTAGGATTTGAGTCAAATATCTTCTTAATGAATGCGTTTCTGACAGCTTTGATAAGGCATGTTGAATTAGCGGAGGCTTTGGAAGTTTTTGAGAATTGTCCTAATAAGGACATTGTGTCTTGGAATGCCATGATGGCTGGGTTTTTGCAGTTCTCTTTTTCAGACATACCAGAATTTTGGCGTCGAATGATTGGTGAGGGAGTGGAGCCCGATAACTTCAGTTTTGCAAGTGTTCTTACTGGGTTGGCTCCCCTTTCTGACCTTGAGTTGGGATTGCAGGTTCATTCTCAGCTTGTCAAATGTGGTTATGGTGTTGAGATTTGTGTGGGGAACTCTTTGGCGGATATTTATATTAAAAGTTAGAAATTGGTAGAAGGGTTCAAAGCTTTTGATGAGATGTTAGTGAGAGTTGTGTGTTCATGGACCCAGATGGCTGCTGGATGCCTGCAGTGTGGGGAACCAAGCAAAGCACTTGAGGTCATTGCTGAGATGAAGAAGATAGGTGTAAAGCCAAACAAGTTTACCCTTGCAACTGCCTTAAATGCCTGTTCCAATTTGGCTTCCTTGGAGGAAGGGAAGAAAGTTCATGCCTTGAGAATTAAGCTTGGAACTGATATTGATGTCTACGTAGATAATGCTTTACTAGATATGTATGCAAAATGTGGATGTGTGGATAGCGCATGGGCAGTTTTCTGCTCGATGAATGATCATTTTATTGTCTCATGGACGACAATGATCATGACATATGCAATAAACGGCCAAGCTAGGAAAGCTCTTAAGATTTATGATGAAATGAGGCTGAAGGGTGTTCAGCCAAACTACATAACCTTCATTTCTGTACTATATGGGTTGAGGCAAAGAAAGATGTGATGGGCTATACATTTCTAACCAGGCTGCTTCCTATATAATGCCGAATAGGGTACATGTAACAGAAATTGTTGAATTATAAGTTATATGTCCTGTATTGGGTTTACTTTAAACATATTTAGTTTCTGGTTCTAGAAACCCATCTATACTATGAGGACATAAAGCAATCAGTAGTGTTAACATGTTAAAGGTACCATAGGCACTCCAGCATATACATCATCACCTTGTGGATGAGTGATGATGACCCCAGGCCTGGGATTCAATGTGTGTGTGGCAATATCATTGTACATAAACACCACTATGTTTTCCTCCTTCAGCCCACATTTCCTCAGCAACTGATATGCGTGACATACATCAGCCTGCACTTGAATAAAAAACATAATTCCTTAACTGCTCTATCAAATTCGACCATAATAGAAAGTTCAAGCCTAGTTGTTCGTTTTAAGCTTCCTAGCTAGTGTTTGTTTTTCCAACAAATACGTATTGAACGAGTTTTTTTGAACCAAATGCTTTTAATATTGTAATAATAAATCTTCCCGATATTAGTTTAATATTCAATTGAAAGGTCAATGGTGTGGATGGCGTTGGTAATCTTTTATATCTATCTATTCGTCATTTTCTTACATTGTTAAGAATCTTATAATATAGCACAAATTCCACTGTGCTTTTAGACCTATATAGTACAACATGGACTTTTATGGTAATTTCATATAACGGTCAAGGGAAGAGAGGATGATTCGTATATCGTGTGAGAAAATATCTAATTTTTTTAAAATTTTGTACCATCTATTTTGGTGGCTAAATTGACTTCAACAGTACCCAAGATATAGGAATAAATGTAGATACACAATGAATTTTTGCCCATAACTCAGATTAGATTGGTAAGCCATAGATTCCCATAACAATATTCTCTCTAATATTTAGATGATAGATTACTACTAGGCTACATTATTAATGTGTCTTCCAGGACAATCAATTGTCGATGAACAATGGCAATAGCAAGTTCTAATCGAGTCATAAGCCCAATCGAAGGAACGATATGTATATTTAAATTATAATTGGTGCTACATTCATAATAATGTTTTTGTAATGTAATGTTTTTGTAATTTCACCTCTAATAATGTAATGTAAGACATGTACTCCAAATTTCCTATTCTTAATATTACACTATGAATGTGTCTTCTAGGAAATTGTCAACGAACAATGGCAATGGCAAACTCCAATCAAGTCATAAGCCCAATCGGAGGAACGATATGTATATTTAAGTTGTAATTGGTGTTACATTCATAATAATGTTTCTGTAATGTAATGTTTTTGTAATTTTACATCTAATAATGTAATGTATATTTCCTTTTACATTTAATTTAGTTTCCGTAATCAATAATTATTCTACTTAGAATAAGTTTGTCTTATGTTGGCCCGGAAATTTTTGTACACCCTTATTCACAAGTGATTGTATGAAAATGAAATCTTTGCAAAAAAAATATGTTTTTTGTGCATTACGTGGAATATAAAGGTGAAAATCAATGAGTATATTGGTAATAAAATTTTTCCTACAATTTACATAATCTGATAGATAGTTTTGTTGATTACTAGGCATGCAAAATGTTTGTACTCGCTCAAGATATATAGTATTCCCTGGAGCGAACTTCATCATGTCTTCTAATTCATCTTACATTGGAGAAGAATAGATATGCCAATATGACAGTAGTGTGCAGAGATAAATATGGTTTGCCAATCTTTTGTTGCGTAGGATGGACAGTTGAAAGTGACACCAATGCCATAGAAGCTATGGCTTTCGCGAGGGGCTTCTAATTAGCTAATGATTTGTGTGGGCACAACAAAATTATAAGGGGAAAAACCGACTCTTTAGACATCATGAATAGAATAGACAGTAGAATAGTAAATATAACCATGGAGTTAGCCCTAAAAATTATTCAGGGTGAATATAGTCAGTCCAACAAGCTTTTGGTCATAAGTGTTGCGCAAAGTTTCTTTAAGGGGCAGTAATAGAGGCCATCCTTTTACCGAATATCACATACCACGTGTGCACAACAATGTGGCAGATTACCTGGCGAGACTAGGAGGCAGGGTAGAACCATTTATCCTAAAATCAATTAGTAGAAACCAACTTTCTCGAAGAAGGCAGCCAATAGAATGGATGATTTCGAGTGGAGCGATACCTAGGGGCATTATACGTCAACTCTTAAAACAAATGGGTACTACATTCCTACTCTCAAAATCTCAAGCTTCAAATTAAGCATTAAAAATTTCGAATGGCGACAATGAACTCTTACTTGTGCCAACCCTCACACGAATAAAAGGCAGTCATGGATGAGATCAACTTATGGGTCGCAAGTACATAATCAGTTAGCTTATTTTACACAATTTATACTCTTCTATTATTAATTAATTTATTCGTACACAGATTAACACTTTTTTCAATTTACATTCTCGTATTAGATTTAGCTTCTAAAATATCAGCAAGAAAAATAAGAACATTGATCTTTAGACATAGTTGGAGCTTACCAATTAGTTCTTAATTGATTTCTTCATTTCTATGTTTGAAGATCAATGCTCTTATTTCCTTGCTGATATTTTAAAAGCTAAATCTAGTAGGGGAATGTAAATTAGAATAAGTGTTAATCTGTGTACGAATAAATTAATTGATAAAAGAAGAATGTAAATTGTGCAAAATAAGCTAATTGATTATGTACCTGCGACCCATAAGTTGATCTCATCCCTGACCGCCTTTTGTTCGTGTGAGGGTTGGCACAAAGTAAGGGGAGTTCATCATCGCCATTCAGATTTTTAACGCTTAATTTGAAGCTTGAGATTTTGGGAGTAGGAATGTAGTACCCATTTGTTTTAGGAGTTGACGTATAACGTCTCTAGGTACCGCTTCCCTCCAAATCATCCATTCTATTGGCTGCCATCTTTGAAAAAGTGGGTTTCTACTAATTGATTTTAGGGTAAATGAGTCTACCCTACCTCCTAGTCTCGCTAGGTAATCTGCCACATTGTTGTGCACACGTGGTATGTGATATTCGGTAAAATAATGGCCTCTATTACTGCCTCTTAAGGAAACTCCGTGCAACACTTAGGGCTGAAAGCTTGTTGGGTTGACTATATTCGCCTTGAATAATTTTTAGGGCTAACTCCATGGGGATATTTACTATTTTATTGCCTATTCTACTAATGACATCTAAGGAGTTGGTTTCTCCCCTTATAACTCTATTGTGCCCACACAAATCATTAGCTAATCTGAAACCCTTCGCGAAAGGCCATAGCTTCTATGGCATTGGTGTCACTTTCAACCGTCCATCCTATGCAACAAAAGACTGGTAGACCATATTTATCTTTGCATTCTACTGCCAAAGTAGCATATTTATTATTCTCAATGTAAGATGCATTAGAAGACATGATGAAGTCCACTTCATGGGATATTATGTATCTTAAGTGAGTACAAACCTTTTGCATGCATGGTAATTAAATAAACTTTTTATCAGATTATGTAAATTTTAGGAGAATTATTATTACCAAGATACTCGTATTGATTTTCACCTGTATATTTCACATGATGCACAAGAAACATACTTTTTGCGAAGATTTCCTTTTCATACAACTAGTTGTGAATAAGGTTGTACAAAAATTTCCTGGCTTACATAAGACAAACATATTCTAAGTTGAATAATTCTTGATTACGAAAATTATATTATATGTAAAATGATATATATATTACATTATTAGAGGTGAAATTACAAAAACATTATTATGAATGTAGTACCCATTACAACTTAAATATACATACCGTTCCTTCGATTGGTTGCCACATACAAGAGAATAGCAGGTATGAGGAAATTTTTTGAATTCTTTAGTTGCATCTATATTATATTAAAATAAAGACTTACAACCCTATATTTTTCAATTTCAGGGAGTGCAACTGCTCATGCAGAATATCGAAGACAAAGGGGTAAGTTATCTCAATTCAATAACCCATTTAAAATTACAGAAACATTATTATTAATGAATCTCATCTTGCACGTGAAAATATTATGTTTAAAGTGATACTGGATTATTTGTGACTTCAAACTTTTTGGAAACTAAATTTTTGTTTAACAATAAAATTTGCAGCCTTATGGTGATACATTTCGTTTGAACACATGGAAGATGAACCAGACATGATAAAGATTTAGACACAATAATATGGATTCTACTCTGTGGCAAAAAGAGTTGTATTGGACTGCCATATTGCATGGGACAATATACGTGAGCGAACCTATGCAAAATATGTTTGTCCTGCACACATTTGAGCCTCGTGATAATTTGTTTATTTTGAGATGCCGTAAGAGATTGTTTGATTACATTTTGGAACAGGTAAGAAATGACTTAATTTTGCATAATTGATTCAAAACAATGGGAAACATCACTTTTCTTAATTCTTAGTGGTAATATTATTTCAATATTGTTTCTCATTTGTCGGCTTTTATCAAATTTTTTGTATTGGCTTTGCATGTTAATTTTACCAATGCATTGTTGATTGCAACTCTCTCCTTAAATTTCCAGTGAGTTTTATAGTGCCACATCATTTTTGTTAGCTTTATTTTCAATTTTTGTGTACACTTTGATATGCAGTTACCGCAGCTATATATTGCGTACAAGAAAATGGGAATCGTTACCTCTTTCCATAATATTTTAGATAACGTCTTTATTCCACTATTTGAAGCCACAGTTGATCCAAGTTCTCATCCTCAGTTACATTTGTTCCTGATGCAGGTTAGTTGAATGTCATATTTATTTATATTCCCTTTTTGATTGACAATTTTATAATCATTCAATTTTTTATTGATTCAGATGGAGTTAATACTCTTTGCCTTCTTTCTATTGGTCTTTTGATTGTCTAGTAGTGTTGCAGCATCATAAAAGAGTTCTCATTACATAGCTGTTCTTGTTTTTGCATGTTTTAGTGATCTTTAATCTGTGATTTTATGCTAACATGGCATTCTGTGTATATTGGCTTACGGCTTATTGCTACTATCCAATGTAATTATTTTTTGTCTAATGCTACATGAGGCGACTGCCAGTTTGTCTTTCTATTTGACTGAAACGGCCTCTCACTGCTCCATTTGAAGAACAATATGGCCAAATTGTGGGATGGATATCAAAAGTGCCTGTTCAACGTCAGTTGGGAAGGTCTAGTCAGCTGGAGAAGTCTAAAACTATAATTTTTTTCGTAGTTACTTATGACAAACTCCTTTTGTTTTATTATTAGGGGTGTGATAAACTAATGTGGGCATACTGCAGTATATACTAAGGCTATCAAGTTTACTTATTCAGACATTCCAAAATGGTATATGCTGGCCATGTTTTTGGTATAGTCGTTTGTGTATGTCAGCCATATCAGCAGACGCCATATTGTATTTGAGCTTGGGATACTAGAACTACTGAACAGAGCCTTGGTTCCACTAGTTGGGGTCAGGCACAAAATCCCCTTTTACTCTTTGCGGCCCTTCATTTTGCTGCGTTCTTGTTGTCACTTGGGCTCCTTCAATTGAATTGCAGCACTTGTTTATACTGATTACTAATAGGTCCTTGTTGCTGATGGCCAAACCATCTTATATGATTCTCCCTCATCTTGTCTAGCCTCCTCTGCCTTAGGAAGGTATTCTTGGATTTCCACCCCGTCATTTTAGCCTCTTCATTTCTGCTGTATTGATATTTTTACCAATTATGGGACCATGGATGAAATGAGCATTTTTTTATTTTTTTTATGACTCATTACTTCTGGTTCACACCATCAAACTTTTGCTTGTCTGTTATATTTAGTCGAGCTCTTAATAGGGTCTATTGTTTTTTAATTCCGGTGGTGGGTTTTGATATTGTAGATGATGAAAGTAAACCAGAAAGGCACCCAACTAAGCACATGCCAACACCAGCTGAATGGACCAATGAGTTCAATCCTGCATTTTCCTATTACGCTTATTACTGCTACGCAAACTTGTATATTCTCAACAAGGTGTTCCTATAGTTTCTCTTCTTTTCAAATTAGCTTCACCTTGTCCTCTTATATTCTAGAAACGCTCTAATATGTTGCATTCTTTTTAAGACCTCGCCTTAGCACTCTTAAGAAAATAAAAAATCTGTAGTTGAAATTGATATAAAACTCTTATCTTTTCTTTTCAGCTTCGTGAGTCAAAAGGAATGCCAACAATAAAATTTCAGCCCCACTGTGGAGAGGTTTTTATCTACCACTTATGTTTTGGTTCCTATTCTTTTATGGTTATTGAGATGCTTATGATTTTCCCGACCTTTGTAGGCAGGTGATATTGACCATTTGGCTGCCACAACAATATTCCTTTTATGCCACAATAATATTTCTCATGGGATTAACCTGCAGAAATCTCCAGTTTTGCAGTGTTTTTATTACCTTGCACAGGTTTGACCCACATTCTCTCTCTCTCTCTCTCTCTCTCTCACTCTCTCTACATGCTAATCGGTGCAATCTGCTCTGATGATCTCCTGCCTGTCATAATATGCAGTCCTAAAGTTAGTTCATGGCATTGTGGAGTTGTTTTTTTGTAACTTTGTTAATGAACCCTGTCCCAATTAATTTCGCTAATGTTGTAATTCCTGTAATCTTTTTAGATTGGATTGCCTATGTCACCTCTGAGCAATAACTCCCTCTTCTTGGACTATCATCGCAACCCCTTTCCCATGTTCTTCCAGCGTGGCCTAAATGTCTCATTCTCAACTGATGATCCTTTGCAAATCCATTTAACAAAAGAACCGCTCGTGGAAGAATATAGTGTTGCTGCAAAGGTTTGTTAAATATTGTTTTAAGTCATTGCTCATGGTCATTTTTTTGTTTTTCATATATAATCATATTTTGCAGTTCTGGAATCTCAGTGCTTGTGACCTCTGCGAGATAGCTAGAAACTCTGTTTATCAATCTGGATTTTCACATGCCACAAAGGTGAGGAACTTGACAAACAGCAATCTTCAATTTGTCCAATACAAGCCTGAGGACCATTTAATACTGTTAATGGATTTGTACTCTGAAACTTTTTTGTTCAAGAAAGTTTAATTATAACCACCCCCTTCCTTTTATTCTCCATTTGTAAATGTTGTAAAATTATGTGAATGGTTAATTTTGAATCAAGTCTCTCGGATACAGAGTAGGTAGGTGCCTTTGAGTCCTAATTTTATAGAATTCAACTTGGGAACTCATATTTTTTTAATTTTGATTCGATATTCTTTTCCATTTTATTATTCTCTTCTTTTTACTTGTTTTGTACTTATAATTGTTTGAGTGAATATTACGGGTCGGTTTTTGGTGTGTATTTCAGTATTTGGATAGGGAAGTAAAATCTAATTTTGTTCCTGAAATTTAGGGAAAAAAAATAAAAAGGTGTTGAGTAGCATCCGTTTCCCTAAATCTCATTCCCTTAAATAAATATAGGAAAAACTCATAAAAGAATTACTTGAATCTGATTCCCTTCTTGTTTCCCAAATTAAGAGCATTTGCAGCAGCTATCCCCGTATAGCTGTTTCAATTCTCTAAATAAAGGAAAAATATCAAAAAATCCACTTATAACATCTTTCCTATAGGTTCTTAAATATTGGGTATGCTACGGTGCTACCAAATGTGTATACATTATTTTAATACAAAATATTTATCTTCATCTATCATCTCTCTTCTATTTGCTTTTTATTGGAGATTGTATTGGAATTTTTAAAAAAATGTGAGGATAGGTAGTGAGCTTGTATTTTGTAAATAAATAATATTTAATTAGTATAGGGATAAATACGAGAAGTTGTTGTGGAGTGTATTTGGATGGAAAATCATAAAGTAGTTTTGGATTAGAAATTTGGAGATAATCACATGGAAGCTGTTGGGAGTGCTCAACCAAAAGTTGTGGAGTGTATTTGGATATGGAATAAAAACTAGTTTGGAAAAAATCTAAGGAAAATTGTTGGGAGTGCTCAACCAAAAGTTGTGAAGTGTATTTGGATATGGAATAAAAAATAGTTTGGTTGCCTAAATTTAAGAAAATAAAAAGGAATATGCTAAGAAATGCTCTAAAGGGAATAAGGTATAAGAAAGCTGCTTTGAGTGCATTTTTAAACTGTATGATTTTAAACTAAATCTTAGAAAATCAATCTTTTGAAAATTCTATTTTTAAAAAATTGTGATTTGAAAAATAACAGTTTTATGCATTTTTAAATCGCAAGCAATGGGGTATTTTTTTTAAAAAAAGCTAATCTGCGATTTTAAAAGCCAAACTGTAATTTTGCTAAGGAAAATGTTAAATTTACAACACCAACACAACAACCCCTCACATGAGGGTGGGCCCCACACACTAGAGCCCACCCTCATGTGAGGGGTTGTTGTGTGGTTGTTGTGATGGTGTTGTGTATGAATCAAACCCCTTTTGCTAAACACTTAAATGCGTTTTTAAAAATTCTTTTTTTAAATTGCATATTTTAAAATCATTATTTTTAAACCGAACTTTTTAAAATTGTAAACCCAATCAATTTCTAAGTCTAGTGATGCATTCCTTCTACCTCATTAAATACCTTTTATGTTGTCAAGGAAAGACTAGTAGAATTTTGGCATTAGTTGATTTTCTCACCATTCTTGGTAAGTGTAGAAGCCTTCCCTTTTGAACGGGAAGAGTAAGTCTAGTTTGGTTAATTTCAAACATCTCAATAACTCTCTTTTGAAACTAGTCTAGTTAGGCCGTACGTGATACCAAAGGACTCCGTTATATGAATGAAATGTTGAATTTTTAGGTAAAAGATTTATTTGAAATTTAGACCTGTGAAACCCATTTGGCATGCCCCGGTCAGGTAACAATCCACGTTTAAATGATAAGCCAAACTTCGTTAATTACATCAACATTCTAGTAGAACACAGGGTATGACCTAGAAAAGGCAAAAAATAAAAATAAATAAAGTAATATAGATCATATGAGGCTTTAAATTGTGTATTTTCAACATCTCACTCTCTCTTGCTTTAGATTTTCTTTCTTCTTTTTTTAAATAAATAATAATAAAAAAAATTCATTGACAACATCAATCCCAACATTTAATATATGAGTCATGCTACACACACTCTCATCTCTCCTCACCTATTTCTCTACACCATTAAGTAGCTTTTAAAATTACTATTGGCTTTGATATGGATCTTTATTGAATTTTAATTTAATGGCGATTTTAAAAATCACTTAAGGCTGTGGATAAGTGGGAGTGTGTGTAACATTACTCTTAATATATTTACAAAATGCTAAGAATCTCCTTTTTCATTAATCCTTAACCATTTCCATAAAAACATATGCAGTTATCAATCTTTTTAAGTATTTAAACATTTTGCATTAATGAGTAATGAGGACACCAACCACCATAGGAGATTAGGTAATTATTTTTTTACATCACATTGGTGTACATTAACTCTACACTAAAACACATAGGGTGTGAGATCTATACATGTGAATTTCATACATGTAGATTACACGTACATGAGTCTTACATTCAATGTATTTTGGTGTAGATTTGATATAAACTAAAGTAATGTAAAAATAATAAATCTCTACAAGATTATATTTGGTTTCAAATCACTATATCTCTTTATTGCTTTTTATAATTTCATTATAAGTTGGATTTTGGTTTTCTTTCACGTCAATTAAATGATGCTCATTAGAAAACAAACGTCCCCCCCCTCCCCCCAGCAACTAGTCAAGACTCAAGTACCATGCCCGTTGGATATTTAATGCCCTTTCCTTTTCGCCACATCTCTTCCTCCCTTCATCACGCATTCAAAAATCTCCGTTAGAGTCAACAGACTGCCCAATTTGGTAATCTTTTGGTGATAACTTTATTTTATTTTTATTTTTTTACTATAAAAATAAAATATGATTGATGTGATATAAAGAAAAAACAATTTTTTTTTTATTTTTTTATGAAAAAGTGAAAAAATATTGTTTTTTAGTGATTTTTTTATTTAAATAGTAATAAAAAATAATTAATGTGATATAAAAAGTAATAAAAGAAATTTAAAATGTTTAAATGTTGATTTTTTTTTTTTTTAAAAAAAAAAAAGTGAAAAAAAGATTGGAAGGAGTTTATCAAACGGCCGTATCTTTTACCATATATTGATCATTGGAATCTCTTTTCTTTGCTGGTGGTTCCTAAAATTAAGTATATATAACAAATGATATTTATACACCCTTATATAGTTATATTTAAAGAATATATATATATAACACATTTCTTATGAATAGTTGTGAAATTTTTATTTGAAATAGTAGTAAGAATTGAATGAAATGATATAAAGTATAAAAATATTTGTAATTATTTTATAAAATGGTGAATTTTTTTTTTGTTTTGTAATGATTTATTTATTTAATGATTTGTACCGTTCTCACATAGCTTACGTTTTTTGTTTAAAAGTTCTTTATATTATTTTATTTTTTACTTTTAAAATGAAAAAAAAGCGACAACCACTGCAGTTGCATTCACATCAATTTAATGCTCATAAAATGGATATGTATATGTATATTAGTTTCGTTTCTTTGCTTTGATTTTTTTTTTTTTTTTTTCACAAGTTTCTTTGCTTTGATTTGAATTTGTACATTGCGCAGAAATGTCGGCTCTGTTTAGAAATCGTTGGTCACTTTTAATCTTTAACAAACTCAACATGAAACAATTTTATTTTATTTTATTTTTTTTTCACTTTTTTTTTAAAACATTCACAATTTTTATATCACATCAATCACTTACTACTATTATTTAAATAAATATTTCATTTCACAATTGCTTACTAAACGACTTATTTGAAGTTTATATTTTTTTGGGAGAAGTTAAAATAAGAAAAGTGAAAGGGGATGGAATTGCTAAACGGGGCCAAAAGTGTCCAACCAATAGAGGATCAAAACTGTAATTGTATTTTCTTATTTTACAAGAGATTCACCATATGAATATCTTTGACTTTTGGTTAAAGATCCGGAATTACCTCCCTCTTGAAATGCTTCAGGTTACAACTGATGACACACTCAAATCCCATAACACTCTTATATTTTGTTTTTTTTTTGCGAAAAAAAATATTCAATTGTAGTTATGAAATTTAATACAGAAAAAATAAAATAAAAACTTCCTATACTTTTGCAATTAATATAAGAAACTCTAAATAATTAAACATCAGAGTATACACCATACAAGTTGGTGATCAGAGTTGGTTGTTAAGAATCACAATTTGTCCACATAGGTTAGATTGCGAGGATAAATGATATTTGTACCTCACATATGTATAAAAATTTAAATTTATCATTAAATTTTTTAAATTTTATAAATCTAATAATAAATTTAAAAATGAGAGGTACAAAAATCATTTATCTCCTTCGATAAAGAGAGGAACTGTGTAGTCTCCAAAAATCATTAATTTTCGGGATGTGTTAATTGTAAAATATTTTAATAATAAGACACATTGGTGGGATTCATGCATGTGTGTCTCATATGCATAATCTCACCAATGTGTCGTGATGTACAAATATTGTGCGTCTTTATATTGTGATTTTTTTTTTCTTTATTTTCTGTTGTTTTTATTGTTGAGCATATATGTTAGACAGTAACCAGAAGAGATGTTGTATAGGTCATAAATGTACGAAATTCTTTTGTTTTTTGTTTTTTACCCTTAGCAAGATGCATATTTCCTCACTTCAATGCTTTTCATTTTTTTCTTGCTATGGGTAAAATAGAAAAGTGAAAAATCCACTGTTGAGAATATGCGTATACATGACGTGTCTCAGAATGAACTATTTTTTATTTTTTCCATTTTTTTATCCCTGTCAAGATGTGTATTTCCTCACTTTAACGTTTTTCATTTTTTTCTTGCCAGGGGTAAAATGGAAAAGTGGAAAATCAATTTTTCCTGAGAGCTGTACTATTTTTTATTTTTATTTTTTCCATTTTTTACACATGAAAAGACACATATTTCATCATTTCAACGCTTTTCATTTTTTTCTTGCAAGGGGTAAAACAGGAAAGTAAAAAATTTATTTTCACAAATGTGCGTATACATGACGTGCTTTAGAATGAATTGTTTTTTTTTAATTTAATTTTTTACCTCTTTCAAGATGCGTATTTTCTCACACTATAACTTTTCATTTTTTTTTTTACTAAAGGTAAAATAGAAAAGTGAAAAATTGATTTTTTTTTTAAAACTGTATTTTTCTGACCTGTGCATTGTGCACAAGGACAGTGTACAGCACAGTGTGTAAAGAAGGGAAGAAGTGGGTGGGAGGGAGGATTTCAAACATGCCACTAATTATTACTCTATGGTGCTTTGTGTTAGAAAATTAAAAACACAAATATAAAACTACCATTATCAAAACTTCAATATTACGATTTTTTTTTGTTTCCCTTTAAAAGTAGTATGAAAAAGACCGAATAAACACAATAAGAGCCAATTGCATTAATTTCCTACTCTTACCGAAGAGATCAGTCAAAGATATTCTGAACTGATATTCTGTCGGGCAATGTACAAGTTCACTCCAAGTGAACGGTACATCAAGCGAAAAAACAAGAAAATGGGTCACGTTTAACAGTTGAAATCCGCGTACCTCGGTCAATGAAACGCTCAGTTGAAATCCTGAAACCTGCAAAAAGATCGATCGTATCCCTCGAAATTTGATTTTACGCGGGCAATAACAATTCACGTTCCCCCTTCCCCATTTCTCATTGACTTCCGTACTGTACCTGTCCGCAGTGGACAGGCTTTTGGCAGGAGAAAACCCCCCAAAAAAATCTTCAGTACTGTACCAAGCCTTTAAAGAAACAATAAACCATCAAAAGGCGAGAGATCCATCATCCATGTGGGAGAGAGAAGCTAAAAAGAAAGGCCGAGTGCCAAAAGAGGGCAATTTTCTTCACCAGCTTCCGAGCTTGGTTGCAGCATAGTTGACGTTGAATCTAAGGGTTCTACTGCTTGATAATCTCTCTTAACTCTAATTGATCTGAGGTTGGTTTTGCCATACAGGCGTTCGTTTTTCGGTTTTTCCCTATACAGCCTATCTTCTTACCCCCACCAGCTTCGTTTTTGCCGCTGTAAATGGTCTCTGGTAATTCATTCTCTCTCTCTCTCTCTCAGGTATGTGTAGTTCTATACAAGATTTTGCAGTATATATAGAGCAGTCTGAAGAATCTCTCTCATTTTCTGTTACTTTGTCTGTTGGTAGGGTTCGACGAGCGCGACGAACATACGCAAGACGTGTGCAGCTGTAGATCTCATGAAAACAGGTGTTCAGTACTTTTTGAGACGTTCTGTCTGTGACTTTGGAAGTCCGATAGTCGCCGACGGCGCCGCCTCCTGCTTCAGCCTATCTTCTTACCCTAGATCCATCTAGAGCTGGCCCGATGGCCACCCCTGGCCGCTGGGAAGTGGCCGGACGGCCTTTTGTGGTCATAAAACCACTGTTTTCTGCCAGACCGGACAGAAGGGGCTCTCTTACCTTGACCAAAATGGCACAGGCCACGACAAAAGGCAAGGGCTAAACCGGAAACATGAAAGAAGAAATGAAAGAAAAATGATCCAATAGAGGCATGTTTACTGAATCCCAACTCTGATGATATGAAATTCTTGTGTGTGATACTTAGTTTGCAACTCTGCATTGCCTTTGCAGAGATGCGTTAATGTGGCTCTGCTTGAGTCTTGTAACTGCGCACGTCTGCTAGCATCGCACGCAAGTTTTCACTTCTCTGTCTCTCCCTCTAAGCTAAATTTACAGCTTAAACGTCTCAAAAAGTACTGTTTTGGATGCTAATCCGGTGAATCGGTGATGGATACTAATGGATGGAACTCAAACTTGTATATATATACCTATTAAAACTCATCCATCTAGTATGTAATTTGTTTAAAGAAAAATATTTGAAACCAATTTTTCAAGATTTTGATCTTATGAATGACTCGTATGATTTGGTGGATCCAGTTTGAACTTGGTTGGCAATTGTAGTAGTAATGTTTGTGTCGTAGTTTAGGTTTTGCAGATAATAAAGTTTCATTTCATTACATTAGGGACAATGTAAGTTTTAGGTTGGGGGAGGAGTTTGATGTTTGTTGTTGTTGTTTTTTTTTTTTTTTTTTTTTTTTTTTTTTTTTTTTTTATATTTACGTTTGAAAAAAAAAAAAAAAAAGCGTATTGCTTTGTGTATTTTTAATTTGGAAAAAAAAGTTTTGTGCTTTTTGGTGTCTTGAGTGTTTTCTTTTTATCCTCAATTTTGTTAAAAAAAATTCTTGTTTCCTTATCATGAGTTTTTATTTTTGATTTTGAAAATTGTATGGTTTAGATATTTTCATGACTAATCAATAGATGGGATGTGTATGAAATCTTGATATTTATGTTTCTAGGGCAAGGTGAAGACTATTGACGTGCATATGGAAAGGATCCTGATTGCTGAATCACCATGCATTCAACAATACTTTACATCAGATTTCAGGTTTTAGTTTTTCTTTTGATTGTTCTTGTGAATAGTTATATAGTAGATCTCAATTTTAATTTAAATGAACCAATTGTGGTATATCTATAACTGATTCACTTTCCCAATTGTGGTATTATTATTATTATTTTTTAATTTTTAGGTTTCAACGTTTCTTTTCTCTCCCACATTGTTGAAACCTGAAAAACAGATGAGTCTATGTGACACTCGCCTAAATCCCTTCCCCCTCCCCCTCCCCCAAACCCAAAAACACTTTACCTTTTACCCAACTCCCACACAATGCGGTACACGCTTCTTAAGAGAATGCCCAGGTATAATTACTTCAAATTTTATTTCTTCGATTGTGTTAATTTCTTATGCTGGGCAGCTGGGGGGAGTGCATAGATATGAGTTTTTAACGAACAATAACCACAGTTCTGGTGTTAAAAAGAAAAAAAGGCAACTTAGGCTCAAAATCCAAGAAACTAAAATCTTGTATCCACCACTATTGAGTAGTTTTTTTGTTTTTATCTTTATTTTGTACCACTGCAGAGTAATTATAGCCGAGTTAAATCAACCACAATTTCCAAAGTAGGATTTTCTTGCTCCAGTAGATCTACTACATTTCTGTTTTCTTTTTCTTTCATATAGATAACATGCTCTGTTTTGCTGTTTCCTACGTTTAAGCATGCATTGAAAATCTATGGCCAAGTCACATCTACCACTATAGATAAAAGGTTCAGTTAGAGAGAGAGAGAGAGAGAGAGAGAGAAGTGGTACAGGGGAGTAATTGGTATGAGAAAGGTTGGGATTAGAAAAATCTACAGGAACCAAAAAAAGAAAAAACCTCGCTGTAAGAAGTATGGGCTGAGGCAAAGAAAGATGTGATGGGCTATACATTTCTAACCAGGCTGCTTCCTATATAAAGCCGAATAGAGTACATGTAACACAAATTGCTGAATTATAAGCTATCTGTCCTGTATTGGGTTTAGTTTTCTGGTTCTAGAAACCCATCTCTACTATGAGGACTTAAAACATTCAGTAGTGTTAACATGTTAAAGGTATCTTAGGCATTCCAGCATATACATCATCACCTTGTGGATGATTGATGATGATCCTGGGCCTGAGATTCAATGTGTGTGTGGCAATATCATTGTACATAAACACCACTATGTTTTCCTCCTTCAGCCCACATTTGCTTAGCAACTGATATGCGTGACATACATCAGCCTGCACTTGAATAAAAAATATAATTCCTCAACTGCTCCATCAAATTAGACCATAATAGAAAATTCAAGCCAAGTAGTTCGTTTTAAGCTTCCTAGCTAGTGGTTGTTTTTACAACATATACATATTGAACGAGTTTTTCGAACCTGATGCTTATAATATTGTAATAATATAATAGATCTTTGATCAATAAATCTACCCCATATTAGTTTAGTATTTGATTGAAAGGTCACTGGTGTGGATGGAGTTGGTAATCTTATATATCTATCTATTCATCATTTTCTCAGCATGTTAAGAATCTTATAATATAGCACAAATTTCACTCTGCTTTTAGACCTATATAGTACAACATGGACTTTTATGGTAATTTAATATAACCGTCAAGGGAAGAGAGGATGATTTGTATATCGTGTGAGAAAATATCTAGTTTTTTAAATTTTGTACCATCTATTTTGGTGGCTAAATTGACTTCATCAGTACCCAAGATATAGGAGTAAATATAGATACACAGTGAATTGATGCCCATAACTTAGATTAGATTCGTAAGCCATAGATGCCCATAACAATATTCTCTCCAATATTTAGATGATAGATTTCTACTACGCCGTAGCAAAGTAGGCAGCATATCAGGAATTGAAGAAAAAAAAGAAAATAAATGCTTGAGATTAAACATACTAATCCTTTAAGAAATGTACTCTCCAAATTTCCTAATCATAATATTACACTATTAATGTGTCTCCAGGGTAATCAATTGTCAACGAACAATGGCAATGGCAATGACAAGTTCTAATAGAGTCAAAAGCCCAATCGAAGGAACAATATGTATATTTAAGTTGTAATTGGTTCTACATTCATACTAATGTTTCTGTAATGTAATGTTTCTGTAATATCACCTCTAATAATGTAATGTAAGACGTACTCTCCAAATTTCCTAATCTTAATATTACACTATTAATGTGTTTTCCAGGACAATCAATTGTCAACGAACAATGACAATGGCAATGGCAAGCTCTAATCAAGTCATAAGCCCAATCGAAGCAACGGTATGTATATTTAAGTTGTGATTGGTGCTACATTCACAATAATGTTTCTTTTTAAGTTGTAATTGGTGCTACATTTATAATAATGTTTCTGTAATGTAATGTTGTTTCTATAATTTCACCTCTAATAATGTAATGTAAGATAGGTACTCTCCAAATTTCCTAATCTTAATATTACATTATGAATGTGTCTTCTAGGACAGTCAATTGTCAACAAACAATGGCAATGGCAAGCTCCAATCGAGTCATTAGCCCAATCGAAGAAACGGTATGTATATTTAAGTTGTAATTGGTGCTACATTCATAATAATGTTTTTGTAATTTCACATTTAATAATGTAATGTATGAATCCTTTTACATATAATTTAGTTTTTATAATCAAGAATTATTTTACTTAAAATATGTTTGTTTTATGTTGGTCAAGAAATTTTTGTACACCCTTATTCACAAGTGGTTGTATAAAGGGGAAATGTTCGCAAAAAATATATTTTTTGTACATCACGTGGAATATAAAGGTAAAAATCAATATAAGTATCTTGATAATAAAAATTTTCTTACAATTTACATAATTGGATAGATAGTTTTGTTGATTACTAGGTATGTAAAAGGTTTGTACTCACTCAAGATACATAGTATCCCCTAGAGCAGAATTCATCATGTCTTCTAATGCATCTTACATTTAGAAGAATATATATGCCACTATGGCAATAGTATGTAGAGATAAATATGGTTTGTCAGCCTTTTGTTGCATAGGATGGTTGAAAGTGACACCAATGCCATAGACACTATGGCCTTTGCGAGGGGCTTCGGATTAGCTAATGATTTGTGTGGGCACAGTAGAGTTATAAGAGGAGAAACCAACTCCTTAGATGTCATTAGTATAATAGACAATAAAATAGTAATATCCCCATGGAGTTGGTCTTAAAAATTATTCAGGGAGAATATAGTCAGTCCAACAAGCTTTCGACCCTAAGTGTTGCGCAAAGTTTCCTTAGGGGGCAGTACTAGAGGCCATTGTTTTACCCAATATCACATACCACGTGTGCATGACAACGTGGCAGATTACCTGGCGAGACTAGGAGGTAGGGTAGACCCATTTACCCTAAAATCAATGAGCAGAAATTTATTTTTTCGAGGAGGACAGCCAATAAAATGGATGATTTGGAGGGGAGCGTTACCTAGAGGCGTTATACGTCAACTCCTAAAACAAATGGGTACTACATTCTTACTCCCAAAAACCCAAGCTTCAAATGAAGTGTTAAAAATCCGAATGGCCACGATGAACTACCCTTACTTGTGTCAACCCTCACACAAACAAGATGAGGTCAGGGATGAGATCAACTTATGGGTTGCAGGTACATAATCAATTAACTTATTTTATACAATTTACACTCTTATATTATCAATTAATTTATTCGTACTCAAATTAACACTTGTTTCAATTTACATTCCCTTGCTAAATTTAACTTCTAAAACATTAGCAAGAAAAATAAGAGCATTGATTTTCAGACATAGTTGAAGCTTACCAATTAGTTCTTAATTGATTTATTTCTTTTTATGTCTGAAGATCAATGTTCTTATTTTTCTTGCTGATATTTTAGAATCTAAATCTAGCAGGGGAATGTAAATTGAAACAAGTGTTAGTCTATGTACGAATAAATTAATTGATAATAGAAGAGTGTAAATTGTGTAGAATAAACTAATTGATTATGTACCTGCGACCCATAAGTTGATCTCATCACTGACCGCCTCTTGTTTGTGTGAGGGTTGGAACAAGTAAAGATAGTTCATCGTCGCCATTCGGAATTTTAACGCTTCATTTAAAGCTTGGGCTTTTGGGAGTAGGAATGTAGTACCCATTTGTTTTAGGAGTTGACGTATAACGCCTCTAAGTACCACTCCCCTCCAAATCATCCATTCTATTGGTTGCCCTCCTCGAAAAAGTGAATTTCTACTCATTGATTTTTAGGTAATGGGTCTCTACCGTGTCTCCTAATCTCGCCAAGTAATCTGCCATGTTGTTATGCACATGTGGTATGTGATATTTGGTAAAACGATGACCTCTATTACTGCCCCCTAAGAAAACTTTGCACACACTTAGGGCCGAAAGCTTGTTGGACTGACTATATTTGCCCTGAATAATTTTTAGGGCTAACTCCATGGGGATATTTACTATTTTATTGTTTATTATACTAATGACGTTTAAGGAGTCGGTTTCTCCCCTTATAATTCTTTTTTGCCCACACAAATCATTAGCTAATTCGATGCCCCTCGCGAAAGCCATAGCTTCTATGGCATTGGTGTCGCTTTCAACCGTCCATCCCATGCAACAAAAAACTGGCAGACCATATTTATCTTTGCATACTACTGCCTTAGTGGCATATCTATTCTTCTCAATGTAAGATGCATTAGAAGACATGATGAAACCCCGCTCCAGGGGATACTATGTATCTTGAGTGAGTACAAATCTTTTGCATGCCTAGTAATCAACAAAACTATCTATCAGATTATGTAAATTGTAGGAGAATTTTTATTATCAAGATACTCATATTTATTTTTATATTCCACGTGATGCACAAGAAACATACTTTTTGCGAAGATTTCTCTTTCATACAACCACTTGTGAATAAGGGTGTACAAAAATTTCCTGGCTTACATAGGACAAACATATTCTAAGTAGAATAATTCTTGATTACGGAAATTATACTATATGTAAAATGATATATACATTACATTATTAGAGGTGAAATTACAAAAAACATTGCATTACAAAAACATTATTATGAATGTAGCACCAATTACAACTTAACTTAAATATTCATACCGCTCCTTCGATTGGTTGCTACATACAAGAGAATAGTCAGGTATGTGGAAAATTTATGAATTCTTTAGTTGCATCTATATTATATATAAATAAAGACTTACATCCCTATGTTTTTCATTTTCAGGGAGTGCAACTGCTCCAGCAGAATATTGAAGATAAAGGGGTAAGTTATCTCAATTGAATAACCCATTTAGAATTACAGTATCATTATTATGATGTAGCACCAATTGCAATTTAAATATACATAACGTTCATTCGATGGTTGCTACATACAATAGCCAGGTATGTGGAAAATTTATGAATTCTTTAGTTGTATCTATATTATATATAAATAAAGACTTACATCCGTATATATTTTCAATTTCAAGGAGTGCAATTGCTCCAGCAGAATATCGAAGACAAAGGGTAAGTTATCTCAATTCAATAACCCATTTAGAAGAAGAAGAGCAAGTAAACTGGCTGACGCCTTGTTTTAATAGTTTTATGAAGAAGATGTTGGCTCGCCAACTTCTGAAATGATTTTCGTTAACGGTCATTTGGGAGGAGGCGTCAGAGTCGCAACAAGTTTTAATAGTTTTATGAAGAAGATGTTGGCTCGCCAACTTCTGAAATGATTTTGGGTAACAGTCATTTGGGAGGAGGCGTCAGAGTCACGACAAAGGTGAGATTAAATCATATATTTAATTTCTTAATTTAATCCAAAAAAAACTAAACAAAGAAGGTAATAACATTGTCACGTCTGTGTTAATAATTTACAAGAGTTTGAAACATGGCATGATTTTTCAGAATTAGCAAAGAAAGGAGAAGGCCAAATGCCACCGCAACTGCAGGAAGAGGAATGCAGATTGGAGCTGAAAGATAAGGAGATTGCAGGTAAGTTTTCTGTGCCAACGTTGAAAGAAATGTTAGACGAGATTTGACTAGTAAAACGGAGTATAACAGTTGATAATCTAATACAATGCCGAAAACTTTTGATCTTATTTACTTGGTATAACTAGAGAATGCAGTGACTTAGGCAAAGATAAGGAAACATCAAACACATAATAGTAGTCTGCATAACTAAAACAAACCAAGAAAGAAACATCTCATATCCCAATACAACATTGATGTCTGAGTTACATTTTGGAACCATGAAGAAAAGGTAACTAGGATGAAACCTGAACTTGCTCCTCTAGTATCAGAGGTTCTACAATGGAGAGGACTGGGGAGCTTGTAGGCGAAGGCCGGGTAGAGGCACACCTATAGTCTTATAGTGCTCTATTCGTTTTATTTTTCAGGCCAGGGGCAATCTTCTTGCTTTCAGAATGAGGATCAAACAAGAAAATCGCCTCTAGTCGAAGTGAAACGAGCAGGAAAGCAGACTAAAAAGAAACAGATCTGTAAATCGACACTAGAGGTAAGGGATACATTAGAGAGATGCAAGCCATATAAACTTGGATAAGATAAAAATGGAAGGCCAAGACTCGAGGCTTTTTGACCATAACCTTACTGTTAAAGTTGGCAGTGTGTAAAAATTTGACGAAGTGTAAAGTGTGTACACAAAGTGTGCAAGAAGTATTACTCTTTCCGTTTATGTATATTATTTTTAAAATAAATATTGATTTCACTGTTTGGCAATTGGCAATTGGCACTTGGCAGGAATAGGATGCATAAACGCGTGTATATATATATAATATATATTTGGAGAGATCTGTCGCTTGCCTGCTCGCTATTTAGCTCTACACAACAAGGAGTATGCAAGTGTGTTGATTTTTAAATCAATTTTGTTGTTCCTTGGGAATCTTTATGAAATTATTGGACAAATATGTTCAAACAGCTTACTTTTGTTGGGTATACCCTTTGTTTATTTTTTTATTTATTTTTTGGAGATGGGTGTATATATTCAATATTGAGTTGTTTCACTGCACCTCACTTTAATTTCTTCCTAATGCTACACAGGATATATAATAATATATTCTTTTTATTTTTATAGAGTAATTGGTTGTTTTCCTAATTATTTATATATGTAGTTCTTAGTGTTAACAGTATGCCTTACAACTGTCCACCGTTGGTTATCCTAACTCATGAACAAGCACAATATTTGACAAACACGATCATGATCTGGAATAAAACACTCAACCAAAGGCATTACGTTGCTAAAACAAGAGTGACTAAATTGTTAAAGCATATTTATAAAATTAATCATAAAAGAAGTGCATCTAAATTATACTCTTCAATCTGAATTGTACCATGATTCACAGTTTCGATCTAAACTTTAGATTTTTGTATTTAACTCTCTAATTTATATGAATAGTTGCAAATCTTCCATTGTTATAGTCTTTCCAATTTGTGTCATATTTAACAATTAAATGACATTGAATTTTTTACTTGCGTATTTATATGATTTCAGAAAAATAAATAATAATATTTAATTATAACGTAATGAGTATGGGAAATATAAAATTATGCTGAGCAAACCGGCCATCTCATCTTGTATAAGCCAAGAAATGGGCCTCACCTCTTCCCTACTTGCGTTTCATAACAGAAGTCTGAAAATTTTTTATGATAAGGTAGCATCATAACTGACTCATAGATTAGACAATTTACTATTTAAACTTAAGACTTGGTGAAGATTTTGGAACTTATCTCGTACTAGAAAATACGCACGCTATTTAACCTAAACTATCAATGGGAAAAGAGGTAAACGATAATTATCTACTGAAATAAACCCTGTCCCAAAAATCTAAAGTTTAGATCAGTGAGAGTGATTGTGTGAGTTGTTCGGATGGTAATTTGTGTTGATAATAATGTTTAAAGTGGTATTTAAAATTGAGAAAGGTTTTAATCTTTTAAAAAAAAATATGTGAAAGTAGAATTATTGTCAATTTGTCATATTGTGAATTTGTGAATTTTGTCTTTTTGCATCATGATATTCGTGAATGATGGCTTGAAAGTTGATGGTTGGGAAAGTGGTTCAAGTAAAGTTAATGGGTTAATTAAAAAAAAAAAATTGGTGAGAGTGAGAATTATTAACTGACGAATTCTCTTACGGTGTACACCAAAAGAGAAGTTACTGCAACAATTAGCATAGATTCAATCATAAATGATTTTCGGGATTCAGAAAAAAGACGGGTTTCATTTTGATAGGTGTTTTAGCTGAAATTTGATGTATTATGAAACATTTATTTTATATTTTCTCTTTTGTTTAATTTTTTTTTTCATCAAAACTAAATTGATGTTAATTTCGTTTTTATATATTTATTTCATCTTTAATTTTAATATATTTCTTATTCATGTTTTGACCCTTATCCTTATTTTAATATATTTGTAATTCATGCTTTGGTGACTTGGCCCCTGTTCAAAACACTTTCCGGCTCCGTCCCTGTCTCCAAGTCTCTCTTCCGGATGGTTTTGCATTATTTGATCCAAAAAGTTACATCTTACCACCATATAAAGTGCAAAATGATCATTAAAGACATCAAATAACGTGTGTTACGTGGTCGCATGGAACAGGAAAAAAAATAAAAATAATTTGTTTTGTTGTTCTTCGATATTCCTTACCACTGCACCGTTCACAAATTAACATGAACAAAATTTGACAAACAAAACGATTAAATTTTAAGCAATCCATCACGTTGCAAAAACACACGTTATTAATTAAATTGTTAAGCATACGTATAAAAGTAATCATAAAATCATAAAACAAGTGCCCAAAGTTTTATATGTTTGGGATGAATTTCTGATTATGAAAGTTGAGTTTAATCCCACAAGGTTTAAGGGAATTTTTAGGACACTGTTAGGACCCAAAATTAATAATATGCAACACCAGTTCACAACTAGACTATGCGATTATTATAAATAAAAATATCCAAATTCCATTAATTATTCTACTAGCCTTCTTTCAAAAGATTTTCGTTGAAAGAGAATACATACTCTTTTAAAGTATATTGAAGAAATATTGGTGAAAAAAAGAAAGCTAATTAATTGACATACGGTTGATATTGCACACTTCTTCACGCGGCTTCTTCCACTAGACACACTTTGCTCATTACCAATCTTTTCTCACGTCATGAAAAATGTATGTTCAGGCATGCGTAAGTGTGTTTTCACGTCATGAAAAAGGTCGGTTCAGGCATGCGCGCATTATTAATTGCTTCATTGATTTTTAAAAGGTTAGTGGACAAACGGTTAGTGGTTATCAAAGTTAACAATTTTTAAAAAACTGTGGGATCTTTTGGCCATGCATCGAAACAATAGGTCCTAAGGCGCATACCATCAAAATAACCAATGTCTTTATTTTTTATTTTTTATTCATGAGATATCCATTAGATTTGTGGGGTACAAAAAGAAATGTGACCCTCTCTCTTCTGTGAAATATTCGATCAGACACTTGTTATATAAATAAAAATGTTTATCTACCGAACCAGTTAGACACCTGAACTAGTTGACACCTATGATTCACCACTATCAGATTCTATATTCTATGTCTGTATATATAATACAAGATAAACATATAAAATTGAGATTATATTACTTAAAATTTGAGTTAATTTTTTTAATTACACAAACAATAAATTTTAACCATAATTAAATAACTAATAATTCGTATTAATTATTTTAAAAAATATTAAACAATTATGACATTTATTTTATATATATATTACAAAATTAGTTAAATAGCTCGTAAACAAATTCGAATTTGTTCAAATTATAAATGAATAGATTATCTAGTCCAGTGATAAGCTCGAATTTAACTTAACATAGTAAACACTCCGATGCGGATGGTAACCGCATATACGAATATTGATAAAGGAAATGATCGTTTTACAACAGGTGCACAACTGGTATACTTTTCTCCTCACATAAGAGTGAGGCCCACATACTTGTTGGGCACTCTTGTAAGGGATTTGATTCTTGCACTACACCATCACAACAACTACTCACATGAGGGTGATCTCTAGAGTGTGAGACCCACTTTCATGTGAAGGGTTATTATACAGTTGTTGTATTGGTGTTGTAAATCTAACATTTTCCTTCTTGTAATGCAACAATTGGTTCCCAACAGGGAAGGACCCCGATAGACTCGGTACACGTGTACTTTGTAGGGTCCCACAAAGTCCACTTCGATTTCCCACTTCCTTCCTTAAACCCTTGCCTCACTCCCACATAGGTTTCCATGCTTTGAATCGTCACCGGTGGCGTAAAAATCAGCCTGTTCTATTGCAACACAGCGAAGTACTTCTTGCTCTCGTCCATGGATTCGTCTTCAACGACGTCGTCTCTGCACCTAGCCATGGCGGCCTTGGTGGGGGCCTCACTGATTGCCATCTCAGCCTTCTACATCCACAAGCGCAGCGTCGACCAGGTCCTCCAGCGCCTTATCGAGATCCGCCGCAAGCCCTCTCGCAATGCCGGTAACCGGTTTGTCATCGAGTATGACGACGAGGCAGAAGAGGAAGCGGAAGCAGAAGAAGAAGAAGAAGAAGAAGAACGAGACGATGACGGAGGGTACGGCTCCGACGAAGAGATGGCGGTTGATCGGGAAATGTGGGGTCGGAGTTTGTCGAGGTCTTTGGACGAGAACATGCTTCGGAGTTATATAATTTCGGCGTCGTTGCCGAATGTGGCTTCGAGAAATGATTGGTTGGACGAAGACCCCAAGCTTGATCAGCCACCTGTGGGACTAAGGGCTCATGGTTTTGCTTTCTCGCTGGACAGACCCAATTTGATTCCCCAGGGGCTTCCGCCTCTTCGACTGCATCAAAGAGACGGTATGCCTTCTATTTTGGTATTTTCTGCTTGGAAATTTTAAAAATACTTTCAGTAAGGTTTTTAGTGATACTATTCTTTAGAGGGTCGGAATGCTTTGAATAAATACGTTTCGTTGTTGGTTGTCATGTGATAAAAGAGAAAACAAAGATAATGCTAACTGTTAATTAGCTAAAGGTACATCACCAAAATTTTAGGATCCGTGGATGATTTTGGCCAGGCATCACAATATAAAGCCCAAGCCTCAGGGTCTCTCTCTTTTCTTTTTCTTTTATTTATTTTTTTCCTTTTTTTCATTTGTAAGTTAGATAAATATTCGAAAGGGGGGAGGGGTGCTTAATTTATTGGCTTTCAACTTCTTGAGTTGCTGTACTTATTTTTTTCTTTTTGTGTCAGGAGTCTGTGTATGCTATACATTTTTGAAGTTTCAATTTCATCAATAACTAAATAAACTGCTTGGTGACACGCTAGTATATTTTTCTGAACAACTATGACCACTTAGGAAAAAAAGAATTTTTTTTTTAAAAAAAACTGAATCCTAATTGCCGTGATTAATGTAGTTCTGATATTGCCAGCAAAAATACCTAATGCCATGTTCTTTATGCACGACGATATTTAATTACTTATCAAGAAAAAAGCCATTTTCCCTATATTTGAGGATATTATACTAGGTCGTAAATAACTTTTCAATCAAAAGGACAATTTGGGATCCTAAATTGCATCAAAATTTGTTTTCTTTTGGCTATTTGCAGGAGAGAATCAGTATGTCAAACGTTCTGGTATTGGTTCAAGGATAGCATCTGTAGGTAGGCTAGTGACTCCAAGATCCCCTGGTGGCAATGCTTTTGATAGTGCAGGAGATTCTGACGAGGAAGCAACTGAGCTTGCAAATGGAGATGACATACTTTTTAACTATGGATATATAGATTCTTCGACTGATATCACAAATGCACAAGTATGTGCATTATTAGTTACTTAAGCTCTAACTGTAACATTCTAGTATACCAAAACTAGGGTACAGATGATATTGAGGTTACCAAAATTAGTGGTGTCCTTGAAAAGTATACTCCAATCTCATGTCGTTACTTTGTTGTTCATTACAGGGCAAGTCATGTCAAAAACAAGAAATGCGTTGTAGTCTAATTATATACTTATTAGTTCTGTTACTAAGGTTACAAATGTGACAACATGTTTATGATTAAGTGAGGAACATGATAAATCTGTTTTGCTGGTTGTTGGATTTGCAGGATGTAAATTCAGACAACCACCAAAATTTGTGCACTGTTCCAATAATGGGTGACGGTGGGAACTTTATGCAAGATAAGATGTGCAGGCCAACAGTAAGTGAAGCAAAAGATGGTGTAGATCTGGCTTCAGTGCACATAGTGGGGAATGATCCTAATTTTGGCAACACTAATATACCTCTGAGAACAACAGTACATGGTATTTTCACTTCCTTGTTCCAAAGAAGTTGAACAACTGCTTTTGTTTCTCATTTAGTGATTAATTATCATGATTTCCTTGCTCTTTTTTCTCCTTTTAGCTAGGTGTCTTCTCTTGTATACTTCCTTTGTACCTGGAAACTTGGATGCGCTTTATGATTTTAATGACATTTCGATTACTTACAAAAAGAAAAAAAGAGTTTCATGGAGATCTATGTCTCGTTTTTATCACTTCTCTATTTTGTTGATGCCTGTTTTTATTGGTCATACTATCTGTTGACCAGCTCATTGGTGTTATTGACATTTTTCAACTTCTTGACTTTTTTTTAATCACAATTCCATGGGGGGAAAAAGTATGTTATAAAAATTTATCAGTTAACTTGTGGAGAATATCATTAGCCAACCATTGTAAGTGCACTCTTGTTTTGGTTTAATTGTATTATTTGAAGAAAAGACTAACTACTTGTGGCATATTTTTCGCTTGTCAAAACATATAGGTTCAGATTCAATGAGCACAGAAGAGGAAGAAGTACGGAAAATGATTCGTGAGTGTCTAGATTTGCGTAAAAGTTATGTCTATAGGGAAATAGTTGAACCATGGATGGTAGAAGCTGTGGGGGAATCTAGTGCATCAGAGATGAATTGTGATCCATTTCACTTTGAACCTGCTGAAGCAACAGCTGTGAGTTATTCTTTGCTTCTTCATGTTTTGAAATTTTCTAAAGATTTTTTCTGCGTTGTTTTAAAGCTAACAACATATTAACATTCAAATACCGTCATTCATTTGTTTGTTAACCTTTTGTCTGACAATTGCTTTCTGGTTTTCCAAGCAGCACCATTTCAAAATGGAAGATGGAGTGGTACATGTTTATGCGAGTGAAAATGGTAAGCATCACAATGTAGTTCAAAGCGCAGTAAGAGTAACAATTCTTTGTTGAATACTTGATGACTGAGTATCCTTTTGTGTTATTATCTAGTTTTTTTGTTTTTCTTATTATAGAATATTTAAATCCTTTTATTCATCAAAAAAATATTTAAGCCTTTCTCTGAATTTTAACTCAGATTCTGTGGATCTTTTCCCTGTTGCAAGTTCAACAAGATTTTTCACTGATATGCATCACCTCCTAAAAGTTATGTCTCTTGGAAATGTTCGATCTGCATGCCATCATAGACTGCGATTTCTTGAGGAGGTAGCATTCTGTGTTCTCCATTTTGCACTACTATTTCTTAAATGTTCAACATATATCTTACAAAATCCATTTGACATATATCTGAACATCATACAGAAATTCCGCCTTCATCTGTTACTAAGTGCTGATAAGGAGTTTCTGGATCAAAAGAGCGCACCACACCGTGATTTTTACAATATCAGAAAAGTGGATACACATGTGCATCATTCTGCATGCATGAACCAGACGCATCTCCTTCGCTTCATCAAGTCAAAGCTAAAAAAGGAACCTGATGAGGTAGGAACTGTTTCTTGAAACCCCCCCTCCCGGCCAAGTTTTTGTTTGAGTTTTTCAACCTAAATTGGATGGGTCAAAATCAAGGCAATTCCACTTTAATGTCGTACAAAATTTCTCCCCCTTTTCAATTTCACTTTGTTGATGCTTTTTAGTTACGCTACATGTAACTATGTTGGGCAGGTCGTCATATTCAGAGATGGAAAATATATGACCCTTAAGGAAGTTTTTGAGAGTTTGGACTTGACAGGGTATGCACTTTTATATTTCTCTTGATTTTATATTTGTCAGAAGAAAGCCTCCTTCCCCCCCCCCCCACAAAAAAAAAAAATTAATAAATAAATAAAAAATTATGTTTTCACATGTATGTCCTTGTTCTAAACTGAAGACAATTGCAATGCAGGCATGATCTCAATGTTGATTTGTTGGATGTCCATGCTGATAAAAGTACCTTCCATCGATTTGACAAGTTCAACCTTAAGTATAATCCTTGTGGACAGAGCAGACTCAGAGAGATATTCTTAAAGCAGGACAACCTTATCCAAGGTTTGGTTCACAATAACAGTTAAACCTACTGCTTGCATAATTTTTTTATGACTGCAAACTGGAATGGGAATTAATTGCTTTGGAGAAACTTATGGAAATAATGCTAGTTTCTGTTTGGTTTGGTCTCCTTTATAAGTTCCAAAGTTTTTTTAGAACATCACATGAACATATCATTTAGAAATCTAGATTTTTTTTCTGTTTAAACTTGGTAAATATGCATATGATAATTGGATATGTAAATCCTTAAATAGGTTGAACTGAATTGTTGTATCTCTCAATATGTGCCTATTGTGGTTATTACTGTATCAGAAGCTTGGTTAATTCATATGGGTGATGCGTTTTTGATACCAAAAATATGGTTCATAAGAAAATGGAAAACATGAAATTAATGTAGTATTGACTAGTGTAAGAAAAGTTTTTGGGAGGACTGAGTGCATTTACATAAGCACGCTTAGCAGAGCATTGATACATTGGTTGGCTACATAAATACTTTCTTGTCATTTTACTTAAAGCAATATGTTTCTTAAATCCTTAATTATGTCCTCTTGGTCCATCTTTTTTCTTCTTTTTGGTGCTTTCATTTCGGTTAATTTTGAATCAAATCTCTCAAATACAGATTAGGTGGGTGCCTTTGAGTCCTAATTTTATAGAATTCAACTTGGCAACTCATATTTTTCAAATTTAGATTCTATATTCTTTACCATTTTATTATTCTCTTCTTTTTACTTGTTCTGTACTTAAGATAGTGGTCATCATTCTTAATTTATTGCTTTTGTGAAGCTGATTGTTTGAGTGATATTACAGGTCGGTTTTTGGCAGAAGTAACCAAACAAGTTTTATTAGATCTTGAAGCAAGCAGATACCAGGTTTATTCATATATAGTGTCAGAAAGTGTAGAATGTCAAATTCATTTCTGCCTTGTTCTATTTCTCCTTTTTCTATGGATCCACTGTATCTTTTGATTAGAGTATACTCGTACTTATAATCATCATTCTCTTGGTGACCCATATTATCAACATTACTGGGGAATCATGCAAAATCTGATATCTCAGCTTACCACGAAGCACTTTTTACTGTTAAATGATTGGAAAATACATGAGAGTAACTTGCAACAAAAGTCAAAGGATGTGCTAATTTTGCCCAAAAATCATTTTCTGCTGCCCTTAAGTTTTAACATAAAAAAGATATTTGTATTGTGTTTTAGATATATTTACTTGCAGTCTCTTCAAGGTTTTTGAACTCGAACTTTCACAAATAATCTTTACTTGCTGACCAAGTTAGTTTGAAAGCCAAAATTTGATTGTGGATAGTTGATATTTGCTTTGTAAACTTTGTCTCAAATTTGAGCAAAGTTTCTATATTGGTGGATCTCAAGTATTTTTCATGTCTATTGGTTCTTTTCTCCTCCTCCTTCTTTTCTTTCTTTCTTTTTCTTTTTCTTTTTTTTTTTTAATTTTTTTTTTATCATAATGGCAAATTTGAAATTTGTGATTACTTTGGCTGTGATGACAGAAAAAAAAAAAGAAAAAAAAAAAAGAAGAAGAAGAAGATTAATCTGGCAGTATGCTTTGTTTGTAATAAAGGAATTGATACATAACATTTTCCTTGTTTTTTTTGCTACTCCCAGTTAGGTGTTTCCTTTTGTATACTTCCTGTGTACTTAAGGCGCCTTACGCTTTTGATGATATTTGTCTATTACGTATAAAAAAATGATACAGACATTGTAAAATTTTATAAAATAGATGAATTTTTGGTGTTTGAATAAGCCAAAAAGTATACTGCATCCTGTATCGGCGAGGGCATATTACTGCTGCTTATATCAAATTGATTACTTTGTATGGAAAAATTTCCGTTGTGTCATTTTTTTATTTTTTTAATGTTGGCTTTGGTTTTGGTGCAACTCTCTTGATAACTACCTTCACTTATCAGTTGTCCTGAGCATAAATCAGTAGCTACACCAATTGCACTCTTTTCTCCTTGGTATCTCAAAGAATTGGCCACTTGAGTTCTAAAGAACTTATATCTGTCATTATCAGATGGCAGAGTATAGGATTTCCATTTATGGACGGAAACAAAGTGAATGGGATCAGCTGGCAAGTTGGTTTGTTAACAATGCTATTTATAGTCAGAATGCTGTATGGTTAATCCAGGTATATTATGTTTTTAGCTTCTTATTGTTGTAGCTGCTGTAGTATGTGTGGTTAATTGTCCATCCACTTTGTCAGTACTTATAAAAAGGAGGAGTTGCTCATGTTGCTGGTACCTCGTGATCATTATAATTTCTATATGCTAAACTTAGTTTGTATGAATACATTTGGCATGGTCCTGAATGTGGTAGCAGCATGGCTCAACTGCCTCAAGTAATTATTTATTTAGTATTTGTGTTTTATTCATGATTGTGGCAAAAATATCACATGGAAAAGAAATATTGGACCTTTTGATGTTACTCCAAACTTTAGACTGAGCATATCTAACTTTCTTAAGCATATATGCTCACTTCTTTTGTTCTGATCTAGACCTGGTAATTAATGAATCTCATCTTGCATTGTGAAAATATTATGTTTAAAGTGATACTGGATTATTTTATATGACTTCAAACTTTTTGGAAACTAAATGTTTGTATAACAATAAAATTTGCAGCCTTATGGTGATACATTTCGTTTGAACACATGGAAGATGAACCAGACATAACAAAGATTTAGACACAGTAATATGGATTCTACTCTATGTGGCAAAAAGATCTTGTTGAAAAGTTATATTGGACTGCCATATTGCATGGGACAATATACTTGAGCGAAAATATGTTTGTTGCACACATTTGAGCCTCGTGATAGTTTATTTATTTTGAGATGCCGTAAGAGATTGTTTGATTACATTTTGGAACAGGTAAGAAATGACTTAATTTTGCATAAATGATTCAAAACAATGGGAAACATCACTTTTCTTAATTCTTAGTGGTAATATTATTTCAATATTGTTTCTCATTTGTTGGCTTTTATCAAATTTTTGTATTGGCTTTGCATGTTAATTTTACCAATGCATTGTTGATTGCAACTCTCTCCTTAAATTTGCAGTGAGTTTTATAGTTCCACATCATTTTTATTAGCTTTGTTTTCAATTTTTGTGTACACTTTGATATGCAGTTACCACGGCTATATAATGTGTACAAGAAAATGGGAATCGTTACCTCTTTCCAGAATATTTTAGATAACGTCTTTATTCCACTATTTGAAGCCACAGTTGATCCAAGTTCTCATCCTCAATTACATTTGTTCCTGATGCAGGTTAGTTGAATATGTCATATTTATGTATATTCCCTTTTTGATTATCAATTTTATAATCATTCAATTTTTTATTGATTCAGATGGAGTTAATACTCTTTGCCTTCTTTCTATTGGTCTTTTGATTGTCTAGTAGTGTTGCAGCATCATAAAAGAGTATTAACTTAAATCTGTGATTTTAGTGATCTTTAATCTGTGATTTTATGCTAACTTTGCATTCTGTGTATATTGGCTTATGGCTTATTGCTACTATCCAATGTAATTATTTTTTGTCTAATGCTACATGAGACAACTGCCAGTTTGTCTTTCTATTTGACTGAAGCGGCTTCTCACTGCTCCATTTGAAGAACAATATGGCCAAATTGTGGGATGGATATCAGAAGTGCCTGTTCCACGTCAGTTGGGAAGGTCTAGTCAGCTGGAGAAGTCTAAAACTATAATTTTTTTCTTAGTTACTTATGGCAAACTCCTTTTGTTTTATTATTAGGGGTGTGACAAACTAATATGGGCATACTGCAGTATATACTAAAGCTATCAAGTTTACTTATTCAGACATTCCAAAATGGTATATGCTGGCCATGTTTTTGGTATAGTCGTTTGTGTATGTCAGCCATATCAGCAGACACCATATTGTATTTGAGCTTATGATACTGGAACTACTGAACAGAGCCTTGGTTCCACTAGTTAGGGTCAGGCACAAAATCCCCTTTTACTCTTTGCCGCCCTTCATTTTTCTGCTTTCCTGTTGTTACTTGGGCTCCTTTAATTGAATTGAAGCACTTGTTTATACTGATGACTAATAGGTCTTTGTTGCTGATGGCCAAACCATCTTATATGATTCTCCTTCATCTTGTCTATCCTCCTCAGCCTTAGGAAGGCATTCTTGTATTTCCACCCCGTCATTTTAGCGTCTTCATTTTTGTTGTATCGATTTTTTTACCAATTATGGGACCATGGATGAAATGAGCAAGTCTTTTTTTTTTAATGACTGATTACTTCCGGTTCACACCGTCAAACTTTTACTTGTCTGTTATTTTTACTTGAGCTCTTAATAAGGTCAATTGTTTTTTAATTCAGGTGGTGGGTTTTGATATTGTAGATGATGAAAGTAAACCAGAAAGGCGCCCAACTAAGCACATGCCAACACCAGCTGAATGGACCAATGAGTTCAATCCTGCATTTTCCTATTACGCTTATTACTGCTACGCAAACTTGTATATTCTCAACAAGGTGTTACTATAGTTTCTCTTCTTTTCAAATTAGCTTCACCTTGTCCTCTTATATTCTAGAAACACTCTAATATGTTGCATTCTTTTTAAGACCTCGCCTTAGCACTCTAAGAAAATAAAAAATCTGTAGTTGAAATTGATATAAAACTCTTATCTTTTCTTTTCAGCTTCGTGAGTCAAAAGGAATGCCAACAATAAAATTTCGGCCCCACTGTGGAGAGGTTTTTATCTACCACTTATGTTTTGGTTCCTATTCTTTTATGGTTATTGAGATGCTTATGATTTTCCCGACCTTTGTAGGCAGGTGATATTGACCATTTGGCTGCCACATTCCTTCTATGCCACAATATTTCTCATGGGATTAACCTGCGGAAATCTCCAGTTTTGCAGTATTTTTATTACCTTGCTCAGGTGTGACCCACATTCTCACTCTCACTCTCTCTCTGTTATTCTACATGCTACTCGGTGTGATCTGCTGTGATCTCCTGCCTGTCATAATATGCAGTCCTAAAGTTAGTTCATGGCATTGTGGAGTTGTTTGTTTGTAATTTTGATAATGAACCCTGTCCCAATTTCGCTAATGTTGTAATTCCTGTTATCTTTTTAGGTTGGATTGGCTATGTCACCTCTGAGCAATAACTCCCTCTTCTTGGACTATCATCGCAACCCCTTTCCCATGTTCTTCCAGCGTGGCCTAAATGTCTCGCTCTCAACTGATGATCCTTTGCAAATCCATTTAACAAAAGAACCGCTCGTGGAAGAATATAGTGTTGCTGCAAAGGTTTGTTAAATATTGTTTTAAGTCATTGCTCATGGTCATTTTTTTTTTTCATATATAATCATATTTTGCAGGTCTGGAAGCTCAGTGCTTGTGACCTCTGCGAGATAGCTAGAAATTCTGTTTATCAATCTGGATTTTCACATGCCACAAAGGTGAGGAAATTGACAAACAGCAATCTTCAATTTGTCCAATACAAGCCTGAGGACCATTTAATACTGTTAATGGATTTGTACTCTGAAACTTTTTGGTTGAAGAAAGTTTAATTATAACCACCCCCTTCCTTTTATTCTCCATTTGGTTGTGGGTATGTTTGCTTTTGGCATGCAGAAGCAGAGTAATTGCCACCTTTTGGTATTTTATCATAGTAAATTATACTAATGATAATGATAAATATTCCTGTTACTATTTTGGTTCCTTTTGCAGTTGCACTGGCTTGGTGATAAATATTTCATGAGAGGCCCTGAAGGAAATGATATTCGCAAAACAAATGTACCCAATTTACGGATTGCATTTCGACATGAGGCAAGTTTGATGAGTTTTAAAATAAACCATAAAATCCAAGTAGTTTTTTGTCTGCTGTTTCCTGCTAATGAGATTGATGTTTCACAGACATGGAAGGAAGAGATGCAGTATGTCTACTCGGGAAAGGGCAGGTTCCCTGAAGAAATAGAGCTATGAAGCAAACAATATAGAATTCCGTCTTCCCCGTGAGTCTAATGCTAATGAAATGTGGTGTTTAATTGGGGTTGATATCAATATTGACGTTCGGCTTATGTCTGCCTAATTCCATGTCATTTCATAAGTGAATCTTCTTATTGGGTCAATATTGTAATGTTCTATCAATCTGAATACCTGCTTAGCCAATTTTGTCCAAGCCGAGTGCGGATTTTAGTTTGTACAGGTAGATGGCTGTTTTGGATCTGAATTGTAGGCCTTCTTGCCTTGCTTTTGGCATGATCTTTGGAATATGACTTCATTTTGCACTATCTATTGTTTAAATCTGTGGCATCTGATTAAGATGTCGTATGATCTGGCGTGGAAGTCTCTCTAGTGAAAGAGCCCGACGAGATGAGATCGACGTAGGGAGTTTCACAAGTATGGCAGAAGAGCCAACAACCTTAGTACGTACTTAGTAGATAGTGAGGACACTGAATTTCTTTCAAACTAGTGGAGACTTGGAGGAAAAGAAAAATGAAGGATAGATTGGATCCAAACTCTCAGAGAAGGTTTCACTAATCATAAAATGAAAAACTTGGCCCTAACTTAATCTCTGATCATAATAACTCTCAGATGTCAATGTCTGTAGTAGAGACCATTGTCCCAAGTAAGAAGAATAAAGCAATTATCCATACCCCACCATGCCCTAACTTAGATCTTGCATTAACCATTTTTCTCTGCCAGTTTTTTTGCCTCCGTGTGATCTGTTCCTTTTCTTTCCTCCATTTTTCTTTTGCTCCAAGTCTCCGCTAGTCTGAAAGAAATTCGTTGCCCTCGCTATCTACTAAGGTTGTTGGCTCTTCTGCCATACTCGTCTTTTCTAGTATTGGTAGACTCTTCTCACCTACATTCTTTTCATTGTCTGTGGATTTAATTTTTGTTACAGATTCCATGGCAACTTGCTCTGAGAGTGATCTCTTTTGTAGCCAGTTTCATCGTCATTGAATGGCTTCTTCCAGACACGATTACGGAAACTCGTGAAACTCCTCTTGTCCTGATCTCGTCTGGCTCCCCCATGTGGAAGCCATATTCTGAAGATGAAAGACCAGACCAAGTGCTTTTTTAGATTTTATTTTTATATATATATATATATATCATTTTAAGTTGAAAAATTGGACACAGCAGGACGGAGCAGTTATGGAGGGACATATTTCGAATTATCGAATACTAATGCTTCAGAAATTGAAAAAAAAAAAATAAAATCAATATTTGGAGTTACTTTGCATTCAATAGTTAATTTGTAAAAAAAAAAATGTACACAAAAAATGAAAAGCAAATGAACGGTGAAATAATAATAATAATAATAGTAAAAGGCATTTACATTTGTGTTTTAGATTCTTCCGACATACTTCGAATGAATATGAATAATGATTTTCTTACAATTTTCATACAATCTCTTGACATAATAAGTGGGACCCGCACATAAGACACACATGTATGGGTCCCACTCAATATGTGTGGATTGTGTAAGAGTTGTGTGGGTAAGGTTGTAAAGGAATCACTTTTCGAAAAAATATATAACCAATTGTTTTCACAGTTTGTTTAGGATCTGAAGAAGTAGCTTGTAATTAGTCCATTTTCAAGTCATGAAAAATGTATGTTCAGGCATGCCTCATTAGTCTTTTCCTTACTAGGGCTAACGTAACTTCATTTTTAAAGTATTGTACCTTTTTTTCGAGCACACAAACCTGGGAACTAGAAAATATATAGTTTGTTCTTTAGGATACAGTTATATTTATTTGACCACTGGTATTTAAATTGACGTAGACATAACACCATTTAACAGTCTGAACCCTTTTAAATGCGTGTTTTTATGCTTTATATGAAGTTATTGGGGCCTATATAGGTGAACAGATGCATGTGAATTGTGATTGAACCTTTAGCAATAATATCCTAAGATATTCTACATTTATTCTGAAAGTTTACTTATTGAAATATTTCCGTACATCAAAAGTTTTGGAGATGACAAATGCTATATACTAAATTTTTAATTTATTTTTATTATTATTTTTTTAACATGCCCACACAAAATAGAGACGAAAAATTCAAACTAATAACTTCCACTTCATAAAGCGTAATCTCCGACTAATTGACACTAATCGACCTATCCATTAAAATTGAGTTGATCATCACCTCTTTAATTTCTCTTCTAAATAAAAAAACAAAAAACGATTGAACAGGTCACAATTTAATTTCTCTTCTAAATAAATTGGATGTCCACTAAGTTAATAGAAAATGCAGGGAGGGCTACCAGTATGTTGGGTCACAAGACTCTCGTGAGTCGTGAATGAAGCTTTTGCTTTTGCGATAAAAGTGTATAGGAGTAGCAATTCTCTTCATTTCACTTCCATTTTTCAATTTCCTCCAAATTTTTTTCCTCTCCTCCTCTCCCACGCTGCTCCCTCCCCCTCCTCACCTTCGGCCTCCGCCCACCACCACCCACCAGCAACCGTTGTCAACCGTTACCACCGTGCGCCGTGCACTTCCGTTTGGTCAGAGTGCGCTGTACACCGACTCCCAAAAGCACCGTGCGACGCCGAGCCCACAGCCACCGTACACGACCGGCAAACCACCTCACGCCGACTGACGACGAACCACCGTCTCCCTGAAGGCTCCCATTCTTGTACCAAGTAGGCTTCCACTCTTGACGCTTGTTTTTACCTTAGGTTTTCGGGTATTTCGGGTTTTGGTTTCATTATTTTTCATTTCAGATCTGATGGTTCTTTTCATTTTTGAATTTACTGCAGCCTTTAAGCCTAAGATGAATAACACGACGAATGTCTTGGATTCATCCCACCTGGGATTGGGAGATTTTGGGAAAAATCAGAAAATCAGGTAATATTCGTACTCTCTTTAAAACCCAGCACTCTCTCCCCGATCAAGTAAATCTGGTTATAAATTATAATTAAAATCGCAAATAGGGACTGGTTTTCTTAATTACTATTGAATTTGACAAGAATTAGTATTTCTACGTCACATTTAAGGAATAAAGATAATATTCCTAGGACGCCGAGTACTACATTATAATTGCCATGCCTTCATGCAGGGCATGAAGTCTAGACATAGATGCGCCATCCAACTCCTCTCTTTGTAGCCACGAGGTCACCTTCTTTTCTTCGTACTTTCCGAAGGGTTTTTGTATCAAACAGCTTTGGAAACTCGGCCACCGAGGAAGAAATTTATTCTACTCTATTGCGCCGATACGCCGAAACCTCTGACTCGGACCACGGTAGAGCAATTCATGCAAAGTTCATCAAAGGGTCTCCTCCCTTTTCTCTTTTTCTCAGCAATCATTTACTTAATATGTATGCCAAGTGCGGCGATATTGTTAATGGGCTCCAACTGTTCGAGGAAATGCCCAAAAAAAACGTGGTGTCGTGGTCAGCTGCCATTGCGGGTCTCGTTCAACATGGTCGTCCGTGTGAAGCTCTTTCTTTGTTTTGCCGTATGCACCGCGATGGAACGACCAAGCCCAACGAGTTCACCCTCGTTAGCGCACTCCACGCATGTTCGTTGTTGGAGAATTTGACACGAGCATATCAAATTTATCCATTCATTGTTCGCTTAGGATTTGAGTCAAATATCTTCTTGATGAATGCATTTCTAACAGCTTTGATAAGGCATGGTGAATTAGCGGAGGCTTTGGAAGTTTTTGAGAATTGTCCTAATAAGGACATTGTGTCTTGGAATGCCATGATGGCTGGGTTTTTGCAGTTCTCTTTTTCAGACATACCGGAATTTTGGCGTCGAATGATTGGTGAGGGAGTGGAGCCCGATAACTTCAGTTTTGCAAGTGTTCTTACTGGGTTGGCTGCCTTTTCTGACCTTGAGTTGGGATTGCAGGTTCATTCTCAACTTGTCAAATGTGGTTATGGTGTTGAGATTTGTGTGGGGAACTCTTTGGCGGATATGTATATTAAAAATCAGAAATTGGTAGAAGGGTTCAAAGCTTTTGATGAGATGCCAATGAGAGATGTGTGTTCATGGACCCAGATGGCTGCTGGATGCCTGCAGTGTGGGGAACCAAGCAAAGCACTTGAGGTCATTGCTGAGATGAAGAAGATAGGTGTAAAGCCAAACAAGTTTACCCTTGCAACTGCCTTAAATGCCTGTTCCAATTTGGCTTCCTTGGAGGAAGGGAAGAAAGTTCATGCCTTGAGAATTAAGCTTGGAACTGATATTGATGTCTGCGTAGATAATGCTTTACTAGATATGTATGCAAAATGTGGATGTGTGGATAGCGCATGGGCAGTTTTCTGCTCGATGAATGATCATTCTATTGTCTCATGGACGACAATGATCATGGCATATGCAATAAACGGCCAAGCTAGGAAAGCTCTTAAGATTTATGATGAAATGAGGCTGAAGGGTGTTCAGCCAAACTACATAACCTTCATTTCTGTACTATATGCATGTGGCCAAGGAGGGTTGGTTGATGAAGGGTGGGAGTTATTCTCCTCCATGACCAGTGATTATGGGATCACCCCTCAAGAGGATCACTATGCATGTATGGTAAATCTTCTTGGCCGAGCTGGGTGTATTAAAGAAGCCGAGGAATTAATCTTAAGAATGCCATTTCAGCCAGGTTTGCTGGTTTGGAAAACTCTGCTAGGTGCTTGTCACGTTTATGGTGATATGGAAATCGGAAAGCGTGCAGCAGAGCATGTGTTAAATCTAGACAGAAAGGACCCTTCAACATACGTAGTGTTGTCTAACTTGTTTGCTGGTTTTAGCAATTGGGATAGTGTTGGGATGATGAGAGAACTAATGGATACTAGGGATGTGAAGAAAATGCCCGGATCTAGCTGGATTGAAATTGAAAAGAACCCTTCACTTCTTCCCAAGTTTGGAGGATTTATGTGAATCAAGGTTGATTTAGAAGCCAAGTTCCTTTTCTTTAAATTTTATTAGGGTGCAGTTGCTCCATTTTTGAGCAAAAATCATGAACCATGTTTGCAGGATCATATGTTTTCTTCTTTGTCACCTTTCCGCTTTCAATATGTACTTACTAATATTTTACTTTTGATTAGTAGTTACAGAAGCACCAAAATGTTCTTGAACCTACAATCTTCTTATAGCATTAGGAGGTCCTATATGAGTTCGAGATTGTTATCAATTTTTATTTTTTAATTTTTTAAATTTTTTTTTAAAATCCTCCAAAAATTATTTATGGCTTAGTAGGTTTTATTTTCTTTTCTTGTGAGGATCTAGGTTTAGCAATTGAACATGGAAATATAGGGTAAGAAAGGCAAAGTTAGAACAAATTGCTTGAAGATAACTGCATTATTTAGTACCTGGTTGATAAGTCATTAGAAAACACATTATGTAAGGAAAGAAAAATTAAAAGTAAATGAGTTGATGGGGAAAGAAACGTTAAAAGAAGATTGAATTAAAAGTTGTGAAATTGAAAAAAATTGAAAGATAGATATATTAAATTGACACTCTTTAAAGTTTAAGGGTATGATTGGAAAAGTGATGAAAACTCAACGATGATCAAGTGAAGTTTTCTCAAATTAAAATTAAATGGGTTGACGGGGAAAGACTTATTAAAAGAAGATTGGATTAAAAGTGGTGCATGCATAGATCAGGTGAATACATTGGGGAGTTCTTTGGGATTCTTCTTATACTCCCCCCTTTATCCCCCTCGCCCCCTTCTTGCTTTAATTCCTGAGAATTTTTTGGCCAAATGCTCTTAGAATTTTTCTCATAATTGGTGGTAACTCTGATATCTTTGTATTTGGTTTGCGATGTCATTCTTCTCCTCTGCAACACCAAATTAATATATATATATATATATATATATATATAAAGAGAAAGTCTTATACTGTTTTTTATGTGTTTTAGGGGGTGTTTCTTTTCTTTTCTTTTTTAAAAAGAAAAAAAGAAAAAAAAAAAAGTATTATTATGTAATATAAAAGTAATTTTTATTTTTATTTTTATTTTTTGTGTGTTTTTAGTAGTGCTAGTTTGTGTTTAAGTTGTTAATTATTTTTTTTGTTTTGAGAAGAGAAGAGAACAAAAGACAACAAAAATTTTAACAAACGTCGCAAACTTTTTTAGAAGTCGTGTTTTCAATTTTCAATACAGAAAACACTTTTTCAATAATATTAAGCGGATTTTGATATGTAATGCTTACTATTAACACACTTTTCAAAACAAATCGTGTATATAGCCCAGTTTCACTTAGTAAGTAAGCAATTTGAGACTTAACATTCATAAATGTTTTTATAAATTACTCCACTCTATGTAAGCTACTCATCTTTCTAGTACAAGACTCGGATGTCACAATTTGTGAGGAAGTTAGAACATGCATTGTGGGAAAGGGGAATTTCAAGACAAATGATAAAAATAGGGTTTATGTAATAGTTGAGGCATCTCTCCAAGTATTCTGATTTGTGGCTCCTGAGTTTGTTGAGTACAGAAATTGGATTGTTCTATGGATTGATTTGGGGCTGCTTAGCACTATTGTCGCTTCTCTACTCACTTGGCTGTTGATACAGCTTTGGGTGTGGAGTTGTCTTGTATAGTTTGTTGTTTGCTGTTTGTTGGTGTCTTCTTTCTCAGAAGATTGAGATTGATGACTTTGTAAAGGCTGTGTGTAATTGTTGGCCTTTGGTTTCTATCTTTGGGTAGTATGAGTTGTATTCTTTGTTTTGTGTCAACATAAATTAAACAATAATAATAATAATAATAATAATAATAAATTGTAAGGACCCATTGACGTAGACCTTTTACCCATACAAGTGTTTGGGATCCTTTTGCAAAGTAAAGACAAGTGCACTGGCTCGGGGTGGGCAAAATATCTAATTGCCGTCCGCTTACTATCCACCGAACTGCCTTTGACCGCCCAAAATAATCGACATTCGGAATAAATATTTATACTGAAGTTGGGTTGGTTTGGTAATCAGTATAAAAATAATAAATAAATAAAACATCTAATGTTTTGGATGTTGTTTCCTTATACTCTCGAAGTCCATCCATTCCTAGCCTGACAGGCTGGTTCGGGATTTCGGTGTTTTGCAGTGTGTTGTCACATCTTCTACTGCGTTTAAATTTAATATTTTTAAAATAAATAATAATTTCATTGATTGTCCCTTGTCAGCTATTATGGGTCAAAGATGATATTAACACATGGGTCGTAGGTACATAATTAATTAGTTTATTTTACATAATTTACTCTTTTTTTATTAATTAATTTATTTGTACACAAATTAACATTTGTTTTAATTTTCATTTCCTTACTCGATTTAGCTTTTAAAATATCAACAAGAAAAATAAGAGCATTAATCTTGAGACATAGAAAGGAAGAAATCAATGAAGAACTAATTGGTAACCTCCCACTAACCATCTTGTTTCTATAAATAACCTATGTATAGAAGCTAACTAATTAGCTTTTGGCTTTGTATGTAGCAAAATGTAAAGAGGAGAATAGCCAGATAAATATTGACAGGCTGTAAGAACCATTAAACTTAATTTATTTTTATCTAACCGTTATTAATACTTTGTTTCAAAAATATAATTTACTTACTGATCATACAATTTACCTATTGTCCATACATGCAGTTTAGAGAAACTGGGCTATTGCATAGAGTTATTCCATAAGGAAGCCCAAGTTCTACTGTCAGAGGTGTGAAAAATGTATGAATTTTTTAGTTGCATCTATATTATATATAAATAAAGACTTACATCCTTATATTTTTCAATTTTAGTACTCCCTGCAACTACTCCGGCAGAATATCGAAGACAAAAGGGTAAGTTATTTTAATCCAATAACCCATTTAGAAGAAGAAGAAGAAGAAGAAGAAGAGCAAGAAAATTGGTTGATGCTTTGATACTTTGCTTTAATAGTTTTATGAAGATGTTGACTCGTCAACTTCGGAAATGATTTTGGGTAGCAATCATTTGGGAGGAGGCGTCAGAGTATCAACAAAGAGAGAAGACTGAATCTCATTTGGGAAGAGGCGTCTGAGTCTCAACAAAGAGAAAAAAAAAAAACAAAAAGAAAAGACTGAACGGTCATGAGATAGGCTAGTAGGACTGTTGGGTCATAAGCCTCATGTGAATGAGCTAGTACTTCTTTTGCTTTTGCTTTACTCAATTTCAAAATGTCCCCGTAAAATTGTAAAAGGTGAAGAAATAAAGGGGTTTTTTTTATTTTTTTGACATGAAAGAAATAAAGGGCTTGTTTGGCAAATACATGTACAGAACATAATAGTGGGTTGTTAATTTTGAAATTAGTAAAAAATGATGATGTGATATAAAGTAAAAAGAATTTATGTAGAAAAGTGAAAAAGTTTTGTATTGTAGTGAATTTTTTTATTTGAATAGTAATAAAAAATTATTGATGTGATATAAAAAGTAAAAAAAAAAAAATGTGAGAATGTTTTTATATTGATTGTTGTTGAGAAATGTAAAAATAAAATAAAAAAATTGTAAATAATGACCAGCATTATTCTGTTCTGCACGGGAGCTTGTCAAACAAGCCCAAAACAAGCCCAAAAGGTCACATAACCATGTTAGATTAAAATAAAAATGGACCCTCTTGCCTTGCGGGTTGGACGAGGCCAGTATTATGTGCATCTGCTTTTTTTCTTTTTCTTTTTCCTACTCAATATGGAAGAGAGAAGAGGGAAAAATATAATATTAGAAAAACACAAATAGAATGGGCAATCCTAACAAAAGTATGTAAACAATCCAAATACTGGAGTAACAAGTAAAGGGAAAAAAAAAAAAAAAAACAGTCGGAAATAAGTTGAATAAATGACCCATCCGTCAAGAATGAAAGCAACCACAAAGGCCGTAAATCTTGGCAAAACAAAGGGCCTCTGAAAGGAGTCGTCCTAATAAGCACACTACTAGAAGAACATCTGAACATGCACTGAGGGAGACTTTTCTTTTTTCTTTTTTTCAGTGTTCCGCCATACGATTAATCACTCTTCGTCAAGAAATTTGAAAATTGCCTACCTCCAGAAATTTTCGTATATCTATGCTATTGATCAATTAATTAATTATTATTAAAAAAATTATCATTTGAATTAATTAAATATATTGACTTGAATTTTAAATAATCAAATATCCAGTTTTTATATATGTAATTTCGTTATGCACATACACAAACGCACGCGTGCGCACACACATATCCATTCATACTCACAAACACGATCATGTATGTCTCATTTAATATTCAAACATATTATTATGTTCACAAACGACTTAGTTATTATTCGATCTAAAATCGAATCGAGTTTAATCGAACTGAGCTAAACTGAGTTCATGTGCGGTTAGGTTCATCTTACACCCCTAATTGCATTTGGATAAAAGCAAGAGAGTTTCTTCAAAACGGTCACGATCGGATTTCACTAAAATTTCGGTGATTCGGCGCCGATGATTAAATTTTGGAATTTGTAATATGATCAAACAGTTTGAATAAAAGTATCTTAATTTGATGATTGGATCTCATTAAAATCAAGGTGATCCAACAACCATAATTAAATGTTGGCCTGGATATAAATTACTTACAAATTGGGTTTTAGTTAACTCCTACAAATAAATCTAATCAAATGATGTGTGTTCTCAAAATATGTGTGACACACATATTTTTTTATTGGTGCTAAGAAAAAAATATGTTAGAAGTACATTCTCTTGAAAAAAATAAGTGCTTACCCGTTCTCATATGTTAAGGGTCACATGTTATTTTAATAGACTGATTTGTAATAATTGCAACTAACTTTTGTCTTTAGGGATTTGTACTTTTAAAAAATTGGCATTTGTAATATGATGGAACGGTTGAGAATAAAAGATCGAAGTAATGCAATGGTTACAACTGCATCTCGATTGAATTTCGTTAAAATCGAAGTAATCTAACATTTTTCATCTAACAATTATAATTAAATCATGAAGCCCTATTCTCAACCGTCTGATCTTTAAATTAAATTATAGTAGTTGTATTTAAAAATCTGCATTTATATCGCCTAACACGTGTCAAACATTCATACATCTTCAAACTACGCTAAAATTTGTTGACCTGACCCCGTTTAGCAACCCGCTCCCCTCATATTGGGAAAGAGATTTTTTTTTTTTTTTTTAAGTTATAGTAAAATGTGGTTGATGTGATATAAAGTTGAAATAATTTATATGAAAAAGTGAAAATAATAATAATAATAAATTATATTGTAGGGTTTTTTTTATTATTATTATTTAAATAGTAATAAAAAAGTTTTGATATGATATAAAAAATTGAAAAAGATTAAAAATGTTTTGAAGTTAAATGTTTTTTTTGAGAGAAGTGAAGGGAAGGAGGATGAGAGGAGGTTGCCAAATAGGGCCCAGTAACTAGCGTAGGCTCATCAAAGTTGTAGTCGACTTTGGGGCACCAGTGCGGTAGTGCCAGTAGGTATCCAAGGCGAGCGCCTGCCTCTCAACTATGGCAGACGTCCAGTTGGCAACTTAACATTAAACATTAATCGGAGGGAAGATTGAAAGTGGCAAACTGAACTGGTTGCCGAACGGGCTACCCGGTTCTTAGACCTGTAATCGAGCAAAGCCAAATCGAGTTTGGGCATTCCAAGACTAACTCGTTTAAGAGGTCTTCTAAACGAGCCAAGCTCAAGCTTAAGTCGAGCTTAAAAATCATTGTCCGAGCTCAGCTTACTAGATAAACATTCATTTGTTTTTTCGTAGTTCATCCAAAAAAAGGTGACGTGTGGTGGTAGCTTAAACACAATTATTTTTTTAAAAAAAAAATTGAAATCATGGGTGATATAGATTAGGTTTCATTTCACGAGCTACGCTAAATTATTTTAGAAAAAATTGCATCATTGGTCATTGGGGTTTGCCTAAATTACGAATCACTCTCTGTGATATAAAAAATTACTATAAGGTTTTTATTTTTTATTAAGATGGACCCGTGTCTCTATCTTAGTGGCGTTGATGTGGCGCCTAACAAAATCTGTCAAAATTTTTAACGGAATTTGACTCCAAGGAACGATTTATAAATTAAGCCAATCACATGATCTCTGAATTAATTTTGATACCAGATAAAATAATTTGTAATTTAGGCCAACCACATAGACTAATGGTACAACTATTCCTTATTTGGGTTATACCTTTAGGATCTGGCTTCTATGCGGTACTAAAAAGTACCGCATATCTGCTGTGAAAAACTCAACAGCTGGGATACAAACATATGAATTTAAAGCAAACTTCGTGACTTCTCCGTTACAGCCAATTCACTACTCACTCACCATGGACATGGTTTTCTCTCCCAAACTCTTCTTCCTCTTCCTCATTTTCTTCTTCCTCACAGCTTCTCTCAAACCGGAAACAGAACTCCATCAATCCCCTACACCGAAATCCTCTCGTCCGTGTAAATATCAGGATCGAGCAAGTACATCGACCCCTCGCCCTGCCCAAACTTCATAGACCCATCGACCGAAATTTCCGGGGCTCCCTCTGGTTTGTTGGCCGAGATTTCCCAGAGGCTCCGGTGATTGTTGAAGTCTTGCTGTACGGACTCGGGAATTATGAACTGTTCAATCTCGTGGATCACCCCATCCGGACGGTTGACGGCGTGCGGGTGAGTCACCTTCGTCGAACTGACAAACTTCTCGCGGGAAGCCTGGCTTATTGTCGGCTCGAGTCGGCCACCCGTCAAGGGAAATGCGTTTGGGGACAATGTGGGAGAGCATGAGGGGGCGAAGACGATGACGTTGCAACGGTTGACCACATCCTCCAAGGTTTGCAACAAGGCAGCCTTCTCGATGAGCTCGGTGTAGTGGGACTCGAGGAGGGCGACGAGGACGGAGTTGGAGTTGATTTGGGCGGAGTGGGTTGGGCTTTGATCATCGGGAAATGCATGAACAATGATACTGGGTTTGAGATTGAGAGAAACTGTGAGAAAGAAGAAGAGGAAGAGAGAAGAGTCTGGGAGAGAAAAACCATGTCTATGGTGAGTGAGTAGTGAATTGGCTGTAACGGAGAAGTCACGGAGTTTGCTTTAAGTTCATATGTTTGCATCCCAGCCGTTGAGTTTTTCACAGCAGATATGCGGTACTTTTTAGTACCGCATAGAAGTCGAATCCATACCTTTTTGGCATATTTGGGTGATTTGCTATTTTTCAAATATTACTTTTAAAATATTAAATTCTATTAAGATTTTATCCAACATTTTTTAATTGTGTTTCAAATTTTCTAAACCATTCAAATATAATATAAAAAATAAATGCTCACAATATTCACAATTTTTCAAAAATTTGCATACAGATTACAGCTATTAAATTTGACATGATTTTAAAATTATTATTTAATTTAAAATAGATTATCATTGAATTTTTATCAATTTCTTTAGATATAAAAGGAGTATAGAGTCCCTTTTCAATTTTTCCCAATTTTTTTCCCTCTCCCACGCTGCTCCCCCCACCCCCCTACCTCCGCCCACCACCCACTCTACCCACGACCACCACCCACCAGCAACCGCTGCCAACCGGCACTACCGTGGGACGTGCACTTCCGTTTGGTCTGAGGGCAGAGTGCGCCGTACACCGACTCCCACAAGCACCCCGCGACGCCGAGCCCACAGCCACCGTACACGACCGGCGAACCACCCCACGCCCACTGACGACAAACTACCGTCACCCAGAACTCCCATTCTTGTACCAAGTAGGCTTCCACTCTTGACGCTTGTGGGTACCTTAGGTTTTCGGGTATTTTGGGTTTTGGTTCAGTATTTTTCATTTCAGATCTGATGGTTCCTTTCATATTTGCTCTGATCCCGATTTCGATATGCTTTAAAATCTTTCAGAGAGAGAGAAATGGATCCCAAAGCAGTGAAATCGACGCTGTCGAACTTAGCATTTGGGAATGTGATGGCAGCCGCTGCTCGTGATTATCAGAAGGTCTTTCTCTTAATTATTTAGTTATTTCTCGATGGTGTATTTTTTTTTTTTAAAAAAAATTATTTTATGAGCATTACAATTGTACAAGGGAAATGGAGGGAAAATGATTGGGTGTTTGTTTGTCCTGTGATCTGTAAATTGAACTTTGGTACCTTGTGTGTCAGTGATGGGTTTTTGGAATTTTTGCAAGTGATGACAAGTAAATAAATTTAATTAGCAATTTTCAATGTTTTGGGTTTATAGATGAGCTAATTACACTTGAGTTGCTTTTGTTCCTGATATTATGAGCCTATGGAAAAAAAAAAAAAATCCAAATGTTACTTCTTTTTTTCACATGATTAGGCCCCTGTAGAAGTGTGGTTGTTTTTCCTCTTCATTGGCTTTTGCTTTTCACGGTTTCACAACTCTTTTGGTTGAAGCAAGCTGAGGAGTAGGTGGTTTAGGTGATGTTAAATAATGGGTTTGCTTGGTAATAGGAGAATGATTTTCTCATGAGTTAGAAAGACTGATATGGGTATGTTGGTTAACCAACCAGATTTGGTGTTGTTATGTTTGATTGTATCAGTTTGCAACCCACATCGCCAATTGTTATATTCCTCACGTGTGCTTTATATGATGTAACAGGAATTGCTTTCTCAAGATAAGGCACAGGCGTCAAGTTCTATTAACCAGGAGGTCGACCTTGATGAGTTGATGGACGTAAGTTTGATAGTGCTTCTTGCATCCGGCATATTAATGCTAATGTTTCTATTTATAAAGTTGTACTTGCACTGGGTGATATTAGGATCCTGAGCTGGAAAAGTTGCATGCCGATAGGATTGCGGCTCTCAAGGTTAGACTTTTGAGGTTTTTCCTAAATTTTCCTGGATGCATGATGGTATATAGATTTGGAGTAAGTGTTCCTTAGTTAGTAAAGTATTTATGATAGGATTTATTTGAATAGAAAGAAGCTGAAAAGCGGGAAGCATTAACGAAGCAAGGGCATGGAGAATACAGGGAGGTTACTGAGGGAGATTTCTTGGGCGAAGTTACTGGTAGTGAAAAAGTTATTTGTCAATTCTATCATCAAGAGTTCTATCGCTGCAAGTAAAGCATTTACTATAGTCTTATTCTCCTCTCTCTCTCTTCAAGCAGACACCCACATGCACACACTTAATATCTGAATTGCAAAGTTTACGGTTTCATGGCAAATGGTTCATATCAAATGGATCTCTTTAGGATAATGGATAAGCATTTGAAGTCTCTTGCACCAAGACATCTCGATGCAAAGTTCATCAAACTGAATGCAGAGGTTGGTATGCATTGTTTTTTCTGTTCATATGATTCAATAGAGAACTTATTAGTTATTTATGCGAATATATGATTGCGACATTGGGATCTATTTATATGCACAAGTTGATCCTTTAAATAAATCGAGGTGCAAAATTAGATACATTACTGAAATTGAAATGCAGAATGCACCCTTCTTCGTTGCCAAACTAGGAGTCAAGACTTTGCCTTGTGTCATATTGTTCAGGTGAGGGCATATTTGTTTTTAACTGTTCTGTCTCATCATTTTAACTATTAAAGAGGCATATCGGTATTGTGCCATCTGGTTCTCTAATGATGAACAATTAGTGGAATTTGCCTGGAGGTTTGTCTCTACGATTAGCCAAAGTTTCACAGTGCTGATAGGCCTTAATGAGTCTTTTGATGACGGTCAGATATGTTCAAGTTTTTCATCAAATTATTATTGTCACAATGTTTTCTTTCAGAAAAGGAATTGCAGTAGATAGGCTGGTTGGGTTTCAAGATCTGGGAGGAAAAGATGATTTCACCACAAAGGCGCTTGAGGTCCTACTAATAAAGAAAGGTAACACTTTTGTCCAGCGTGTTTTGCATTGCTTAACTCGTGACAAGTCCCTCAACCATCATTATACAGGTATTATAAGTGAGAAGAAAGAAGATGAAGATGGCGAAGATGATGGATGCCATGAAAATAGGTGCATATCAGTGAGATCCTCTTTCAATCCTGATTCTGATTCCGAGTGAAGATGGAACAATTGGAGCTTTCTAGCTGTATTCTCATTTTTAGGCCATTTGGGTGAGAGAGAAAGAGGGAGGGATGGGAGCTGGATTTGAGACGCTTTTTAAATGCATGCTTTTGTTTGTTATTGTCATCTAAACTAATGTGCATTTATCCCAACAGATTCCTTGTGCACAAGTGATGCTAGATAGGAACTTCAGGCATTTACATGACTGTTGAGTGCCATGTTTGAGCAGCTTGTCTAACCGACATGGTCAATAGCTGATAATACTACTTGATCCAGAGCACATTTGATTGATCAAATATTGGTTGTTGTTTGATCAAATATTGGTTGTTTGAAAATGTACCTCGCAGGGCTCGAGTCTACATATACATTTTCAACGAACCCGTCAAGAACAAAACTAGATAAAATGTGTTACGGTTTCAGCTAAAAACTTAATACCCAAAATTATTTACTAGGAAAAAACAAACCCACAAGCCGAGAGAAGGTAAAAAAAAAACCGGGTTGAGTCGCCAGTGGTAACTCAGGGACTGTGGAGAACGGAAAAAGGGGGAGAAAATGGGGTAGGGCTCAAAAAGGGGAGGGATAACGAGAATGTGATTCTGAAATTTGGCTTTCCCTCCTAGCTTTTCTCGTCATTTTTTCAAAAAAAAAAAGAACTGTAACAAGTGAATTGGACTGACCTCTCACCCTCGACTTTCTCCAACGCGCTATGGAGGAAGAATCAACCACGGTTTCAAAATCTGTAAAAAGTTTCGTTAAAAAAAAAAGAAAAGAAAAAAAACTGTAACAAGTAAAGTGGACATACCTCTCACCAAAGGGAAATGCTAAAGAGGAGACTCTCATCCCCCCCTTGTCACCCTCTTTTCCTTAAAAAAATTGGTTTTTATTAAAAAGTTGTCTCTGATGTGACATCAGAGACAACTTTTTAATAAAAATCAATTTTTTTATTATAAAAAGGTGATAAGGGGAGGATGAGGGGAGGATGTGTAGAAGCTCTCCTCACCAAATCCGGCTATGTGGGAATCAGAGAGACGGCGAGAGAGAGAAGAAACAGAGAGATAGAGAGAGAGTTTGTGATTTGAAATTTTGGGAGAATATTTGGAGGGGAGACTGCGTGAGTTTTTTTTACCGTGAGTCTTCAAGCATTTCAATTAAAAAAAAAAAAAAAAAAAAAAAAAGAAAGAAAGAAAGAAAAAGAACACGACCTGCGTGAGTTTTTTTTTACCGTGAGTGAAGAGCATTTCTTTCTTTTTCATGTGGTGAATTCCACTTATATGGGTCTCATTTCATGTGAATGTGTTATGTAATTGTTGTATAAATATCATTTCCTGGTGTGAAAGGACAGGAATAGGAGTCAAGGTATGTTTTATTGCCAAATCATTCTTATTGTATACTTGTAGGCGTACGATTACGTGAGATTCAATAAATTAGCTTTTCTTGTGCAGAAATGTCCTCTCAACTGGACGGTGGCCACCGGCCACCCAACAACCCCTATCCCGCTCTCCCTCCTCGAGGCTTTTGCCATGTGTCGAGGTGGAGTGGCATTTCTATACAAGATGAAGAAGCGTAGAGTTATTGGGTTTAACATGGTCATACACTTGTTAGTAATTTGATAGATTAATTTTATAAGTCGTTCTTGTGTTATTTTTGTGTCTATCTAAGAATGATGTGTCATTTAAAATCATCACTTGATCAAAATTTAATAGTAATCAATCACAAGTTCAATGGTGATTTTAAAAGACTCATCATTTTTGAAAAAACACAAAAGTAATAAAAGAGTAACTTATAGCATTACTCGATTTGACAAGGAAGTATACTTTAAGAAATGATTTTCGGTCAATTTAAAACGATAAGAATTAATTTACATTCTAAACCTAGGGACCTTTACAATATTCTTCTTTAAAAACAATTAATCCTTTGCTGCTAGCCTTCTAACATAGTAACATGCATCGACGTCTACGTTAAAAAAGAAGAAAAAAAAAGGGGAAAATGTTAGATTTATAACATCAACACAACAAGTGCACAACAACCCATCACATGAGTGTGTGCCCTACACACTGGGGCTCATTCTCATGTAAATGGTTATTATGCACTTGTTGTGATAGTGTAGTGTAGGAATCAAATCTCAAAAAAAAAATACGCATCAACGTCGTAACAAAGCAAATAGTATAGGCTTATAGCTATCCGCATCTAACTAATTAGAAAGTAAAGATAGTGAAAAATCACATAAACGGTCAAGCACAAAGTTATGCCAAGTTCGATATAAATTTATCCACATTTTTCATCTCATTTATGTTGGGGACATAATTATCTATTTTTCTACTTTTTTTTTTTTTTTTTTTTTTTTTTGGAGAGAGTCTATTTTCGTACTTGCAGATCTTTGAAAGTTCTTTTTTATTTTTTTAGATAACGGGAAAAAAAAAATGCACATACAGTATGCACAGTTAATTACATAATTATATTATGCTATTATGATTTAAATTTTCTTCTCAGTTCTCACCCAAACACTAACAGTTTAATAACCCCCTCCCCTCCCCTTATTTTCACATCTTCTAAAAAAACATCAATTTCAAAATATTCTTAACCTTTTTTGTTTTTTATATCACATCAATAATTTTTTATTATTATTTAAATAAAAAAACTCACTATAATACAATTTTTTTTTTTCACTTCCATATAAATTATTTATACTTTATATTACATCAATTACTTTTTACTTTCACTAAACAAAAAAAATTCCCTTCATAACGGGAGGGGAGGGGAGAGGGTTATTAAGACCTGCTAATCATGTGAGGAGCATATCCAATTGTCAATTGAAGTAATCTTATAAGACATGTTAAAAAGTTTTCTATTACAATATATATATCAGCCCAGAACTAAAACCTCAACCAATCATGTGAGCAGGCGAAGCTATTATTTGGAATTTGAGGGGGTAAAATTAAAAAATAAAAAACTTTGGGAGTAAAATTTTTAATTTTTTTTAAAGAATTATAATAATATTTTTTTAAAAAAAAACTTTGAAAAATACATTATGGCTTAGGGGCCACGCCCCCAAGTTACCATGTAGCTCCGACCCTACATTTGAAGAGCATATCTATTTATCTGTAAAGATAATTTTAAGACATCTTTTAAGATGATCTTTTACTATGACGGTTCAGTAACCCCCAAATCAACCTTAATGAGCCACCCCCTTGGCCAAAATGAGGGTGGCTGGCCACCTCTTTTATTTTTTATTTTTATTATTGTTTTCATATTTTAAATTTTTCTTTGATTTTTAAATTGTTTAAAATTGTATTATTTTTTAATTGAAAAAATGACACGTAGCAAGAGTATTATAAGAATATTTTGACAAATGATGCCTTTTTGACACTTTTTGATAATTTAGAAGTTGGTAGTTTGGGACTACTTTCGAAACGGCTCGTAGTTTAGTGGGTTTAAATATTTTTCCTATTTTAAAAGAAAAACAAACGGCTGTTTGATAGCTGGGAAGGCAAAACGACGAGTTTAGTGAAACAATTTTGCCGGGAAAAAAGCTCAGAGACGTTGAAAAAGGCGTTTAGTTAGATCCGGTAGGTTTTGAGCGGAGTGGCCTCGCATTTCGCCTCTCTGTGTCTCACTCAGCAATAACAGATAGGGAAATCCAATGGTGGTGAGACTAGTTCAAGATCATATTCTCTCGCGCCTTGCGCGGTCGTGTTTGCACCTCATTGTATCTCCGCCATTTTCTAACAGACGCTCATATTCCTCAGAATTACACGCTCTTTTATACTCTACTTTCTCTGCCCTCCCCCCCCAAAACCTTCCTCAAGGGCTTGGATTTTTAGGTAAAAATTACAACTTTAGGTTTTATTATATTCTTTTTCTTCTCGTGTTGTTGAAGAATTGGAGATAGATATTGTTTGATTGCGTGCCTTTCTTCTTCCATTTTTTTTTTTTTTTTTTTTTTTTTTTTTACTTTTAAGTTTTTGTGATGAAATATTGGTGGGAATGTAGGCATTTGGGCGAGGGCTTCGGTGGTTGTGGCAATTTGTGTGATATGAGTGCTTGATTATTCTGTCCTCTGTTGCGTCGAAGCCGATATAGCAATTACTTACTGAGTGACACCATGTCTGTACCACTTTCTCCAGAACCAGGTAGACCCAGTTCGAAATCTTTTCATGTTTTTAATAAGTTCCCTATCAGGTTCATATTTTTATTTAGTTTATGCTGTTCCCTTGTGCACCGACCACAACAGAGAGTTTAGAATGCGATGCATATTATTGTCTTAAAAAGATTCCAAATATTCAGTAAATGGAATTTTTTTTCTGTGATTTTATTCACTTCTGCACGAATATTAGCAATATTGCCACCAGTCGATTGTAATTGCGATTATCTATCTATCTATCTATCTATATATGTGTGTGTGCAGAAGAATAGTATTAAGGGTTCAGCTGTAATGATAATTATTATCTTATTTCTATCTTCTTCCTTTTTGGGTGTTTAACAGCCAAAGGATTTTGTTGCCTGCTGATTGCACAAATACAATTATGTATTCATATGCTTTGATATGTCTGAGAATGAAAATAGCAATGATAGGAAACTCTTTAATTTTTTTTAGATGAATGAAACTCTTTAATTTTTGTTATTTTGATACCTCATATATGGTAGTTATATATAATGATAGTATTTTAACAGCCCATGAAAGATCTGATGTTGAAAACTTCGATGATGAGAAGAGGACTAGAATTGGGTCTTTGAAGCAGAAAGCAATCAATGCCTCCACCAAGTTCAGGCATTCGCTGACAAGAAAGGGTAGGAAAAGTAGTAAAGTCATGTCTGTTGAAATCGAGGATGTGCATGATGCAGAGGAGTTGCAGGCTGTGGATGCTTTCCGTCAAGCACTTATATTGGAGGAGCTACTGCCTGCAAAGCACGATGATTATCATATGATGCTCAGGTGTTTTTTTTTTTTGTTCCACCATCATTTTTGTGGATTAATGTTTATGGTTTCGGTTCTACTACATGGCCATAGATAAACAAAATCTGTTTATAAAAAAGTAATGGAAAAGGTTTTTTTTTAAAGGAAAAAATTGGTTATTTAGATAATAAACAATATGTTCATGTATGTATACTTCTGTCAGATTAGTAAATTATCGTATACCTCATTCTTCTAAGCTCACAGTTGCATATAACTGCACTGAAATCAATGGAAACTGTTGCCAGAAGATTAAACATTTTAGTTAATATTTGACAGTGCCATTGGAAGTAAGTGGCATGCATTGAGTAGTTCATGAAGATTAATTCTATGAAAGAGGAGACAAACATAAGGGCTGTACTTATTTTCGAGTAAAATGCCATTTTTTTTAAAGAAAACTTTTTAACAAGTAATTTGAAAACTTTGCCCTTTGATTCTACAGATTCTTGAAGGCCAGGAAATTTGATATTGAGAAAACAAAGCAAATGTGGTCTGACACGATCCAGTGGAGGAAGGAATTTGGTGCTGACACTATTATTGAGGTATTTATTGCAGAAATGGGTGGCTGAGGCCATAGATGCTTCAAAGTTTTTTATTATTTATTTGCTTTCATGTTTTGCTCTAATTGTTCTTTCTTTTCGATCTTCAAACAAGAAGTTTAATTTACCAAGTGTGCCCCTCTGGCTGAGCTGCACTAATTTTTCCTTTTCTTATCCCTTTTTCTAAAGGACTTTGAATTTAAAGAAATCAATGAAGTCCTGGAATACTATCCCCAAGGGCATCATGGAGTAGATAAAGATGGACGACCTGTGTACATCGAGAGATTAGGCAAAGTAGATCCAACCAAGCTGATGCAGGTCACAAGCATGGACCGATATGTGAAATACCATGTAAGGGAGTTTGAGAGGACATTTGCGGTAAAGTTCCCAGCTTGTTCAATTGCAGTAAAGAAGCACATTGATCAAAGTACAACCATCCTGGATGTGCAAGGAGTGGTACGTGAGAACAATAATCACAAGTTAGGTAGCTCTAATTTTGCATACAAATGTAACTAAAATATCAATAATCATGGATCCTTGGAAGAAAGATGAAAATCAATCTTCAAAAGGTGCAAAAAGTTCAAGTAGTATGCCCCCCACAAAAAAAGAAAAAGAAAAAAGGATCTTGTAGAGAGAGAGAGAGTGTTTTGCAAAGCTATCTTGATGTTGAATCAATGCCACAGGGACTGAAAATTTTTAACAAAGCTGCAAAGCTATCTTGATTTTTTATAGGGAGGGAGGGAGAGTGTTTTGCAAAGCTATCCTGATTTTTTATTTTTTTTTGGATAATAACTATCTTGATGTTGAATCAATGCCACAGGGACTGAAAAATTTCAACAAAGCTGCCAGGGAACTTATCAGTTCCCTTCAGAAGATTGATGGTGACAATTATCCCGAGGTAACACCTTTCTGGTTTGTTGTCTATGTAGCTTGTATTTATACTGAAGATAACAGGACTATTGATGCCATGTGGATTTTTGTCTTCACTGCAGACTTTGAATCGGATGTTCATCATCAATGCTGGTTCTGGATTTAGAATGTTGTGGAACACCGTGAAGTCTTTTCTTGACCCTAACACTACAGCAAAAATCCATGTAAGGACACACCTTATGCCGAATCTGCTTGTTTTGATCTAGGGAATGTATTAATCAGTTGCTGGTATTATTAACCAGGTTCTTGGCAATAAATACCAGAGCAAGTTGCTTGAAATAATTGATGCTAGGTAAGTTTCTAATGATTAAGCTATTTTGAACTTCTATCTCATCTTGGTTTTTTATCGTACTTTTTTTATTATATCTACTCAATTTTAGATGAGTGATTTCTTCTTTGATTTTAACATTTTTCTTTTTGTACTTGAAATTATTTGTTTGTCTTGGTGCACCAGTGAGTTGCCAGAATTTCTAGGAGGCACTTGTACCTGTGCCGATCAAGGAGGCTGCATGCGTTCTGATAAAGGCCCATGGAAGGACCCAGAGATACTAAATGTGATTTAGAAAACTCTTTTTTACAGTTTTCAGTTTTCCCCTGTTACTTACAAGTCGATTGATTATCTTTGTATGATTACACTAGAATTAGCAACCTTATTTATTTGATATATGGACCTGCAGATGGTTCAAAATGGTGATCATAAATGTACAAAGAAACCCAAGACTCAAATCACAGAGGAGAAGACAATTTCTGAGGACAAGATGGTGTACACCAAGGTCTTGCTTGATCTTTGAACATGGATCTGTTGTTCCGCTTATTTCCCTGTTGATAGTCCCCTCTAATTCTAATGTTTTTTTGGTGCTACATTATCTCCATTCTCCGAATTATTTTTGCTTTCCAATGGCTTTCCGTGCTCCTTGTCAATGATAAACTGCCTAATTTATTTCATGTGTCCTTTTTCAGGGTCGTGACTCTTCCAGCATGGGGGCAGCTGCAGATGTAGATGACATGCCATCTTTCTCTTCTAGACTTCCAGGGGAGCGTATCAAGCACCCACAACTCGCTCCTATCCGTGAAGTATGGCAGACTTCATGTTTAATCTTGTCATTAATAATTTTTTTTTTAAAAAAACTGTTGCTGTGTCAGCCACTAGTTAAAGCAGAAAAAAGAGTTGCTTAGGGCATCTGGAAAATAGTTTTGCACCGTTGGCAATCTTTATTTTGATGAATCCAATGAATCTAAATTCAAAGGAAAGGGGTTTATAGTGTGAGGCATCCAAGTTGGATTGCCTGGTGGTGGAATATATTAGGTTCATAAGTACCTAGAAACCTTGTTCTAGGGGTAGTTGAGCATTACTTTTTCTATTTGGACGCTTGACTCTGAAAAGACTGGAGTGCCATGTGTTCCTAGTATGACACAAGTCAAGATGCCCCTCTCCCGGTGGAATCCTTTGTTTGTCTTCATACTAGGTGTCGGGGGATCTGAAAGGGATGGAGTTACACTTTTTTTTTTTTAATTATATTTTTGTTGTTGTGTGTGTTTGTGTTTGTGTTTGATGCACATGCACTCTTTTTTGCTCACTTATTTTTCTTCACCCCCTGCCTCGGCGGATTCCCGATTTCCTCTGTATTTTGTTGATTTTGTCAATATAAGTGACGGTTCTAACTTTTGATGAACAACAAACCCCACAGGTTTCCATTACACAAAATTTCCAAGAGACCTGCAAGTGTGAAGAATTTGTCCCAGTGGTTGATAAAAATGTGGATCCAACTTGGCAAAAGATGGTAGATAATGAAAGATTTGCCCTTTCAAAAGGTACACCGCCTATGGTTATTGTTGCCTATACATACATACCATTTTTAAAGTATTTACGAGCTCTTATCTATATCATGAAGAGTAATGAAGTAACTGCATAGATCTGAGCATGACTATTAGGCTTGCCTATTTTTCCTGACATAGTTTGTTTTGGAATTGCAAGAAGAAATTAGAAAGAAGTGGCAATTATTTCCCTACGTCTACTTTGAGACATTTGAATTAGATCTGGGATCATTTACAGGAAAAACGGGGGAAGGAAGCTGGACCTGGTCTGTTCAGCATGTTCCTCAATCTAACTCGAGTATTCACAATGTCATAATGAACTGGTCCGGTGTCTGCACATGTGATGGTTTATAGCACCTGTCACAACATGTCACAGAAGATACAGTTCAAGAATTGAGGATTAGGAGAAAATTGTACTTGTGTTGCATAAGTTAGATTTCACTAATCAGCCAATTAAATCATAAGCTTTAGTCAGGAAGAGCATCATAATTCTGTCAACCTATTTTCTTTTAGTTGATTGCAAAGCAAAACAGGGTGCTGTTGCTAATATAATGATGACCGATCTTTATCAACAGTTCTATTATTTCCTTCTTAAGAATTTTTTATATGGAGGTTTTTCCTTATAGAGATACCCTTTATGCTTTCCTTATGCAAAAACAATGTTTAGGCGACCTTATTCTTGTCTTTTGTTTTCTAATCCAAATAGCGTATGCTATATTATTTTGAAAAAAAAAAAATCATACATATTATAAGTTTTCTATAACTTCAGCAGCAGATTGTTTTGCCATGCATGATGCTTGCAAAATTCCTGAAGGGTTCAGCTCTCAAATTTTTACTGGTCTTATGGCAATTATTATGGGCATTGTCACCATGGTCAGATTGACACGCAACATGCCCAAGAAGCTCACAGATGCCACCATCTACTCCAGCCCTTGTTACTGTGTTGACACAATGTTCAAAGGCCAGGCACCTTCACACCAGTTTCCTGAACCTGCCATCTCTGGCGTTGAGTACATGTCTGTTTTGAAACGCATGGTTGAATTGGAAGAGAAAGTAAGTGTTTTGAGCATGAAACCTTCTGCCATGCCAGCTGAGAAGGAAGAAATGATGAATGCTGCTATAAGCCGGGTTGATGCCTTGGAGCAAGAGCTTATCGCAACCAAGAAGGTACTTCATTGTTGGTTTCCAGGAAATTCCTTGTTATGCATATAATTATAGATAGCAGTAAAATCCGGTCAAAAGGGGGGAAAAACAAAAGCTATTATCTGCATGATAATTATATGTTCTATTTGTTTAGGTTTTTTGGTTTATTGATCTTCCAATAGCAGCATCTTTTTTTTTTTCTTTTTTTTTTTTTCCCATGAAGTGAAAATAAAAATAAAAGGGAAAGTATGTATGGAAACTAGTAGTGGGTTGCTGGATCAAGGGTCATCACTGAAAAGCTGAAGGTAGTATAATTTCTTCTTTTCAAAAGAATTATTTCTTATTTTGCTTAAAATCAACCTATTTGATGTCAGGAGGGTCATCACTGAAAAGCTGAAGGTAGTGTAATTTCTTCTTTTCAAAAGAATTATTTCTTATTTTGCTTAAAATCAACCTATTTGATGTCAGGGTTCAAAAAAATATTTCTCTAGTGCATAACTAAAAAATACTTTTGTGCTTCTCTGACTTGTCTGAGTTGCCCCAGGAAAAAAAAAAAAAAAACCTTCAAGATGACTTGACTTAACTTCTGATCTTGAATCATCCCTCTGATCATAAGCTTGTACTTTTTCATTTGAGCATCAGTAGAGTTGCCAAAAGTGGTTGAAAATTTTTACTCCCGGTTTTTAGTTGAACATTTTCAGGATTGGATACAAATAAGACAGTTTTCTTTCTCTTTTACAAGTTACAACATGACAAGTACTTCTAGCTGCCAGTAATTAGACATAAATTAATTTGTTTAAAATTGCCCTTTGAAACTGAGTTATCTGTTTGGGAAATGTCTGCCATTTTGAGGAATGAAGCTTCTTGTAAAGGGTCCGAACATGGCAAGTTCTAGATGCTACGATTAAATTGATTTGTTTATTTTCATTTGCTTCTTTCTTTGGCGTACCAATTATCATACACTTAAATTTTGAAGGCCAAGTCCCTCGAAGTTTGGGGTTGATATCAATTTGATTCTCAAGTTTTTGATTTGGTCAATTTAGTCCTCATATATTAAATTGCATTCAATTTAGTCTTTTTTTTTGATAAACAATTTAGTCTCTTCATCCATATAACTAAGCAGCCATTAAGTCATCAAATGGCACTGTTTTTGACCCCCCCAAAAAAAAAACTATTGTTTTACGTAAACGACATAAATTTAAATTTCAAATTTCTTCCACCTCTAAAAGATATTATATTTTTTTTTCTCCAAATTTTGATTCCACCCGCACTCCTCCCCAAATGGATGAGTACGAAGTACGAACCCTTATTTTTTTTTTTTGAATAGATAGCATGAGCTACCATATATTGCTGAAAAAGTCCAAAGGCAATACAGAGAATAGAGAAACCAAGACTCCCTACACTCAAGTCAGAATATAACTCTGACTTGAAACAGCTGCCTACACAATACTCAAAAATTACAGGAACACCGTTAGAGCCACTCTTTACATTTAAGCACACTAAATCATAGAAAAGATGGCCGAACCCTTATTTCAAATTTATGTAATAATTAGGGTGCCATCCATTTGGGGAGAAGTGGAGGTTAACAAGTACTTCGGAAAAATAAATATAGTTGGAGTTGGAAAAGAAATTTGAAATTTGAAATTTAATGTCTATGACATTTAAAACTCTTTTTTCTTAATGGATCACATTGTGTCTAAATTGATCAAATTAGGATTTGAGAAACCAAATTAACAACAAACCCAAACTTGAAAGAACTAATTTGTAGTTTAGCCAAAAATTAATGTGTCCTAATAAGATATTAAATTCTTATTCAAATAATTGCATATGCTTTTATAACCACGATGACGCTAGGCAATTGGTTGGATCTGGATTCCTAACAAATGTGTGAAAGCTCTTATGAGACCCACTTGTCCGAGCAAATTGGTGGACTGCCCGAGACTTGCTCGAGCAGATGAGCTTCATAGAGACTCTCTCAAGTGTCAACCTAAATAATAAAATTGCTGAAAGTCCCTATCCAATTAGATACATGATTATGTTGGAGGTTTTTGATTCCATTTATATTGATTACTCTTGGTGTTTTAGGCTTTGGAGGACTCATTTGCCCAGCAAGAGGAGCTCATAGCTTATCTTGACAAAAAGAAGAAGAAGAAGAAGAAATTGGTATGATACCCATAATATTGCTATATATATTTTTGTTCATCTACATTAAGTTTTAGGTGGAATTGTATGATTTTCAAACTTTGGCATGTAATTAATGCAGTTTAGCTGGTGATGAAAGAAATTATGGACGCCAAGAGATGCTCTCAGGATACCAAATGCGGTGATGTCCCCTTCCCCGAAGCCACCCAAGTGTACTCCATGTTCCCTTGCATAATATATAAATAAAAAGCTTTTATCGAATATTTAATTTTGCGTATATATCTCAAGTAATAATTGGCATCCCATCAGTCTAATTGCCAAACAAGTCTTTGAGCATCCATTTTTGTCGTCCTTGCCTCCTTGGGTGTGTAGGATGACCAAAGAGAGAATGCCACTCAGGTGGGTGGCCGGTGGCCCTATAACTAGTGATGTTCTCTGTGCTTGTGCTCCGTGATAAGGAGCAAAATGCCAGTGATTAAGATCTTGGATAGCAAACCAAAAAAAAAAAAAGAACACGTTGTTGGAAGAGGAAAATGAGGTAATACATTTCTTACTACACATCCATGACAAATTTACATCACAAGTCATATTATATTTAATAGAAACGAGTGTTACGTGGTCTACTACTTGGCAATGCTGATATAATAAGTGATACGGAAACTATCACGTCAGTTTGTAAGCATGACAAGTGTCACATAGACTATTACGTGACAGACCGAATTTTAGTGACTGATATGACAAGTGTGATATGGACTATCATATTAGTTTGTAAGGAAATTATAATAAAAGCTGTAGTATCCCTAACAGCACTCGTAAAAAGAAAATAAAAAAGGACCAATTTTATCTTCACTAAGCATGAACTGTCATGTCAGTTTACAAGTGTTATTTAGCGACTGATGTGGTAAGTACAACGTAAGTTATCATATCTGTTTGTAAAAAACTTATAATAAAAGTGTATTACCCCTTACAATACTTAAAAAAAAAGAAAAAAGAAAAAAAAGAGAGACAAATTTTGCTCCAGTAAACATGAACATTTCTCATGTATAGATGTCGACCCATTTGCACCGAGTAGCCTAGAACAATAAAAACGCGGGCGAGCATCAAGTCCATGAGAGTAGTAGCGTGGTAAGCATATGTGAGAGTAGTAGCGTGTTTGCTTTTCATAATTTCAGTACTATTTTTACATAAATTACTGCCTTCAAAATTTCTCCTTTATTGGTGACCATGGTGAGTAAAGCCCTCAGTCATAACCACGTATATATGACGCACATGGTAGAGGCAGAAGGCACAACCCTCTACTTCTATGGTCTCGCTTCGGTTTTGCTCCATCCTCCTTCCTCAAACCTTGTCATTATCAACAAATTAATACAAATCATATCAAACAATTTTTTATGAATATAATTAATGGACAAAGATTTCTTTAAAACTGGGTCGGAGAAAGTTCGTTCAGGCTTCAACCCAGTTTATAAAACAGTCATTTTATGTGTTCGATCTTTAAGTAGTATGTATTCTTTGCATGCTAAGGGACATGCGTTCTTTAAGTAGTATGTATGTATTCTTCGTATAGACTGAGTTAGAAGATTTTTTTTTTTTTTTTTTTTTTGATGAATAAGTAGAAATTGATATTAACAAAAAAAAAAAAAGTATTGTACAAACATCGACAAAACAACTAAACCACAAACAAAACAGAGGAAAATTCTGTAAGCTCATCTACCAACTAACATCCTGATTAAACCAAAACATTAACATCAATATTCCAGTTTAAACACAAACTAATATTCTCCAGATTCTTCTTAAAATTTCTCTTCCCTGAAACTCTATACCGGCCGGACTTACCAGATGATAGATTTAAATATCTGTTCTTCAGATTTGATCTGTCCTCCATGCCGAACAGCATTACGAGCCTTCCAAATTTCATAAACGGTGGCACTCAGCACCAACCGACAAAGAACCCCTCTCATGGCCTTCGTCTTCCAGCTTTGACACCCTTCCTCAAGAATATCCTCCCAATCAGTAGGAGGATTCGGTATATTACACCGTTCCATACAAGTTCGCCATAAGCAAGAACAGAACTCACAACCAAAAAATAGATGATTTCTACTCTTTGTACCATTCCGGCAAAATAGAAGAATTTCCTCCAACTCACTTTGTAGGAAAACTCTCTCCATAATAAATTGTCTTAGATAATGTTTAGCAACGATGTTAAATGGGTACTTAATATTTATAGTACTTCATGTTGCTATTGTTCTCAATCTGTCTCAAGATATGGAAATGAGGACCTTTAAATCCAAAACATGCTGGTCAGGCTAAGAGAGGAAGAGAAGAGAATAGGATACAATGTCTTACCGGTTGCATGGCTGATGGCTCTAATGGGCTTGCTGTACGAGGACTTCGTATAAGGCGTGCTCAATGTCTGCAGGAATCAAAACCCGTTTGAGTTCCGATGAGAAGTACTGTGTGGGTTATTTTAGGCATATCTTATATGCTTAATTAATGCCTCTACAGCTTTAATTTATGTAGTAGATTCCACTTTTCTTTCTGGGTTGCACTAGTCTCTGTGATATTACCATTAATTTGTATGAAGCTACCAAATCGTGATGATCGCGAATGTTGGAAAGTGAAAAAGAAATCACCTGGACTTGATCATGAAGGAATTGGATGTACCCAATAGCTTCTATTAATACGGAGGCTTTGTCTGTCTCTGTCTGCAACCTCCAATATCCATTCAAATATTAAAAAGAAGTTAACAGAAGCATGGCCGAAGATGTATTATAATCCCCTTTCTTAGAAACACATTAACTAGTGGGTTCTGATGAAGATTATAATTGAGACACAGAATAGAGAGATATATCGTACCTTGCCAAAAGGTGCCATCAATATTAATTTCTGAAGAGCTGCAATCCTGTCCCCTAGCTTCTCCTTTCGTACCTAGTTTAAAACCAGTAGTATTTCCCGCAAGAGCACACTATATTATAGAGTGGAGTAAAGTTTAACATGTAGATTTGTAGAATATTTCTTTTATATATATATATATATATATATATATATATATATATAATGACCTTCAGTGGTGGGCATGAGCATCGTGACACTCATGACCGCGACTTTTTTTGTTTCTGTATGAGACTATTTTGGCTCAAAAGCACTCTGTTTCTTTGTTCTTGTAACTCCTTTCATTAAACCCGACGTCTATTGAAATCAAAGAGAAAATTTTAATTTATGGATATCGATGAGAATGCTTGAAGTCTAGAGTTAAGAGAGATGGACTCGATCATATGAACAACGTACGTACAACCACTATGATAATGCATTAAACATTACAAGAACCTTTCTCGTGGCGATGATAATATATGCTCAAGTTATCAGCAATGTACGACCATTATGTTGTCACTACTAATAACAACGTATCATCATTGACGACATGTCGGTTTAAGTTCTTACGCTATTTGTGATGACCTCTAACATTATCAACAACGACATGTACAAGAGTCGTCATTGATAATGATATATTAGCGATGTCATTGAAGCCGTCGTTGATAAACTTTTTCAACGGAGCAACTGCATGTGATGACCTATTAACGATTACCGGTTGTTGCTAAATGTTATTAGCGACAACTTAAAGACAAAAATTCTTGTAGTAAAAGGAGACTACTTAGTTAGAATGTATTAAGTAAAAGTTATCCACACGAAGATAATCAAACATAAATAAATGTAAACTTGAAACAGAAAAATTTGAGGATTTCCTCACTATAATCAAATATCTGATAAAATAACGTCATTATTATCTAGCTCCTTCAAACTTTTTCTTCGCTAAGCATCTATCTCGTTCTAACTATAATACAACCATTGAGTATATGTATTCAATGACTTGACACTATATATGTCCATACATAGTGTGAAAATATTTTAATCCAACCTATAGGTCACCCCTTCCATAATTCGACCACAAAGTCGAGCTGCGTCCGATCTCATACTTAACATGGTGGTTGTCTCTAATACTAAATGATACAAAGTCACATTTGCAAAATGCAGATATTACTTTTAAATATCTGCATAGTCACATTTGCAAAATGCAGATATTACTTTTAAATATATGCATCATGGTTTTATTAATCGTATCTGCCCATTTATTAAATGTAGTTATTATCCGTTATCGGTATATTAGGTAATGATCATATTTTAGTTTTTTGGGCCTTCTTTGGTCTTTATTAGGGCTTACTTTAAACGGTTTTGAAAATAAGTTAGGCCCATTTTTAATATTTTGGGCTTGTTTCAATATTTTTTTATTTTTTATTTTTTTTAAAGCCTTAATCTTTTGAAAATATATTGATTTTACATTATTGTGTTAAACAAAAAAGCAATATAGCCAACCAAACAATATAAACATAACATGTACCGATGCGATTAATAACCGCCGCCGCATACCTTAAAATTGTTATCTGCATTCGCATATGCGAATATTAGTTTTTGATATTTGAATCTACATGTCTGGATAGTGGTGAATATCCGCCGCATGTACACCCTTAGTAGCAAGCGTGTTTCTATTTACTAAAGCCTTTATTTTAAAGAAACGTACAAAGATCAATTTTGTTATTGCATGTGAATCTTTATAAATTTATTTGACAATTATTTTTATAGAATAATTGGATGTTAACAAATAAGCCTTACCACTCTACCGTTGGTTATCCTAACTCATGAACAAGCACAAATTTGACAAACAACACGATCATGATGTGGAACGAAACACTCAACCAAAGACATTACGTTGCTAAAACAAGAGTGGCTAAATTGTTAAGCATATTTATAAAATTAATCATAAAACAAGTACCCAAAGTTTTATATGTTTGGGATGAATTTTCAGTAATGTTTATGGATGTCGCTCAACTGATTATGAAAGTTGAATCTAATCCCGCAAGGTTTAATATGGACACCGTCAGGATAAAAAATTAATAAACTAAGTTGGTACTTTGTAAATCTTCTGTACTAAATATTATATACCTAAAAAGTTTTTATCGGAAAAAACAAAGGATTGCTCTATTCTCTCTCCTAAACCCCTAAAAACCTCTCTGTGCAAACCAACTTGGGAGGGAGGCTTCACTCCCCCCCTCCCCCCTTTCCTGTAACTTTCGCCTCTTATGAGGTCATCTCTCTACCCAACCCCGTTCTTCCCCCACCCCCTTCCCCTGGTTTCCAAAGCTTCTGCCTCTTATGAGGTTACTATCTTGTTGGTTTTATTTCCAGCAATGTATATGTTTTTTATGCTTTCTTTCTCTTCAACATAGAGACCACTGGTTTTCCCAATCTCCACCCACTGTGTTTTGTGCGATTTTTGGATAGGTTGTAGGGTCGAAATCTTTGGATTTAGATCTACGCTCTTCTGTCTATTATTACACGATACGCGTGTCACCAGTGGGTTCGCCGGCCTCTTTTGAGTCTACCTCTGGTTGTCGTGTTCCCAACTGCCGCCCATGCATCGGAGCGTGGCATGCACGCGCCAAGGACCTCTCTAACGCGTGGTGGCCACCCGCCCCCCACCATGGCTTGCGGCAGATTTCAGTGGCTCTTGCGCTTCCTGCCGGTGAGAGGCCTTTCATCGGCAGCGCGTGGCCCTCACGCGCCACCGGTGGTGGCTCCTAGTCCCCTCCCCTCAGCCGGACCTCTGTTGTTGTTTTTGTTGTTTATTTTGGACTTTTTTGTTGCTATTTCTCTTTGTTTTCGATGTTTAGGTCCTTTGAACTCTTTATACATCATATACACCTTTGCTGGTGGCCTCGGTTCTTGGCATTTGTGCCACGAACCAAAGGACCCGCATCTTCGGATGCATTGCCCCCGCATACTTTTATTCTTAGTTTAAATTTTGGGTTGCCCAGCCCTTGTTGTTATGTTTTTTCTTTCCTGGTGTAATTTTGTTCATGAATATATATATATAACGTTTTTACTATTGTCTTTTATTGACAATTGCAATAAAATTAATCATTAAAGGCTAAAACCGACCAATTATGTGTTTTGACCATATAAGAGGTCTTAAGTTATACAAGTCGTGACCCTCTACGTGTTTTCTCTCTGAAAACCTAGTGGTGAAGCTGTTGACCTCTGATCTAGTTTCTTAACTGGATTTAGTGTTTTTTGGTTTTCTTGATGTCATATTGGGTAAGGAATACAGTTGTCTAACGATAGATGGCAGAGGAGTTATTAGAAAGGTGGGGAAAGTTCTCTCTTACTAAGATAGAGAATGAAGGGGTATCAATGCAGATCTCGGAAACTACACCTATGGTGCAAAGAGGAAAGGTGTGTCTGGTAGGTAAACTGTTGGCGAATCATATAGTTCCTAAAGATTATTTTCGGGCTCCGTTGATAAGGATATGGAGCCTAGTAGGCGCTGTAACATTTCAGATTATTGGTGGCAATATGTTCATTGCTGAATTTGAGGAAGAGGGTGATAAAATACGAATTCTGGAGGGTAGACCATGGATCTTTGAAGAAAATTTGGTTGCTTTGGCAGAGTTTGATGGTTTCACTTCCCCGGCGAAGATGCAGTTTGAGCATGCGTCTTTTTGGGTGCGTATGTATAATCTTCCATTGGCATGCATGGGAAAGGAAGCCGGGGAGAAAATTGGGGCCTCGGTGGGAGTAGTGGAGGAAGTTGACGTCCATGATACTGAGCTGGGATGAGGTGAATATCTCAAAGTCAAAATCCGAGTGGATCTTACCACTCCATTAGCCCGTGGAAGAATGTTGCATGTAGCTGGGAGGTCAATATGGATAGCTTTCAAATATGAAAGTTACCCAAATTTTGCTTCAAGTGCGGGGTTATTTTGCATGGAAGGAGATGATGTGCTAATGAAGGAAACCGTCGCAGCCCTGGTCTAGAGGGAGATCCTTATGGCCCTTGGTTACGAGTTTCTTTCCCTATTAGACGAGGAAACCGGAGGGATACATGGATTGACAGAAACAGGTGGGATGGTGAAGTCGGTGATAGTCAGCAAGTAAGGACAGTCTGGGCTGCTAGAAACATTGAACTGGAGAACTTGGTGGAGGAAGAGTCGACGGGCGGCTAGGGGTGGGCGCGGGCCGGATTGGGCCGGATTTGCATGTTTTTCACAACCCGCCCCGCAGTGAACGGGTTTGAAAATCGAGATCCGCAACCCGCATAGTGAATGGTCAACCCGATAGGCCTTGGGTAGTGCGGATTGGGACGGGTTCATGCGGGTTCGGATATTCCTCCTCTTCTTTTTTTTTTTGCCCAAAACCAAAAAAATAATGTCCAATCTTGCTAATCCAGTTCAAAATTTGAAAATCCCAATTGAATCAACCTCACTAGCAAACAAGAACAAGAAGAAAGAACCAAAATTACCAACAAACCCAACTGTTTTTTTTATTCTTTTTTGTGATTGTAGATTGAATGGGTATGCGTATGTGAAAATATAGAGATTGAAGTGTATATGAGAATGGAATAAGAATAGAGATGAAATGGATAGTGCAAAACTGTATTGAATAACATCAAAGGTACACAACCTGGGCAATTCGAGACTCTAGTAGTGACTTTTATAATTTTTTTAGAGAAAATTTGATGAAATCAAAGGCACACCCCTATTCGTGACTCTTATAATTTTTTTGGGGAAAATTTAATGAAATTAAAGGCACACCCCTTGTCATGACTCTTATAATTTTTTTGGAGAAAATTTGATAGTACGAGTATAAAGGGATTGCGGGGCGGGGCGGGTGTGCGGGTGGGAAAAAATTTAATACAGCAACTCGCTCCATAAATCACGAGTTGGCATATTTAGGATCCGCACTTTTTTAGAAATGTCTTATATCCGTTATTGACGGGGCGGGTTGGTGCAGGACGGGGCGGGTTCGCAGGTACGGGCGGGTTTTGCACACCCCTACGGGCGGCGGTGCAACCGGTAGTATGGGCGAAAACCCTAGCATACTGGGGGAGGAGCCGCTCATTAATTCAGAGCAAAAATCACGGAATGGAGTTAATGATAGAGATAATTCCCATCCTGAGCTATTAAAGCCAGCTAACGAATCCCATATGGTGCGGTATGAGTTAAGGGAACCGTTACTTGTGGAAGATCGGGAGAAGGCGGATCCGTTGGAATTCCAATCTTTGAATGGCCCGTTATCAGGTGATAATGGAAATTTGGCTAAAAATGGAAATGTCGCTGATAAGGACCAGATTTCGGGGGGTGGGTTGGGAAAGGAAATTTTCTACTTTGGAAAGTCGGCTCCTGAGGGCCAGGGTGAATTGAAAAGGCCTGCTTCGGGAAAGTTACCACAAAAGTACATGGGCCAGTGGGATTCAGGCCTAAACAAGATGGTATTGACTAGTTTGCAGGAGGGTGAAGCTATCCAACTTGAAAATGACCCGATTACGAACACATACTTCCCACGTGTCGAAAAAGATGAGATGCGGAGCGGGAATGTGGAAGCTTATTATCTACAGAAGGGAACAGTGACCAAACCTTCACGACAGAGGGCAAAGAAGTCTCAAAGTCAGATATCTGAAACTAAGAAGTAGGTAACTAAACGTACTCGGGTTTCACCAGGACTGGGGAAAGCTACTAAATCTTATAGCGGGGTTTTCGGAAAGTGAAAGTTGGTGGATGAAGATGAAGAAGTTATTGAGGAGCAGACAAAGAAGGGTAGGAAAGCTATTTTCCATAACCAAGATGACCAGATGGTCCAGGCGGAGGGTGGGTGTCAGCCCCGCCGTCCGCAATGATAGTCCTGAGCTGGAACTGCCGGGGGCTTGGGAACCTCCGGACAGTTCGGTCCCTTCGCCATTTGGTGAAGACAAAGTGCTCAAACTTGGTTTTTCTTATGGAAACTGATGAGTGCCAAATATTGTCTATTTGGACCCCTTGATTTACATAAGTTAGACCTTTAGCCTTGTTATTTTATGATGCTTTGGTTAGTTTTTGTGTTTTTGTGTTTTTGTGTTTTGTAGGTTAATGAGTGAGGAATGGCAAAATTCATGTGGAATTGCTTGGAAAATTCAGAAATTCTGAAGAATTCGATCGATCGAACCTAAAAGTCGATCGATCGAATTTTGCCCGAAGTCGATCGATCGAAATTTTCCGGAACTTACTTTTGCAGAAGCGCGCCAGAACACCCAATCAGGAGCTTCTCCATGACAAAAAGCAGTTCTCCCTCTGATTTTCGCAGCAGAACACGCTGATTGCATGACCTTGGTTGTCTCTAGCAAGAGAGGAACCCTAGAGGGGGTTAGAAGAGTCATTTTACATGGGTTTCTAGCCCTAATTTCCCTCTATAAAAGCCATAGCCATACTTCCTTGTTGAAAGAGTTCAGAAGACAGTAGCTAGGTTTAATTTCGTGCATTTTGTAGTGTATTCCAATAGCTTTTGTTCTTAGACACTTTCTTTTTGTAAAGCTTTCCTTTTATTTTCATGGTTGTTCTTCATTTTCTTGTGGTGTTCTTAGTCATGGAAGGCTAGTAACCTCAACTAAGGTTGAGGATGAAACATTTCCATTGATGACACTCACACTCTTGTTATGATACTTGCACATTTGATGATATATCATATTTGTTATTAAGTTCCATTCATTTAAATGCTTTATCTTTTGCAATGAATGTGGTTGTTGGTAGATATAGGACATTTAATGTGTTTCAACCGATGGATACATTGTTTTATCGGTTTGAATGATGATATCCATTGTGATTTGTTCATTGAATGGATACATTGAATGATTTGATTTCAAATGGGTACTCTTTGTGATTTATCTTTGAGTTGGATTCATTTAATGGTTCTAGACTATGTGGTTGAGAAACTTGAATGACCTCCTAAGCTTAATGTTCTTTGGGTGTTCAAGTAGAAACCAAGAGTGTGAGTTGTTGGATTTGGTTTGGTAGATTCCTTAGCCTTAGTTCCTTTTAATTTGCACATTTCATTTCATCTCTTTTATTTAGTCTTTTGTTCTTGAATCAATCCTCAAACCTTTGGAACTAGGTTAAAATGAAGTTGATTAAACAAGACACCAACATTTGACCATTTCCCTGTAGATTCAACCTCGCACTTGCACACACTATATTGCATATGATTCGTGCGCTTGCGAGTACTCATTAAAACACACATCAGAAACCAAGATAATGCAAGGAAAGGCTGATGCTATTCGAATAAAGCTTGGTTTGGATCACTATTTTGTGGCAGATTGTCATGGTAAGAGCGGGGGCTTAATGCTTTTATGGAAGAATTCTTCGTTGGTGGAAATTCAAAATTTCAGCCGTAGACACATAAATGTTGTGATACGAGGAACATCTGATTCCTCCCAGTGGAAATTAACGGGTTTCTACGATCACCCAGAGACTGCTAAGCGGGGGGAGTCGTGGGCGTTGCTTCGATTTTTGGCCAATTTTGATCCTGTTCCTTGGTTGTGCTTAGGGGATTTCAATGAAATCACCTTAGCTGCAGAAAAAACTAGCCAGGCAATCAGACCCCTAACCCAGATGAGAGCTTTCCAAAGTGCCTTGACAAATAGTAGATTGGCTGATTTGGGGTTTGTGGGGCCAAAATATACTTGGAAGAACGGGAGGCAGGGCAATGATTTCTCTAAAGTACGGCTAGATAGGGTGGTGGCAAATGTGGAGTGGTGTACATTGTTTAACATGGAACAGGTGGAAGTGCTGGTGCAACCTATCTCAGACCATAATCCAATTATGGTTACTATGTCTCATGCCAATGATCGCATATGGAAGAAAAATAAGGTGTTCCGCTTTGAAGCTAGTTGGGCTAAAAATAAGGAGCAGGGAGGAGTCATCAAACAAGTTTGGGTGCGCAAAGAAAACTACAGAATGTCCATGGCATGCTGTTAAAGGCAACCTTAACGGTTGTAGGAGAGCTCTAAAACAGTGGGTGCGCAAACAAGCGAATTCAGGGGATTTGTTGATTCAGGATAAGTTGCAGAAGCTCCAACACTTACAAATGGCTGAGAATAACGAGTCCTTGGAAGCAGAACGTCCAATTAAGGAGGAGTTACATGCTCTCCTTGAACAAGAAGATATGAAGTGGAGGCAAAGGGCAAAAGAATCATGGTTGCAGTTGGGCGACTGGAACACAAAATACTTTCACTCCTGTGCCACCTAGAGAAATCAAAGGGCTCAAATAATGAAAATAAAAAATAAGGATGGGAGGTGGTGTTACTCCCAGGAGGACATTGAGGCTGCTTTTATAGGATACTTTTCAGAGCTTTTCATGGCAGGGAAGGACATGGATATGGAGGATTGCTTGGCTGCAATTGATAGGAAGGTGACGCTGGAGATGAACAAGACTCTAATGGCAAAATTCACAGTTGAAGAAATTTCCTCAGCCATGAACCAGATGCCTCCTTTGAAAGCCCCGGGACCAGACGGATTTTCAGCATGCTTCTACCAGTCCAACTGGGCCACGATCCATGTTGAGGTATGCTCGGCGGTACTTAAATTTTTAAATACTGGAGTGATGGATACCATGATCAACTCTACCCACATTGTACTGATTCCTAAGGTTCTAAACCCGGTTAGTGTGATGGAGTTTAGGCCAATAAGCTTGTGTAATGTGATTTATAAACTGATCTCAAAAGTGCTAGCAAACAGGCTCAAGTTAGTTCTGCCAAATATTATTTCATGTGCACAGAGTGCTTTCATTCCGGGCAGGCTTATAACGGATAACATCATTGTTGCTTTTGAAACAATGCATACAATGCAGACCAGAATGTGAAGCAAAGTGGGATATATGGGCGTTAAGCTTGATATGAGCAAAGCCTACGACAGTATTGAATGGCAATTCTTGGAGGCTGCAATGATCAAATTGGGCTTTGACGCACAATGGGTTCATTTGGTGATGAAGTGTGTTACATCTGTGCGGTATTCCGTGATAGTAAATGGCAACCCAGTGGGGAATATTACACCGTCAAGAGGAATAAGACAAGGGGACCCGATATCACCGTATCTCTTCTTACTGTGTGCAGAAGGCCTTAGTGCTTTGCTTGGTCAAGCTGAGGAGAAAGGTGTTATTTCGGGAGTGCCAACCTCCCCAAAAGGGCCAAAGATAAGTCATCTTCTCTTTGTGGACGACAACATCCTTTTCTGTAAGGCAAACTCAGTGGAATGGAGAAGATTAATGCGGTTGCTCGGAAAATATGAAAATGCATCGGTGCAGAAAATAAATATTCAGAAAACTTCGATTTTCTTTAGTCGAAATACAAGCCAAGATCGAAGGCAGGAAATCATCCAAATGTCGGGCTTAACAGAAACTCATTGTATTGATGCATATTTGGGATTGCCTACTTTTGTTGGAAAATCACGGAACCAATCATTCTGTTTTATTAAGGATTAGGTGCAGAAGCGTTTGACAAATTGGAAGGTAAACTTCCTTTCTCAGGTAGGTAAAGAAGTCTTATTGAAGGCGGTAGTACAAGCTATCCCTACATATTGTATGGGTGTCTTCCAACTACCCGTTGCGCTATGCAAAGAGATCAATGCTATGATGCAAGGATTTTGGTGGAGTCACATGTCTAAGACGTCCAAGATTCATTGGATGAGTTGGGAAAGGATGGGACAGTCGAAATCAACTGGAGGGCTAGGTTTTAGAGACCTGGTCATTTTTAATCAAGCTCTTTTGGCAAAACAAGGGTGGCGTCTTATCCAGCATCCTAATTCGTTAACAGCCAGAATCATTCAAGCAAAATATTATCCAAACTCTTCTTTTCTAGAAGCACAGGTGGGTTCTTGAGCATCTTTTGTTTGGAGAAGCCTCTGCAATGCCAGAGAATTGCTAAATCAGGGACTAATCTGGAGAGTTGCAGATGGCCTATCAATTACAATCTAGAACACTCGCTGGTTGCCAACTCCCATTATGCATTCTGTTCAGTCTCCCACACGGTTGTTATACAAAAACTCTTTGGTGGGGGAATTAATAGATTATAGTCAGGGAGTTTGGAAGAAGGAAATCATAGCTGAGATTTTTATGCCCGAAGAAGCTAAGGTCATTGAGAATATTCCTTTGAGTCCATGCTTTCCCCCGGATAGATTGATCTGGAAGGAGACCAAAGATGGCCAATTTTCCGTTCGAAGCGCTTACCACCTGGGAATACAAATGCGTGAAGTATATGGAGGGAAAAGTTCATCTGAGGCCAAGGATACAGGTCTGTGGAAGTTCTTGTGGTCATTGAATGTTCCCAATCAGGTAAAAAATTTCACCTGGCGAGCATGTCATGGAATATTACCTACTAGAGTGAACCTTCAAAAGAGGAAAGTGTTGGAGGACAATTTATGTCCTTGCTATAAGAGAGAGGCTGAAACGGTCATCCATGCTCTTTGGTAATGCCCGGCAGCCCAGGATGTGTAGGGGAATGTGGGGTCAAGGTTCCAGAAATGTAGCTCTGCATATCTTTCTTTTGCTGTGTTACCAGATGAATTCATGTACCGATTTTCCAAGGAAGAGGTGGAGCTCCTCATTGTTACTGCTAGAAGAATTTGGCTAAGAAGAAACGCTTTGATTTTTGAAGGGGTTTTTCGGCATCCTGCGGAAGTGTTTAAAGGGGCTGAGTCAACTTTGGAGGAGTTTAAGCGTTGTAATCGTATGGAGTTGACGGCAGTGGAAAGTAATAATCTGCCCACTAGAGAAAGACGGTAAAACTGGCAACCCCCTCCATCTGGTACTATTAAGATAAATTGGGATGCAGCAATCAATGTTAAGGAGGGCTGTATTGGCATGGGAGTTGTAGCTAGAGACTGCAGGGGTGAGATTCTTGGAGCACAGTGTGGTTTCAAATCCGTAGTTGTGGATGCTAAGACTGCTGAAGCAATGGCAGCCCTTTGGGCGGTTCTATTTAGCAAAGCAGAGGGTTTCCTAGATGCTATCTTTGAAGGGGACTCAACACAGGTTGTTGCAGAAATCTCCTCCTCTCCTCCATACTTATCGAAAAATGGCCAATTTATAGAAAGCATAAACCAGGAAATCAAAGGATTCCGGATGGCCAATTTTGCCCATGTTCACCGAGAATGCAATAGTGCAGCGCATGTACTGGCAAAGGAGGTAGCAAACTTCAAGTTGGCGGAGATTTGGTTACAGGAAAGCCCGGAATGTATTTCTAGTATCATTGTTAGGGAACGATTGTGTCCCTATATTCCAGTTTTTGGGATCAAGTTTTTTGTATGTTTTGACTTTGTTAATCAGATGACTTAAGTATTACCGTTTCAAAACAAAAAAAAAAAAAAAAAAAAAAAGTTATACAAGCCGTGAGATGCAGAAATATTGGTATGATCAATATCGCATCAATCAGTTCTGGAATTAATTTTAGTCCCCTAATTGGGAATACTGGAATTTGTCTACGAAACATCGTTCGTATATAAATGGAGCATTTCTCCAATTCGTCATAAACAAATTGATGACTGGGACTCCCTTCCCGCATTGAATAGAACAAAAAAAAAAAAAAAAAAAAAAATATTGATGACTGTGGCATGTATCATTATATCTTGGTGATCACGAATTCACTCAATAACAATGCAATCACAGCACTAGAGTAGATGTATAATTTATAAACAAATTTTATGAGTCTTTAGGCATATACTCTATCGAGCCTCAAGCAACGTACTGGTTAATAAGCGTTATTGTTGTTTTGGAAATGCTAAGTTTCTTCAAAATCTCGTTGAGAGAAACTGAGAAACTGCCCAAAAGGACTGGCCAACAGATGACAGCATGCCCGCCTAAAACAAAATGAGAAAAAAAGTACTGCAACCAATAGACATTAGGCTGGAAAGCCGATCATCCTGCACAGCTAAAAATGCTCATTTGTATTTGTCAGATTATGTAAATGTGTACATCTGTCGCAAACCCCGGTATAGTTTGACGGCAGAATAACAGATTTCCGGGTCGAACAAAAAATGGATGGGAAAACTTACCTAACCTAGATATGGCACAAGCTAAATGAACAAATATTTCTAAAGCCGAACGTCAAAATGAAAAATTTTGTACAATAACATCAATTTGAGCTATTTCTTAAGGGGTATCTTCGGCCGTGATTTCATACTGGCTCGCCGAGCAACGTCCCATGCCTTCTGTGGGGCAAAGACACCAAGCTGTGCAGCGAAAAATGACTCATACCCTGGTGAGTCAAAAGCAAAGCCAGTGTGTTTTGATCTCTCTTGTGGGAGTTGAGATATGGCATGTCTCCTTGCCTCAGCTGGCGTAAGCTGGTTCCCAACCTCATCCAAATCCAACCGGCTGGAATTATCAAGCTCATGCTTGTGAATTTCCTGAATAATCTGATAATCATAGGGGAAGAACCATCTTTGAACCCTACATCCAAATAAATAAACCCAATGTTAATGGGGACAACACACACACAAATCAAACTTAACACAGAGTCTACTATCAAAAGAAAGATGTTCAAGTATTTATAAAAAATTTATTAATTTATAGTAGGGATTCAATGTGAAACGCAAACACTGTGCAAAATGGGGTGGAAGCTTTCACCATGCTATATGCATGTAACGTCTGTAATCACATATCTATCTAGTGGATCAAACGACAATACTCTGGTTATTTTAAACCAGGCGATCTAATTAGGAGATCCAGCTTTGCAATTCACCAAAAGGACCACACCTAGTGCGCAGGTTGAATAAGCATTCACCACAATTGATGAACGGAAATGAACCAAACTAAGAGTCGCCAATACCTTAAGTTGATTCATGGAGACACATTCCTGTCTCTTTCATCATTGGCTCATTTTGGACAAATACAATCCTCCCTTAAACCATATTTGGTGCCTGAGAAAGGCTAATCCCCGCAGGACAGCAAATTAGTTGAGGCAAATGATGTCGGGGTCCTTCTATTGGGTAGCATAACAGAATACTGACATGGGTGTTGCCTTGCTCCAAAAGCAAGAATGTGTTGCTCCGAAAGCAAGAAGAATAGGAGAAGGGTAGTGTGCTACCAAGCTCCAAAAGAACACACTATATGAGCCATATAAAAAATGGCCTTACTACAAGCTTGGTCAGTTGAACCTGACCCTGCCTAAAACCAATAACCCCAACTTGTTGATATGATCAATGAAAACATGCATAGGGCAGCTTGATAATGCATAAAAGATTTGCAACTTGTTTCATACATAAAAGCCAAGGAATAGTTCGAAAACTAATTTCTCACCCTTGGTAGATGAAGTCACCAAAAAGAGCAACAATGGGAACAAGAAGAAGTGTGAGGTAAAAATAGAATGTACTCATCAAGACATATATGGTGAAATAAATATTCTCCTGCAATGAATGTGGAAAAAAAAAATTAGCATTTAGAACGATTTGAAGGGGGTTCTAAAAAATATACCAAAAAAAAAAAAAGGACCCACCTGTCGATCCATTGGGGTCATAATTCCTGAATAAATAAAAATGAAAACAAACCATGCTAAAATACTTCCTCCAACACTTATGTAATGCCATCTTGTAATCGAATTACACATCATAAGAAGTCGCAAGTTGACTGTCACTACAACACAAGTGAAGGCCATCGTGCTGACATCCCAGAGACCAAACATCTTTCCTGATGGATTTTTACCACTTTGACTGGAAGTGGTAACAAAGTGAAAGAAGATAAGAGATTGGTAGACAGAAAAGAATGCCCATATCGCCACAACTCTCCATTTAAAAAAGACATCTCTTATTCCTTCCCTATACAGTTGAGGGTACTTCTTAGAAACGGATGCACTGACATCCTGGCAAAGAACATAAGGAAATACTCAATAAAGATTTCCCTAAAAATTAATAAAAACAGACAGTGCAACTAGGGCCACCTTCTGATAAATATTTTCCCAACTAAATTGATGAAGCAAACCAATGGCATTTGCTTCAATAAAAGTTCAGTAAAAAGTTGTAGTCATAAGCAGTCTGAAAAAAGGCACTACCTTATCAAAAAGCCCCACAATGATCACAGGCAGCGCTGTAAAAATGACATTGTACAATGACTGAAACCAGTCGTCGTAGAATCTCTGACCAGAATATCCAGTTTGAAAGGTGAACCAAAATTGAGTCAATGTGAATGTAAGATTCTTGTAAAAGAAGTATGTCACCACCTGCACTATAAAAATTATCACGTATGTTTTTTTTTTATAAATAATAAACCAATCTTATAAATAATTATCATGTATTTTTTTTGTAACCACACAAAAAGATGTTAATAAAGTTTTGAAATTAACGAAAAAATTCAGACCTTGCATAACCTAAGATAAGACCACCGTCCATGCACAAGAAGCAAATCTGTAAGGAAGCGAAACTGGGCAATTGCAAAATCACTAGCCATCACTGCTTGCATCCCTTCCATCCCGCTTATTCCAATGCCAATATGAGCAGCTTGAATCATGCTAACGTCATTGGCACCATCACCAATACTAAGGGTAATTTTCTGTGCACCTTTTTTGACCAGACTTGTCACCTGCTAAGCACTGTTTGGTTAGTATCATAACAACTACTATATTCTTATATATATATATATATAGATATCCTAAGCAAAAGCAAGTTATTTTTCTTTAGAAATGCAGAATTTAATACACTTAAACCCAACTGAAACCTGCTAGGTTTTCAGTCTTGCCTTTCTTGGGGTCAGTTTTGGTTGTAAATCTTCAACATTCTAGTGATGGTCCTTGAGAGTATCAGCATTGTTGCATAACCAAACATACTTCTCTTCTCATTATTTTTACTTCACATCAGATGCTCAATATTAGAAGTAAATGCTCCAAACAAATGGAGACTTGAAGTTTAAAGCTCAAAACTTAATTAACCAATCCATATCCTCTTAATTTTTAAGTGACTACACTGTCTAAAATTTAGCCAATCTCACTGTTGAACCAATATTTGAAGCCCAGAACTGCACAACATTGGTCATGGACAAAACAGGGTTGGCCTTCAATTAAAATGCATTCTACTGTTTGAGCGATGTAGTGCAAATTCAAGTTATACTGAGAGTTCAACGGCCAAGATCCCAAACCCTCATGGTTTGGGCTCCATGTTAAAAGCAAATATGTGGACATCGAGTAAATCAAATCAAATTTAGTTTATAACACAGTAAAAGAACATCAAAATTTAAACCCACATATCCAAGAATGGAACTTTTCTTTTCATTTTCTTATGATAGAGTTGCATGATATAACTGCATTTATCACATGAGATACCGGGGACTGCTAATCACAAAATTTTCATACAGAAACCAAAGCCAAGCACAAGCAAAGAAGATATTCATAGACACTGAAACAAAGCACAGCAATGTCAAGTATTCTGCAATGCATCATTAGCTCCCTCAAAACTTAAACATCTATGTCAACATAAATTCAGAAAGCTTCTTAACAACTCTATTTCATGCACTATTTGGTGCTCAAATAACAAATAATTCACTTAAGTTACATCCGGAACCTACCTGTGCTTTCTGCAAAGGAGAAACTCGGCAGCAAACAACTGAACTGCAATTCAAGCTCAAGTTTAGCAGCATCACTCGTAAACTTGGGTCTAATGCATACATCAGACACTTTCCATCTATTACAAGTGCTAATTTTGGTCCAGACAATGTCTGAAGATAGTCCTGTGCTTTCTCGAGGCACTTCTTCAACTGTACTTTGACTTCTTCTTTGATAAAGCGTGCAATTTCCACTTGGTCGCCCTAAGGATTTCAATTAATGTTATCTAATAAATGATTTGAATATAATCCCTTTCCAATTTACATACAAGTAAAAACACGTTAGCAAAATATTGCCGCTTACCCTCTCTTCAACTTCTCTAATTGCATCAGTTTCTGAACTGATGATAAATTGCTTCATGTCATTGTTAATTAAGTTGCAGGCTACAGCAGATGAGTTATTGCGGAGCAGATAAGTTGTTGTGGTCACAAATGTCGAAATAACAAATAATTAGAATTTTAAGAGAGAGTGAGAGAGAGAGTACTAGCTCTCATTTTATACCAACCCACCATAAGCTATGTTTATTGCTGTTTCCATCTTGTCCCCAGTCAGTACCCAAATCTTAATACCAGCTCTAGAAAGAGTCTCTATACAAGTTGGCACTCCTTCTTGAAGTTTGTCTTCTATAGCAGTGCACCCAATTAAAATAAGATCCTTTTCTATGAGTTCTGCCACCTGCATAAATTTTACATTTTTTTTTTTGCACAAATTACTTAATTTATATCACAATAAAAGATAAACCAAATTAAGAAACAAGATAATAACTGAACAAGCAAAAGGACTAATATCATGTTCATGTAAGAGCTCTTCATTCACAAAATTAAAGACTTATCAATGTGACACAGTAACCAAAAAATATCAATGTTCACAAAAAATTTTATACAAGAAAAAGAACTGTAAAATCATGCTTCCATTTATAGCAAAGGTGCTAAAAAATATGTGATACAATACCTGAATCATATATCCAGTGTTTGCTAGTTAGCTTCTTGAGATCTATTATTCTATATCTTATCCAAATCAAGAGTCCACAGCCTTTCACATGCATTAGTGTGTAAAAATACCAAACAAGTGCCAATGGGTTTGTGGGGGGGGGGGGAGACAACACTTTGACGAAAGCAATACAAACAAAATTTCATGAATTCCAGCACATCAATATCCACAAATAAAGAGTTGGAAACATCACTCTTGTGACATTTTCCCTTGGTTCAGATTTTGCGTTATGCGTGTCAATGACTTGAAATAAGTAAGAAATTGTACTCCAGAGAATATCACATGCATCAATATCCACAGAAATACTTTTCCATCATTCTTCCCCATTCACATTTTGCAGAAATTGATAATTTCTAATCCAGTATAAAACTCAAAAATCACTAAAACAGCATCATTCAAAAACAGAACATTAACATAGCATCCTTCATTAAAGCAATAATTGAATATCTCAAATGCATCAACATTAAAGATAAGAAATGCTTGCTTTAGCAAAAGAATGCCGTCATTTCAGGTCGCCTGACCAACATGTATCTGAAAGTATATACCTCATCCAACTTCTTCTCACGATCTCGTAGAGAAGATTTAGCCTGGATGAATTTCACATTCCAGCTTTCATACATATCAGGATGTAAATCCCTATAGGCCAGGCAAAGTGTACGTAATCCAGAGGATCCAAATTGCTCCAAGTGTTCCCTTGTTACTTTCTTTAAGTCAGCATTTACATCAGCCAATCTCTCAAAGATTACAGTATCAGCACCCTGTAAAAGGTAGGTTTCTTGCCATGTGTTATTCTACTGTCCAACAGCCAAGTAAATTCCATCCTATTTAGCCCCAAGAAAACAATTACCTTACAGTACAATACAAGCCGGCCATCTGGATAGCGACATACAACAGACTGACGCTTCCTCGTACTAGTTACAAAACATGGATTACAATTGATATTAGAAAGGGTCAATCCTAAACTTATAAATGACAATAAAAAAATAACAAAAAAAATAAAGAATGATGTATATCCACCTATTGAACTCAAGGACATTTAGAATCTCATAAGACATATCTTGGATGTTACCCATCTTCTCAACATGAGACTCACGAACAAATATCATTGTAGGTGTACGCCTGAGAATGAGATACCATTAGCCTCAAACATGGATAAAAACATTAGCCTCAAAACAAGCTGTATACTTTTGAATGATAGCAGCTCTCTTAGAGAAGTCATACTAGAACAAGAACCAGCAAGCCTTATTCTAACATTCCAAGTTGAGTTTATATGTAAAAATATAATCCGTTAAGGTTTAAGACTATTTCTTATGACCGACACTCAACTTAACCTCATCACTCAATGAAAAGATTTCAAAGTTCAGTAAGACCATCTTGCAGTAGGTGCAACTACCCCAATGGATATGCAGAGGATTAACAAACCACTGGTGTCAGATCAATCAGCTGTCACTTTTATGGTATTCAACACAGGTATCCAGGGCCGAAAACTTAAGAAACAAAAAATAATCCATTCTTCAAGAAGCTATGGGAGAGAATGGGAAGTACAAACCTGTAAAAGAAAAATCCAAAGTTTTTTGCAGCAGTAACCAATGCAGACTCATCTGGAGATGCAGCTTGATATGTAATTTTTTCTGGGTTTTCGTCACCCTCAGGGAGTACGGTATGACAAATAGCAAGGCATCTGAAGAACTCCTATACTCAAAACAAATTGTAGCTAATAAATTATGTCACAAGATTATGCCTGCTTCATGGCATGTGAATATGCTGACCACCAAATATAATATATAGAATAAAATTATATGTTGTAACGACTTGATTAACAGACCTTCAGATCTCCTAACAAAAAAGATAACACTGTTCTTGATAAAGGGTCAACAGCATTTTCCATATTCCTTCTTTACTATTATAATAGAGTAACAATAAACATTAACCCATCCAAAAACAAAAAGATAAAAGGAAAATCACAAATATTACAAGTTATATAATAAGCAGCATTTTAATAGCCACCCAAAACAAAACAACAATAAACTTTCACTGCCATAAATTTTTATGCCAAAAAGAAAAAGAAAGAAAAAGAAAACCCGAAAGTCTGTGAACCCTCAGAAAATGCGAAGTAAACCGTTATGCCAATTTAGCACAAATTTTGGACAAAGGTATTTCATCATATTAGTAATTCATTGAGAGAACTTTATACTTACATACTTATGTACAGACTTTCCTATCCATGTAGATATAATATGATAAAGACCAAAATTTATCGAAAAGTAGTTTCAGTTACTCATTTTTTAAGACAAATTTAGGGATAGTTCCATCAATAGCCAAAAATTATATGATTCCATCAAATATTCTGAAAAGTAAAGTCACAACTCTAAATTAAAGTTAATGATAACCGCATCTCCAAAGACCCCGTTAAGATTCTGTTCTCAAGAAAAGAAAATGTGTTTTTTTCAGCCAGACAACATGTTTAGTTTTGCAGGTTCTAAGAACAATTTTGTGAAAAAAAAAACAAGCATAGTGGCAAAAGAAAAAAACTTAAATTTGATGTTTATGCAAACAGAGAACAAGCAGAGTAGGAAAAACATAGAAACATGCAGAGAACTATGTCAAAAGGACCACCGCAGATGGAGGATAATTTTAACCAAGTATCCACACAATCAGAGGTTTGCCATCCAATCCTTAACTGTCGCAAATGGCTTATGTTATTTTTTCCTAATGCCATAGGATTGGCCTGAACCTTCTTCTTACTGGTGTCCAAAACCTCTTCCTCCTCCCTTCTATGCTTCTCCAACTGGCCAACACCTTCTTTTGCACACACCCACCCACCAGATCTAGGGCTAAGCATCAGGTCGGCTCAAGCCAACCGACCCAATGCTTCCTTAAAGGCGGATACTTTTCTTTCTGCATGCAATCCAAATTTCATTGATCTCTGTAGCTTTCTTTGTTCTAACTTCCCTTGCAGTCATTCTGATTCTAATGATTCTCTGTGAAGGAGATGTCTCCCCAATCTGACTGGAATAAAAACCTTGGTTATTACACTGTGGTCTTGACAGCAGATCAAGTATTTTATAAAGAGTGCTGGCCTTTTTTCATATTAAATCACAACCATTGCCCTCTTTCTTGGGAGAGCTAATGGGGGAACTAGCTTGAATCCTTCTTTTTTTTTCTATAAAACCTAATCTATTTTTTTTTATTTTTTTTTTAAATGAATAAGAATGAATTAATAAAAAAACAACACAAGCACAAAGGCAGGAGCTAGAAACACCTGCCCCAAAACCTAACCACCAAGTGCAAATGGCACCTATACAAACCAGCAAATAAAAAGAACCTAACACAAAAACTAGCAGCCAAAGCCTAAAGCCTTAATACATCTTCCGCACATGAACCAATGGGTTCGGTCGCCTCCCCCCCCACAGGTTCATCAGGTAAGAAATGTTTAATTCCGATCCTAATGGGCAGGGGGTCAGGTTTGGTGTGTCAGTAAACCTGACAACACGAACCAACCGTCTATCTAACTATATATTACTTTTACATTTTTAATATAAATTTTTTTAAAAACCTTTACCCTAAACCTGACCTAATTCCACAGCCACTCCCTCCCTCCCTCCCGACAACACGAGCCAACCATCTATCTAACTATATATTACTTTTACATTTTTAATATAATGTTTTTAAAAAACCTTTACACTAAACCCACTCCCGTCAACCATCTATCAACCATCTATCTAACTATATATTACTTTTACATTTTAAATATAATTTTTTTTAAACAACCTTTACCCTAAACCCACTGCCCCCCTCCCTCCCTCCCATGTGTGTGTGCGCGCGTGTGTGCAGCCATGGACCAGCGATTGCTATAGCCACCAGTCCAATGCTTCCTCCACCCAAGCCACTTGTTTGGATTAGTCAGTTGATAAACCCCCTTGGTTGGTCAGTCGATTGCCAAAACTATATATTTTTTTTATAAGTAATAAACTAGTCTTATTAAAAATGTAAGGCGCCCCTAAGTACACCGGAAGTATACAAGAGGAAGCACCTAACTAGAAAGCGAAAAATGAACAAGAAAATCGCCAAAACTAAGCGAGAAATGGGACACAAAAGCCACGGTCCAAAAATATAAAGTATGAAAAAACGAAGCTAAAATATCCTCCAAGGACCTCTCCAAGTCCTCAAAACACCTATTATTTCTTTCATTCCAAACACACCAAAAAAGGTAGGTCATCTTCCAAATCACAACACTCCTCGGACTTCCAAATGTCAACCAACAGGCAAACAAGTCAATGACTCTCCTAAGCATAACCCAAGACATACCAAAGAGAGTAAAGAAAGCACTCCATAGAGAATAAGCCACATCCAATTGAAGAAGAATGTGATCTACTGATTCCCCATTTCACTTGCACATGTAGCATCTATCCACCAAAATAACATGCCTCTTCCTGAAATTATCCAAAGTAAGGATCTTGATTAGGGCCGCCGACCATGCAAAAAAAAACCGCCCTTGTAGGAGCCTGAGTTTGCCACACCATAATGACTAACGGCCATCAGTTCAGCCATTGGTAAGGGCTGAATACTGACCCGACTGGGTCAATGCTCAGCCTAAACTGAATCTACCAACTATGGCAAGCAACCATCGCCTACCGACCAAATCAGGTACTGTAAGCTCTCTCTCTCTCCATAAGCTTGGTGGCAAGGTCCAGTGTTGAACGGCCAACCACCTCTCCCCTTCTTTGTGGCATTGGTTTAAAAAAAAAAAAAAAAGGATCAGGCAAGGGGTGGCTGGAAGTGTTGTGATAGGGGTCCGGCGGTCATGAAGTAATGGTTGAAGTAGAAGAAAAGGGAGGAGAAGGCAGCATCACAGAGGGAAAAATGATGGGGAAAAGAATGAGAAGAATTTCTATTTTCAGGGTACAGCCAAATAAAGACAATTCTACCCTTAGTCTTTCCAATAGGACCATTTATTTTGAATAGAACGAAGTTTTCTCCTCTCGAAAACTGTCTTCAGTCGATTTCCAAATGAGCCCTAAATAGCAAAACAAGTAAAAAAAAATATTATCCTGTACTGTATTAGGAAAGTCTGAATGTATTCCATTTTTTTCTTTTCAACTAAGGCATGTAAGGTTGTGGCTTTCGCCCCTGCACATAGCAACTGCCAGAAACTCTTAAAGACACATAGAGCACATATATAAGAATTTACATATGCCATTATGAGAGGCAATCAAGATAAATAAGCTCACCACCTTACTACAACCACAAACAGTTAAGTCAGGAAAAAAAAATACTCTTCATAATAAGCATGCCAATAAACTAGATCTGATTGTCATTTTTAACTCAGGTATATATGGAAACAATAATGCATTCAGTTCACACTTAAAATAAAATTCCTACCTTGCAAATATCAGGGTTAGGCTCATTTCTCCAACCTCCTCGCATAAGCCTAGCATCATCAAAATTAAAACCCTTCTCATGCACTGGATTGGCTGAGTTATGCTCCTATAATGAATTTAATGACAGTCTTCAGTTCAAACAGTAATCATGTGAGTCTCCATAAAATGACAGCTATGCATACCTCTACTTTTAAGCCGTTTTGCAGTGCTATTCCCTTCTCTATTTCAGTGATACCAGTTCCATACACCTCTCCTCCAATTGAACACTTAAAGAACTCCATCAAATTTCTTGTTAAAGTTCCAGTTTTGTCAGAAAAGATGTATTCCACCTGATTATAGCAGCAATTCAGAACAATAGAACTCTTTAAGTATAACAATAGAACTCACACCTTCAACAATCATGATTGATCAAGTATATTAACAAAAGTAGCACACAACCAGAGGTTTCAGCAATGCAACTCTTCCAGACGATGATGAGGACAACAGCGATGATTTTTTTTATAAGCAGGACAACAACGATGATACATGCGTAAGTCCAAGTTACTCAAGAATAAATAACACCTGTTGCAACTTACTCAAGAATGTCAATATGGCAGCAATTTACCTGTCCAAGTTCCTCATTCAAGTTGGAAGTCCGAGCCAGTGCTGGGGTGTTGGTTTCACTATGGTACATGCGTAAGTCCTTGTTGATAAATTGAGTGCACTGAATAAATTTGATCATCTGATGCAGTAATTTCAAAATTACAAAAAGTGTTACCCTTCAACAACACTTTATGTGCATTGCTAACACACAGGATTACAATAGGCTAAGGAACCACCTCAATGGACACATAAAGAGAAATGGGGATAATTGTTGAGTACAAAGTAATCAGGGTAAACATTGTAAGAACAGCAACCTGAAAAACCGATAAGTAGAATTAACTTTAGAAAAATTAGGGAAAACGAAACAACATTAGCTCATTCCCTAGCATTCCGCTCACAGAAGCAAGCATACAATACCAAGAATCGGTTGTCCGGGTTGAACTGATCATCCACACTTTTTGAGAGTGCTAAGTAATAGTACTTGCGATCTATGAATACACCACTGCAGAATTTCCAGAAGCCAGAAATATCATGACATGGGAAAACTTCCCAAGTAATGTGAAAATCTTTTTTAGTAGTTAAAAAAAATTTACAAACATTCGGCATATATGGAACAGACTACCAAATTTCCTAATTGTCAAACCTGCCTATAGCTCCAATCAGGCACATAGTAAATAGCGCACCAAAAAGCATTAGGATAAGTTTGTCAAGTTTTCTCTCTAATGTACTTCTTTTGGAAGGAACATTCATGGCATTCATCATAACCTGCAATTAAATCCAAATGTCCATTAAAATGAACTAAAAAATACAGACAGTAGAGATAAATGAAGCAATGGGGCAGATACCAAAAAAAAAAAAAAAAAAACTTATAAAGTTAGTGGATCACAAGACTTTCCAGGAATTTTTCTTTTCCATCTTCTGATAGTTAAAAAAAATTGTAAGGGCTTGCAATGCATAAAATAACATTTGCCAACAAAATGGAAGTTGATGCATCAGCATGACAGCAGATTAATTACGGATCTCAACATGGAACATGAAAAGCAGACACCCCTTCAAGGTGAGGGGTCACTATGTATGATAGATGTCAGAGGTTGGCATGGTTAGACATGCCTTCAACATGTCTAAGACACGTCAGAAATTGGCATGCATTGGACATGGCTCCAAAACGTCTGACATGTTGAATATGCTAAAAGTAAGATTTTTTTTTTCAAATTCAATATACATACAAGACAAGTAAAGATCGTTTTGCAAAATTTTAATTTTTTAAACTACCTATTTTAGTCAAATATTTCAAACTAGGGCTCTTAAAAATATGAAATTCAAAGAGTAGAAAAGAGAAATCCTTCTATAAATCCCACCGCAAGAACATTGTTAGACTATACATGTATGTATGCGTAAATCTATAAAGACAGACAAAGAGAGAACCTTAATTACAAGCTTCGCCTTTTCCACAACCCTTTTTTTTTATTGAACACATTAGGAATTCTACACTTTATAATATTCAAATTGCTTAAAAAGAAGAACAGACAAACACGCACTCGAAGAGAAGATACACATGCAAACATAATTGTGTCTTTGCCATGGCCATGTCCTACTTTAAGATTTCCCAAATTCTAATGTCTGACCATGCTTTTTAGCATAGAGGTGGTGGTAAAAGAGGAAAATAGTTGTTGCATATAGCAGTGTAGTTCATGATATCAAACCTTTGTTTCATGTCCTGTAAAAATAACAGCTCCAACAATGTATTCCGTATTCCTGAGACTGCACCCCTGAGAACAGATTGCCAATGCTGATGAGTAAAGCCAGCTAAAAGTTTCACCAATGGCGATAAATCAACATTGACCAAATAATAGAAGATTACAAGGACTATCAGAAAAGGGAGCCTTCTACATTTTATAAGAATGAAAATTTTATTATGAAAGAAACAACTCATGTAGATACAAAGCCTAAATCTCCAAAAATTGCAAATTTTAATTTTAAAAAAAATCAACAAACCCAACCAAAGAGGAAATGTGAGTGTTGCCACAAGTGTTCGAACACTTGTACAAGGTGCCTACAAGGTGAATGAATAACGACTTAATCTCAAAATTAGGCAACTCTACACCATAAATGTATGATTGTTCCTCTCTCTCTCTCCCCAAATAATGCACACAGGACATAGAAGAGCTGCATTCCAAATGAAACTATTCCTGTCTTCCTGCTAAACCTTTCCAGGAAAAGTACACATCAACAACCCTTGGCATCACACGTGAAATCCCAAAGACAATAAATATGAAAGACCATACAGCAACAAATGATCAAAACTCTTGCCGCTTCACTAACACATAAAACCAAGTCACTGTGATGATATTTAAACTGGTAAAATTATTCTGAATGTAGCATAAACTAGGAACAAAAACATTTCATTCACACCATGAAGATCAACAGAATATTGGAGGGCAACATACAGCATTCTTATATAAAAGTTATTTTATCAGATTCCTAGAAAATAGTTTTTTTTTTATAAGTAAATGAAATTTTATAAAAAGCGTAAGGCGCCCCTTTAAGTACACTGGAAGTATACACAAGGAAACATCTAATGGCAAAGACTGCACTACTAAAACATAAAGCTGAAAACAAACAAATATTAACTGCAAATGTTGTGAGGAAGAAAAATCATATCATACTCGCAACAAAATTTGGTTTGGACTGAGAGCCAATGTTTGCTTTTGAATTATAAGATTGCCAGTGAAAGTGTATAATGAATTGTTTGGTTGCTCACACTGCACTTCACCTGCAAAAAGCAAAGAATTGGTCGTCATTCATTTTTTTTTTTAATTAAGTAATAAATGTAGGGCTATAAACGAACCGAGCCGCTCGCGAACAAGCTCGGGTTTGGCTCAAATAAGCTCAAATCATTAAATAAATGAGTCGAGTTTGAAAACTAAAATAGGCTCAATTATAAATGAGCCGAACTTGCAAAAGCTCGGCTCGACTCAAATTAGGCTCATGAACATAACTCGTATAAGCTCAATTCAGCTCATTAAACTTGTTTATATATATTAAACAGCCTCGGCCCACGCGCCCCTCCTTCACCCCGGCCGACCTCTTCCTTGTCTACCCCTTCACTGCTTCCTTGCGTGTGAGCCGCACGAGCTGCCGAGGATGGCAGATCTACGTCTATTAAGCTGTAGATCTACTGCTCTACGCCTAGGAGGATTTTGACATGCTGCCAGCGGAGGAGATGATGAACGACGACCTGGACCTGCCGGTGAGGACCCTAACCTCAAGGTCGGCGAGGAGAAGGAACCCTTTCTAGCTTCTTCGTTACTCAAAAAAATTAGTCAAGCTCAAGCTCGACTCATTTGCAATTTTTTGCTGAGATCGAGTTGAGCTTGACCTCAAAAAAAAATTCTCAAGCTTGAGGGGTCAAGTTCAAAACAAGCTGGAGCTTAAACAGGCCAAGCTTGGCTCGGCTCAATTACACCCCTAAATAAATGTATTGATTTATTTGCATCCCTTGTAAAAACATTTCTCAGCACAGCTAAGAAGTTACAGTCATTCTGTTAAATGCATGGTAGATAAATGGCACACTGCAACAGCACTAGGATCATGGTCAACAACACTTAAGACAGACAAGTGGCGCAACAAAAATGCTAAACCTTTGAATTCAGATGCCTTCTCCGGAGTCAAGTAATCCCAGGTCCTTTCCAACGCCTTTCTAATTTTCAAATTTGTTTCCCCATCCAAATTTGCAGTCTGAAACCAAAAACAAAAACAAATAGAGGAAAAAAAGAAAAGATAAAGTTATTTATATTAAATCACAATTACCAAACACTCTTCACTCTTCTAGAGAATCATCACCATCATCATAATGACAATAACATGAATAACAATAATAACAACAAAGACAAAACAACAACAATAACAACAATAATAAGAGTAAAGAATATTTGGAAAACCTCAATATAGCAGACACCATCTGGGTTTGTACTAGCAAGAAAAAGCACATCCGCAGGAAAGAATCCGTCCTGCTTGACCTGAAAGATGCAAAATTCGGCATCATAAAGAGGCAGCTTAAAGATAACATATACTATGTATAAGTTACTAGAGAACTTTTTGAATAAAACATTGAAAACTGTTTTATTCCCTAACTCAAGTCTTCATTAACTTTAAATAGCCACATAAACTTAAAGAAAACCAGAAACCAGAGCAAAAAGGGAGTAACAATTAACCAATTTTTCCTTCCTACTTTTTTTTTATAAGAATTTTTCCTTCCTATTTACATAGCAAGAGAATATGTACACACATCAACATGACATGAAATATTTCTTATGGTCCAAAAAGTAAATTTGTGAGAACTGGAGTCCAAGCAACCACTAAGTGGAGCTCTCTTTCCCTCAAGTGCCCAGCTCCTAAAGCTAAGAAAAAAAAAAAAAAAAAGGCGCCTTCAGCTGAACTGGATTACTTAGGAAGCAACCACTAAGTGAAGCTCTCTTTCCCTCAAGTGGCCAGCTCCTAAAGCTGAAACAAAGTCATCTTTCATTGATCAACATACAACACCCTTACATCCAACCACAGATTCTGTAACATAATAACAACAGTAAACTCTTACCAAGCAAAAGGAAATTCATTCTGACCGTATATGCCAAAAACCCAAATCAGATTTAAGTGCCACAAATTCTAGTGGGCACACACATACGATGCCCATGATAATAGATGAGATATACAAACATAGCAAATGGTTTTTTTGTATGCCAAAACCAAAGTCAAAATAGTTGCAGAAAATAAGAGACAAAATGTCCACAGGTGAAGAGTCTGCTTGAGCCAAAAAAAAAGAAGGGTGAAGAGTCTGCCAAATTAGCACCGTACAACTTAATATTAAAACAAGCATGAAATGATGCGCAGCTCACTAGGTTTACATTTGACTTACCACAAATTTGACTAAAAAAATATTAATTGGCAAGGATGACAAACAACATAATTGGCACAATTTATCTCAAAGATACTATATTTAGATACTGGGTTTTCTGGAAGCATCAAAACTCAATACTAAACATATAAAACATCAAAATTCATCCCATTGCAAAAACATTGAAGTGCAGAATACTCACCCTGACAATGTCTCCAACCTGCAATTTTTTCCAGGGTATTGGCTCCCACTTTTGATCTTGCAAGACGTCTATAAGATAGTTATTTATTGCCATATCATTCTGAAAACGCTTCTGTTGTAATAAAATAAAATAAAAAGAAATTAAGCATTTGTTATTCATTTATAATCCAATACAAATACCAACTAATTCATGGAATAATAAGCCCCACGCTAACGCATTAAACATAACAAAGTTTGTCATAGAAGAAACCCAAAGCCAAAAAATAATTAATTAATTAATTAATGAATAAGAGTGCCTGCCACAATGAGAAAGAACTGCACTACTTACCCAATCCTCAAAAGCTTCTTTTACAAGAGAGACAAGGAGCACCAGACTTAAGGGGACCACATTTGTTATCGGAGACACAGGACTGCATGATCAAAATAATACAGTTATCCAGGTTCACACACAAAAAAAAAAAAAAAAAAAAAAAAAAAAAAAAAAAAAACAGACATTGATATGATAGCTCTAATATGACCACTAACACAGTTATATAGGGTTAATTTGATCATTACTTCCATGCAAAAGGAGGATTGCAAAGCCAAAAGCAAGGCTTGTAGAAGAAAATGGAGAGGGAATGAATCTCAATGAAAATAAATAAATAAAAATAAAAATAAAAAATTTTGATAAGGAAGAAAACTTTTATTAAAGAAAGCGTAAAGTGCCCCTAAGTATATAGAAAGTATATACAGGAACAACTAAAGCTAACCCGCAAAAACCCATAACACCAAGGCCCCAAAAAACGAAAAAACCAAAAACAACTACAAAAGGACCCAACTAAGAACAAGACTACCCACTACCCGCCAAGGCACAAGAAGCCTACAACATGTGTGCCTTGCCTTGCCTTGCCTTTCCTATGCCTAGAGGGATCTTTCGCGTTGCCGTAATTGATGGTGCAATAAATAATGCATGTAGTATGATAATAAACATAAAAGGTGCATAAACATATTAGAAAACACTTTATAGCAAGATTTACAATAGCCCAAGAGTATCTTTTAACCATTATATATATCAACATTACACAAAACTTAATGTAATGCATGCCAGTAAGGAAGAACAGCTTTCAGTGACACCAGAAGCAATATTTAAAAAATGTTGCAGAAGTGCAATTTCAAAATATTGAAATTAGGTGAAATCTTCCACTACAGAAATGATGAGCTACATGCTTCAAAAACATCTGCAGCCCAAGTCTGAAAAGAAACTTTTGCCCATCTATCGATTCTGTTACATTGTAAGCTAGAAACAATGTAAAACTAAATTTTAATATCAGGATCTAATTGGTCAGCTCATTTAAGGATTCATAGAATCAATCCCAATTAGTTGGGATAATTGGAAAAATCTTAGTTATGTTGAGCAGGTTAAAATCTAGATGGATAACTGTCACAGGCCAATAAAACATGTTTTTTTTTTATGAATATCTTTTCCAATAAAACATGTTATCTGAGATATAAAAAAAAAGGATAGACATCAAATACATCAAAACTAGTAAATGAAAAACATCAAAACCCGTAATATATAAGATTATTTTAGAAATAGTTGAATGTAGGTATATTTGGACCAAAGCCCAACAGAGCAGAAGTTCAAAACAAGTTTAAATTAACATACCTGATTTTTGTCGCTGATAAAATTGAGATCGTAAGAAAGTAGAGGTTAGCTACTCGTCTGAACTGTCCAGTGTCAGGGAAAAAAATAAAATCTCAGGAATATAACCAAAACAAAAATCATGGGAGATGGCAATGAACTAACCCTAACCCATTAATGTGATATGCATAAATCATTGCACAATCAGCATATATCAATAATTTTTTTAAAATTCCTATACCCAATTCCAAACATTCAACATGAGAACCATTGTATCATTACAAAGGTAAGCTAGCAAAGTTTAATTTAGCCTAATCCAGATTACTGTAGAATTCATCTGACTCCATTTCCATTTCCATTTCCATCTGAGTACATTGTTGTCTCACTTCCAGACAGCTTACACCTATGGGAGTAATGATTACTAATATGGTACATTAGGTCTTTGGTTCAAGTCTTGGTAACCCCCATTCGGTTTTTTTTCTTATGTTTTGCACATGGAAGGCCCAGAGTTGGTTCAGCATTGCCAGGCAGGCCTACATTGTGGGCCTACTTCCTAACAGTTTGGGATTTTGGGACTGATGATTAGTAACACCCAAAAAAATGGACCATGATTAACACACTAGTTATTCCTGCACTAGGCGATAAGAGCCTAACCCTAAGAGAAATATGCACCAACAAATAACAAAACAATATAAATATTTCCTCAGACATATATAAAGTATTGAAACAGCATAAAAAAAACATTTAAAATGCACATTGAACGACATATGATGCTGATATATATAGGGGTAGTAGGTCTTTTAGAATTATTTTCCCACCAAAATACATTATAATACAATCCCACAAAGGAAAGGGAACGTCTAAATGTCTTGTATGTAAAAGGCATAATCTCTATTACTTTCAGAAAATAATTACTTTTTTATAAGTATTTTCAGAATATAATTACAAAAGAAAAAAGATGAAGATCTGAGCTGAAACAGAAAATCAAATTAATTCAAAAATAATTGTGATTCCCCATTTCCAAGACAACAAAGAAACAGAATCCAACTCCACTTGTGAACACCAAACTAACCCATTGATAGATGGGCTCTCGGAAAACAACCTTAGGTTGAATCCCAAGTTGTATGCATGGATTCGTTCAAAAACTACAACCCCCTAACAGCCACCTTCAATCAAAACCTAACATCCAGGTAAGAAATGAACATAGCCATATGACCAGATTTACCCATTTTATTTCAAGGATGCTTGAAAGTAAGTTACCTGTTCAAACAGTCCTTTCGGTATAAAAGTAAAAAAATTGTACTTTGTAGTCGATATAGAATTCCCCTGACACAAACAAAACCATACTAATCAAAATCAGTTCATATTTATTGGAAAAACAAGCCACATATAATATAACATCAACAGAAGTTTAGAAATTGCCTATTGCAAGATATGCAAACACCCTCATCTGTGTAAAGAATTAATTGATGTCAAGATTCAAATATATGTCTGCGAGTGCATTAGACAGCAGAGTTTTTTTTTTTTTTTTTTTCCTTTTTTCTTTTGCTTAACTCATGTACAATGGCTTAATATAGACAGAGCCTCATGACTCACACAACTGGCCTTCGTAAATTGCAGAATTGAAACAGTTATAGCTGAAAATACTCTGACAAAGAAGCTATCCCATCCAAAGTGACATTGTTTGCATATGCAACTGCTTCAAATAAGATCCTGATGTATATCATCTGAATTTCAAAATGAGGACAAGCCATAGAGGGCTGTGTGCTTCAGTTGGCAGGAATTGAGTCGCAAAATTACTTCCTGATTCATTGTCGGTACTCCTCTAATCAGGAGACACTGTTGGCAGGCCGTTTAGCAACACTAGTGAAGCCTCGACACACAAGGTAGTTTATGTATGGATTGATTGAGTTTAGAATATTAGAGGCTAAATCCTACGGAACATAGTATGTTATTTCTCAAGCCAAAAATGAGAGACTACAGAGAGTTTCAATCACAGGAATTGGATTTAGTGCTTTTGCCTTACTCAAATAATCTAGTAAAACCTGTTTTTCCTATATCTTCAAAAGAACTTCTATTCAAGTCCTCTTTGTCAAAATCCAGTTTGAAGATGGAAATACTTGTGAAGAATCAACAATCTAAAATTTCTATCTTCCTTCATTTCCCACCGTTTCTCTTCAACCAAACAAAGGGAAAACCAGAAAAAAAAAAAAAAAAAAAAAAAAAAAAAAACAGAATTCGGAAATATGGACACGCAAACACACATACAAATTACAACACATGAGTGTATATATTGTATACGCAACAAAAAAAAAAAAACACTTGACAAACCCTGAATCTGACGGGCTGATTGGCCTCCCGATCGTTGCAGTATATGGTGCGGTGAGTAGGCGCCTGGGGCGTGACCCGGCCGAGCCGGACCGTCCGGGACGAGTGTGTGCGCTCGTTCATCGTTGAACTGAGACCAAATCTCGCTCCCGACGCCCTAAACCTATCCCATCCACTCATCTTCCTCCGATCCGGATCGATATGTGTGCTGCTTGTCCTCCCCTCGATTGGCCGTTGAAACTCAGAGCATTATGCGCACTCCATTTCCATTTTTTTCCCTTCTATTTTCAGTTTTGCCCCTTCTCTGCCTTTTTCTTCTTTTGCTTTTTTTTTTTTTACTTCTAGACAAACAAAAGTAAACGCGTGACTGCTTTCTTCGCCCTTAATTTACCCTGTCGAATATGACGTGTCGGCGCTTACAAGTGTTGGCGTGAGAGAGACGCCCGCGTTGAGCGTGGAGTTGGACGAGGCGCCGAGGCGCCAGGTAGGACTTTTCGTTTCCACGGCGTCGTTTTGATGGAGACTCTTCCGTTTTTGTTGCTAACCAACCACTATAAAGTATAAATTATAGTGCAGAGAGAAGCGGGTCGTGGCGGTGTGGAGGCCCACTGGAGGCCGTTGCCGACGTACACACGCACGTTAGGTATTAGTCTCCGATCTTTCGGGGAGAGGAGTTGTGTCCTACGCCGTTCAAATTTCAAATACCTTGCAATTAATACAGGCAGCCAAACAAACATTATAGCAACTAACATTTCATTTAGTTAGGTACTGTTGTTATAACAACTAACATTTCATTTAGTTGTTTTAGTTACAGTTGCAGAATATGAGAATAGTACCTTCCTTCTGTTTATTGGATGGACCGTCTCAACCAATAATAATGCTTATGCAGTTAATTAGTAGTTAGGATACTTTTTGTAGGCAGAATATTGAAATTTTTTAGTACAGTAAAGCTGAGTCTATATTAGACAATTTTATTGTACGGAATGTAGATAAAATTAAAACATTTGAAATGATGTCGGCCCTAAATTGTTCTCTTCTAGAATTTTCTTAAAGTTTAAATTAATTGTTTTCTAACAACAATATAAGGGTTAATGGGTACAGTGACACTTTTTGGGTCCCTTAAAGGGGTGATTTTAAGATTCAAAATTTGCGGAAAAAAAAAAAAAATGGAAAAAGTATACGTAACCCTCTCAAACTATCACTTCATTGTCAATGTACCCCTTAAACTACCAATTGTGTCAACGTCTTCCCTTAAACTACAAAAAAATGTCAATGTCCCCCAAATCGCAAAAATACCCTTCATAAAATTATTAAAATAAAATAAAAACTAAAAAAATTATTAAAAAAATATAAATGACAAAAATTTATACCAAAAAAATAAAAAAAATTAAAAACTGTTTTTTCTTTTTCTTTTTTGGTTTGTTTTTCTTTTTTTCTAAAAAAAAGGTCATTTTCATTTATTTTTTCTTTTTTTTTAAAAAAAAAATGTTCTTTTTCTTTTAAAAACTGTTTTTATAATCTTAAGTTGTTTTTTCGTTTGCTTTTTTTAAATTAAAAAAAAAACTTATTTTTCGTTCTTTTAAAAAAATTTGTTTTTTATTTAATTTTTGAATTTGTTTTTTAAAAAAATAATTTTTTTTTAATTTTTTAGTTTTAGTTTTAGTTTTTTTTTTAAAAAAAATTATAAGGACATTTTTGTCTTATTCAAAAAAAATTAGGATCATTTTTATCTTTTTATTGGTCTTAAGGGGACATTGACATTTTTTGATAGTTTGAGATGGACATTGACACAATTGGTAATTTATGGGGTACATTGACAATAAAGTGGTAATTCGAGGAAGTTATGTGTACTTTTTCAAAAAAAAAAATTCAAAAAGTAGTTTTATAGACACTGGCCCTATAGTTGTGGTTAACTATGAACATTATACCAAAAAAGAACGAAGGATAAACTATGATAAGACGATTATTTCAATATAAATAAATAAATAAGAAAACTATGATAAGACGAAAATATATTAATTGATAACTAGAAAATAACTTATTTTTATACATAATAATTCTTAATAATTGAAATATTCAATACTAAAGAGGTATAATATAAGAGATAGCAATGAAAATATATGAAATTTACTGTTTATATTGACAATATAAAATTTTCATTATTTGTAACCTATAAAATCAATTTTATTTATGGTAATTCAATATCGTAACTAAAGATATTTATAATTTGGCCTCATCAATTTACGAAAACATGAAAACGGTTTTTAACTTTTTGGTATTTTCATGGATATAGATCTATTTGAATAGATCGGATCAATTGATAATCCTACCAAATTATGTTAAAACAAGCTAATCCCTACTAATCTTAACAAAATATTGCAGTATTTAATTTTATCTCAGAAAATTATATAATCAATTGGCATATTCTTTTTCTTTTCTTCAACATAAATGTGGCCATGGGTTTCAACTTTCAAGAAGGGAAAGACAATGGTTGATCGATCCACTCAATGGACTTGGGCTTGTTCTGACGAAAACCCGGCCCAAGAAATATGCTAAAGCTTCGTAGTACCGCTTGTAATCCGAGTCGAACGATAATGGCAGGAGCAGCAACGTTATCCCCGTTGATCAACATCACGCACCTCCACTCCTCGCTCTCACCGTCGGCAATTTTCTCCTTCCCTCACCACCACCACACCCATCGTATAAAGCCCATAATCAGCATTTGCCAAAGCCAGGTCTCTTTCTCTCTCTCTCTCTCTCTCTCTCTCTCTCCAACAAGCACGCGCTGACACACGCACGGACACTCAGCAGTTAGAAATTGGAGTTGACTGTTAGGATGGTGTATGGTCTCAGCTTAACACTTCAACGGGCGAAGAAGCAGAGGAGATTGATGGGGATTTCTTTGAAGGTGATGATGTGGTCGAGGACGAGAGCGACGAGGAAGACACAGAAAGCAGCGTTGATTTGTTGATCAGGTTCCTGCAAAGCATGCTCAAGAAAGTCTCCAAGCGTGCCAAGAGGGCCTCGCGCTCTGTTTTGCCTTCCGCAATACCGCCCCAGCTGGTAATTATCATCTATTCCTTAATGACTGCATAAAAGCAATGAATTTTGCTGGGTAGGAAGTGCTCAGTTTTTTAGAAAATCACTCGAATGGGCACGATATAGTTGTTTGAGAATCAATTGAGTGCTGGGTTTTGTGTTACATGTGTAACATTTTAGAGTTACAAACTTCTCACGTTTGAATTCTCTTGGTAGAATTGGCGCGGCCGGTTATGTTGGATCGGTCTAACACCCTGTCAGATGAAGTGATTTCTAAAATTTTACTGGCGTTTTTGTCATGTCTAATAATAGTTTTTCACGCACTGTTTGCAATGTAGGAATTTTTGCGCAAATTGATGCATGAAAAAGAGGAATGTTGAGTCGACATGAGGGAATGTTAAATTCATTGTACATGATGTGTGTCTCTGGGTTATTTGGTGAAGTCACTAATCAGTAGTGCTATTAAGCACCGAGCTGTGATGGATGCATATGGCTCGGGTTGCCATATCAATGTTTATTGGCATAGGCAATTTGGGTCGGTCTGTTCAAGCAAGATTTTAGAGATCAGAAGCCTGTGAATCTATAATATCATAGAGGGCATGACATGAATGTTGATCCCAAATGTCAATGAGCTCTAACTCAAATGACTCTTTCTCCCACTATAAAAATGATGTGAAGGGTGAGGTCGTAGACCGAAGACCCGCTAGATGTGTGTACCTAACTAATAAAAAGAAAACAAATGCTAACCCCTTGACAAGAATCATCTCCATTTCATGGTTAAGGTTTAAAGTTAATGCATTTAACGGTGTAAATAGTGTCAATGTTGCCACGTCTTTTTAAAAGTTTAAATAATGTAATATCATGTACACCGTTAGATGCACCCATTTTAAATCTGACTATGAAGTATCCTATGGATATATACTCTCCATTTCAAATGAAATGGGGAGACTCCTATTCCAATGTTCTAGGGTTGGTGCTAAATTCAGGAGAAGATTGGTTGTTATTTGCATTGAAAGTGGTGTTTCCTCTCATTTGTAAGTGGCATTATAAGTGGCAACTGCTTATGAACAGCATACACCATAGAGGCCAGCATTCATCATGCACCATTTGTAAAGACCCCTTCATATGAATATGCATTTCCAAAGAGCAGCATACACCATAAAGGCCAGGATACCATGCTTTGCAAAAGCAGAGAACCTATTGTTATGGAAGCTCAGACGTTATGAACTGCACGTGCTTTATTATTATCTGTATCTCTGCATGCTAATATGGGCAAATTGTTGCAACTCTTGGCAAAAGTCAATTGTAAGTTCTAGTTGGCTGCTGATCTTTCAAATAATGCTAAATTTATTTTATAATCTTTCATTGGGAATTCAGGTGTCTTTTGCAGTTGATGGGATTCTACTACTGGGTTCACTTTCTATTCTTAAAGCACTTCTTGAGGTATCGCTCTGCCTTCACTAAATTTTAATAGTTAACTGTTTGACGTTCAATTTTGAGCAAACCACATGTGAACATGGATTTGAAAGCCATCTTTGAATATTGCCATAGTTGTTGGATATATAGATATCATTTTTTATAAACCAAACAAGCTATTTAATAGGCCCATTTACTTACCAAATACCATTCTCTTCTTCTTCTTTTTTGGATTTTTTTTTGTTTTACTTTAAAACATATTATCCACAACTTATCAAAAAAAAAAAAACATATTATCCACAATTCAAAAGCATCCCGAATGACTTACTGTCTTTAGCATTCTGAAATGACTGATTAATGGACATATCACAATAGGCAAAATGAGCCAACAAATAATGTTGATTATTGATTGCAGGTGATCTGCACTCTTGGAGGCTCTGTGTTTGTGGTGATCCTGCTCCTACGCGTGATATGGGCAGCCGTTTCGTATTTCCAATCAAGTGGGAGCAGTTTTAACCGGGGGGGAAGTTCCTTTGGAACAACACAACCTGTTGCATAATCTTCACAACTTGGCCCCGGAGCGCTCTCTTCCAGAATTTCCTCACAGAATGCCACTTTGCTTTCCCTCTCTCCCTCTCTATTTCTCTCCTTTTGATCCTCTCTTCACGAAATGCTACATGACTACTAGAATACATTTAACTTTATTGGCCTCTTTGAGTTGTTGGGCAGATGTAACTAGGAAAATGTAAATTTGAGTAGGAAGTGAGTCAAACTGCTTTGTTATTAAATGGTTCATGGCTTGTCTACTGAATACATATGACGTTGTGAATCTCCGGGAGGGTTTTTTCTTTGATCTGTGTTTGCGTCCCTTCGCCCTATTAACTGATTTTGATTTTCTTTTTTCTGAGCGATTAACTGGTTTGATTGCTGCAGTTCTGACGGTACCAATTAATGAATTAAACAAGGATGCACTAGGCAATTGCAGAACCTACCGTTGGTGTCAAGCTTTGCTTTATCCCATTGTGTTCAACAATTCAACTGAGGGAAATAGAGAAAGGGAGACCAAAAAAGGGTGGAAATGTCTACCCAATCCGTAGACAGATGCAACTAAGAATCGAGTATTTAAAAATCAAACTGAAAATAAATTTGCTGTTTCATTTCAGCACGAGATAGATATTTGTAACACATTCAAATCGTGCTTTTAGGCATCCATCACCACTTTTAATTCTTCCTTGGCCTTTGTTAGTTTAAATCCTTGGGAGACTTTCTCATGTTTGTTGCACGAGTAATGTTATTCTTCACACTCATTTTACATGAGCTGATATGACGTGTTTTAAGTGGTTTTTATGATAAATAAACGCGAAAGGTAGCATTACTTTTGTTCTATATTTGTAAACAGTGCCATGCTTGCTTCACCAAACTCATTCTCCATCCCCAACAACCATTTCTTCACAATACTTAAAAGGTCATTTTACTTATAAAGAATATAGGTTTCATAGTGCAACTTCCAGACATCAATTATATGCCTATCATCCGGAGTGCTTACAGTGCATCAGTTGATACTATATCTCTGACAAAATCAAAAAGAAAAAATGTGCAGCAGAAATTCAGAAAGACTTTTTTTACCAAGAAAGAAAGAAAGGCCCGTTGTCAACTCAGTCAGGACCTCCAAAATGAATAGCACTAGACTGGCTTAATTTATTAAAGGCTTCAGCTTCTCAACAAGCGACATTCTTTAATTCACAAAGAACAACACTCGCTCTAGGAGGTTACAATTGGATATTAGCTAGCACAGAGACAACGTTGAAGGCTGCTACAAACTATATGAAGCAAAAGAATTCATATTCCAACACACAAACAAATGGAGTTGTTCATATAGTAACTTAAAAGCAGTCTCTTATAGACAGCAATTCCACAGCTCCATGCCTGATGTGTCTGTTTTTAGTTTAACATGTTGAAGTATATTGGGGGTATATTCAGTGACAACCACTGAAGGGGGAGTAAGCATTGCCTCTTAATGCTTTTATTACAAATTAAGGACTTCATTTTTTTTTTTTTCTTTTCCCTTTTGGGGCATGAACGAAGGCTTCATAGACTACGTTCTCTCAAAACCACCACCAACCTGCATGTGCAACCACTCTGGTGATGACCCACGGGTGTACTCCCTTGTAGCTTGTGAGCCAAACACCATGCCAGCAGTATCAAATGTCTGTAAACCAAACCGACACAATAAATCAATTTGCTAAAATCGTCACAGTTCTTGAAAAAAAAAAAGTATTTTGTAGTTTATTTTTCCTAGCCTAAAAGGCATGCCCTAATCTTAATTAAATTCCAGAATTCTTTAATTGCTATCAGACATATACAGTAGTTTCCAGTCAACTAATTGCTAGATTAAATCTAGAAAAAAAATTCATTTCCTTGAAACAGCAAGCAAACAATCCGTCAGGAATTTGGGAAAAATCCCTTCAAAAAAAATAAGAAACTTGGGAAAAAAGCGACATGTCCATTTAAAGTAGATGTATTTGGTGTATTGTTCATCTACAGTATACATTTGTACTCTTTTTGTGCAAAGATAGTAGTAGAAATCAAGGGGTAAAAGAAAAAGGAGCCATAATGCTTAATTCAATAATCAAAAGCAATAAAAGAGAAAATAGCATTCAAAGATAAATGTATTAAGCAGAGGACTTACATGAGTTTCATCTTTAGAAGGAAACACTTCAATACCAGGGCTCACTCTTGTATTAACTGCTTCGAGCTTCATTGACAAGAACTGAAAAAATCCAGTAGACTTTATAAGGCTCAACTTCAGATTTAGAGTCTGTTTCACCCAATAATTTAATTTCAAAAGTCAAAGGTGCTTTTTTAAATAAAAACATGAAAAATGTCTCGTTTGAAAAAATTGTGATTTTTTAAAAACCAAACAAAAATTTTACCAAATGCTAACTCTGTTCTTAAAAATCGTGTTTTCATTAACTATATTTTAAATCGTTATTTTTTCAAACCGCACGTTTTAAAATTATTAAACCAAACCGACCATTAGTTAGCAATTAAAAAAAAACAGAATAGAACAAGAAGCTAATTAAACTAGTTAACGGATTCATCATACCTCAACCTGATGCTGTAGCGATTGGATGTAATTAATTATTTCATCAAGAACCAGCGCTTTGCCAATAACCTGAATTCAAAAGCATACTCGGTAAACAGTAATTAATCCTATGTTAAAAAACTTAAAACGAAACTCAAAATTATATTCGGTTATTTTATTTTTTCACGTACAAATAAATAGATCGAAGAAGAATAAATTCCAGAAATAGAAACGCCATACCTTGTTACAGCCAGGGACCAGATCCTGGAGAATTTTCATCCTCTCGCTTATCTTTTCTCTTCTAGCCTGTCCACCAAATGACTCCAATCAGTAAAACTCATTCAGTAGCTTTCATGCAAGTCACTGTTACATGCTTACATCAATTTCCAATTGTAACAGAAATACTATTATAAAGAGTAGATTGCGTCATAGGTATCTGGCCGGATCTAAAAGCCCGAGTAATCCAAATTAAGCAACAGTATCAAGTGGGATTGAAGTGAGAAATTACTCTTTCCGCTAGACTGTGGCTGTCAGTAGCTTGACCCCTTCTCGCTCGTACGTGGATGTAGTCTTGCTTGGGCGGCTCCGGCGGTGGTTGAGGATTCTCTTCCACACGCTTGCCTGAATTGGCTTCTGCTTCAGCTTTTGAATCGACATTCTCATCCCCACATCCTGATGTTTTGAGCCGCTTTCCGTCGCAATCACTCTGCGCATGCAAATTTTGGCACAAAGAAACCCATCATCACAACCATCCCAACTCGATCATATAAGCTAAACATCCACAAACACTCGGTTTTTTCATTCTCTGAACTCCATGTGGTATTATACATACAGACCATCAAATTAGGAACTAAAACATGATTTACAAGTTATTTCACTCGGATACCCATTTCTCAATTCATTCAATCAATTCTAGATTTGTCCATAGATTTAGCAAAGCCAAGAAAGCTAATAAAGAAAAGTTGATGAATTTCGAACACATACCGCGCCATTGCCATTGCCAATATTGCTGGTGGAGACGCCCTTGGCGGACTCGTCATCCAAATCACGCCGCTTCTTCGCACCACCGCCATTAGCACCGCCTCTACCACCACCGCCGTGATTCGCTCTCAGGTCCAAACTCATTGGATCACTCCCCGAAACGTCCTGATTCGCACCGCTAACGTCCCCGAACTGCGCGCTCCCCAGCCCCAATCCCCGTCCAAACTCCCCCACGCCCTCGCCGCCATTCATCGGGAACTGCCAGATCTCCGCCAGGTTGTACGGCGGCACATTCGCGTTCGTAAACGATCCCTCGTCCATCATAGCCGGCGGATCCATTTCTCACGCACAACACAGCACAACCCTATTCGGATTCGAGTCTCTCACACATTTATAAGCTTTGATAAGTCAAGTTACGAGCGAGAGAGAAAGACACAAGTTTTTTTTCTTTTTTTTTCCTCTCAAGCAGTAGTAGTAGCTTCGAAAAAGAAGCCTAGAGAAAGAGAGCGCGTTTTATTTAGAACGAAAAGCGAAGGTGAGGTTTGAAGCTGTGTGTGATCTCCTTGGACAGTGGAGGTTGGTGCGCACAGTGTTTCTCTTTCTATGTCCACCACCACTCGCTATTCAGAGACAGAGACCTCGGGAGTAGCAAACAAAAGTCACTTCCAGTGAGGTTTTCTCGGAGGGTCCAGACGCCAGTCCAGGTCCAGCCCTTTCAATCCAGGCTCTTCTTCTCTCTCCCTCACGCGCACCTGCGCCTCCCTTATCCACCGTCCGATCAATCTAAACTCCCGTCTACTCCATCTTCTGCGTTTTCAACGGTGGGGATGGTTCAACGGTGGGGATGGCACGGGAGGCGTACTCGTTAGCAGGGCAGGGAGATATTTGGGCTTCAGAGCTGGGGTCACGTACCTTAGCTAGCGTGAAGTACAAAATTCAATGTACAAACTTAGCCGGTGGGGTTTTATTTTCTCGCTTCACGATATTTTGAATATATATATATATATATATATATGTAAAATAATGGATAAAAGGGTGCGTGGTTGATTAACAAAAGATTGATTTAGTTAAAGGTTATTAATGATTGTTATGATTGTGATAGATATATGTGTAAGCGGTCTATTTATCGTAAAGTTTTTGAGTGACGCATGGTTTTTGGATTTGATTAGGGATAATAGGCTCACCTGAGAATCAAATCTCGCATTGCATAAAAGCGGGGAGGCCAGGCCCACCGTTTATTTGGCTTGTTGACGTGCTTAGATTAACAAGATTCCAAATTATTTTGATTTAACCGGCGGAAAAATAGACAAAAAAAATTTCTATAAATTAATTTATAAGAAATTTTATACGACACATATAAGATTATATCTCTAACAGTAGCATTTTCACCAATAGCATAGGCAGAGGAACTGCGGCAATTAGTTCAACGGTTGAAATCCACCAAACCCTTCTTTGGTCCAACAGTGGTGAATTGAGCAAAGCCAGCAACATACTTTTAAGTTCGAGATACCAGTTTATAGAAAATTTATGTCTATTTTTTCCTGGTTAAATCAATTTAAATACATGTGAAAATTACATGCATTTTAAGTACATATAAGAATGATAAAAAAAAAAAAAAAAAAAAAAAAAAAAAAAAAAAACCTTAAAATGTTAAATGCTCTTAATTTCCACTCCAAACATCCTTTGATTTTAGTTATTGATTTATTTTGTGGTAAGCTCCATTGTCTGGAATTCAAGAATTCCTCAAAAATGCTAGTTCCACTTGGTGATCAAGTGGTTTGACGTCATCTCATAAGCTTAAAATCAGATTGTGGCATCATAATTCATGACATGGGGCTATGGGAGTGTTACTCTTGATGGCTCCAATGATCGTCGTCCGTTGATCGTTCCTTTGGATTAAAAAATAACTAAATAGAGGAGTCCTTGGAATGCACGAAAACTTAGGTGATGCAAGTCAATGACAATATATATGTACGTGTAATCTATGAATGCCAGCCTTACTGTCAGAGTCAGACTCTAAAGCGTAAATATCAATAAAATCAACATAATGAACAAATTATGGGTGATGAAATTCTTCCAAACCACGTTGCAAGTAGTATATGGTGCTAAGAATCATATCACCTCAAAACTACTTTTGTGCTTCCTTTATGCAAAGTGCCCTCTCCTCTTTTGTTTTGTTCTGCTTAACAATCTGAACTTGATACTTGTCCACAAACCTAGCTTTTCCCCATCATTTTACCACTCAAGCAAAACAAAGAACTTCTTTACATGAGCCTTATCCAAAATGGTTAAAGTCCCTTGATGTATAATTATCTGATCGAATTGATAGTAATTGTAAGAGATATTTATAAAGCACATTTGTCAAAACAAGTTTTGGGTTATTTGAACACTTATCCGAACACGTGGGCTTCGTAATAGCCATCTCACAATTACCTTTTTTTTTTTTTTTTTTTTGACATGTCTATGCAAGAGGGAAGAGTGAGGATTCGAACTAGTGACCTCCGCTTCATGAAGCGTGATCTCCAGCGAATTGAGCTACCCTTTGAGGACCCATCTCACAATTACCTAACATCGAGGTCTCAATTTTATGCCAAATATGGCAATATCTTAAATTTTCAAAAAAAGTAAATATTTATTGCAATGATATGTTTTTAATTCTTATTTAGCATCTTTTAGGGCATTGAATGTAACCTTGGTTAGCTTCATATACACCCATGATGCTTTTGCCCATTTAATGTCTATATTTTGTTTTGTTACATTTAATGATGTATATGGTGCCCAGGGACGGAGCCAGAAGTTCTTATGGACAGGGGCCAATGGCAAAAAAAAAAAAAAATTGGTAGGGGCTAAGTAAGCTAAATTTTTATTTTTACCTTATATTTTTTTATTTTTTAGATTATTTTTTTTCCCACCTTTAATTATTTTTTTTTTTAGGAAATTTGGGGGGAGAGGCATGGCCCCTGCCAGCCCCCCACCCTCCCTCCGTCCTTGATGGTGCCACATCCTTTAAAAATTTTAAATAACGTATCAACATATTTACAATATGACAACATATATACCATTAAATTTATTAAATTCAATATGGCCATTAAATGAATATTCTCAATTTCACTTGAAAAATAATGATTTTAAAATATGATTAATGAAAACGTAATTTTTAAAAAACATATTCAAGCGTCATGTCAGGTAAAATTGTGGTCTTGGCCTTTAAAAATGCGGTTTGGGTTTTAAAATCGTGTATTTTTTAAAACACACTCATTGCTAGCACTTTAAAAACATGGGAAAAAAAGAAAATCACATTTTCAAACAATTGTTTTTAAAAACACATTTTAAAACGGAAAACTTTTTTGTGATTTTGTTTAAAAACATATTTTTTTTTGACTTGTAAAACTGTAAAGCCAAACGGGATCAAAGAGGATCTTGATCCGCTAATACAAATTTGCATAGAACTATAGCCGAATGTGACTCCTTTAATTTTTGCTCATTTTTGGTACAGGCCGGGCTAGCTAATTAACATCCATTAAATTAAACTATTAAACTATTAAACTTAATTAGCTGCTCCCAATTAAAGAAGGCTTAGATAGATATCATTTAAACTGGTTGAGAAAGAGGTTTAAAAACTCAACTGAAAATTGTCCCACTTTAATTTGCATTCCAACACAATATCCGACGGATCGCCAAGATAATCTATCTTCACAGGAAGTCATCACCCGTTTGGCGTATACAATTTCAAGAAAGTAACCACTGACAGCGATTTCAATATTGCCCACACAAGGCTCGCTGGCTCGGAATTGATAACCCCACATGCAAATGGAGGAATTAATGCACCGGGTAGGCGTCCCCATTTCATGCACGCTTCAAGGAATAGTGCTTAGCTTGTCTGCTGATCCACAAGAGGAAACTGTACGTAGGCCCGCTAGGGAAAGATTTTCTTTACCTATGGTTAAAGACGCATGGAATTCTCTCGTGCCAGAAAATTTAAAGTCGTAAGGAATAGCATATATATGATCGACAATACTGCCTTTGTTCATCTCGATCGGCTCATTCATTGGCCTGCATATAACCCAACCAACGTCGCAAGAGAGAATTGTGATCAGACAAGGGTTGCGTACATCTTCTGAAATTCTCAGAAGTTGTTTGTTTGGTGGAAGTCCCTTTTTCATATCTCATCATTGTCCTTAAGATTACCGAACTTGAACCTGTCAATGATCTCCAGATCTACGACTTAAATTAAAAAAGAAAAAGAAAAAGAAAAAGGTAACTTGTCTCAATGAATAATTCATTTGATGTGTAGGTGCGTAACGTACTAGGTAAAGCCTTATCCACGTCAGTGTTACTATTTTCAAAAGGGCTTTTGTCACAATTGGAGCTTCATAAAATTTCTCAAAGAGTAATTATATGTTCGTCACCCCCACATCCCCCAACCCATGTGACGCGATCCCAACAATTCCAAAATAATAATTCCATGCACAAAGATAAATGTTTGGTTTAATTTTATTGCACATGCATCTTTAATTTGTCCGTATCTATCTATATAAGAGATGTACAAATTCACCATTGAATTCATAGGACCACATGCTATGGGGGTAATTGTTAAAATATTGATTAAATGATTAAATTTACCTCTTCCTACCAGTTTAAACTTTTTTAAAAAAAAAATGATGATTTAATATGCATGGTATCAGAGTAGAGGCCCTGAGTTCAATTAAATATTCAACGTGTTAAGCCCCGCCTATTAAAAGAGAGTACTTTAAGCCCACACACACATGATGGGGAATATTAAAGCATTAATTAAATGATTAAATTTATATTTTTCTATCGACTTAGATATATATATATATATATATAAATGATTTATTCTTCTTTATCTAAACCTCGTAAAGAATCTATCGCTCATTGCGTATCGATCTGATTATTTGATTAAGTGAGCCACTTTTCAAATACTTTTTGACCGATGGATACGATACTCCTTTAGTTAGATATTGCTGGTGGTAGCAAATTTGGCAAAAAGAGTGATGGGTGAGAAAAAAAAACACGCAATAAGCTAGCATAGAGAATCAGAGATTGCCTGCCCGCCCATTTCAATTAAGAAATATAGTTAGGCATATATGATTAATTGCTAGAAAGAGTAGCCTACTCCATTCTCAAAATGGCATCCAAAAATCTCGTCACATTCGATGTGTCCAACGTACGTACCCAAAGGAATCGAAGCTAATTAGCTTGATATATATTCAGCATGTGGTAAGATTGCGTTGACATCGATCATCGCCGTTCATCATGACTAGATCTCTGTTCAAAAAACTACATGCATGTGCAAAATACACGACTTTGTGCATTAATTTCACTGTTGCATCAAGATATTAACTATCCACAAATTCACAAAACTGTACTATCATGCGTACGTGTCATGTGCCAAATTAATTACTTTTAAGATGTAACGACACGCCTACTAGACTACCGGCCATCCTGTACATTCATATGCCATTTGCTTCAGTCACGGAATTTCATCTGTTTTGGCCGGAGGGGGATGGATGCTGTCGGCCGGATCGATTTTGTTGGCCTTCATTCGAGGTTTTAAGGCAAAAGCAAGCAAGCATTCTTAATTAACAAAATACCTAATCAGTGGAGTAACTGCAGTTGCAACAAACTTCACTTATAATAAATTGCTCCCTACAATTCCAACCATCACCATCAATTAACGCGCCAAGCAAAGAAAAGAAGAAAAGGATGCACACGGCATGCATCTCTGGTTCGTATTGCACAGTGGATGACGGTTATAGATGTCGGCTCCATCATATCTGCTAAGCGAGGGTTTATGCTGTATATGCGCATCCTTAGGCTCCTCACTACTAGTCCCATCTGTTCATGTGTAATGTGTTGGGGTCCCTAGCTGTTTGAGTAAATGGTGTTTTTCCTTAGGCTTTGTCCATGGAGTGGGGGCTTAATTGGGCTTGGAATTTTTTATTTTATTTTTTTATTTTTTAACTCATTTCGATGTTTTGATTCGGTTAAGGATCGTATTTATAATCACATATGTTTTTTAGGATTTTGTGTTGCATTGGCGATTCCTTGTATTGTTTCTCAATAAATAATGAAATCTCGGTGCAACTTTTAGACGTAATTGGTATTGGTGAATTACACAAATCTACGTGTATGTGATTGCTTGTTCTTCTTTATTATTTTTCGCTTCTCACTGAGTCTGGAAAGTAGTATTTATTTCCTAACAATCCCCTCGTCAAGGATCTTAAGCTATGAATTTCGTCAAGAAATTCAGTATATGGTTAGATGCGCTTCATACGTATATTATATATAGTTGGTGGAATGAGCAGAGAAATTGGAAGATTTTGGATCAATATAAACTTTGATTATCTAGAAATCTAGAATGGCTCTTAATGATCACTTGCTTGCTGGTATGCAATATGTATAGATAGATATGAATTGAGACAGGCTGACAGCTGCAAGGCAAGGTGGAGGGGAATTAAGTTTTAGGTTGAGGGTCAGAGATAAATGGCCCACTCTTGACTATTGGAACAGATTGCACTAAATGGACCCTCAAAAACCAATAATTTGAACAGCAGTGGGAGCTATTGTGTGGTTTACCAATCAGAATTGTAGCTAGATTCTTCAATTATGGCTTTTTTGAAAAAAAGTTGTGAATCCTGTTTGCAAGATAAGGTAGGTAGACTCTTGCCAGCATGCAACCAGCTTTGAGGAACATATTAAGATAAGAAGTTATAGACAGCTTGATCGTGACTTATGTTGTAACGATCTAAGGAAAAATTCTAGTCACAACTGTACAATCACCCTAAAAGAACTAATCAATTTGAAACTTTTCGAGAATCCTTTATAAAGCTCAGTTTCACCTAATAACTAAGTAACGTTGGACTTAGCATATTTATAAACCATCCATTCTATGTAGGCTACTCATCATATTTCCAATGTGAGACATGAATGTTACACATGTATAGTTTGATAAATAATTTCAACTTTGAATAGGCTACTTCACTTTCATTCTTTCACTTATTGATCAACTTAATTCAATGATATTATTGCATGTTTTTTTTCATGTCAAACTTGATTAAAAAAGTTAAGGAATAGTACTTTAGATATCAAGATGAAAAGAGAAAGCAGTCATGAATTTATTCGGTACTGTAATTAATAATTGAGAAAAGTACACATAACTCCTTCAAACTACCACATCATTGTCAATGTACCCCCTAAACTACCAATTGTGTCAATCTCCCCCCTTAAACTACCAGAAAATGTCAATGTCCCCCTAATGACAAAAATGTCCTTCATAAAATTATTAAAATAAAATAAAAACTAAAAAAAATTATTAATAAAATATAAAATAACAAAAAATTATTCCAAAAAAAAATTAAAAATTAAAACTGTTTTTTTTTAATTTAATAAAAACTGGTTTTTTTTTTCATTTGTTTTATTTTTTAAAAAATAAATAAATAAATTTCAGTTATTTTTTGTTTTTTCTTTTTTTTTTCTTTTAAAAAAATGTTCTTTTTCGTTTTTTAATTTAATAAAAACTGGTTTTTTTTCATTTGTTTTATTTTTTTAAAAAATAAAATAAATTTCAGTTATTTTTTGTTATTTCGTTTTTTTTCTTTAAAAAAAATTGTTCTTTTTCGTTTTTTAATTTAATAAAAACTGGTTTTTCTTTTTTTCATTTTTTTTTTTAAAAAAATTCAGTTATTTTTTGTTTACTTTTTTTATAAAAAAAAAAATTAAAAAATTAGTTCTTTTTTTAATTTTTTTTTTCGTTTTTTATTTAATTTTTTATTATTATTATTTTTTAAGTTTTTTGGTTTTAGTTTTAATTTTTTTGAATTTAGGAGGACAGTTTTGTCTTATTTTAAAAAAATTAGGGTCATTTTTGTCTTTTTGTTGGTCTTAGGGGGACATTGACATTTTTTGGTAGTTTAGGGGGGGACATTGACAAAATTGATAGTTTATGGGGTACATTGACAATTGAGTGGTAATTTGAGGGGGTTATGTGTACTTTTTCCTTAATAATTTGATCATGATTTTTGGATATATCATGCATGTCAAGTTGAATTGAACTGTGCATGCTTTTGGAGAGAGGTAGAGACCTGAAGACAATGACGGGTGTGGAGTATATATACAATCTTAATTCTTGGCTAAGGGCTCGACTTCATTTCTAGCTCTTCTTTGCTCCTTAATTAATTTGCTTGAGCTGAACCCATTGCTTATTAATTTGTGCACGAGAGACAGACAGGCAGACAGACAGAGGCTGGGTTATATTAAAGTGACATGATATGTGTTATAAATGATCATAGATTTCTATCTAAGAGTTTGCTAAATAATAATAATCTTCATCTTCATCATCAATTGCTACAGACTATATACAGTGGCCTTCATAGAAAGTCATTAATGATATTTTGATAATTCAATTTTTATCTTAAAGGATCGTTGTTCTTGTACATACATTGTGTATATCTTAGAATATTAATCAAGTAATTAAATCAATAATTTCTTACCGGCTTAAATTAACTTTTAAGATAAGTGGTAATTTAACATAATAATAGAAAAATTTGTTTGGACTTTGTGTCTGTTATTCATATTTCATTTCAATTAAATATTGTACATATTGACGCGCTTATTAGAAGGGAATTTGGGCTTACGTGATGGAGAATGTTTGAATATTAATTAAATAATTAAATAAACTATTTTTTATAAAAATTAAACTTTTAAAATAAGTGATGATTTAGCTTATTAATATTTTACCAAATTACTGCTCATATTCCAATAATAAAGTACAATTCAAAAAGTAATGGTAACGGTGGCTTTGCTTAAGATGATACTTGTCATTACCAATTATGTAAAATTTCATGAATGACTGAATCACTTTCAATTCTGGCCAAAGGATTTTGAAATAATATTTTTATATTTGTTTTAAAAATATTTTATTTTTAAGAAAAGTTCAAATTACCATATAATTAACAATGTTCTTCCCAAATTTTCAATTAAGACAATGTCTTATTCAAACTACTAAAAAGTTGTCAATGTCCCCCCTCCCTCGACGCCAGTAAAAAGACAAAAGTTACTTTAAAATTTGTTCAATAAAACAAAAATACCTCTATAAATTCAAAAATAGAAGAAAAAAAATTAATTTACAAAAACGAAAATTTTTTAATTTCTTTGAAAACAAAAAACAAAAAACAAAAATTAATTTACAAAAAAAGAAAAGAGAGAAAACTTTTTAACTTTTATTTTAATTTTTAAATTTGCCCCCCTGGTTTTTATGTATTTATTTATTTTAGTTTTAGTTTTTTTTTTTTTTTTGGATTTTTAGTATTTTATTTTATTAAGGAAATAGGAACATTGACAATTTTTTTAATTTGGGAGACATTGTCCAAATTAAAATTTTTAGTGAAGATTACCAATTAATTAGTAGTTTACCCTTTATATTTTTCTAAAAGCAAGAATAGTATTTTCGGTAAATAGTAGCCAATTGGGTTCAAACACTTTAGATGGCGGGAGATAACAGTTTTTGCTTTTTTACTTTTTAAAAATAAAAAATAACAATGTGCATCCCATTGAAAACTTTGTATTGGCAATCCCCTCCCAAGTCCCAAGAGGTTGAGTAGAAAATTAAAAGGTTGAAACTGAAGCAATTTTCAAGAAGAAGAAGAAATACGAGCATCTGAACCATATTTGAAGGGAAAAATGGGTTTGCTTGAATTGTCTAAATTCAAGCTCCAGCTCCGAACGCTAATCACCGAAGTTCACGAGCTCAGAGTACGATTTTCCACCACTAATCCACTACATCTCTGAGTGTGTGTGTGTGTGTGTGTTTTATTATTTATATTAAAATATATATTGTCTAAATTTTCAGGAAAAGGAACGCTCGGCCACCGAACAACTTCATCTTCTAATTCTGGTTTCTTTCTTCGAATTAGTTCGCTTTCAATTCAAAACTGTTGGAGGTTTTCCTTTCAATCCAGGATTTTTGGTGTTTGGATGCAGAAGCAAAAGCAAACCGAGGAAGAACACAGCAGAAAGTTCCAGGAATTGCAAACGGAGTTAGCTTTGTCCAAGGAACTGCGGCAGAAACTCGAGAGGAACGTTCGTGAATTTCTGGATAGAATTTGCGGCCCATGTGCTTGTTGAAATGCTCGTTAGAAATAGAAAGTTGTTGTTTGCTTTTTGTTACTTGATATCAATTCAACTGCGTTGCCGCAGGTGAACTGCCTACAAGACGACAATGCTTTACTCGAGAACAAGCAAAAAGAACTGAAGGGAACAATACAAAGCCTACTTCAATCGCGGGAAAGTTTTGTGAATGCTTATGAGGTTTCTTACTCTCCGATCATCTCTATAACGCAAATGATTGTTACTTTTGTTAATTATCACTTTGTGGAGGAGAGGGTGAAGGTGGCTAAGCTAGTAAAATAGTGGGCATGGTACATACTGAATTCCAGAGAAAGGAAGGTGGCAATAAATCTGAAGATGCTATGATTAAACATGGCGTTGCCTTTTCAGCTAACTGGTGTATAAACAATGGACTTTATGATGAATTCGGTGTAAAACAGCTCAAGCGTGTGAATCAGGGCCGGCTTGTCCATAAGGCGAGTTAGGCAGTCGTCTAAGGCCCCCAAAAATAGGTTTGTTTGAGAAAAGAAAAATACAAAAAGAAAAGCTTAATCTTAATCTGAAACGATTTTTTTCTAGTGGAATAGGCCCCAAAGATAAGTTTGTTTGAAAAAAAAAAAGCCCAATCATAATCTGAATGGTTTTGAAAAAAATAAAAGAAGCATGATCTCTTATTTAGAGACTCTTTAACTTCAATAGAAAAATAAATAGTTAGAGGCTCAAGAACACAATAATTAATACCAACAAAAAAAAAAGTGCTTTTTCTCTCCTATTTAGAAGACTCAACTAAAAACATGTGGACTACAAGGAAGCCAATAAAGAGAGTGGGCCCACTAAAAGAGGCTTGTTGAAATAAAATCATAACTCTACAAAAATAACCATCATTGAGAGGGCCCATGTAAAAAGGCCTCGTCTAAAATTATCGCCTTAGGCCCCAAATTATATCGAGCCGGCCCTGGTGTGAATGGCATTGCTGAATATATGAAGCACATGTGAATTTGGGCACTAAAAGTATTAGGTGAATGCCCTTTCATGAGATGGTTTACTTTGATTACCTAGTTCTTCTCTGCAGTGCATAATTCCTGTCGTGTCTTTAAATTTTGATCTTCAAATAAACCATCTCTGCTATTTGTGTTTCATCCTTTGCATATTTTACCTTTGCAATCATGAATTTAATCTTATTTCCAAGTTCCCTGGAAAATTGATAAGTAATCTGTTAAGCCTTATGCTTTGATTTACATAATTCTAGAATTCCATGAATCTCATTGTATTAGTGACTACCCATTTATCAAGAAAGGATGAAGGTCCTGTTCTGCGAAATTCGAGAGCTAGAATGTTCTACAAATACTACTGAAAGACTAATACTTAATGTATGAATAAATCATCATGCAATAGTAAATTGTGTTGTTGAATCCAAACCTCAGATTTCTTCATATCAAGAAATGTATTTGAGTAGTATATGTTTTTTATGATGTCTTAATTGTGTGCAGGAATCTACTTGTGAAATGAAACGTTCAATTGAAACCAGAGATAGAAAGCTCACTGTCCTATCCGAGAAGATAAAATCTCATTTATTATTATTTGATTCAATAGTAAAGGAGGCATTTTCTATCAAGCAAGTTGTCAATGATGTGCAGTGCCTTGTGAGTGAAAAAGAGGAAGTAGGCAAGTAGCTTTCTGAACTATTACTTATTCCATGTGTAAGCTCATTTTTAGATTTTCGACATTGACCGATTCATATTTTCATGAAAGTTGCATTATCAGATTACTTTTTAACTTCGTCTTTTCTTTTCAGTTGCTGGCTTAAAGAGCAAAATGGATAAGGTCTCTGTATTTGAAAAAGTTTTTGTTGGTAATGCCAAATTCTCATTCACCTGCTTTAATTAGCTCTTCGATTTGTACTACAAAATATACATATTTGTGTATATATAAGTTAACTATGTTTATTTATTTATTTTTTCCTGCATATATGTAACTATGTGTGTTATATTAAAGGGAATTACTATTTCCAAACCAAAATATGCTATTCAGCACCACCCTTTCTCACAAGTTGGCTCCCATACTGGATCCATTCCCCCAACGGTTCCCACCATGTGAGAAAGGATGGTGCAGAAATAGGTAATATTGGTATGAAAGTGGTACTGCCCTATGTAAATTCACGCTGTTCTATTATAATAAACAAACAATAATATCATACCACTCTGGAGCATATCACATCAATTATTTGGATGCAGCCTGTTACTTATCTTTATTATAGTTTTGCCTAACACTTGATTTTTTTTAACAAAAGCGGTATGTACATTTATGATTTATTAGAACTAGAATTTACTCTATTTCATGCAGAAAAGATCTCTAACCTTGAACAAAAACTGAAAAATGATGAGGACGAGTTGCGAAGAAAGGATAGAATCATTTTAGAGCTAGAAGCACATCTGGAGGCAGCAAGAAGTAGCAACAATTACCAAAATCAAATAGAAGAGATATCCATATAAAAATTGAAGATCATGTGTGTTTTGGACTCCAAAGAATTAACATGCACTTTCAGCTGAAGGTATACTTTTATGAGCGTTTTATCTTTAACTGGTCAAACCTCCAGAAAATCTTATCAGCAAAGGATGCGGTCATACAGAATTTTATTTCTGAGAAAGAGGTTTGAATAGTAGATTGTTGTTTATTTGATTTCTGCCCATCTGTGCTTGTTGGTTTTCTAAACTTCTTTTAAATTTCTCCATAATCAGGAATTGCATAGTGAAGTGGGGTGTTTAAGCATTATCTTACAGAAGATTCAGGATACTGTTACAAATATGAATGAAGAGGTTAGAAAAGAGTCTGATCTCAACGTGGAATATGCTAGGCTTTTGATTTGAAGCTTTTATGTTTTTTTCACTCTTTAAGAAACATTCCATTGCCATGATGACTCTTATACTACCTTACAGAGATTATATGCCATGTAATGTGGGGAGTACTTAATAATATGATGGTTCCACATAGTATGTAGAATTCAAATTTTACCTAAACACTTTGTCCATGCGATATATTAAGTTGTTTGGCTGTAGTATTAAAATTATTCTAGCCACCTAATTGAATGTGACTGTTATTGGTGCTAATCATGTGGATCTATGGGAATCTGAAATATGGTTTAACCTGTTAAATTTTTTGTACTGTGCTTTGTTATGCCTCTGGCAATCTTATGTCATTCTCTTCCTCATTGGTTTCCTTGTGAGTACCTTATAATTTTTATTTTTCTCTCTTCTAACTTTCCTTCTACTTTGTTGTTACAGTACCTTATTTCTTTCACAATCATTTGCTTCTGTTTGAAATACCTTTGATTCTCATGACAGGATAAAAGGGTATTTTCATCGATACTGGATTGCCAAGAAGGATGTGATATTGTTATGGGAAAGGAAGTTAATGGGTAGGATACATATGTTCATTGCCATCATTCATGTTTAAGTTATGGAGCACTAAAACTTATTAGCATGTCTCATTTTGAAATCTTAAGTAATCATTGTAGAGCAATAATATTTCTTCCTGTCAGGGAGCTAGACACGTAAGTGTATATGTTGGGTCATTTGGATCAGGTAATTCTGGTCTAGTTGTTCTATGAACCACAACATTGGATGTCAAGGATACAAATGACACATGATATACCACCAAGATAACCTTTTTAACATCGTGTGTATGATTCTCTCATTCCTTGTGTGGGCGTGGGTGCCTGTACATACATTTTAATTCTAAGGCTTTCTCCAAAGATACTGATTATGCTCTACCGGAGTAAAATAGAAATATTCCTCTAGTTGTCCACAACAGGTGAGCTTGCACCTCTTACCCAAACAATTGGGTCAATGCACATTTGATTTTTGTCTTTCTTTGATGCTTAGTTCTTATTCTTAATATTTTGTCATCTTTGGCTTATCAGGACTGAAGACGTGCCTCAAAGTAATATAGAAAAATATCCAAATAAGGCATCTGAGACTGGCTGTACAGAAAATACAGGTTTATTCTGCCTTCTCCTTGTTGTTCTTATTTCTGTAGGGCTTCTGTATTATATTCATATCAGTTGTTTAGTCATAGATTTTGAAACATATGGCATATGTGCAACTTAAAGAGAATCATCATATTAGAAAGATAGCCTACGCTTGTGATACTGTAGTAGGAAATAATTCACTGCTGACCCATGGCGATCTAGGAGAACTAGGCGTTGGTCAGGGTGATTCTCTCTATCTCGTATCCCTTTCTACATTAATCTGTTATGCAATTTGGTGGATTATGAAACTCGTTTTGCAAATGGGGCAGCACTCATATGCAATAGTACCTACATCAAAAGCCACTTCAAGACCCTTAGAAATTGGTCCTATAAGTGAAATATTGATTAGTCAATTTAAATGAAGAACTCTTATTCAAGCGCAATGCAAAGGAAAAAAATTATATACCTTTCCATGGGATAGGACGTGGCTATATACATAATAGTAATTGAGATTACTTAAGAAAGTGCAATTGAAAATTCATGCACACATGCATTCCCTCTCCTTTTTATGTATCTGTGTAGAATTCCTAGTATTTCCAAATACTTTGATGCAGCTTCACTTCTATGTGAGGAGCACAAAAAAGTTGCTGGCACCTTAGCGGAGCACAATAACAATGACTCCTGTGTCTCAGAGGTAAGTGGGTAGTTTTTTACTAGGCTGCAAATTCAGATTTTAATTGTTTGGTTGTGTTAAAACACAAATCTGGCTCTTTTTTGTAATGGTTCAAAGGCACTTTGCCTGTTATCTTCCGCAGTCAGGTTGTTCAGAGTCTCAATCAGCAGCTAATGTTCCAAGCATCTCCGTCAATGATGGTCAGGTATGGAGATGACTGATCTTATAGTCAAGTTGCACTGATGCACGGTTATTTTAATTGCTTTAACAAATTGCTTGAAGAAAACTTTAACTTGATGAAATATTTGACACTTGAAAAACTGTTCTATGGCAACTGATGCCTAATTGTACATCTTGTTTTATGTGTAGGATAATTGCACAAGATCAGTACACCACTTGGACTCTGAATGCTCAACAACGCAAGCAGAGCCTCAGAAGATCCAGGTTAGGTTTTCTTATTATAACATAGTTTCATTTTTAATTATGTCTGGGATATCTGTTAAGTAACAAGAAGATATTCTGAAAATGCAGGAGTGTGATAATGTACTTGGGTAATGGCCTTAAGAGTACGGTGGTGTATGGATAATTTCACTTGGCACAATGATCTCCAAAAGTCCGTGCTGGGTTCTTTTTTCTTTTTCTTTTTCTTTTTCTATCAAATTCGTTGGGATTGTGAATAGGAGCCTTCTGTTTACTAAATCTTCAGCCCAATGAGAGATTCTGATGAATACATCTAATTGCTAGAGTTGTATATGTTCTACTCCAGGAATATTATAGCCTGGAGTGGAACCAGGAGCTTTATCTTAGGAGGCTTGTAGTAAATTTTGCCCTTTTAATCACTTGCATAACTTCAATCAATAAAATACATATAAATAGTCTATTTTCATAGAATTTTCCTTTAAAGTTTGTTCAAGTTGTTAGGAAATGTGTGTTGGAAATAGACAAATTACAAAAGTCCATTTGAAGAGGGTGATTCGTTGGATTATCTTCTGAATTTTCCTTATAATAAAGTTTAGAAAAAATCTATTCTTATTTTTCAATATCTGATCATTTATTTTTCTCTAGTCCTTCCAACAATTAATCATTTGGTGATTCTTAACATTCTTTGTACTCCGTTTGTTTTGGTAACTATAACTTGATAGAATAAAAAGGTACTATAAATAAGTCTTGCTCAATTTTAATTCTTAATGTGTTCTTATGTTTCTCGTAGAACAATAGAGTTGATTGAGTATTCCTTTTGGTCAAAACCTATTTCACCAATATTTTATTTCGTTCATATAATCATATTTGGCTTAACCAGGTGGATAGACAAAACAATAAAATGAATATGTTAGATTTGTAGACTTGTAATACTGGTACAGTAAAAAAAAAATTAGTATAAAATAGAGGGGCATGCCCTAACCCAGATTTTTTTTTTATTATTATTTTTAATTAATTTATTATTTTTCTTTAGATTCAAGTGCCAAATCCATATTATAGATGGAAATTGGATCCTGTTTCTGTAGTTAGGGTAATGACGAATTAAGCCCATTTTTATTTATGGGCTGCCAAGCCATATGTTGTTCGTAATTTATGCGCAGCCTGAGGACCTCAGATGGGTTCAGCTAGACTGGACTTTGTAATTTCGTCTTAATAAGACTAGAATTTGGGAAAATTATACGTACCCTTCAAATTTACACAAAAAAAAAAATAAATAAAAAAAAAAAATCAAAATCGCAATGTCCCCTATAAACGTTAAAAAGTTACAATTAACTATCTAAACTACCAAACCCTTTCACTCGGCCCAATCATTAAGATTTTCTGTTAAATTTGACAGAAAGTGAGTAAAATATCCATTATATTCTTATTATTTCTCAAAAAATACAGTTATGCCCTTAAATTTAAGAAAAATTCTGGCCCCACGGCCAGGCAGTGGGTCTTTGACGGTGGGTTTCCTAACAAATGGGATTAAGTAAAAGGGTTCGGTAATTTGGTGTCAATTCCACCACGTTAAAGTTTGGAGAATATTATAGTTTTTTCCTTGAAAATTTCTTTGGTTGAATACATTAGCGGCTTGGATGCATTTGAAGAGATTCGGTCAGAAAGTCAACCAATGAGCACAAAGTCTGCTTGGCGACCAGCCAAGGGAATCATTATCAAACCGGTCACAGGTTGATTTAAGATGCAAAAAAAATATCAATCGTCTTACCACGATCACATCGTACGAAGACAAATGCTCAACTCTTTTGTGGGCCTGGTGTTTGGTGCCCGAGAGAGAGAGAGAGAACCATTCTTTGCGGCATCTGTAATTGTAGGCATTATTCAATCTCGACAGGGACCTATTGATATAGATCGATGATATTCCTCGATCATAATCTTTTCATTTCTTTTCTCTTCTTCTTCTTCTTCTTCTTCTTCTTCGATGTTTTTCATTTTATTTAGAAATTACAATTAAATATTGAAAAATTGCATAAATAATTCCACTAAAATTAATCGCCATCATCGCTTTCGGTGCTCTGTGAAATTGTGTCCCAGAGTGGAGCCTTTCCGACACAGATGGCATAGAAAACTGCGATTTTGTTGTCTCCTTGTGTCGTCTCCAAGATGCAAGGGTGTCCATTTTTGGTTTGCCGTTCCGTCCTGGGCCTGCTTGAGGTGGGTAGCTGTGCAGCTTTACCTGGACGGCACAGGAGCCCCCAATTTCCCAACCGACAATTTAACGCTCATACGCAACGTGAATACAATATCTATTTTCTTTTCATTTTTCTTTCTTATCTTTTTGGCCGCACAGTAATACACCATTCACCACTCAAGATGATGGCGGAATGTCCAATGCAGTGGTTGGAAGTCGAGAAAATACGTCATTTTCATGCATTTAAATAATTATGTCCAAATAGGTGAATTCTATAAAATATATATATATATATTTTTTTTTTATATTTACTTTAATAATTTAGACAGTAAATTATTAAAAATCTTTATTTATAATAGACGCGAACAGATCTTTAATAATTTACTGACGTGATTGTTGGGGATAAATCCCACTCAACCCGATCCAAAGAGGAGATTCAAAAGTCTAATAAAGTCCAAACAGATATCAGATCAGAAGTCTAAGAAGATATCAGATCAGAAGTCTAAGAAGATATCAGATTGGAAGTCTAAGAAGATATCCAATTAGAAGTCTAGTAAAGGATTGAAGTCCAATTAGAACTCGGACAGCAGTTCTAGATCAACAAGGAGCAGGAGTCCTAATCCAGGTTTGACTCCACCTCTATGCCTATAAATAGGCCCATACCCCAGGTATAAACAAGGTCTCAATTTTTATGCATAGAGCATTATTTCTCTCACAGAAGCTAACTTAGGCATCGGAGCGGGACCCCCGGAAGGGTCCCTAGGTTTTGTTATTTTGCAGAGTTATTAAGAAGCGTGAAGAACATCAAAGGAACGTGCAGATTCACACCATACCGGAAACTGTACCAACAGTTTGGCGCCGTCTGTGGGAAACGATTATTCGTTCCTCATAAAAGAAAAAGAAGATCCAGCATGGTGATGAACACACGTTCCGGAAGCCAGACCAACCGACAGCCCGTGGCCCCACAGGAACCGGCTATTCAGAATAATTTGCAGCCTCCACCGAACCCTCCCCCGGGGGGTGGAGATCAAGATCACATAGCAGCGTTGGAAGCCCAGATTGAAGACTTAAATGCAGAATTGTTACGCATAAGGCAGAGACAGCCCAATCCCGAGATGAACAGGGATGAGCGTGAGGAAGCAGAAGCCCTAGGCATAGAGAGCCGAGGCAACAACAGTATCTGCCCGTGATCCCATAAAAAGGACTCTCAGGAATTTCAGGCTTGCTTTTATTTTTTAGTATTTATATTTGCAAAGAACTAGACTTTTATTTTTAATTCAGACTAGACAGAAAATTCCCCAGATTTTGGGAATAAGTATTTTCAGAATAAATGAATAAAGCTGACTTAAGCATCGGAGTGTTCCCGGTCTAGGGACCAGGAACCCGTTGATGTTGTTTCTTTTGCAGGCAAAAACTCTCGGATCAGTCCTAGCCGAGAGTCTCGGATCAGTCCTAGCCGAGATCAAGAAGAAAGGGGGGTCGTCTCGGATCAGTCCTAGCCGAGATCAAGAAGAAAGGGGGGTCGTCTCGGATCAGTCCTAGCTGAGACCAAAACTTCTCGGATCAGTCCTAGCCGAGAAGGAGCCTCTCGGATCAGTCCTAGCCGAGAGCAAGAACAACTTCTCGGATCAGTCCTAGCCGAGAAGGAGCCTCTCGGATTAGTCCTAGCCGAGAGCAAGAAAAAACTTCTCGGATCAGTCCTAGCCGAGAAGGAGCCTCTCGGATCAGTCCTAGCCGAGAGCAAGAAAAAACTTCTCGGATCAGTCCTAGCCGAGAAGGAGCCTCTCGGATCAGTCCTAGCCGAGAGCAAGAACAACTTCTCGGATCAGTCCTAGCCGAGAAGGAGCCTCTCGGATCAGTTCTAGCCGAGAGCAAGAAAAACTTCTCGGATCAGTCCTAGCCGAGAAGGAGCCTCTCGGATCAGTCCTAGCCGAGAGCAAGAAAAAACTTCTCGGATCAGTCCTAGCCGAGAAGGAGAGTCTCGGATCAGTCCTAGCCGAGAGCAAGAAAAAACTTCTCGGATCAGTCTTAGCCGAGAAGGAGCCTCTCGGATCAGTCCTAGCCGAGAGCAAGAAAAACTTCTCGGATCAGTCCTAGCCGAGAAGGAGCCTCTCGGATTAGTCCTAGCCGAGAGCAAGAAGAAACTTCTCGGGGGGTTGGATTTAACCCTCGGGTTTTGCAGGTTTTTCAAGATACAGGGAGAAAACCCTAAGGAAAAACAAGAAGGTAATTGGGGGGTAAGATTTAACCCTCGGGTTTTGCAGGTTAGCAGGTTTTCAGAAGGAGACAAAGATCGGGTTTCTTTAGACATGGAATTCCCATTATTCAAGCAAGCTTTGGATAAGGGAATTGGGGGGTAACTGTTGGGGATAAATCCCACTCAACCCGATCCAAAGAGGAGATTCAAAAGTCTAATAAAGTCCAAACAGATATCAGATCAGAAGTCTAAGAAGATATCAGATTGGAAGTCTAAGAAGATATCCAATTAGAAGTCTAGTAAAGGATTGAAGTCCAATTAGAACTCGGACAGTAGTTCTAGATCAACAAGGAGCAGGAGTCCTAATCCAGGTTTGACTCCACCTCTATGCCTATAAATAGGCCCATACCCCAGGTATAAACAAGGTCTCAATTTTTATGCATAGAGCATTATTTCTCTCACAGAAGCTAACTTAGGCATCGGAGCGGGACCCCCGGAAGGGTCCCTAGGTTTTGTTATTTTGCAGAGTTATTAAGAAGCGTGAAGAACATCAAAGGAACGTGCAGATTCACACCATACCGGAAACTGTACCAACAGTGATGAATTGAAAACTAAATTAGTCACTTAAAAAAAATCAATATTCTTCGATCATGCATGGAAACATATGAACAAATTGTAAAGTAGTAGTAAGTGTAGCATTACTACTACTTTGAATATTAATCGTGATTACATTGCAGGTAAGAAGATTGATCGAGTCTACATCTAATAAAAAACTCAAAAAACCCAAAAAATAAAGTTTATTTGATTTACAATTAGTTTCATATGGAGTCATAAAAAATTTAGAGATTTTTGGAGTATGCCAAAAAAAAAAAAAAAATCACTATCTACAGTCAAATTTCATTAAAACACTTAACAAATTCTGTTAGTGTGCCACGTCAGAATCAAATAAAATGACGATACATGTCACTCATAATAAAAAAAAATATAATTATATATATACATATAAAAATTTAGATATATTTTTTTAAAAAAATTAATAGAAAACAAAAATCAAGAAAAGGGGTAACTCGTGTGCCATGTAGTGTTAATAAAATGGTGAAACGTGTCATTCATAATAAAAAATAATAATTATATATATAAAATTAAAAAATTAAAGAGTTTTTTTATAGTAAAAAAAAAAATGGCTCATCAGCCAGCCCTTGGCACAAGTGACTTGTTTTTTTTTTTTTTTTTTTTTTTTTTGACGTACCTAAAAAACTTCTGAGATCATTTTAATAACTCAAAAAACTGATTATAAATCAAATAAACTACTCGCACCGATTTTACATTTTTCAAAAAAAATAAAAATAAAAATCAATAAATACCAGATCCACACAGTGGGGTAGAATGTAGATCACCTAAAGCTTTTGACTTTCTGACTTGTGGCTGTTCCAATAAATTTCATACTTTCATATTCCAGTACTTAATTCATTTAATGCTCTGCCTACTCTTAATTATATTTAGGGCTTCTTTAAGTGCAGTGAAGGAGTCCATTTAATAGCGCAACTATGATTAGAATAATCCAAAAAAAAAAATATATATATTTTATGATTAAGGCCTACCGTATAGATAATGACACCGTATTAATACGTTCGTATGTTTTTTAAAAAATTTAGATAATATTATATATTATTTATGAAATAAAAAATTAAATCTTAACCATAAAAGAGAATAACATTAGCTTGTCAAAGCTAGGCATAACAACATTAAGGGTCTGTTTAAATTTGTGATTTTAAAAAGTGCAATTTTAAAAAGTGATTTTTAAAAAATTCAGTTAAGCGTTTGGCAAAATCACAGTTTAACCTTTAAAATCGCAAATTAACCTTTAAAATTTTGCGTTTTTAAAAAAACACATTATTACCTGCGATTTGAAAAAACAGATTTTTTTACGTTTTTAAATTTCAAATTTTAAAAACGTAGTTTTCAAACTATTTATATTCTATAATTTGGTTTAAAATCGCACTTATTGTCTACGTAATTACAATCTCAAACGCACCAAAAAATAAAATAAAATAAACCAAATGCAAACATAACCGATGGTCAAGATTTTATTTTTATTACATTTAATAATATTATATTTTTTAAATTTTTTTGAATAATGAAGCAACCAAATGACAGTATATTTTTTTGAAATCGAGAGAATTCTGTTCATAGCTCACTGCAGAGCTGCAGAGCATTAATGAAGTAAATTTAATGTTCTCGTACAAAGTGGGTGGTGTTACTTTCAAGATTTTTTATTTATTTATTTTTAAGTGGGTGGTGGTACTTTCTTCTAAGCATATTTCCCTTGTCTAATGTTTATGATTAGCGCCGGAGATGTCCCGTGATTAATCATCTACTCTATAACTACTAATGTTACCTATGACATTAACTATAAGATTCAAGCTTAAGCTTTTTGTTAAAAAAAAAAGAAAAAAAATAAGAAAAGGGACCCCACCTTAATCATAGCCCTTGCTTTAAAAGACTCATTTGTGGTGGATGTGGCGGCATTCAAGGGCGTGCCGCCCACGGGGCCCAGGGGGAGGGTCCCATCTCAGAGGCCTTTGCATTATTTCGTTATAGCTGTTAGCCTGTTACCATCCATTCACAGCATACATTTTTCGTTTTGGATCTGAATTGATGATTTTCTGACTCTACATTGTAGTTGTACTTTTTTGACTTTTTCTTTTTCTTTTTTCTTTTTTCTTTTTCTTTTTAAGAAAAAAATCTTTCGTAAATCTAAAAATGGTACATAACAAATCAACATAAGGTGTATACCCTACATGTGTCAAAAGAGTTAGATCATTACAGACAGAAATACTATCAATATTAGATATAGCCAAACAAAATGATGTCTCTGCGTTGACATAATTTTTTTTTTAAACAGAAAGTAAATTACACATTTTGAACTAAAAACAATAATTAAGTTGATCAGCACACAACAACAACAAACTTAGTCATCATAAATGTAAAATGTATTAAAATCTAGAATTATTTAAAAGTTTGTTGGAAAAATTATCTATTATTGTTGTTCATTAAGTTTTCAATATTTATTGGTGCCTCTCAAAGTATAGGGTAGTTAATTTGGATCCACATTTCCAGAATAAGATCCTATTCATTTTAAATAAATTCCTATTAGTTCATATTTTATTTTGTTGCATCTAACTGTCTATATGATACTTTATCATTTAAAATATTTAAATAAGGTGACAACATATATATATATATATATATATATATATATATATATATATATAAAATTTAATATGGAGAGTAGTATCCAAATCCTACCACTACATGTTTAGCTCAAGAATTGTTATTGTTCTGTCACCATTTATTTAGATCTAGCCTAGATTAAATTCATATATATATATATATATATATATCAAATCAATAGCTCGTACGTAGACAAAAGCTTGATAGAGCATTAGGCCATATTGCGGCAAATTATATGTTCACAATGCAGCAAATTGGCCGTAACCAGAAAATTTTATAGCTTCATTTCCATCTCTCCTCTTATGCCTTCCTTCCTTATCTGTAGTGGGAAGTGCCCTTTCCTCCCCTAGCCTTTTCCCACTCTTTTGTTTTTTAATGTAATTAAAAAAGAAAAGAAAAAAAAAGAAGGTATGCTTATTATCAATCTAAAAAGTTTGGCAAGTGTGTACATGTTGAATAAATATACACAGGTTTGTGAAGGACAAAAACAAATGGAGATTTCTAAGTTTTTTCCTTCTCCCATTAGGTTTAAAAGTCTGAGAGTTGTGTCATGCAAGAGTTGTACAACGATTATTTCTCATTTTGATATTCAATGTTTCAACGAAATATTTCTTCGTAAGGGTGTGTTTGTTAGTCGTTTAAAAAGTCTTTTTTTTTTTTTTTTTTGCCATCTTGATTTGAAAAAGGGTTTAATGCGATATAAAATTAGTAAGTGTTTTTCGTGAGGTACAGTGGTACACACACGGGAAAATATTTTCTGTGGGTCTACTTGTTTATGCAATTGCATCTCTATTAAACCAAGCAAATCATGAAACCATCTCCTTCTTACTTTTGTTTTCTTTTTTTTTTTAAAAAAAAAAAAAAAATTAACAAACAATTTAAAACATAAATATTCAAAATTATTTCACCATCACAACATGCATTTTTCAAAAAAAAAAAAAAAAGAAAAAAAAGTAGTGTTATGTTACGTAAAAGTCACTTTTTTGTTCGAATTGACTGGTAGGCAATTCAAATGGGCGGGCAATATGGATGACTATTTTAACTTCATCTATCCCGTATTTGAAACACCGGGATTGATTTGTTTCACAATATTCCTTGATTTCAATGATTTGTACTCTCGCAAGTTGCGTGAATTGGATTATTCTGACCAATTTTCGTCCCCATCTTTGGCATATTTGAAAATATTCCTTCTAATCTCTCAAGCTGCATAGGCAGGTGCCGGGGCATTAGGCTTTAAGGGTCCATTTGAGTGCCATTTTTTTTTTTATCAAAGTAAAAACAAATGAGACAAAGCATTTCTAAGAGCAATTGATCGAATAAATGGCTCGACCTATCAGACGAACTGATACCACCAAAGAATACGGGTTAATTTAAGCTAAATTTCTGAATACGGAGCATTAGGCCACAACACGACTATAAGTAGTCGGTTAATTGAGGCCACCATAGACGACCATGAGTAGTCCCCTCACAATTGAGTGTCTTGCTAGTACCTCTCCCGTGCATTGAGTGTTTAATTTCAGTTCCTGTCTTTCCTCCCCGCCTCTGGACCAATTTGTGTTATTTTAGTCTCTGTACGTTTTCTGTCATTTCCACACTTTCTTTACCCCACATACCAATTGAATTAAAGGGCATTTGCTAACTCTAGCACGTTACATATTTTTCTACTTTATTTAGTCCACGATATTAGTTGGCATGCATCCAACATTTAATAATAATAATAAAAAATAAAATAAAATTAGTAATAGGTACCACAGCTTACTTCTTTTTTTTCTTTTTTTCAAGAAAAAAAACTAAATCAATCATATATTTTTCCTTATACATCTCAATTTAAAGTGAAGTGAAAATGATAAGTAATTGTTAGAAATTATATTTTTATTTCACAAATATTTCACAATACTGAGGTGATAATCCTAACCAACTCTTAAATTAATCATTGTTAAAAAAAAAAAAAAAAAAAACCCCCGAGGGTCGGCTGGGATTAACATGTCAACCAACCAACTATGCTTAAAATATTTTAAAGCGTGCTTGTTGCTTTTTGGTTATGATATAACATTAAGGTAAAAGTAGTTTGTGAGTAGTAATCATACATACTACACTTTCAATTCTCTGGACTGGTGTGACAGTAACCATCACTCCATTAGCTCATACATTAATCATTGTTAAAAAAAAAATTAATGACTGATGATCACTGCTATATTAACTCAATGAAATAAAGGTGAAATGATGGTTATTATTTAGCATTACTAAGTGTTTTATATTGTAACTTATTTATTAATGTTTTTACTTTAAAAAGAAAAAAAAAATGTGCTAAAAATTGTTATCTTTTTTTTTTTTTTTTTTTTTTGGGTAAGCTAAAAATTATTATCAAACAAACCTTTAGATAAGCTATAATTACAAATATGGCATGGTGAAGCAAAATTTCCGGAATTACCCCAGCATTACCCATTTCACGTAAGCTAGCTACGTCTCATTCATTCATTCATTATTCATACCTCCTCTCACCTACCAATTACAATCTTCAATTATTATATTATTATTTTTTTCCTTTTCCTTTTTTTGTATGTGGGGATTCAACCTCGTAATCACAGTTTTGGCCGACCTCCTTGTAGTCGACGCAATTGTATTTGTGCCACAGCTTTTTCCTCTGACACGTACATTTGGACAGGTTACACGAACACAAAGAGAGGAGAGAGAGAGAGAGAGAGAGAGAGAGAGAGATCCCATGATAGTTTTGTTTTGTACTTTTTTTTTTTTTTTTTTCTTTTCTTCTTCTTACGTTAAGAGTGTGAAACGTCAAAAAACGCATCAGGCAGCAGACAAGCCAAGCCCAGGCCACGGAACTGGGTGCCAGAGTCCCACACGTCGGCTGAACCAGTTTTTAGCCACGTGGCAAATCAATTCCCACACGGGGGTCGGGTCCCCCTTGGACAAGTCCTCCCCCGGTCCCACCAATCCTCAACAACAGCCAACTGTGCAGTCACAGAGCGTGTCCCCACCCCCAATTTGATTTGATTGACTTTAAAAGCATGTTACAACAAAAAAGGGTTCGCGGTAGCTTAAGCTCGACTCTCTCTCGCACTAGAATTCAATTCACCGCTCGGTCCCTTTCTCTATCTAGAATTCGTCTTCAAGAGAATGGTGGTGGTTGCAGGGGGGTGGTTGATCTGAGAGGGAGATATGGGGGCGTGCGTGTCCACGCCTGAGGGGTGCGTGGGAGGGAGATTGAGCCGGTCGTCCAAGAACAAGACCCGTAAGAGGAGGAGAGCCGAACTCAAACGGAGAGTGCCTTCTCGGTTGCCTGAGGGATCACAGGACAAGTTTGATAGGTCTGCACCATCTGATCGGTCCTCCGCCAACCTCAATTTCCACGGTTGGTTTCTCTCTCTCTCTCTCTCTCTCTCTCTCTCCCCTTAGCATGATCTTCAATGGAGATTGTGAAAAAGATGTAGAGTAATTATTATTATTATTATTTTTGTTGAATTTAATTCTGGGTTTGTGTTTTGGATGGATTTGTTAGATGGGTTTTGGTGTTGGAGTGTTTCTGTTGATTGCTTTTATGGTTTGGATTAGAAGGCAGGTTTTGGATTGCCGGAAGACGGGTTTTGGAAATTTTGTGAGGCAGTTTATCGGTTAGCATCAACTGGACGCTTGAGTTACGGGGAGATTCTGGTTTCAAAAGTGGCATTTCTTTGCAAAAGTAGGTCAATTATTGCGTTGTGTGAGGATAGGATAATGGGGTAAAGTACACGTAAATTATTAATTAGTATCTTTTGCTAGCTTCAGCTTTATGCAAACTAAGATATTCTTTGTCTGGGGGTTTGATATATATATATATATCTTGCCATGATCCTGGCTATCTGCATTTTCTTTACATACAAATTGTCGGTAAGCTCAGAAGTTGCGGATAATTCTAGTTGCTTTCTGTTTAATTTGATAATTAAAGAGAATGTGGTTGATTAGGAGAAGGTTAGACTAAATTTTAAATTGAACTTTGATCCAGATGGCAATATTATGATTTTGATTGTTCTTGATAGCTGGAAGGTAGATCACTTTGCCCTAGATTCTTGCGTGAAGTCTGATTTCTAGCAAATGTACCTTGATAACTAGTGAATTCAATGGGGGCTTTTGAGGGTTCATCTGAGGACTAGTGGATGTTCAAAGCACCTGAAAATTGTCGTTTTCATAGGGTATTAAGTATGAAGTGCCTATAATTTGATATCATATGGCTTCGGGCTTTGCCAACTGGCTTTTTAGATCTGAAGTTCACTGTGGTTGAATCAAAAGCAATACGGTTTAAGGGTCCATGGATCAAAAGGAAGAACCAGAAATGGTCTTTTTAGAGGTTAAAAGTAAAAAACCCTGCAATTTGATCTTTGTTTTGAGAGATGGTTTCTGCAACTGCCTTTTTGGGCTTGAATTTGAACATGCTCGGATCAAAAAGCGATATGGTTAGCCTGTCTAAGAGGCTGTGGCATTGAATTTTTGAAATGTTACAATAGTTTTGGGGAAGTAGCCAAGGAACTTTTGATATTTTGTATATTTAGACAGGACAGTCATAGGAGTGAATGCCCTATTAACTAAATACCTAAACTGATTCCTACTTATCGAAATAAAGCTGTCAATGTTGGGGGCCTGCTAAACTAAGCAACTAAGGATGTAAATGTTTTGCAGTGAGGATGTAACATGAGAATTATGATTTAGAAAATTGGACCTTCTCATTGACTTAACACGTTGGCGTTGCTTGCTGTGATTAGGTTTTCAAAGGTAAAGAATGAGCCATCAAGAAAAACATTTGCAATTAATGACACAAGTTTTGCCACTGAAGAAGCTTAAAGCAAATTACACACAATGACAGTTCAGGATCTGAGCCTCAAATCACTTCTCTTTTCCATCAAATATTTTTCTTTTTTCTTTTGACACTTCTTTAGATAGGTTATTGTCCCTTAGAAATCTATATCATGATCATTCTTTACTTGTAGTCTTTTAGAAATCTATCTTATGAGTTTTCCTTACTTTTAGCTAACATTCCATTGGCTACTGAAAAATGGTTACATGAACACCCGTGATATGGCACTTGATTTACTTTTTATTCTTTTGATGGACAATTGATCATGTGCTTGTTTATTAGATTGTTTAACTGCAGCTGATAGACTATATATAATGGTCATTGACTGCGGCAACAAATCTACTTCATCAGCCACTTGGGAGAGATTGGTGGACAATCCTTTTTTTTTTATTGCCCAGGAAGAAAATAACATTTGGTTTCTTTCTTTCAATGCATGGTGTAACTTTGGAATTTTTGTTGTAGTTTATTTGCTTTCTTATTCTTCTGTTTTCTCTGTTCGGAAACTTTTGCCATTTTTTCCAGCATAAGCTTTGCTATGTTATGTTATTATGTATCTCATTGTCTATTTACATGTAGCTGCAAATTTTCTTATATCGTTCCCCTGATTCTTTTCAATGTAGTGGCAACGGCAGGAAGTATTGAAGATGCATGGTTTGATCCAGTAGCGAAATTTGAGTCTGACTGTGATGAAGATTACCAAAGTGTTCCAGATGGTACGATTTTGTAGATATTTAGAGTCAGTTTTACATATGAAGTTTCTTTTCCTTCTTCTCTTTCTGAGAGATGAGATATGCTTATCTTTTTCTTATGATATCTGCAGACTTGTTATCTCTGAATGGCTTTGAAGGTACATCCAAATCAAGTATTTCATCTCTGAGAGATGTCAATCATGGAGACTTTAATGTCAATAACCATCATACTTCTTCCACAAGTCATATCCAGAAACCAGGGGGTTTGTCATCTGGGAGTTCTGAAGGCAACTCTGGTTGTGAGGTTTCTAAAACACAAAATTTTCAGGCCTTGATAAATTCAGATGATTTTGATTCACAGCCCAGATGTGATGGACCTATAAATGAAGCAAACCAACCTGTGTTCCTTGACGAAATCTCCTCGTCTGTTGATGGAAGTCTTGGCAAGGAGGAAGGAATGTTAGATAACTGTGGGATTCTTCCAAGCAACTGTTTACCTTGTCTTCAATCCGCTGTTCCCTCCGTTGAAAAGAGAAGATCATCTAGCCCTAGTCCCCCAAGTTCAAGAAGAAAGGTTACCTCAAAACTTTCCTTCAAATGGAGAGAAGAGAATGCTAATGGCACTCTATGTGAGTATCGAGAGTTTCAACTTTTGACATATTAATTTCATTTGGATGCAAACATATAGGCCACAGAAAATCCATCTTTACATTGGGAGATCATATATAGAGAGTTTATCATAGTTGCTTTAACAATTTTGTTTTATTAAATAGATTTGTTATTCCAAATCCTTCTTTCTCTAAATAAATCATATTGATATCGGTAGTGCTTATTTATACATACATAAATACATGCACGCGTGCGCGCGCGCGCGCACACACACACACACACAAACATTGTAGCATTTTGAGCCCTTTATAAAGAAGTACAAACATTGTAACTAATCACTTCATCTTGTTATTTCTGTGTATGATTTCAGTTTCCTCAAAAAAGCTTCTGCAAAGACCAATAGCAGGTTCCCAGGTACCGTTTTGTCCAATAGAAAAGAAAATGCTCGATTGTTGGTCACATATTGAGCCAAATACTTTCAAAGTTCGGGGGGTGAATTATTTTAGGTAAGACTCTGATTAACTGCTTCATATATTTAAGTATGTGGACAAATAAATTGCATACATATGTCTAAATATGAAAATACTGATTGTACTAACTCAAGCATGCACTTACATGTAAAGTTCATAAAGCCTTGCAATGGAACTTATATTAGTTGGATCTCTTACTAATGGAGCTCTCTTCATGTTAAAACTGTTCACTTAGAATTTGGTCTTTTGCGTGACAGGGACAAGAAGAAGGATTTTGCTCCCAATTATACTGCATATTCTCCCTTTGGTGTTGATGTATTCTTATCTCAGAGGAAAATAGATCATATAGCTCGTTTAGTGGAACTCCCTGTTATTAATCCTAATCCTACTGGAAACCTCCCACCTATCCTTGTTGTAAATGTCCAGGTATGCATTCTTTCTGCTTTTGATGGCTCTCTGTTTTGTGTGAGCAAGCCGGCATGTCTCTTTCTATTCTTTTTAGCAGTTAGAGGGTGAAAATGTTGTTAAAGCTCCTTGGAATCTTGACCCCTGTTTTGGATATAACCTTCCCCAGTTTTGGCACTTTTCAGGCAATCTAGCTTGCATTTTCAAGAATCAGGCGACCGGATTATTTGTTTTCAATCTTTGTTGACTAAATTGTTGAAAAAAAATTAAGAATTTTGAATTTCTAAAAAACAATTTCACTATTGTAGAGCAAAATTTTAAACTCTTCCCCTCTTTCTGCTAAGCAGTATTCCAGCCTTAGACCCATCCAATGCGAGGCCCATAGTGGCCTACGGAAAATACATCTTGCTTGTTTTATTAAATTTTTTTCCTCTCTTGAAAGCTTAATGTTTATATTTTAGTTTCTAAAGTTGCATTTCCTTGAGCCTCACCCAGGCAAGAGTCTTTGAAACCTTTTAAATACCAGTTGAAGTTTGTAACTGAATATTTACATGAGGAGAAGATTTTCCTTTTTCCTTTTTCAAGTTTCTTATTTGGTCTTTTCATGTACTCTGATACTGGCCCTTGTGGATTTTACAGATTCCATTGTACCCTACCGCACTTTTTCAAGGTGAAGCTGATGGTGAAGGAATGAGTTTTGTTTTGTACTTTAAGCTTTCTGAAAGTTACTCTAAGGAGCTTCCATCCAATTTTCAAGAAAGTATCAGAGTAAGATGGAGCAAATATTATGTAAAAAATAAAAAATTGGAGCATTTGTAACTCTGCACTCTAGGCTTATTGCTTCTTATGATGATAAGATAAGCTCTATCATTTTCACACCCATGCAATCTTCTTATAGAATGATGTTCTCAATTTTCATATTGTACGCTGTTAATTTAAGGCACGCTGCAATTTTGTTGTGGTGCTTTTCTGTCAGACAGCATATCTTCTCTGTTTTTGTGTTTGATAAGATTTTAAGAGCTTATAATGAAAATCGGACGTAATTTTCGATTCTTTCTGATTATCTATGATCTCATTGTTTCACATCCATGCTTTTTGGAACAGAGGTTAATGGACGACGAAGTTGAAAAGGTCAAAGGTTTTCCTGTAGATACAATTGCACCCTTTCGGGAAAGGCTGAAGATATTGGGCCGTGTTGTAAATGTGGAAGATCTTCATTTGAGTGCGGCAGAGCGGAAGCTTATGCAGGCTTACAATGAGAAACCTGTTCTTTCACGTCCTCAACACGAGTTCTACTTGGTAAGGTTGCATCCGTCATGTTTTACGTAGTAATTAAAATGAGTCAAATGTGCAAGTTATGTCAGTCTTTGTTCTTCCACACAAGAACTTAAACTATTCTATTTGTTTTCTGTGGCAAAGTTTTCTTTGCAAATCTATTTGAGAAGATTCGAACGACATTGGATGACGAAAGACTAAGAATACTGACACTGTTTTCCTACTTTGGTTATAGGGAGTAAATTACTGGGAGATTGATTTGGATATGCACAGATTCAGCTATATCTCAAGGAAAGGGTTTGAAGCATTCCTAGAGAGACTAAAGTTCTGCATCTTGGATGTTGGCCTCACAATTCAGGCAAGTTTTGTTTCTTTTTTTGTTTTTTGTTTTCTCTCTATCATGGATTTTTTTCTCCCCTGGAAAAAGATTTTTATTTTTATAATGCGTTATTCTCATCTAAGCTTTATCTATTGATTCTAAAACAGGCGAACAAAGCTGAAGAGTTGCCAGAGCAGATCTTATGTTGTATACGGCTAAACGGAATTGACTACAAGAAATACCATCAACTGGGGCTTCGTCAAGAACCCCTTTAAAATTACTACCGAGTGCTTAAACAATGTAAGGCTTATAGTTAATAATTAATGAAAGCTAATTTCAAAGAAATTCCTGTTGCGTTTCTTGGGCACTTGTATAATATCTCGTCGTCTCCAATAATATTTAAAGGCAACAACAACATGAATCAGAAGCCTATGCACGCACTCCATACAATTTTTGCAAATGGTGAAAGTATGCCCTCTCATATCTTTAAATTTACTGGCATTATAATTGATGCATGGCCCTAACTGAAAACATATTTAAGAATCATAATCAAACCTCAGAGCTTACAAGGAGTAAGAGGCTTCCCACATAATCCATTGTTTCCAGAGTAGGAGCTCTCCGGAAAGTCACTTAGAGGCTTACCCAGAGGAATTTCCCCCACCAGTAGATTATGTGACAAGTCCAGTTCCTTAAGCTTTCTCAACTTCAAAAACCCATTTGGTATATTACCAGAGAAGTGGTTTTTCTGCAGCTTCAGCGTTTCTAACAAGCTTAGATCTCCTAGAGCCTCTGGCAAGTTGAAGCCTAACTTATTGTAGCTCAAATCCAAACTTCTCATTGATTTCAATCCCCCTATACTAGTTGGTAATCCGCCTTCCAAAAAGTTATGGGATATGTTAAGAAACTGAATCCCAAGTTGTGCTCCATTACCACCGATTTGCTCAATTCCACCTGAGAAGCTGTTATCAGAAAGATCGATGTATGTCAGTGATCCATCAGAAAACCTCTGTCCTATCTGGAAAACCTGATTTATGGTGCCTGTCAACTTGTTTGAATGGAGATCAAGCACACCCAAATCATGTAAGCTTGTAACTGAGTCGGGGATATTTGACACAAGTGAGTTCTTAGAGAGATTTAATGAGTAGAGCTGAGTGAGGCTTCCAATCCATGCTGGAATGCTTCCGGTGAGATGGTTAGCCGATAAGTCCAGCTCCTGTATTGGAGTCGTTCGCAGGAACTCCGGAATTTTTCCTTGGATTCCACATCCTGCCAAGAAGAGCCGAGAAAGAGATGGCAGTTCTGCCAGCCACGGCGGGATAGTGGAGAGGTTCAAACGGTTGAATGAAAGATCAAGTATTTGAAGATTTTGGAGGGATGAGATCTCTTGAGGCAATGGTCCTAGGATCAAATTATGAGAAATACTCAAGACAATAAGCCGAGAAAGCTGACCGATTGATTTTGGTATCCGGCCAGATAACCGATTGCCATCAAGATATAGCTCCGACAAAGCTATTGAGTTCCCCAAAGTAGAGGGAACTGGTCCGCGAAGGTTGTTATTTGCTAGAGAAACTCTTTGGAGGGACACCAGATATCCAAAGCTGAGCGGTATCCTTCCAGTTAGACGGTTGTTTTGCAGCCTTAGAAAGCCAAGAGAAAGCATCTGACCTGAACTTGATGGAAATTGGATTGCTCCCTCAAGATGGTTGGTGTCTAAGTACATAACTCTAATGGCGGTTAAATTAGTTAGCGACTTGGGAATTTTCCCACTCAAGGAATTGTTTGAAAGATCGAGCTCTTCCAAAACCTGCAACTGACCAATTCTATCTGGGATTTGACCAGTCAGTGAATTGCTGTGAAGATCTAAATGTATCAAATTTGTCAAATTTGTAAACGAATCAGGTATAATACCAGAGAGTTGGTTTGAATATAGAAGCAGTACTCTCAGATTTCTGAGCCTTCCAAGGCTTGGAGGGAGCGACCCAGATAACCTATTTTCATTCAGGACAAGTTCTTCAAGTTTTGACAGCTTACCAATGCTTTCTGGTACAGCACCAGTCAGATTGTTGCCATAGAGGTAAAGCTTTCGGAGCTTTGGGAGGCGGTAACCAATCGACGGTGGGATATTTCCGGCAAGACCAGTTAGTCCACCAAGATCAATGACTTCAAGTGAGGCGAGAAGTGTAATCGAAGGAGATAACCGGCCTTTCATCTGGGACTGGAGTAAGAAGTCTTGTGTGGAAATGAATCCTGGAAGGCGGATTTCCGTCACCCTACCGGTTGTATTGTCACAGATAATGCCTTCCCACTTGCAGCAGCTATGGCCGACCCACTTTGCTAGCCGGCCGGATGTGTCAATTTGAATACCATCCTTGAAACTGGTTAGACCTTTCAGGTCACTGGGGCGGCATCCTTCACCATTACCAATACCTCTGTTTCCCTCTACAACTGTTGTGATAACGAACACAACCACCACAACCCATAGCAGCTTAGAATACATTTTTTTCAAAATTTTCTCGAGGGTAATCATCTGATTCCAACAGAGTTAAGAAAAATGAGTTGAATTTGGAAACTTGACGATCAGTTTAGGGACTAAAGCAAAGAAAGAGAAGATCCGGCCAGTTAGTCCAAGATCTCTCTATTGCTTTTTCGTCTTCTTTTTCCTTTACAGTTTGTATCGCTGAAAAGCATATTTGTGTCTAAATCATGTTGTCCTTGGTTTATGGCTAGAGAAATGGCAGAAATCTCTGCCCCCAGTAGTTTCAAAATGATTAAACTAATTCTTGGATTTACTGTAAACGTTGGAGAGGATCCAAAGCGCCTTTTCCAAGAAGCTTGTAGAGGGTGATGCAGCACGTGCAATATAAGGTTCTATTTCTTACGAATCAGTCCGCTCACAGCATGCCAGCTAATGAAATACAAAATGCAATAACAAAATCACGTGGTGATCTGATACTAATTTATAGGATTGCAGTCTAGTAGCGTTGCACGTTAGATAATTCTCCCTGATCAAAAGCCAGTTTGACGACTTCCATCCTCAGACACCCGAGGCTTCCTGTGTGTCGTTGATGCACCAACGACAGCCCAGCTGGTCTGTTTATGTTTTGAATTTCAAGAAGGATCTTACAGTTACCAGCGTTTTTTAAGCTGTTAATGCACACACTTTCCATGCACATTAGGATAAGACCCTTGGCAGTGGCCAGACTTTTAATCTAAACATATAGTTGTTTTTCCATAGAAATGACAGGAGTATTAAGGAATAATATTTTACATCAAACCACATGCATGGCCCATTTTTCGTCCGATTTAATGAAATAGCTAAATGAAAGGGTTAGGTAGGTAGTTTGAGGGTCAAATCAATTGTAACTTTTTAAATATATTTGAGAATTTTTTTTTTTTTCTTGGTAAGATTTCGGAGTCAAATTTTAACCTAACCAGCTATTTTAAATCAAGAAAAGGATCAAAATTATTGTATGTACGTTATTTAGCATTGGATGCTACCGGGAGAAATCCAAAAATTTATTCAAGCATGCCTTAAGCAAATAATTTTATGGGTTCCTAGCCAAGTTGTTCTCTACTGATCGAATACGCCAATCTTGGAGAACAACAGACAACATGATCAGCATATGCAATAATTAGGATTCTTTTTCCAGTACTTCACTTTAATTATGAAATGTGAACCCCACAGTACCCCACAGACAGTAAGAAAAATGATCATTTTGGTTCTATTTAGGCCTATCAAATGCATGCGTTGCCAGTAAAGTTTATAGGAAAGTTTGAAAGATATATCATAGGCATGCAGCTGATTAATCAATTGCAAGGCAGAAAGGCAGCTTCTTTTATTCACAATACACATCCTTAAGAACGGCTGATCTCTAGCTAGTTACTTCCATGAGATAAGACTGACGATATAGACTTTGCTGATATAGATGCTGTGGGGCTGGTCGCATCTCGATCCACACCGCCAAAGTTGGCTTTCGGCCCTGTCAACACTTTTATTGCTATTTGAGCAACCTCAGCAAACCAGTCATCCTCTGGCAATGTGCTGCATGCATGCGAAAACGAGGTTAACTGTATATTAGTGTAAAGACACTCTTAAAAATACAATATTGTTCATATTTTGCTCTCTCGAATCAAACTTCTCAGGATGTCACCTATTTTGATACTATTCTCGCATAAGTATATTTAACTGTAAAGTTCTAATAAGTTCATGGCCAGTACGACTTTAAAATACGTTATGTTAAAAAGAGCGCTAATATACATATAAACACATGCATCCTTGTTTCCATACTCAGGTCCCGTGGAACGTCACAATTAGGTTACAAGACTGTTGATTAAGTATTTGAAACATTTATGTATATATTCTTAGTTGGGAAATGATTCATGCACTACTATAGTAGTATTTTTAGCATTTCCCTTCTTGGTTTATATGTACCTGTAAGGATCCAATCCAGTAGCAGAAACTGCATCTATAGCTCTAGCTATGATGTTCTTGATAACCTGATGCAGATTCCGAGACAAGTAACGGCCTTGGGATGAAAAGAGTATCACAAACTCCATATCCAAATAGAACTGCGCAAAAACCAAAAATAAATATATATATATATATATAAGATATGATCAATTGCTTGCGACAAACCAATTAACACGTGAGAGATAATAAGTAGGGATTGTTTCTCTTTGGTGGGGGAGAGGGAGCTAGTTAATTGTGAAAATATATATACCTGCTGAAGGCCAAGAGGACCTAAAGGCTTTGGCCCTTCCTCTATCTCTTCCCAAAAGGTTTGGTCTCCAGAAAGCCACAGGATCACAGCCTCTGTGAGTCTCATTAATAGAACGGTTGCAAATCTTTCCCTGCCCACAAACATATCTGTTGCAATGCCTGCTATTTGCGTGAGTTTTGTAAAAAGCACCTGAAAGGAGATATATATATATATATATATATATATATATATATAGTTAATGGTAATCACTAGGATCTTGACAAATAGAAGACATCTATTTTAGACTGAAAACTACCTGAAAAATTGGAGAAGGAAACCATTCAGGATCATCTGCATTACCGTCCATATTTATGTACATTTGTGGATTGAGACTAGTGTCGCCATCTTCTGTGAAGATTAGCTCCAGTGCATGATGTCGGCAGAAGCTATCTCGCAGGCAGTCAACCAAGCGTTGAAGCCGTCTCTTCCATTCCCTTTGCTCCGACAGACGGCTTTGCCTGTCTGAAGCTCTTCTAGGGAACTCATCAACTCTGCTAGTCTGCTGCACGGGCAAAAGCTTCATGGCAGCACGTGGGAGCAGCTCATCTGCTAACAATGATGCATTAGCTAGCAAAGCTATCTGTTGAGCTTCAGTCTCTGCCATCCTGACAATTTTGTTCCCATAACTTTCCAGGTTCTCCTCATTGTCCATTGAACTTGGTAATGCATTTATCAACAAGTTGACATAGGAGTTGAACACTTGTAAAACACCTTCCAATGTGGAACCATCCAACTGCAGGCTCTCAATGGGTCCCACATTCTCAAGAAATTCCTGCATGATTCCGGTTTGGTGCATATATATGGTGAAGCTTAATTAATCAGCAATATCAAATGAAAAAAATAAAATATTGGAGCTAAATGGCAGATGATTCATCCCACATTATAATCAAAACTCAATATTCTTCACTTTCTAATCCAATTTAGTAGTTGCAACCAGGTTTAGTAAGACAAGAAAGCAGAAACCTTTGTGGTAGAATATAATTTAAATGATTAAATGTATCATTTTTTATCAAGTTAAACTTTTGGGATAAGGATAAGCGGTGATTAACATGGTATTAAAGCAAGGTCACGAGTTTGAAATTTGTTTTCGACATTAACCCACATTTCAGTATCACAAGGAAAGAAATTCTAAAGAAAAAAATAATAATAATAATCACCTGAACCATCGAATTGAATCTGTGGGCACTGGTTGAAACCTTGGGCTGGGATATACTACTAAGAGATGTAGTTGAACCCATTCGTGAACCAGCTACCGGATAAGTAAGCAACCAATCATCTGCGGCGGCAAGAGCAGCACTGCTCTGTTCAATTCTTTTTAAGTTGGCATTTAACGCCTGTTCAACGCAGGGCCTAAGGAGTCTCAATAGGACAGGAGAAAGCGCCAATCCACGAGCTTCCAACAAGGAACAGTGAGCCAAGCATATATGAACACACTCGGCAGCAACTCTTAAGCCCCCGGCAGCTGCCGAGGAGGCTAGAACATGCCTCTTAAGGAGAATAGCAAAAGTTTCTGTTTGTCTGACAGCCCAAGTAACAAGCTCAGAAGCATAGGCAGGCTCCTCAACAAAAATTGCCAACGAGTCGCTTGCTGCTTGGGCAATGGTGGAAAAGACAAGCTGGGAGAGTGTAGCCGTATATGCTGCTCCAGATGAAGCATTCAATGGGCGAAGACTATGCATATTACACTGCAATTTCTGGTGGTGAGAATTAAGTAGCAACGCATGGGCACGCGGACCATCCCCTAGCTTTTTCAGAGCTACAACTGCCGAACGAATCTCAACACCACGAGTAGAAGGTTGGCGGGTAATCTCTGCAAGCTGATCAGCTAGTTTTTGTCTCTGTTCGGAGATGGCAGTCTGGAGCGATAAGAGAGCGGTCTGGCTCAATGTTTGCCTCTCATTAGCTTCTTCTACCATACTTTCTCCTTCATCCAAGGCGGCCAAAGCTTCATCCACTCTTCTCTCAGCCAATAGAACTTCAAAGGTGTCCAAAAATTCTACTAACCAATTTTCTATTGTGGAAAGTTCCTTATTTTCGAACAATATGTCCTCTTCAGCTGAATCTTCAGGACCAGTGGGCAAGGAATCAATGCGAACTCCTTCAACTAAACGATGAACTAGAGCAGCCTGAGTGGATAGAAGATTCCTCATCGAGAGGAGCTGACCCTCAAGATTTGAAATCTCCCTTGATGTGCTGCAAATGAAATCAACACAGATAGTTCACAAATAATGAATGTGGATAGTGGATACTTTGAGAAAGAAATCCTGATTATTATACATAGAGACATCTTTCTAAGAACTGAAAAGCCAAGATAGCTAAATATTTCATAACATTGCTAGGAAACTCCTATTTAATTTGTTTAGAAGTTTAATTTTGGGAGGCACTTATTGCTTAGTTTCTCTTATACTTCTATTGCTTAGTTTTCTTTTTTCTCAGATGAAGAATTTAATTCGAGACCCTTTCAATCTTACTAGTGTGGCATGGGAGACAGATCGAGTGTTCATATGCACCAATTCCAGGTTCCATTAAGTTGCGCATGGCAATGATATTGATACCCATGTCTTGAACAATTACAAAACCTGATGTTCTTAATTCCATGTCTAATATTTGCGGCTTGGGCACTAGCTCAAAGTTCAAAGAGATTTCCAGTAAATCCCTATAGAGAACAATATGTATAGAATATAAATTAAACGATTAGATTCATCTTTTTCTATCCATTTAAGCTTTTAAGATGGGGTGAATTAACATAAACATGTCGCGATCACTTTGAAACTCGTTTAACATACTTAGAAGAATGATGCTTACCGGATGAAGGCTGCATAATTAGCATAAACACTTCTACGCATTTCCTCGGCGGATGCCTTCTTCAGATCAACAAGGTAAGAGCACAAGTGCCTTATCTCCTGTCAACCATGGACGAAACTGTTAACCCTTGTGTGCTTTCACATAATAATTTTCCACATTACTCTCTCTCTATATATATATTCATTGATAATCGTTCTTCTTTTCTTCTTTTTAATGAATACAAAATATCAAACACCAAGTTTCATATATTGTATATGAAAGTTCATCAGTATTCTTGCAAATTCAAGCATATATATGGCCTATCATTCATCAGTGTTTAACACAACCGTCGCTACGTACGCAGAGAGATAGGGAGAGAGAGAGAGAGAGAGAGAGAGAGAGAGAGAGAGGAACCTTTTCATTCATGGTCTGGCATTTGGAGGTGACGTAGGCATTGGGATCGAAGTGAGTGGTCTTGAAGACCTTAAGCCTATCGCTGAGTGTTAAATTTGCCTCGAGGTCTGCCGAGTCTCCTACACTGCTTGATGAAAATGACCCTTTCGAAAGGGATGAAAGTGTGGAGGAGTCCATTCGAATTCTTTCTCTACGATTAAGCCCAGAATATGAGAGCTTTCATCAAAGCGAAAAACCAGAGAAAAAGAAAGTAAACCCAAGAAAACAAACAAAACAAATATCTGATTTCATTTTTGAGATAATACAAATTGCATCGAGGAGATGAGAGGTACCTTGATATCGGAGACAGAAGCGGTAAACATGATGAGCAGCCACTACAAACACGTAGAACTCGCTTGGTCGTTTTACAGGTACGTATATTAATTATTAATTATATATAGGAAAACTTTATTTGCAAACCCTCTTATGTAATTTAACCGATATGAAAATATATAATTAATATATAATATAATGTACATGAAAGGTGTAAAAATAAAATATGCACATAACGTACACTATCATGTTCATTTTTATTTTATATGACCAACCAAGACGAGGAGGAGAGGGAAATGGGAAAGGGAAAATTAAGTCAGTGACCTCTATTTCATCCTCTATTTCATAAGACGTAGTTTTTAATCGATTGAAATATATACCCGTTGAAGTCGATCACATAAAACTATCAATTAACTAGACAATGAAGTTCTATAATTGTGGTCTTATAATTAAGGGCCACAATGAGCACGAATTAGTGGCAATTTCATTACAGTTGTACTATGTCCAAATGGCGATCGATTAACCACTGCTAGCTTTTACTTGCAATTAATTGTTTTTTCTTTTTGTGGTATATATATATATATATATATATATATATATATATTGACATGAGGCCAATATGTTACCATGTTATTTAAAAAATTTAAATAACATGATATCATATATAAAGTTAAATATAATAAAATAAAATCAAGATCATATACAAAGTTATATATAAACAAAATAAAATCTTGACCATAAAATGACTACTTTTCATTTCAATCCTTGTCTACTCAGTTCAGCCACGATCATAAGTTGTTAATGGCATACCTTTACCAATTGTGCCTACACTGCCATTACTAAACTTAAGGCTGTAAAAAATATGACCCACAAACCCAACGAAATTTGTAGGTTAAGGTTGAAGGAGTTGACCTATTTAATTAAATATGTTGGGTTAAAAATTGACCTATATAATCTTATACTCATAATTCAACACGCAACCACGAATTTTCATGTCTAACTAAACTGCATGCCATTAGGCTTTTAGTAGTGACTTTTGGGCTAGCTTTTAGTGACGTTTTGAGTAGCCAAAGCCCCTATGGTGGTTCCAAAATTTCTCAAATGTACTCAATAGCTATGAAAAAGAATTGTTATATAGCTTTCAAAATCAATCTATTTTGTTTCCTAACATTGATTGAGTGGTTAGGTTATATAGAGAAGAAGAAGATAGAGACGCTATTCATGCTAGAATTGAGAAGAAGTAGAAGAAAAAATGAAAATCATTTGTTTGGCACATGAAAATTGCTAGGGATGCAAATTTTTGCTCACTAGCCTCTGGTTGGGCTTAACTAGCTTGGCATTGTTTCACGCTTTGAATTGACCGTGTATATATATATATCATCCAATGTAGGACTCAACACATAGCCTTACATTTATATAACACTTAAAAAAGTAGGGTTAAATACCCTATTGGTACTTGAGTTTTATGTGTTTTTAAATTTAGTACATCAGTTTTGTTTTGTATCATAAGTGGTACCTGAATTAGGGTTAAAAACCCATTTGGTACCTCTATTAGATTTTTCTTCTAAATTTTAATGTATCGCTACGTGTCAACCGCTGAAGTTGACATGTGGCACTATATAAAAAATAATTAAAAAAGAAAATCTTTAAAAAATAATTAAAAAAATTAAAAAAAGAAAAAGAAGAAAGAAGAAAGGTGGCTGAGCCACCCCCTTCCACATGTCAACCGCTGAAGTTGACATGTGGCACTATATAAAAAAAATTAAAAAAGAAAATCTTTAAAAAATAATTAAAAAAAGAAAAAGAAAAAAGAAGAGAGGTGGCTGAGCCACCGTACCCCTTTGGCCTGTCTGAGGTGGCCGAACCAGAAAAAAATAAAAAATAAAAAAAAAATATGGGTTTTGGCCCTTGGGGTGGCCGAACCGCCCTTGTGGCCACAAGGGGTGGTTTTGCCACCCCCAAGTGCCAAAACCCATCAAAAAAAAAAAATGAAGGTTTGCCTTTGGGGGTGGCAGAACCACCTCTATGGGTCAAAACCCATCAATATTTTTTTTTTTTTTTTTCCTGTCATGGGGGTGGTTCGGCCATCCTAGACCGGCCAAGGGGTCACCGGCCACCCCTTGGCCAAAATGGGGTGGCCGGCCACCCCCCTTTCTTTCTTCTTTCATTTTTCTTTTTTTCTTTTTTTCTTTTTCTTTTTTTTTTTAATTATTTTTTAAAGTTTTTATACAGTGCCACATGTCAACCTCGGCGGTTGACACATGACGAGGCATTAAAATTTAGACGAAAAATCTAACAAAGATACCAAATGAGTTTTTACCCCTAATTCAGGTACCACATAAGATGCAAAACAAAATTGAAGTACTAAATTTAAAAACACGTAAAACTTAGGTACTAATAGAGTATTTAACTCAAAAAAGTATTATGAGGAATGTTATAACTCCTCCTAGTGTTCTTTTACGCTAACATAGCACCTAGTTTTTTTAAATAAAAACATAAGAGAAAAATCAAGTTGTAGTTTTTTTTTTTTTTATTAAAAATAAGGTGTCATATCAGCATAGAATGACCTCATAAGAACATTAGAATAAGCTCTATCATTTATCAAGTATTATATATCAATCTAATACGCATCCAACGTGGGATATAGTAAACACCCTTCATGATCCAATGGCCAATAACATAACACGTGATTTTCTCTTAATTTTGAAAAATTTATTCTAGATCCTTTTCCATTTATTTTCATATACTTGAGCAAAATACAAGAAATGACGATCATTTTTCCCTTATAGCGAAAGTACGTAACCAGACAATTAGTGAAAATATACTTACTCATGCTCAACCATTTTTTGACGTGAAGATACAAAAGCAAAGGATTACTTACCAAACAAATACAAAGACTTTAACGCAGTGTTATTAATTCGCATGCCTAGCTTAGCTTCTACGTATATATATAACTTATATGCAGACCTTTCATCTACGTACCAGTTAATTTTAATTCAAAATTAACAGCACAAAAATGAGAGGTATGCATCCACACGTACGTACAGGAGCGACATTTTAGCACCCCATTACTTTGTTGGGCTTAAGCAAAGGTTTCTCAGCCACAGTTCCATCGTTTCCGGCGAGCGCCCGGTACTTATCTCTCCTGGTAAAGCTGGTGCACTCATACGAAAGAGTGGCGGCAATCACCCTTTGTATATAATTTGCTACTTCATGGCTAGCCTTCCCAGAAGTACACGTCAGCTCCAGTGGCAACTTGTTCAAAAACGTTACTTCATATGCCGGGCTAGGATTCATGAAGAAGTAAAACGGGTCCATCCCTTTCCACCCTCGAGCCGTGGTTCCGTGAAACATGCTCATCCGGTTCACCATGGCCACCGGCACAAGTTGGTCCGTTAGTTCGCCAAACAAGGCCGAAAACCTTAACAGGAATGGTTCGCGGCAAGTTGTTCCCTCTGGGCATATGGCCAGGTCGCCTTCTACCAAGAGTTTCTTTATCATGGCCGCGTCTGAGGGGCGGTCGCGGCTGAGTCGGACTGTCTTGATTGGTGAGATGACCTCAGAGAGCCGGGAGACTGAGTAGGTGACTGCAGGGATGGGGCGGCCGAGGGCGGTGGAGAGGAAAATTGGGTCAAGGAGTGTTCGGTGGGAGCAAACGAAGAGGACGCCGGATTGGCCGGTGGACTTTTCGGCTGGGGGAGGAGGGGTGCCTTTAACGGTGACACGGACGCCGAGTGCCCGGAAAGCGTAGTAGACTAGTGGCATGGGGAGGAGGGCTCCAGCCGCGATCCGCAAACAGGCTAGGATGAAGCCTATGGGGATCCAGAGAATGATGAGCAGTGCCATGAGGGGAGTGGGCTTTTGGACGAGGCGGCCGTCGTGGAAGATGATGGGCTTGGGGAGCTTGTCAATAGTCACGGACTGCACCTCTGGCTTTGGCGGCACTATGTATCCTTCCTGCGTGTTTCAGTCCAATTGTAAGAAAACTATGGGAAAAAGGTGTTCTTTAAAATTTCTCCTGTGGGCAAAAAGTGTTTAATTTTTAACTAATGATTGCAAAAAATTGTCAGAGCAGAGTGTTTGATTTTAATTTGGATGTAAAATCACAAACCTTGCACAATGACATAAAGGGAGCATCAGTTTCCCTATCACCAAGACCAATATCGGGCTGAGTTTCTCCAAAAGCTTTCTTAAGGGCATCTGCCTTGTTCTTCCCTACAAGCACCCCAGGCTTGCGAACAAACCCGGTGGCTCTACCCTTGTAAGTTGCTATCTCAGTGCCCAAAACCGAATCAGCTCCCAAGAAATCTTTCAGAAACGCCTCCACCATTATTCTTGGGTTTGCCGTTAGGACGCACCGTTGCCCACACGCAGAGAAGACGCGCCATGTCACTTGGTGGAGATCGCTAGAGTAAAATTTTGGCAGCACGGCACGCGCCACAGACTCAATATCCGATACTCTCATGCCGACGAAGGTCGCAAAGATGAGGATTTGGATCCCCGCTGATTCGGAGACAACGTAATAGAAAAATGCGGCAAGTGGAGAAGCTAAGAGCAAGAACAGGAGCCTCAGAACCCCGCCAACCTCAAAGGCCACAAGTGCAAAGTAAGGGAAAGAGCTGCGGCCTCTAAGCAAGGTTCCATCCATGTCAGCGACCACCGTGTGCTGTTCTCGGCCTATTGACTCGCATTTGTCCACGGTTTGGAAGCTAGCTTTGGCCATGACTGGGTTTAAAGCTAAAGATCGAAGAGCCTGTAACTTGAAGTCTTGAAAGATCGATTCTTTTGAAGTTTCTTGCCTATGCTTTTGGGTATATATATATATATATATATATATATATATATATATATATATAGAAGAACTAGCTATAAGAATGAGAGACAAAAATTGTGGACGTGCATCAACAATGAGGGAGGGTGGTAAAGGGACAAAAAGGTTTGGTTTATGAATACAATGCTAATCATGGAACCGACGATCGATAATTCTAAAAGGGCTTAATTGCATGTGGATTAATATCCAAGGCTTAGGGTGCGTACGTAATTGATCAGTGAACAGCGTCATTTTGTTTACTCCGCCGAATCTTGTTTTGTACAATTAATTGCAGAGGAATGTCAGAGGGTATTCTGGTGTTCTAGAAATGGTATAAAAATATTTTTTTTTATCCAAAAAGATATAGATATAATATTTTAATTACATCTATGTCATTCTAAGAGAACACCGAAAAAACATCTGGAGATGCTTTAACATTTTCTTAATTGTACGCACCGGCCTATACATGCAGCTAAAAATGATTTATAATTATGTCCAGTACTTTTATTTATAAGTTAAGTAAGAGACTCTTAATTAAGACTTTTTCTTTACTAGCTATTCATCTTATTATAATGATCATGTAATGAAAATTACAAATAATTTTGTGTCTAATTAAACTGTGGGGCACAGCTTAATTATTATGAGATTTTTAATGTGTCAATCACTCCCGGCCATGGGTAAGGAGCTCGTGCAGTGTTTCTAAGGGGTAGTTTAATTAGGTGGAGACTACGTCTCATAAATCGAAGGTCACTAGCTAGCTAGTTAGTTCAAATTCCCATTTTCTCTTCTTGTGGATATGTTAACAAAAAAAAATTAAAAAAAAAAATAGAATGGGCTCGTGGAGTCCCTTCCCAATTAAGCAAGCTGTAAGCACGTACACCTGTGTCTGGCTTGACAAAAGTCGATCGGTTTCGATCCATTTTTTTTTACCTTGCTATCATCGGCGGGCATCATAATATATATGTTAGGAGTAAATTCCAAAGCTTTACAACTTTGGACTCTTGTTTTGGAGTCCCGATCAAGATCGAAGAGAAGGGAAGAGGAATAAAATAATTAAATAATTAAATAAAAGTTTTGGAGCCGTGAGCCCATGGCCTTTATTAGGGAAATTATTCTCCAGAGTTTGGCGTGACTAAAATATATATATGCCCCAATTGTTTTTAGAGAAATGATTCTTTTTTTTTTTTTTTAAGGGTCTTTCTTCCATCCTCTTATTTTTTTAAATACACATGCACATATTTAATCATAATTTTAAAAAGTTGAAAAATGAGAGAAGGACCTTATATTAAAGCAGTTTGTCATTTCACATGTGCTCCATATTAATTATTATATTTAAGGAAACAAATTAAAAAATGCAAGAAATTTTTAAAAAGAGTCCTTAAATCCCTCTTGTAGTTGTTGGAGCTAGGGATGGTTGAGCCCCCAAAATCCCACTAAGGAATGATTGAACTACCTTAATGTAAGAATTAGTTAAACCCACTCCAAAGTCCCCCTTAGGTGGCTTGTCCACACCCCCCCGCCCCTCCCCCCCAAACTCAGGGGTGGTTCAAGGTTCAAATATGTCTAAATGGTTGTCAGAGGATTTCGATTAAATTCTCCAAACTCAGGGGTGGTTCAAAGTTCAAATATGTTTAAATGGTCGTTGTAAGAGGATTCCGATTAAATTTAGGACCTTTTTTTCAATGTCTTTGTGCTTTTTTCTTGAATATAATTAATGTTTAGTACTTGATATACTGTTTATGATTTATCTCTTCATAAAATGATAAAATTGATTACGATAGGTTAAAGCAGTTTGTCATGTCACATGTGCCCCACTTTTTTTTTTTTATTATTATTATATTCAAAGAATCAAAATTTAATAAAGTAGGCCTTAAATCCCTCTTGTACGTAGTTGTTGGAGGGATATTGGTTGAGCCCACAAAATCCGGTCCCCTAAGGGATGATTGAACTACCCTAATCTAAGAATTAGTTAAACCCACCCAAAAGTCCACCTTGGGTGGCTTGTCCACCCCCTTCAGGCCCTCACCTAGGGGTGGTCCAAATCTGTCTAAATGGTTGTCCGACGATTCCAATACAATTTTGGACCATTTTTTTTTTTTTTAATGTCTTTGTACTTTTTTCTTGAATAAAATTAGAAAAAAAAGAAAGAAAGTATAGTACTTGACATACCGTTTAACTGATATTAATGCCACGCAATCAGTTTTCAACGGAAGTAGTGAGTTGATTTGAAAATAAAATAAAGGGAAAATTATATATATTTTCTTCAAACTATCACTTAATTGCCAATATTTTTTCAAGCTAATGGTGTACAATCGATTGCAATTTTTTGGTCATAACCGTAACCGCAATTGAGGCACTCGGTTATTTTCATTTTAATAATTGCAACTGCAACTGATAGACTGGTTGCGGTTTTTACCAATTGTCGGTTATCCGATTATTAAAAATCGGTTATTAACTGGATAATCGGTTTTATCTAATAGAAGATGTGATGTTCATGTTAATCTTTTATAAATTTTCTGAGATCAAAGTCCCTTTGGTTCCAAGGCTCTCTAGCCTCTCTGGATGCATTTATAATGGCAGACTAGAGATATGGCCTTCAAAGGACTAGGAGCTGGAGTCCATTCACAGCTTGGAGATTTTGAAGATGATCAAGGAACATATCACTGGCTTGAGAGCAGATTCTAGTGTCACAGACAATTGGGCAACAACTAAGATCACACGACCCATGCATGCTTGGCCGAGTAGTATATGTACGTGGCCTCCATCTTTTATGGCTACTTTTTAAAGTCTGCCTCATTGAGGCACCGGTTGGAGCAAAGTCTAGTTTCAGTAAACTAGGACCTTCGTCTCGACTCTCGAGCATAGGCCCTCCCTTCGGTTTCAGGAGCTGTGTCCTTCTGGATTGAGAAATCTTCTCTTTGGTCGTAACAGTAACATGCAATGTTGACTAGGTCAGAATTAGAATTAAGTTTAATATTATTAATATTTTTTTTTTGTAATATATATATATATATATATATATATATAATAAATAAAAAAACCGGTTACTTGGTTATTAACCGATTTTTTAACATGCTATAACCGGTAATCACAATCGGGTACTCGGTTATTCGGTTGTGGTTAAATCCGGTTTTCCGGTTACCGGTTACCGGTTGATAACCGCCCCGCTTGTACACCCTACCTCAAATTATCAATTGTGTCAATGTCCCTCATCAAACTATTAAAACATGTCAATATCCCCCATAAGACCAACAAAAAGACAAAAATGACCATAAATTTTTGTTCAGAAAGACAAAAATATCCTTATAAATTCGGAAAATTAAAAATTAAAAATTAAAAAAAAAAAACCCTTTTTATTTATTTATTATTTTTTAGTTTTTTTTTTGTATAACTTTTTGTTATTTTAGATTTTTTAAAAATATATATATTTTTTTGTTTAATTTTATTAATTCTATAAATGGTATTTTTATCATTAGGGGGGACAATATTAACATTTTTCGTAGTTTAGGGGGGAGATTGACCCAATTGATTGTTTGGGGGAATATGAAAAATACGACATCCCTGTTAAAGCAGCAGACTTACATAATAATGATTTTGTCAACAGAATACAGCCAATTAAAAACTAACAAATTATAAGCTCATCAACAAAGTCTTTGAATGGATACGGTGTCAAATCCCAAACAAGAAATATCTAATCAATAGATTAAGTGGATTTGTTATTTTTTCTAAATTTGACATGAAGAGTGAATTTTGGCAAATCCAAATTCATGAAAAAGACAAGTATAAAACAACGTTTTTTACTCCTTTTGGGCAATATGAGTCGAATGTAATAACCTTTGGTTTAAAAAATGCTCATAATGAGTTATAAAATATCACGATGATATTCTCAGGCCCATAAGTAAGTACTCCATAGTTTACATAGATGATGTCCTTATCTTTTCTAAGTCCATTGAAGAACACTGGAAATATTTGAATTCGTTTTTAGAAGTTATCAGGATTAATGGTCTAGTAGTCTCCGCTACTAAAATCAAGTTGTTTCAAACAAACATTCGATTTCTTGGATATAATATCCACCAATCGAAAATAAGTCCAATCAGCCGAGTTATCAAATTCGCTTATAAGTTTCCTAATGAAATCCTTGAAAAAATCCAGCTTTAACGGTTTCTTTGATCTCTAAACTATATTGCTGATTTCTATCAAAACCTTTTCAAGAAATGCAAGCTTGGTGGGAAAAGCATATCACTGAATAGTCAAAATACAACATAAAGTATGCTGTTAAAACTGACCCTAAAGGAAATCTGTTGACAACTTAAGTGTAAGAACCCAAGTACAGGTTATAGCAAAGTATTGGCTAGTTTGGCAACCCATTGTCATTCTCCCTCTATTTCTTTTCACTTCTTTCAAAAATATCAAATCAAAAATATTCTAACTTTTTTACACTTTTTATATCACATCAATTATATTTTATTATTATTCAAATTAAAAAAACCCACTACAAAACAAAACTTTTTCACTTTTCTATAAAACATTCTCAAATTTTATATCACATCAATCACTTCTTATTCTACAACACACAAATATTCCATAACACAATTACTTACCAAACAAGCCCGTAGTAATTCTCAGAAGTCCAAGTGTTGAACCACTGGGATTTGGGAAACAAATAACACTAAAAAAAAAAATTAAGAAAAAAGTCATGACATATGATTTAGTTGAATGATGCAAATAAAATATATAACGGAAATAACAATTAAAAGAAATTGCTAAGGCATTGGGGTTTTACTTTTAACAAAATTATAATATTTATTTCACAATTCATGTGACAATCGAAAAATAGATCAGTGAATATCAAGAGAAAATATTTTCTCTTGATTCGCATGAAATTCAAAGCATTCATTGTACCCGTAGTTAACAATGAATCAAGGAATTTTGCAGAATAAAAACATTTTTCTATGAATAAATCATGTAATCAATTAAAAAGATCATACATTAAAATCTATAAAAGATTTGGAAAATAAATACTACAATCTTATTAAATGTTTCACCCCTGGCCTCAGCTTGAGATTTAGTTAGACATGATTACGTAAATAAATTTCCTCATTAAAATCCTAAACATTATGCTAGCAAAATAAAATAACTAAGAAGAAAATAAAAACAAATCTTGAACCGTCGTCGCTGTCTTCTTCGATCTGGAGCTGAATGTCTTATTCTCTTTTTCTGCAATTTTTGAATCCCTTGTTTGTTGCCGTGTTGCTTCTCTTATAAAGATAAGAGTCATTCTTCTTTTGGGATTCGTACAACTCTAAGAATTTCAGTCTTCTCTTTGTTCCATGTCTCTTTTTTACACTTGAAATAAAACTATGCTTCTTCTTTTTATAAGCCAAATACACTTTTTTCTTATTGATTTTGTCATGTATTAGTATTATAATGTTTTTCCAATTCGTGGGTCCAACAGTTTGCTTTCACCTCTACTTATATTACATATTGGACTCTATCTTGAGCATAGGATATACTTCTTCTTTTGACCCATCTCTTAGCTTTTACTCTTTGATTTCTTTTGTAATTCCTACATAACACAATTTATTGCATTAATATATCATTTAATTTTAATATTAATATTTGAACAATATTCCACAATTAAATATAAAATGCAATAATTAAATTATAATAAATATGATAATACTTATTTTAATATAGAAAATAAACACTTTTAAGCTGTTATCAAAATCCTAATCCAATTGCTTCATTGAATATATGATTTCCTTCGGGGTCGGTTTTAACAGCATACTTTATGCTGTCTTTTGACTCTTCAGTGGGATTTTTTCCCACTAAGCTTGTAAGGTACTTGTGAAACCTTAAACCAAAAGGTTAACAACTTTTGGTTGGCTTAAACCATGGTTGGTAGCGTAGCTATTTGCGACCATGGTCATATGTGTCAACTTATCCATAATCTGTTGTTCTGATAAACCATCGATATTCAATTCATATAGTTTATCTGTAGACACTGAAAGCTGGCATTGAAAATTTATTTCCTCAAATTGAATATCCGGAAGGGTTGGCTTAGGATACCAATTTTTTGTAAGGCTTGTAGGAGGAAATTTGGACTCACGCATTCTTTTTGGCTCTAAACCCGTGAATGCTTTCTCAATTTGCTTAATGTTGTTATCAAATTTAGATTCTGAAATGGTCTTTGTTTCAGATGAATCATTAGAAGAATCAAGGATAGTAGCAACGGCCAATGTTAGATGTACTGTGTTGTTCTTGTTTTGCTATGACTAATTCTTTAAGCATTTATTCAATATTCTCACCAGACTCATTTTTGTTAACTTTTAGATTATTTCCAAGTTTTACCTATGGAAGTTTAATTAAAGGCTTCTGTTGCTTAATATACTTATTATAATTTTTTTTTTTTCAATTTTATCCAATTGTTTACCTATAGAGTTTAAGTATTGGTTGGTGTAATTATTTTGCTCAATAACCTCTTTTAAATCAGTATTCTCATAAGCAATCCTAAAAGGGAAGGCTTTAATTGTTGACGTATGGTGATTAATAACTATGGACTCAAGAGGAGGGTGGCTTGAAGAGACACCAATGTTATCTTCTTTTACCAATTTTTATTTAGTTATAATTTTTATCATATTTTCAACAGGATAAGATTTCTTTCTTTTGTTCGAAGTTGAGGCTTTCTCGGTAAATCTTTATTCTTTCAAGATTAGCTTTAGACTTAATATCTTGGTTAAGTATTTTACAATCTATCTTGAAGAGTTTTCTTAAGGTGCTTAACTGGGGGTTACCAGGTGAATCAACTATAAAGTCAGATTTCGTAAGGGAATTATTTCCTTCTTGGGAATCTTCTTCGTCAAGCTATATATATAATACTTTTTGGTTCTTTTTCAACCTGCTACTTTTATTAACCATTGTTAGTTAAATTTTTGCACAAGTAATTAACTTTAATGCATCAAAGTATGAAACTATTGGATGTGCCCTTTCTATAAGGGAACTCAAGAATCTATTTCTCACATTTCCTTAATTGTTTGTACGCCATAATTTTGTGGAGAAGTTCTTATTGGCCTATCAGGTTTGAAGTGCTTAGGAAACTTCATATCTCTAAGTGGATTGATGCCTTGTTAAGTCCACATCAGAATCTTGCTATTCCTGTAACAGAGAATTTACAGTGGTTTATCCATATTTCTATGCAATAAGTCTTACATAATGCAATGTTCTTTTAATATTAGAAAATCTTAGTTAAATATTGCTTTTATACTTCTGTTGAGGTCTAGAATTTGATGTACTCTTATTAAGATATCAATACTGACATTTTAATGACTATACTAAAAGTAAATATTAAGTTTTTTTTTTTAATAAAAATATTGACAGTACTGCACAATTTACTTGGGGGCTAATCGGCATACTTACTATAGCGTTGGATATTTTATAATTCTTTCTCAAATATTAATGTAGATAGTGACAAAGATTGATTGAACGAAACTACGATGCTGTTGAAAATTATGTTTATTAAATGAGTTACGCCACTTGTATCATTGCATCAATTTAATTAAACGAATCATATCAAAATTAACTATCTTCATATACCCATGACTCGACCAACACAAATCGTATCCATGAATTTGAATTGCCATATCTTAAGGGCATCTCCAACAGACATGCTATTCTAACCAAAATGGTTAAATCTAACTATTTTGGCTCTTTTTTGCTCTCCAGCAGAATAGCCAGAGTAACCATTTTCATCTAACATTGAACAGTGAATAGGCAGAGTTGCCTATTCACTGTTCACACAAGTCAAACTATTTTATTGATATTTTCTCTCTCCCCCCTATCCCTCTTTGTCTCTCTGTCCCTCTCCATCGGTCTCTCCGTCATCCCCAACGAGCAGTGGACAAGGAAAAGGCCAATAGCTTCGTCGCCCCGGACGCACCTCCGACCTCTCTCAGCCTCGCCCTCTCCACCGGCGAGGCGTTCTAATCGTTCTCCAGCTTACTCGGCACTGTCGACGAGTCGATCGGCGCGAATGGGACCGTGGAGGGGACTCACCAGCTCGCTTTCTGGCTCGTAACCGCACCACCGACAAGGGACCTTTGACTGCACTAGCCACCATCGACCGGTTATGGGTCTTGGGTGTGGGTGGGCAAGGGTGGTTTGGTTGTGGGTTTGATTGTGGGTTTGATGGGGTTGGCCGATTGTTTGGGATGGGGACGGAAGAGATCGATCGGTTATGGGTCTTGGGTGTGGGTGGGCAAGGGTGGTTTGGTTGTGGGTTTGATTGTGGGTTTGATGGGGTTGGCCGATTGTTTGGAATGGGGACGGAAGAGATCGATCGGTTATGGGTCTTGGGTGTGGGTGGGCAAGGGTGGTTTGGTTGTGGGTTTGATGGGGTTGGCCGATTGTTTGGGATGGGGACGGAAGAGATCGATCGGTTATGGGTCTTGGGTGTGGGTGGGCAAGGGTGGTTTGATGGGGTTGGCCGGTTGTTGGGGATGGGGATGGAAGAGATCGACCGGTTGGGGGAGATGGGTTGGGGTTGGGGGAGACCGGAGAGTGAGAGGGAGAAGCGAAAAGAAATAAAGAAATAAAGAAAAATATTAAAAAATAATATTTTAAGAAAATGAAGAGTGGGATAGAGATTATTGTTGGAGTGTTTTTAAGATAGTCAGTGGTTAAAGTAGAGATTGACACTTTTTGAGTAGCTATTTTAACTTCAACTGCTGGAGATGGCCTTACCAGTTAAGCAAGGAAATGTTCAAATATTTAAATTTGAAAAAATCTAAAGAAAAAGACATCTGCCACGACTTTAAATATACACCACCACCAACCCCGTCCCCTTCAAATCACGCCCCCCACCCAAGCCCAAGGGCCCCAACGGTCTCACTCCTCCTTAAATATAAATTCAAACTCTCAACCAGCGAATTCGAGTTGTAAAGCATTCCCCATTTAATATTAATTTAACACACCAACTTAATTCCTTAACATAAACAAATCCAACATATCCTGTAGGAAAGGATAAAATCGGAGAGTGATCTCCACGACCACTTGTCCCCCTCTGCTTTTATTCTTTTAATAAGATTCAATTTTTTTTTCCCGACAACCATAAAATAATTAATTAACGACAATAATAATAAGATACTCTAGCAAGCAGCAACATAGCGTGACAGCGACTTAACTTGTAAAAATGCTTGAAACGCTGTCGTTGCGTTATGTGGCGTTTACTAAACTAATATTTAAGCGTAATAGCGATGGTCCAATTGTCTCTGTTTTTGTTTCCTTTTATGGAAGAGAATTTTCAAAATTTGTTGAATTTCCCTAAAGAAGCTCGCTTTACCTTCCTTTATTTGGCAACTTTCTTACTAATTTTTTGTGTGTTTATATAATGTGAATTTGAGCTCCTTCAGGCTGAACTCTCGTGACTAATCCCTTCAATCTAGGGTTAGGGTTTGATACAGAAAAGGTGGCATGATTTGAAAAGGACCATTACCCATTGCCATTGCTGTGCTTCTCAAACCCATTCACATTGTCCTGAAAACAAGTGGGACATTTTGGGGTTCTTGGGGGACAATGAAGCGGGCAAAGCTTGAAACTTTCGCGTCGCCGAGTCGGCTCAGATTGGTTCAACTTCTGATAGGCGTTGTGTTTCTTTACATGCTCTTCATGAGCTTCGAGATCCCCCTGGTGTTCCGGGCTGGGTCCGGGCCGGGTCCGGACGACGGGGCGTTCGGGTTTCTTGGCGACTCGTTGCCGAGGCTCGTGGCGCTGGAGAGAGGAGAGGAACCGGCCGATGAAGACGTGCCGGCGTACCGGACACCTGAACGGCGAATGCGCGAGCTCAGTAAAGTTTCGGGCTTGGTCTTCAACGAGAGTCTGTTCGATGGAAATGCCGGTAAGGACGAGTTCTCGCAGCTTCACAAGGCGGCAAAGCACGCCTGGGTGGTGGGAAAGAAGCTCTGGGAAGAGCTAGAGTCCGGGAAGATCGAGCTGAATCCGAAAACCAAGCCGGAGAACGTGTCCGAGCGGTGCCCGCATTCGATTTCGCTATCCGGGTCGGAATTCCGGGACCGGAGGAACCGGGTGCTGGTGATCCCGTGCGGGCTGACGCTGGGGTCCCATATTACGGTGGTGGGGAGGCCCCGGTGGGCCCACTCGGAGCACGATCCGAAGATATCGTTGTTGAAGGAAGGAGACGAGTCGGTGATGGTGTCGCAGTTCATGATTGAGTTGCAGGGGCTGAAGACGGTGGATGGGGAGGACCCACCTAAGATTCTGCATTTCAACCCCAGGTTGAAAGGGGATTGGAGTGGGAAGCCCGTTATCGAGCAGAACACGTGTTATAGGATGCAGTGGGGCTCAGCGCTGAGGTGCGAGGGGTGGAAGTCTAGGGCCGATGAAGAAACTGGTAGGTAGAGATTTGATTTCAACGGCTTTTGTGCCGATTTTTAACTTGAGAGAATGCGCGGGGCCTTTTTTTTTGTTCTGTGTTTGTGTTTTATTGCTACTAGAATGAGTGCATGGATATAAATGCAGGTTAGGTTGGTAGATGCATAACGTTTAGCATTATGGTATCAAGTTGTTGTTAATGTGATTCTATTTTGTTGTAGGCTTGTAGCCAATGATGTCCATGTTTTTGGGATGCAAAGTGCGATTTAAATTTAGGTCGTTATACCTGAATGTAGAAACTTGATTCTTCTGAAGTTGCCGCCCCACCCTATGATGTGATTTTGTTTAGTAACACCTGGTTTCTTCTCTTGGTCACAAGCTTTGGGTGGTTTTCAAACAGCTTGAATGAAGAATTCTGCATCTTTATATAGTTCTTAGTTAACTTTCATTTAATTAATCCTGTCTGTTGAAAGGGGCATCATTGTTTACCTTTGCTGATTCACTGGATTTTATGAAGTTGATGGGCAGGTGAAATGTGAGAAGTGGATTCGAGATGATGACAATCACTCAGAAGAATGGAAAGCGACATGGTGGTTGAAAAGGCTGATAGGGCGGACAAAGACAGTGTCTATAGACTGGCCATACCCTTTTGCAGAGGGCAAATTATTTGTTCTAACTGTGAGTGCTGGCTTGGAAGGTTACCATATCAATGCAGATGGGAGGCATGTCAACTCTTTTCCTTATCGCACTGTGAGTACCCTTGTGATATGTGCTCCCTCATATTGTAATGAGTGCAGGACATCTTAAAAAATTTTGTAATGTTCACAGGGATTTGTTCTTGAGGATGCCACTGGACTTTCTGTCAATGGGGATATTGATGTGGATTCTGTATTTGCTGCTTCCTTACCCACATCACACCCAAGTTTCAGACCTCAGATGTATCTTGAGATGGTTACTAAATGGAAAGCCCCGCCTCTTCGAGATGGGCACGTGGAGCTTTTCATTGGCATCCTCTCTGCTGGCAACCATTTTGCTGAGCGAATGGCTGTTAGAAAGTCTTGGATGCAGCACAAGTTAATTAAATCCTCTCATGCTGTGGCTCGGTTTTTTGTAGCCCTGGTAGGTGAAGATGCCAGAGATGTGTTCTTTAGTGAGAAGCCATTTATGCATAACTTCATGTTTGATATTTATTACAGCTTTTAGATTTGTATTTTGACAGCATGGAAGAAAGGAAGTAAATCTGGAGCTAAAGAAAGAAGCCGAGTATTTTGGTGATATAGTTATAGTTCCTTACTTGGATAATTATGATCTTGTTGTGGTGAAGACTGTAGCAATCTGCGAATATGGGGTGAGTCTTGGCAAAAGACCCAAAGTTGGCCGTTCTTTTTCTTTTTTAATTTCTTGCTAGGCATTATATATTGTCGATGTATGTGGCTCTCCACAGGTTCGCACGGTTGCTGCCAAGTATATCATGAAGTGTGATGATGACACATTTATTAGGGTGGATGCTGTGATCAAGGAAGCAAGAAAAGTTGATGAAGACAGAAGCCTTTATATTGGAAATATGAACTATCACCACAAGCCCCTTCGTCATGGAAAATGGGCAGTGACATATGAGGTATGAATTCCCCCACCTGGCTTCTCTAATCCTTAGAGGGATCGTTGGCTTTTTTTCTTTTGGTTGCTTGATCTACCACTTTGAAGTCTTTGTCTGACTTTAAATAAGCACTGCTTATTGGTTTTTATTCGTATTTTCCTTTTTAACCACATAGTAGTTAGGATTTTTTTTTTATAAGTAAATTTAGTCTTATTGAATACAGTAGTTAGGATTTGTGATCAATTAATATAATGAAGGTGGTGTATGCCACTTCTAATTATGTTTGATTTCTATTTTCATTTGCTTTACCACACACAGCTGGATGACAATATTCTGTACTGGAATGATATAGTTCTCTTCCATATATTTAAAGATGATTTATTTTGTTGCAACCATAGGGTGTAGATCATATCTGCTTTAGAAATGGGGTCCTACTTCTGGTTTATAGGTATTAGACACCCAAACATTCCTTTGTATGCAGGGTCGGACCCATGTTATTACTTGAAGACCCCCAAAATTTTAAAAATTCTCTTAAAAATTATATTTTTTAAAAGGTAGACCTCCAAAAATTTATTGTTTCCCCCCCAAAAAAAGTCTTTTTATAGTTTTGGCGCCCCACTTCAATTGCTGGTTCCTCCCCTGTTTGTATGGTTATCTTCCTGGCATGTGTTATTTACCTGATAGGCATTGCATTGGAATTTCTAGGTAATAGCTGACTTGCGCTTATCTACATATGGGTTTTAAATGATATTCTGTCACCCAAAAGTACTGCATACCTTACACCGTTATGTCTTTTTCTTTTGGGGCCAGGAATGGCCAGAGGAAGATTATCCGCCCTATGCAAATGGTCCGGGTTACATCGTATCATCAGACATAGCACAGTTTATCATATATGAGTTTGAAAGGCAGAAATTAAGAGTATGTTGCTTTGTTCTGCTCTCCAATCTCTTCTCTCTCTCTCTCTCTCTCTCTTTCTCTTTCAATGTATATATGCATGCGAATGTGTGTATGCATGTACACGTGATTGATTAGATGGATGTCCACATGGTGCAGTTGTTCAAGATGGAAGACGTGAGTATGGGAATGTGGGTGGAGCAGTTCAACAGCTCAAGAACAGTAGAGTATCGGCACAGCTTGAAGTTCTGCCAGTTTGGGTGCATCGAAGATTATTACACTGCACATTACCAATCTCCAAGACAAATGATATGCATGTGGGGCAAATTGCAATATCAAGGAAAACCCCAGTGCTGCAACATGAGATGACATCAATGAAAACAATTTGAAAGATATTTTTCGCCATACAAATTTTGCAGTTATAGTATACCTCTGTAAATACTCAAGTCAGGGTTAAGTTAGATATAATGGGGATATTCATTCTAAATTGATTCATTATTTCATCTTTGTTCCCCATTTTCATCCTTTTGAAGACTGGCCAATTCTAGAGGAGCGAGGTTGCTACTTATACTCAGAAACATGTATAAACAGTTTGTCGTTTGTAATCTAGTAAAACTAGAGGAGCAGAATAAAATGAATGTTTCTGCTTTGAACTCTCTCTCTCTCTCTCTCTCTCTCTCTCTCTCTCTCTCTGTGTAAAGGTAAAAAGATGCAAGGGAAGTGCTGTAGGTATAAAGTTCTCTGTCGCTTTCGTGACAAAGAAAAAACCATTATCAAGAAAGCGATTCTCTCTTAGTGGACATGGTGCTAAGAAGGAACCTCATTCCTTAATCTTATTTCTTTAGAAATCCCTCCGGGCTTAAAGCTCTACTTTACAAGTTGTACTGTAAATGCATTTCAGCTGATGCCCCACAATTAAACTTTCTGCAAGCCTTAAACAGTGATGATTTAATGATAAGATGGCATTGATTAATTTATCCTATTCTAATCCTTTTCGTGTTTAAAAATTTGGCGTAAACAAATGCGGTAAAGGTGTTGCATACTTCATCAAGGGATAAACATGCACATTTAAACATTAAATTTCGCAGTATATATACACACATCAGATGAAAATACTGTCCACTAGTGGAATGTGCACACTTGTCTGCCACCCGAAGATGCCGGATTTCATTGGCTATTTTTCTAAGCGAATAAGTCGACCACAACCCAGCATTACAATTTTTATTCTTGATTTGGCCGGAGGATCCCATGCATAAGCTACATCAAAACCCAAACTAATGACCATGCCAAAAAAAAGATCAACCCAGCCCCTGCAACAAGGTCAAAATTAATAACTGGAACTTTAAGCATCAAACTTCAAAGACAATAGGTGAAAAGAACCAAAAAGGAAGAGAAAAGAAAAGAAAAAAAAAACAATGGGATCATACCATTCTTCCATGGAAGAAGCCTCAAGCCATTGTTATAGGGTGCCGTGAAGAAACAATCCGTTGACATGTTGAGCCCATTAGGACAGTTACAGATAAACGAATTGTATGCTCCAGTGTAGCCACAAACTCCATAACTTCTCTCGCATTGAGAACACGAGATTGGATATTCATTATTCACGTTGAACTTATATTTGAGTGCTATCCCATAGTTCCAGTTTTCGGGGTTAGCTTCCTGGCCATTGAAGCTGTAAAATCCAGAATATGAAGTACACTGAAGCTTCTTTAAATCCATTTCAAACGACGGCCCAAGATCCATCGGAGCGTAAATACAGCAGGTTGAGATTGGGAGGTTGATGGTGCTAATAGGCCGGCAAGAGTATAAATAACTGCAAATGGGTGTCCCCTCGTTAGCGCAAAGAAGGGGTTTGGAGCCGTTTCCTTCAGTATTTAGGCCATTCGAAGTGTATATAGGGGAGGAAGTGGTCGAACAGTCTAATAAGGCAAAGATGGTGTCGTCGTGAAAAGTGAAGGGCGCATCCCAGTCGAGGCCGAAGCCTTTGCTTGGTTGTGTGCAGGAACAGGTTGACATGGAAGGATCTGATATGTAGATGACTTGGTGTGTGTAGTCTATGGTGCTGACAGGGTAGGAGCCGGTGTGAGTGGTTAAAGTGAGCCTTTGTTGGTTGCAAGCGACGTATTGTTGGAAGCGTGGGTCGCCGCAACCGGGATCACTGCCAAATGGATATTTGAGGATTTGTTTGCCGCATGTTCTTTGGCAGGTCTGGGCTGAGATTAAGGAGGGGAGCAAGAAGAGAGGAACCAAGGAGAGAAATGTCATGGAAGGATGGCTCAGGTTCATATTCTTAGGACTATGGAGAGAGAGAGAGAGAGAGAGAGAGAGAGAGAGAGGAAGAGGATATGAGAACTGAGAGCAGCTAGATATAGCTAATAAGTTGATTACTGGGGAGTGAAACAGAGAGGAAGGTGCGTGGATTGTGGTTTTCCTTTACGGGGATTCAATTGGCTATCTGACTTTCGGTGTTGGATGGCTATGCTTTGCCCTATTAGTAGATGCCTTGCTTTCAGCCATCTCTCTCATATGATTTCCTCTCCTATCAGGAATTTGTGAGAATCCGCCCACGGGATTATAAGAGACAAGAACTTAATAAGATTTATCTAATTAAATAAAATTTAGACTGTTAAACCACTTATTTGGTCAAGTGAGTCTCATAAGTAGTCTCTCACATTCACTTGAACGAATTCTCTAAAATTCGAGCAAATTATTTAAGAGAATTACAATCCCTTCATCTCTTTATACTTTTTAACTATGTAAATTCAAGATCTCTTGGGTAATGTGATTGAGATGTTTAGCAATTTGCTCTTTAAATTGTTAGAGAGATCATGTAAGATCTAATTGCTCAAATAAATTTTAGATTGCCCGACCACCTATTCAAGCAAGTAGGTCACATGTGGACAAGGATTCTCTCCATCAATTTCATCATCAGAATTTAAAATTAATACATCTAACGGTGAACATAATTTTATATTATTTAAATTTTTTAAAACACTTGAATTCATATACATTAGTAGATATACCAACTTTAACCGCAGGCATGGAAGGACCATTTGAAAGCTTTTATAGAATGGTGACCACTCACTTGAGCCTTTCTAAAGAAGGCAAAAGGGAAACAGAAATAGAAAGATAAGGGTTGAATAACGCAATAATGGTTAATATCTAAAGTCATAATCATTCATTTTGTCCGCATTATATCATAGAGAAGAAAATAAAAAGGTACGAATTGCATAATCAAATCACAGTTTGTAAAGTAGTAGGCGTAAGAAACAAGAAGGGTCTTAATTGAAGTCAATATATAAAGAAGGTGAAAGTACAAATTCTTGTTTCCGAGATTCAGAACCTCTCGCTTACCCAGATAATTTATAAGTAAAATAAATAAATAGAGATTTGGAAGTGCAGGTCAGCAGGTCAATTAGCTGAACCTGGAGCTCAGATCTGCCTTGAATATTTTATGCATGCATTAATGCCGGTTTGATTGGGATACTCAAGCTCGCTAACTGGGGAAAATGCTTCCACAGAACCAAGGAAATCTTTTATATTTCTACATGTTCGAAGCTTGTGAATGATACATGATCTGATCCATGATTTAATGAGCGAGGCAGATTAGCTTCGATTTGTTGGTTTTAGCAGCCTTTCTTTACAGCTTGTCTGTAGTGAGGTTGTCGATTCAGGATGGAGCTTTCCTGTAATTTTGAGGAATTGTTTGTTGGGCTGCAATTCTAAAAGTTCAAACATTTGTTTCAAAATAAATGGTCTGAATTTTGCCACGTAAGCTTCAAAAAAACAAAAAATATAATAAAAACTAACTAAAGGGATGACCGGACCACCCCTTGGCACAATTAACCGCCCCCTTTAGCTCTCACAACCACACCACTATGAACCATCAAGGGAGGTTGTGAACACTTCCAAGCCATTGGCGGGGTCCAACCACCCTTGAAGCCATCGGGAGTGGTTGCAACAATCCCCCGAGCCCTTTTATAATAATGTGTTGGAACCTATATAGCTTTAATTACTAAGCTTTATTTTTCTGTCTCTCAGGAAGTTTTGACGCTAAAACTTTTTATACGAATGTGTAGACGTACGACTATTTGTTTATCCCCAGTTTTTGGTATCTTTTTTACACAGGTGGATAGGAGGTCATGACGAAAATCTTGAGAGCCATCTCTTGCAAATTCAAACACACAAATAACAATTGCAGTAAACGTTATATACCTGGTAGTATATATATATATATATATATATATATATATATATATATATATATATATATATGCATGTTGTGTTTACCTTCTTTTAGTGCGTCAAGATTATCCAGGGAACGAATCATCAGGATGATGGATCCTTCTACATTTCTCCTCCACCATATCAAAAGACAATATCCATTTCTCGGACGGACAAGTTCCTCCAGGACTAAATTCATAAGGATCAAAGGTCCAATAATCTTTTTCAGCATCATAATTAGTCTCATCTCGCGAGCATCATAAAGCCGATGAATTGCGCCATTAGCAAAAGAAGCCTCCCCAAAAAGAATCAGAAAATCAAATTTTTGTTGAGGTGAAACAGGGTGTTCCAGAAAAGCCTCTTTAATATGTTACCGCCGATGACCTCTTGGACAAGGAGAACCTTGTGCTTGTTGGACAAAGGATCAAACCCAAATAATTGATAGTTGTTGGGAAAATTATCATTCCTCAAAGCCCGAGCAAGCCAATGATTGAATTAGTGGGCCTAGTCGGTTTAACCGGCCCGAATTAAGCAAGGCCCATGAAAACCCGATCGGTCATCATGGTCTCGGAACATCACTGTCCTACAGACAAAGCAGAACATACGAAATGTCTATATTCAGTGGTCCCGGGAACGGATTTCTCCCGACTACCATGAAGTGATATGGATAGAGTATGCTGAGATTATTATCTCGATATTACAGCTGGGACTTATAGGATACACCTGATCCATAACTTCTTGAGAAGATGCTAGATGGACTCTATCCCGGATTTTCCAGGATGATCTTATCCCACAAGATATGAGATAAGATACCTATTCAGATTTAGCTAAAGTGTAGTCCTACCCAAATTGGACTCTCTAAAGAGAAAAGACCTAATCCCAAGCACTTTGGGATTAGGATCTTAATTGAACTATAATCAGAGTACTCCTAAAGGTACGAGAATTACATGCTTATAAATAGGCCACTACCCCAAGTATCAAAACTCTCTGATCTCTGATATTCAAGTGCTCTCATACTCCCAAATATTTGTCTATTAAATCTGACTTAGACATCAGAGTCAGAGCCGACAAGTCTTTTATTGTTTTGTACGTATCGAAGAGTGTATCAAAAAGTAACATGTCACCAAACCGAAAACTGCACCAATAATAGCGTTCCAACTATATATATATATAGAAAATGATTGTATTTTGATAATTTATCACCCATTCATTAGGCTTTAACGGAAAATTTTAACGGATGGGTAAGATTGCAAATTTTTTAAAGTTTGATATAGTAAATTGAGAGTTTTTAAATTTAGGGGGATTGCAAAAGTGATGAAAGTTCAAGGAGGTTAAGAATCCCTTTGAATTTGCGATTTCAAAAAGTGCGATCTAAAAATAATAACTTTTAAAATGTGCAATTTGAAATGTGATTTTTAAAAACGCAGTTGAGCTTTTGGCAAAATCACACTTTGGTTCAAAATGTGTTGATGCAGAATGGGACAATAATAAATTGGTCATTTAGTTTTATTTAAATTTAATTATGGGGCTTGATCCAAAGTTTAAGTTATTTGTAATTCAATAATAGGCTTGGCCCTCAATCACATTAGGGTTAGGGTTAGGGTTAGGGTTTTAGTCTATGAGCTTATTTAAGCATAATGCTCTATTGTAATAAAGAGATTATGATTTATGAAAAAAGACATTTGTTTTTTGGAGGCATGGTTCCTCTTCTTTTTTTGTGGTGAGACTCTGCCAAGGCCAGTGAGACGTTGGTCTGTTATTCCCCATTGTTAGTCTGGTGAGATTCCAAGTTAGCAAAAGGTTTTTCTTATAATTTATTATCTGTTTTAAATTCTGCTAATAAATTATAAGAAATTTTTTTTTTTTCTAACCTGGAGTCTCACTAGACTAACTGGTACGCTCAAGTCTAGACAACTCCGTACGTGGATTTTAAATTTATATATTGAACCACTTCGCAATAGTACATGTCAATTGTACTATAGTAAGGGTTATTGAACCACATAGATTGGGGGGTTATTTTGCATAACGGAATACTCAAATGAATGTATTTAATTTAACTTAAAAATAGAAACAAAAGTAAAGTTGTAGACTTGAAGTTGTAGACTTGAAGCTACAACGAGTAAAGTGAAGAAAAACAAGAAACTGAAAACAAATTTAAAGTAAACTTAGGGTAATGATCTTATCTAATCCTCAACCAATGTGCTTAAAGTTTATATGAATTTTCCTAACATGCATGATATGAGCGCGTAATGGGTGTCAACCATTACGACGACCTCGACATGAAAATACTTTAGTTAAGACGTAATGTAAAGCACCTAGTTTTACATTAAACAACTCCACGTAAAGATTAATCTGTAATTGAAAAATGTTTACACTACCAAAGGTGTGAAGTGATTAATGCTCCCTAACTTACTACTCTATAAAACATCCTAATAAGCATACATAATACGTGAAAACCCTAATTATATCACAATAATAAAATATCTAGTTTCACACCGATCTATTTCACGTAAAAGTTACACTATAATTGAAAAATATTTTAGACTACCAAATGTGTTAAACGACCGGTGCTCCATAGCATACCCTATAAGGTGATTCTAAAAAGTAAACACACATTATGTCAAATAGTATCATTGCAAAATACATCGTTCTCTTTCAAGAACGTTGATTTTACTCAAGAAATTTAAGCAAATTCATAGACAAGTTTAACTATTTTTCATGAATAAATGGATTGGAATCTTGAAGACAAAACCTTTTAGCATGGGTTTTTCAATCCTATAGCCCTTCACAATCATCAAACACATTTAGAAAACCCTAAGAACATCAAGAGCATCCCATGATTTTGGAAGAGATTTTGATCAAACCCTAAGGTAGAGTTTAGCTAGACATTAAATAAACTAAATTAAGCATGAAATCAAAGGAAAACAATAAAAGAATAAGCTTAAAACAAAGAACAACAACTATATTAAACTATGTAAAATTCGGATTACAAAAGGAAAGAAAAGGAAATACAAAACCTAAGCTATAACTTGAAATTTAAAGAAGAAATGCAAATGAAACAAGCTCTCTGGAATTAAGCCCAAAAAACGTGCATCAAAGGAAACTAAAAACACAAGAAATTAAGTGATACGCCTGAGAAAATCTGAAACCCCCAAAAGATGCATAATTAAACCTAAATCCTAATTAGGGGTGAGCGCGGGCCGTATTGGGCTGGATTTGCATGTTTTCCACAACCCGCCCCGCAGTGAACGGGTTTGAAACTCAAGATCCGCAATCCGCATAGTGAATGGTTAGCCGGCTGGGCCTTGGGTAGTGCGGATCGGGACAGGTTCATGCGGGTTCGGATATTTTTTTAAATTTTTTTTTCCTGGGCCCAAAACTAGAAAAATAATTCACAATCTTGTTAACCCAATTTAAAATTTGAAAATCCCAATTGAATCAACCTCACCAGCAAACAATAACAAGAAGAAAGAACCAGAATTACCAACAAACTTAACTGTAAAAAACTTTTTTATTCTTTTATGTGATTGTAGATTGAATGGGTATGTGAGAATGTAGAGATGAAAGTGTATATAAGAATGAAATAAGAATAGAGATGAAATGAATAATGCAGAATTGAATGAAATCAAAGGTACACAATTTGGGCAATTCGTGACTCTTATAATTTTTTTGGAGAAAATTTGATGAAATCAAAGACACACCCCTAGTCATGATTCTTATAATTTTTTTGGAGAAAATTTGATGAAATCAAAGGCACACCCCTAGTCATGATTCTTATAATTTTTTTGGGAAAAATTTGATGGTACGAGTATAAAGGGATTGCGGGGCGGGGCGGGTGTGCGGGTGAGAAAAAATTTAATACCGCAACCCGCCCCATAAATCACGGGTTGGCATATTTAGGGTCCGCACTTTTTTAGAAATGTCTTATATCCGTTATTGACGGAGCGGGTTGGTGCGGGGCGGGGCGGGTTCGCAGGTGTGGGTGGGTTTTGCACACCCCTAATCCTAATTCCATATATATAGGAAATTGGATTTACAAAAAAATACAAGAGTTAATTTTAGCCAAGTATTCAGAGCTGGTCGTTGTCCATTTCTGTCCATAGAATTCAACTTTTGACTTGGATCACACAAAGATTTGGAAATATCTGGACCTTCTGAAAAATGCGAAGTCGATTGATCAAATATATTTCGTTATGAGAATCGATCGATCGAAGTTGGGTCGACTGAAAGTCGATCGATCGAAAATGTCTTGGACGATTTTAATATTTTCAGGATCAACCTTGAAATCTAAAAATGACCAAATTGCCCTTGATATATTTTCAGGTATAATTCAAGTGTTTTGAACTAGATTTCAACTAAGACATGAAAATAAGACATAACATAAAACTACAACAAAACGTTATATATACAACACAAACTAGGTCTAACAAATGCAAATTAAGGGGTCTTGAATCGAATAATTTAAGACTTATCACTAACAATAGGGAAGAATAGACCAACGTCTCACTGGCCTTGGCAGCGTCTCACCACCAAAAAAGAAGAGGAACCATGCCTCCAAGAAACAAATGTATTTTTTCATAAATCATAATCTGTTTATTACAATAGAATATTATGTTTAAATAGGCTCATAGACTAAAACTCTAACCCTAATGTGATTGAGGGCCAAGCCCATTATTGAATTACAAATAACTTAAACTAATATGACTGACTTTGAGCCAAACCCATTATTAAATTACAAATAACTTAAACTTTGGGTCAAGCCCATAATTAAATTAAAATAAAACTAATAATTTTAATAAAACTAAATGACCAATTTATTCTTTTCCCATTTTGCATCATGTGTGTTTTCAAAAAAGTATTTCATTGCTTGCGATTTGAAAATACAGATTTTCTATGTTTTTAAATCACAATTTTTAAAAAACACAATTTTCAACGATTCATTTTATGTGATTTAGTTTTAAATTATATTTTTTGTCTGCGAAATGCCGAAATCGCAATACCAAACACAATTGAAGTTTTCCCTAAAATAAAAGAGATCTGCTTATCCCGTTTTAGGATATCCTACACTGGGGCAAGATTTTCCCTCGCCCATCTAATTCACAATCATAGTATTCTAAGCAGCCGAACAGCCCCTGCTAAGGCAAATGCGTATCCCATGCCCATTTCCATGTCATCCTCCTGAAGCAGAAGCAAATACTGTATATCTCGAAGCTCTTGAGCTTGAGCTCTCCGCCACTTCTCGGTTTCAAGGTACGATCGCTTTGGTGTGCCTTTCTAGTCAATGGGTTTCCCTTGTCTTCTTCATTCTACACTGGGTTTCGCTTTCTCTAGATTATTTGCATTAGTTTCTACGTTAAGAAACAAGTTCAATGGGCAACATAACCTTGGGGTTCCTCGTCTAGTAGACTGTGGAACTCGGGTTCTTATAGTATAGTTGTTTGAGATTGCCTAAGCCGTGTTTGATAGAATGCCTGAGAACCATACTTTCATGGAGCTCAGTAACAGGTTACATATGGGCACAATTTGTTTTTGTGAGTATTGGTAGTAATAGTTTCAATACGTATCGGACACTCAATGAAGTATTATTTTGCTTTTGGAATCTTTTAACCTCATTACAAAAGCTGATTAAGATAATATGCCTGAAAAAATAAACTTTAAAGTTGGAATTTTCTTATTATGCGAAATTTTAAGCTTCGGGCCTAATCCTAGTAGTTTGGGACTAATAATGTGTTGTTCTATGTTTTTTCCCCGCTGAAATGCATTTCAAGACTCGGTTGTCAGTTCGATAGTCTATACCCTTAGTTTTGTATACGTTAGGAATTACAGTACTACCTCTGAGGTTTTACTAAGATTTTTCACGCATCACTGATCACCTTTTAAGTTTTGACATAGCGTCAAATGTCTAAAAGTTGATTCTCCGAAGCCTTGCTAGCTTTCAGAACAGATAGTTCTATATTGTTAAAAAAACACCTTGCGATAGTTTACTCTGTTACCTTCGTGCAGACAGAGTGCAATGAACACTTCAGACTTTTTATTATTTTTCCTTCTTTTGGACAGAAACAACCATATGCACGACCATTTTGTTGTGTGTTGATGTCACCTTTGTTCCATCATTGCAAATTTCAATATTTCTTGCCATTTATTTTTGCCTAAGTAATAAGCACACTACCATCTGTATTTAATTGAATTAATATTTGAAAAGCTCATTAATTTTGCAGTCAATAAAGTTGCTAGTTATATCTAAACATGTTATAATTATGATGAACGGGAAAATAAAATAGATTTGGGGGTAGGGTGACTAACATGCCGTATCTCTGCTGTATCTTATATGCACTGTATCTGTTATAACATGTATTTGTCCAGATTATAGTATCAAGTGATTGCTACTCATGCAGGTGATGTACTGATGAGGAGGCCTCTTTGGTGTGGTTCTTCTACACAGAGGAGAGCCACTGCAATATCGACAAGAGATCCTCAAAACTTGTATTGATGGGTTTCTTAGACAGACATGAAAAGGTGCTCCATCTCCTTGTCAACCCATTGTTTTGGATTCATCTCTCATCAGTCCCGCTTGGGTTTTGCTTCAAATTATTTGCCTCTCTTCTGTTTTAGAAGTTTGAGCCAAGGACACTCCATCTTAGGCTCAACTGATACTAGACCTTTTCCTGATTATTCCCCCAAAAAACCTACCATCAGAGACTCAGAATTTGTCCATCAGATCTCGAATGCAATAAAATTACGCCGCTCTGAGCCTCTCCGCCGCATTCTAAAGCCTTATGAATCCAAGTTCAGGCCTGACCACCTAATTTGGGTTCTCATGAACATTAAAAACAACTATAAAATGGTTTTGGATTTTTTTGAATGGGCATGCCTACGGAGAGACCCAACACTAGAAGTCCGTTGTGCTGTTGTTCAGATTGCTGTGGCATCAAAGGATCTAAAAATGGCTCATGCTCTTATTTATGATTTTTGGGCAAAACCCAATTTGGATATTGGTCTTTCATACTCTCACTTTGTTGAAAGGTTGATATACACTTATAAGGACTGGGGTTCAAATCCATATGTATTTGATATTTTCTTTCAAGTCCTTGTTGAAGCTGGGATGTTCAATGAAGCGGGGAAACTCTTTGACAAATTGTTGAATTATGGGGTAGTTATGTCTGTTGATTCTTGTAATTTATTTCTTACTCGTCTATCAAATTCTGATGGGACTGAGATAGCAATAAAGGTTTTTAATGAATATCCTGAAGTGGGTGTTTGCTGGAATACTGTATCATATAATATCATAATTCATTCTCTTTCTCAATTAGGGAAAATAAAAGAAGCCCACAATTTACTCATGCAAATGGAGTTGAGGGGCTGTATGCCTGATGTAGTTAGTTATAGTACTGTAATAAGCGGTTATTGTCAGGTGGGGGAGCTACAAAAGATGTTGAAACTGATAGAAGAAATGCAAACAAAGGGATTGAAGCCAAACCCTTATACCTACAACAGCATAATACTTCTTTTGTGTAAGACTGGTAGAGTAGTTGAAGCAGAGAAGGTATTCAGGGAGATGATGAACCAGGGGATTTTTCCAGATAATGTGGTCTATACAACTCTTGTCAGTGGTTTCTGTAAGTTGGGGAATGTTCCAGCTGCATATAGGCTGTTTGATGAAATGCGGGCTAGGAAAATTGTTCCTGATAATATAATGTATACTGCTATTATTCATGGGTTTTGTCAGAGTGAAAAAATGATGGAAGCAGTTAAGCTCTTTCTTGAAATGGCTAGTAGAGGGTTGGAACCAGATGAAGTTACTTACACAGCACTTATTGATGGTTATTGCAAGTCAGGTGAGATGAAAGAGGCCTTTGCTCTTCACAATCAGATGGTTCAGAGAGGGCTTACCCCAAATGTTGTCACTTATACTGCACTTGCTGATGGCCTTTGTAAAAGAGGCGAGGTAGACACTGCAAATGAGCTTCTTCATGAGATGTGTGGAAAGGGCCTTCAACTGAATGTATGCACTTACAACTCAATTATTAATGGTCTTTGTAAAGCTGGAAATCTAATGCAAGCTGTAAATCTGATGAAAGAAATGGAGGTGGCTGGGTTCCATCCTGATACAATTACTTTTACCACTCTCATGGATGCTTATTGTAAGATGGGGGAGATGGCTAAGGCACATGAGCTCTTGCGGGACATGCTGGATAGAGGTCTCCAACCTACAGTTGTGACATTCAATGTGCTCATGAATGGATTTTGTATGTCAGGAATGCTGGAAGATGGTGAGAGGCTACTAAAATGGATGTTGGAGAAGGGTATAATGCCAAATGCCACCACCTATAATTTTATTTTGAAGCAGCACTGTATTAGAAATAATATGCGTGCCACAACAGAGATTTATAAGAGGATGGGTGCTCAAGGAGTAATGGCTGACAGCAACACCTATAACATTTTAATAAAAGGGCATTGCAAAGCAAGGAATATGAAAGAGGCATGGTTTTTGCACAGAGAGATGGTAGAGAAGGGATTTGATATCACAGCTAGTTCCTACAATGCCCTTATCAGAGGTTTTCATAAGAGGAAGAAATTTATGGAGGCTGGGGAACTATTTGAAGAGATGAGAAAACATGGGTTGACTGCAGAGAGAGAAATATACAACATTTTTATTGATATGAACTTTGAAGAAGGGAACATGGAAATCACTCTTGGGCTTTGTGATGAAGCTATCGAGAAATGTCTAGTGGATAACGGTGAGAATGAAAAAACATAGCTGGATTTTGTCGGTGGTACTTTGATTTGATTCTTGTGGACAAAAGCTGTCAATTTTGGTTTGCATCAACTTGCGAGGTGGGATCCTATGACATGCTAACCTGATCTACCCAGAATCATGGTAATTTTTATATTTGTGCTTCTTCAATACTTTTAGATATAGCACATATAATGCACAAGTAGTCAATCCTTAGTAACTGTTAAATGCTGTGGTGTCATGTATTCATGAACATCATGACATTGATGTCATCCCTATAATTTTATCAAAGCAATTTTGGTATTGGAATTTGTTATTTCAAGTTGGGCTTTGGTGGAAAGATCCTATATTAGGCAACCTGACTAGTTCCAAATGGCGGCGCTCACACACAAAAACTTAGTAAACAACAATCATGCACATGTTGGTAGTTTAAAATTGGATCCCCACGTGACAGAAGAAGAGACAAATTCTAGGTTTTTTGAGTTCATAATGTTATTTTTTCTACAGGATTCCCCAGCCTTTTAAACTATTGCTATTTGTTTGCTTTCATAGATGATATAAGTACAAATGCCGAAACAATAATCGTTTCATTTTAAAGTTCATCTTATTCATACATCCATCTTTTTTTCAATTGAGGCATTTCTAAATGCACAAAGGGCTTGGGCAACATCACGCAGTTGATATAAATGCCATTTCAATTATGATTGATGTGTATATAGTGTATACCATTGCATGGCAATAGAGCTCTTTGTTATCTACCTGTATTAGGCACAAATAAAATAATATCTCTTATGAGATATTAGGATATCAACCTATGTTAGGTGCAAATAAATAATATATCTTATGTGATATTAGGATACCAACCTATATGAGTGCACATAAGATAATATCTCTTACGAGATATTTATGGAATAGTACTTCAAATATTTCCTTTTTGGCAAGGTGATTTTCAAGGATACTTTCCATGTAAACATTTACCATCTTGTAAGGCTTTCTCTATAAAACCCTAGGTTTCTTGAATAATATCATCAGACAATGTTTCATTCTAGAAACATATTTTCATCTTGTATGAAAATTAGGAGGTCACAATTGCCTCGAAGCAGCAACCGTTTTCAACATTGCTTACCCTAACCTATCTCAAAAATAGGTCTTAAATCCTCTAACCATACCAAAGTGGTATCAGAGCCTAGGCATGGAGGATAGGGTGCAACAACTCGCCAAGGGGGGATCTCTGCCATAGGAGAAACAAGGCAACTGTTTTGTTCGCGGCCTATGGGATTTGATCAAGGCGGATGTACTTGCTGCCCGGCCTAATTCTCTATCTTAGACAATCAAATCGGCTTGTGTGTACAAGGCCAGAAACGCTGGCTTGCGTAAATCCACTCATATCGACGTTTGGCAACCACCAGATTTTGGTGCAAACCAAAACTTCCGCAACACCCACAAGTTCAGTAATTCATCAAACAGTGGGCACAGTTTTTCAATCAAAAGGGGGATACTCCAAGTTCCAAATTACAGATCAAGCGACTCGCACCCAATGAATTGTGGGAGAGAGATGAAAGGCTTATGTTTTAAATGCAATGAGAAGTATGGCTCTGGCCATAAGTGCAAGCGTTTGTTTAAGATTGAGGCTACCGAAGAGGATGAGGATGGAGATGTTATGGAAGAAGAAGCCTTGCAGAAACAATTTCCAAATATGACTCTTGAGGACAAGAGTCTTTAATAAGGGGGTAGGATTGTTATTAACCTATATTAGGCGCAAATAAAATAATATCTCTTACCAGATATTTAGGGAATAGTATTTCCATTATTTCCTTTTTGGCAAGGTAATTTGCAAGGATGCTTTCTATGTAAACGTTTACCATCTTGTAAGGATCTCTCTATAAAGCCCTAGGTTTCTTGAATAGTATCATCAGGCAATATTTCATTCGAAAAACATATTTTCATCTTGTATGAAAATTAGGAGATCATGGCTCCCTTGAAGCAGCTGCCATTTTCAACATTGCCTTTTTATTTTTATTTTTATTTTTTTTATAGGTAAGCAAAAAAAATCATTAAAAAAGCTTAAGGCGCCCCTGAGCATACATGATGTATATACAAAAACTACCAATACAGAATGAGCAAAAAGAACAAAGAAAACACCTGCAGAAATCCAAAAAAATAACAAACACCAAGAAACCCACAACGGAAGCCCTAAACCCGCAAAAACGCCCCTATTACATCACAAGAGCACTCTTGCCTTTACCCCGGCTAGAACAATCTCCCCTAGCATCAAAGTTTAACAAGAACTCTAAATTTTTTAGCTCCCTTCTCCCTTTCGGTTTGGAAGCAGAAATTGAAACCTCTTGACACTATCCCTCTTCAAGTAAAGTCAAGAACTCCAATAACCTTACCTAATCACCCTCACAAGAGATCCCCATAGTGTGATAACACACCTTCGCATCTTGCACAACCTTGGGGTAACCTACAACCCCCACCTCACCCTTCTCTACAACACTAGCCCCGTCCAGAACACCCCCCTTCAAAGATTCACCCACCTCTAAAGACATACCTGGCAACAACGAGCTTACTGGAATAGTGCCGTCAGCAACAGAGGGTCAACCACAGGCAAACAACCAGGCGGGACACAAAAGCCCAGCATATTCTCACCCCCAAGCCAACATCCAACTGAGTTGAGACCCGCATGGCCTCCAGAGCAAAACCATCCACACCAGACGGAGCAGCCCCATCACCACCAAATGAAGGCAGAGCAACCGAAAGGCTCTGGTCCACACTAAAAGAACTCGACTTAAGGAAAACTCGCCGGAGAAAGTCCCTTACCGGAGAAGAATATCGGACAACACCACTCACAGACGCCGAAATAAGTTAATTTTCAACATTGCTTATCCTAACCTATCTCAAAAATAGGTCCTAAATCCTCTAACACCATCAGTTCCATACCACTTTTGACCTCCCAAAAAGTGTCATGTTGGTGAGTTTTATTAAAAAATTAAAAAAAAAAAAAATAACCCCAAAGGGTAGCTCAATCGGTTGGAAATCATGCTTTATGAAGCGGAAAAAAAAAACTCCATGCTATATGAATTATGAGAAAAAAGTGAAAGGACAATTTTTTTGGTGGTTGCATCTATGTTGTATCCAAAAGGACTAGTCATAGTTATTATTGTAGCTCACTAAAATCATTTAAAAAGCCTTGTTTCATCTAGTATACAACTAATGTGAGATTTAACACATGCACATGCACTACTATTACAATTCACCAATCTAATGTAGGATTCGAAACGTCTTTCATAATCCAAGAGATTACGATTTCTTCAACTCAAATATGTGACATCCTCATTTGGGCATGGGTTGCATTGTAGTACCCCAGTGTCGTATGACGTTTCTAAGTAGGCTTTGATATTATTTGTAATGGCTCAAAGAAAGCATTAGCCATAATTGCACTATACCAAGAAAGAGTCATAGTTACCATTAGAGTTCCTTAATTTATAATGTCCAGTTCCATCCGGTACACAATTGGGGACTTAACATATGCTCATACAGCATCCTTACAAGCCATTCCACTCAATAAAGGATTTAAAACAATGCCTTCACAATCCGGGATAGTACAGGTGAGAGATGGGATCTCTAGTCTAAATGCTTTCTAAACATTGATTCAATTATTACATGGAGTGCTTTCAATATTACCAATAGTTTTGTACCGGACTTGACATTGATGTCAATCTTAATATTTTCATTTGTCGTATTTTTCATCCAACTTGAATAATCTGCACCACCAAAGCATTGTGTTTCACTTAATCACATGATCTTTCGATATGTGGTTGTTTACAGGGTTACCATCCCTACTACTACCCTGGTGATCAACACATTTATGACACCCAAGCTATAAGTTTGGTTTGGGAGTAGATTGGCTGAGCAATTGTGGAATATACTTATTATAAAAACTGATAAACTATCTCAATGTGCTGTTCCCAATGATGGTTTCCTTTAATGGATTTTCACCACACTAAAGAATAATAAAGGTAGCCAAAATACAGCCCCACTCCCACTTAATCTCATGTTCGAATGTGGCTTTCTTTTTCATTTTTAAACTGTTGTTTAGTGTCATTCTTTCCCCTGATCTTAGCACACTTGAATGGATGCAGGAATCTTGGTGAAGTTGTAGGAGCTGGTGTTACTAGATAAAGCCGCTGCGAAGGCATTTAGCGAAGAACAGAAGTTGAAGCTGGTTTTAGGCATTACCCGTTTAAACAAAAAATATGGACAATTCAAAGGCAAATTATAGAGCAAAAGCAGATGAGTTGGACTAGAAATGCCAATTTGACCATAAATCAGTGTCTTTTGCATCACTTATGTGATCCTCATTTTCTGATCGTCTGACTTGTACATATCCAATTATGGAAGAGTGCCTTAAAATTTTATGGTAGTTGCAAAAGAGGTTTCATCGACTGGAGCTTCTTCTCAACTGAAGATACACCACTTTATTACAGTATGACCATTAACTTGGTCTCACAATGAGCCATGCCTTTGTTTGAATATCCAATACCTCTGTACAAAATCTGGCACTTCATTGCAAAGCATCTTGTCTTGTAGAAACCTTCTACTCCATTTTGTGTACCTCATCCAAATTTTTTTCTAGGTGGGGTGTTCAAGTTTTTATTATTCTATGTGACGCAAGTCCTAAATATGTTTTTATGTTGACACGGTTTTTGCAAGGTCTAACCGTTTGTGTGTAAACCTGTCTTCTTACTGATTTTGATTTTACTTTTCGAGTATATTATGATCCTTTTCCGACGATATCTCACCATGGCCCCGTTTGTAGACTTGACATACCTCCAGAATTGGCAAGTTGAGGCAACCTGCAATGGAGTAGCAGTCTAAAAGTTGTGAGTATTTGATCCTTTACTGAATTTATACCGAGAGGATAGTAGTTAATGTGGGGTCCTCTGTCACAGTGGACCAGTGGTTATGTATTTTTTATTTGTTTCAAAGCATGGATTATGTTTTTCTTATCATATGCAGTGATCAAGTACTGGGCATGGCCTTTGAATTTTTTTTCCTTGGATCATTATATACAAACTTTGGATTGGAAAATAGATCTAGGATAGCCAGACTACAGTTAAAAAGAGTGGACTCCTGTAGGATTGGGGAAGCATAGAGGGCCTCTGCCTGACCTAGCATGAGAGTTTCATCAATATGTTGATCTGGAAAGTTGCTTGGAGAAATCTTCCGGTAAATGGACTTTGGGCTAGTTTGGTCCTCTGGAGAGTTTCATCAATAGTTTATTCCTCTCTGTGTCTGCTTATTGAAGCCTAAAATTCATGAGCATTTATTTCTCTCACTTTTGCAGTCTTAAAGAGGGAATCCCCTTTGCCTATGGACTCCTTGAATTTCACCGACAAGAATATATCTACTTAACCCCAAGGGGTTGGCTCAAATGGTAAGGGCATTGGTCTTTGTGATAATCTCATGAGGTTTAAGGTTCGAATCTCTTTGGGTGCAAACAATTGCTTGGGGCCAGTCCGCAGGCGAAGCCGGATTATTACTCGATCCGTGTGCAAAAGGCGCTTTACACGGATCCGAGGTTTACCTGACAAGGGTGGGTATACGAAGTGGCCCTGTCTTGAAGGGGTTTCTCGACATAAAAATAAAATAAAAAGTTAAAAAGAAGAAGAAGAATATATCTAGTTGGATAAGGGCAATTCTTGACTATTCTTTCTTTAACATGCATTCTTCTGAATCTCACTCCTTTTAGCTTTTTGTAGCTATAGCTATGGATCTAATCTGGTTTTACGAAATAAGGTTGTCCAAGGGCATCCTCCCATTGATTCTATCTAGTTGTCTGGCCAAGTGTAAAAAAAAAAAAAAAAACCTCCACAGAGATGTAACAGTTGCCTTGAATTGTTACTGTAATTCAGTGAAGAAAAATGAAAAAAAGGAAGAAATCAAGAAAGGAGAGAATAGAAATAGAGAATTGTATTCGATAGGGCCAATTCGAGATTGGCTAATCTCCAAGTTCTTGGCAATTCAAGGAGCCAAGGGCCTCCATCGTTCACAAATGAACAAGCTAACAATTCAATCCATACTCTCCTAATCTCCCACTGAGACTTATATATCCTCTTACAAAATGCAGGCCCATGCCCCATAGACTAAAACGACACTCCCTAAGAAAAGCTTAAAACGACATAGTAAATGAATAAAATGACAAAGCTCTAGTTGGCTCACAAAACACACCGTTTAATCCCTTCTAGAAGAATTCAACTGGACTACACTCCACTTTGCTTGCTCGAAATTGTTACGTTACTTCACATAATAGACCTGTGACAAGAGATCACCTGAATGCTTGGCAATTCATGACTAATGAAACATAAAACAAGAACCCTAGAAACTTTCTCCCTTGGATTTTATTAAATTAAATTTTGATTCTTTTCATATTTGTGTTGCCATTGGTTGATCCTTTAGTGGGAACTTTTGTTTTGCTAGGACAGAGAAAATCTCCTCAGGCAACCCTTTAGTAGGTGAAGTAAAGGCTGCCCTTGTAACTCGAAAGAAAGCCTCAGAATTGGATCTAAAACACATAATAGTGGAAGAAGATTCATTGTTTGTAATCTCGGCTCTCTTAAACCAATGGCACTTGTGCGAATGGAAGATTGATCCTATTGTCAGAGACACCCTTCGGTTGCTGGACAAGTTCTCCATATCTCCATCCATGCACTCTCAAATAATTTTCAGATTACAACATAATGCCTAGAAAAGAGAGAGAAAGAAAGAGCACCCATTGCGAGTTAGTCAACTGGTTTCCACCCGAAGGAGCAGGAGGACTCGGTAAGATAACAGCAGTGACATTTTCCTTCGAGCAAGTGTAGTTGCAGCGACTTGGACGAACTACCCTGTACACACCACTGCTGGCTAAAATGAAAATATCTTTCCTGTTATCCTCCCCAAACGAGTATACGTAACCCAAATCTGGTAGAGAAGTTCCTGCTATGGAGTTGCAATGGATTGGAGAGTCAGGAGCACAACTGAAAGGAATCCTAGTGGTAGTGAAATTTCCACTCTCTTCAGGGATTTCAGCAGCTGCCCAAAGAGCACTGCCGTACAAATCTGCATACAGGTAACTGAACATACAATGACAGTTTAGATTGCTAGCAATTGTTTTTGCAAAATTTGATGTAGGAATCAGAAAGGGTACTGCTTTCTCACCTTCCAAACATGCATGGATCAATCGAGGAACGATAAAAATACCCGCCAGATATTGCTGCAGACCCTTCCTTCTTGTTTATATCTGAGTGGTTGTAACCCAACACAGGAAAGATTGGTTGGACAGAATTAGCAGGAGCACTTCCTCCAGAAGACTGCTCAGGGTTGTAGAGAAAGGGGCCTTCATAAACACTCCACCCGTAGTTCCCACCCTTGGTGATTATATCTACCTCTTCATAATGATCCTTTATGATTATGATGAAATAAGCATCAAACATATATGACTAAGTGTATTTTGTTGCTGTTATTAAAATCGCAAAGGAAAAAGTAAGCGATAATTAAAAGTAATCTAGCCTATGAACCTGTCCAGTATCTGAACAGATGAAGTACAGAGGTCTTTGTGAGTCAAAGCTACAGCGCCAAGGATTTCTTAACCCTAGAGCCCAGATTTCAGGCTGCAAGTCCTTCTCTTCAGAAGAAGGATTGTCTCGAGGAACAGAATAGTTTCCCCACAGATTGAGGCCACCTATTTCATCTGCCCCTGCAATTAGATGGCAACATGTTAAGGTAGCTTATCAAATCTCCATAGATAAAGGATAACTGCATGAGAACTCGGATACTCACTTGGTAAGTTATCAATGTCAAGCCTTAGAATCTTTCCAAGCAAGGATTGCTTGTTCTGGGAAAAATTAAAAGGGTCACCTCCTCTTCCTCCATCTCCCATCATAACATATAAATATCCATCTGCAGGTCCAAATAGAATCTGGCCGGCGTGATTGAAGGCGAATGGAAGGCCTAGTGTAAAAATCCTTCTCACCTCCAATGGGCTGGCACTGTGTCCCTGTGAGGAATTGTCAAGGTTAGCTACTGTCATGTTTGAGATGCAACAACTGAAAATGTATAGATGTCTACCGAGGAAGGTTCTGAGGAGCTCCCATTAGCAGTGAACTCTGCAATAACTTTATGATACCGGCACGGCGCCTGAGCAGCATTAAAAGGACCTACCTTTGAAGGATCACAGTTTACATCTGTATTACAAGCACACCTTCCAGAACATCCTGGGGTCTTGACCTTATCACAGTTGAAGGAAGCAAAAAAACGACCATTATTGGCGAAGTTGGGATGAAAAGCCATGCCCATCATCCCAAAGCTACTGTCAGAGAAGACTCTATCGGTCAAATCTAAAAATGGACTGGACCCATCAAGTTCCAAAGAACCTCCTGAACTTTGCTGATCTGGAATGGTGGCCAACCAAATTTTGCCTGATTTTTCAGAGAAGAAAGCCCGGTTAGACCCATCAGGATGTGCAACCATGTTGAGATAAGACCCATTGCCAATTTTCTCGAGGCACATGCCCTTTGGCGGAAGCAGTTCAGTTTCAGTCTTTTGAAGTGAAACTGGTTCACCATCGAAACATATTGATCCATAACGATCAGAACCACCAAATGTATCACAGAAAACACTTTTTGACTGCCAGAGTTCGTTTAGCTTGGAAGAACTAGAATCGACTGCAGGTACCCCACCTCCACCTTGAAGAAACTCAAAATACAATGGAAAATTAAATAGAAAAGCGGAATAAAGAGAAAAATTAGAGAATGATTTACGAGTAGTTCAGTGTAAGATATTAAAATCTCGCACTAGGAAAGAGCCCAAAAGGGCTATATCACGCTCTTATTTATTGATTATTCACAATACAAATAAAGGAAAACTGTGATAGGTGAAGAGAATACAAAATGGTAGGTAGAGATAATATTAAATCAGATTTGAGTACAATCAAATTTGATTACCCCTAATGTTAAAGTATTGATTAAATGATTAAATTCGTCTCTTTCTATTAGCTTAAGTTTTTGAGATAAATAATAATTTAACATAATATTATCGTCAAAAGTTCTGAGTTTGAACCTTGATTCTGTTATTTACCCCCTTATTTCAATTAAATATTCTACGTCTTGAGCATCATCTATTAAAAGAGAGTTTGTCTCATGTTAAAGTATTGATTAAATAATTAAATTCATCTCTTCCTATTAACTTAAGCTTTTTGAGATTAATGATGGTTTAACATCCAAAAGGTAGGAGATTACAATCAAATCTTAAATAAATTACAATCTGATCATATATTGTAACACACCTTGTAGTGAAGGGGCAAAAGGGGATTTCAATATAGATACATTTTGGCATGCATCCCAGACAGTTGAGCAATAGCCACTTGCTGCCTTGTTTGACAGTGATGAGTTCGCCAATAGAGGGGAGTTGCAAAGAACAGGAACTGCTCGAGGTCCCGACTCAACCTTAAATAGCTGAGCTGAGAACTGATCACACGTCTGCATATAATAAAAACTCCAAAACGTCGTAACTTTCTCATGATTATTACAATATCTTGATTTCCACTATCTCTTAAAGGCATAATTCTGGACAAGTCCAAAAGCTTCTAGACACGGACAAGGACAACTAGAATACTAAGAAAATGATTGTGCATGCGTCATTGTTCAAGTGATTTTGCAAACGAATCAGTGCTTATGCCTTATAGTGTTTGTGCGCGCACATTCATGTTTATCTACTCAGATTCCAAACAAAGGCAAGCATGTGGAACGATAGTGTATATATATATTAAATAGTAAAATACATACTGGAGCATAATTTACATCCATGGCAGTAGCATGGAGACAAAATATTTCATGACATCAAGCTACTGTTTTTTGAAGTTTATAACTCTTGGGAATAATCCTATTCCAAGTCGAATTGGGGTAGTAGTCCCAATCCGGATCCAATAAGGACTCTTTGAAGAATATGATTAACAGTTTAATTCACAGTTGAATGAGAATAAGACTCTCATACCAAATCAAATACCAATCACTCCTAGTTTAAGTAGGAGAAGTAAACCCAATTCAGGTTTGACTCCACCTCTTTACCTATAAATAGGCCTATACTCAGGTATAAACGACAAACGAATTATTTTATGCATTGAACATGTTTTTCTCTCAGAAGCTAATTTAGACATCGGAGTGAGACTCCTGAGAGGGTCTCAAAGTTCTAGTTATTTTGCAATAATCGTGGGAGCGTGAAGAACATCTCACAGTACCGTACTGAAAACTGCCCTACCAATAACCAATTAATCCATGGTGAATTTGAACAATTTAAACGAAACTGTCACTATAACATGGTGAAGTGTGCTTTTTTGTAGAAGTGTGATCGAAGATAGAGAGCACCTGTTTTTGGAGTGAGTAAGAGAATTTGGACTTCGGTCATCCAAAAATGTGGTGATTTGAATCCTGCTATTAGATGGGAAGATGTTATATCTGCGGGGTTTGGATCATTGGAAGAAGAAAACTTTACAAGCTAATATATTTGTAGACTTGGTTTTCGGTCTACAATTTACAACTTGTGGAGAAACAGAAACGAAATCAGACATGCTGGTCATCCTCGTACAAAAGAGAATTTTGCAGCAAATCAAAGCTTTGGATAAAAGGCAAGTTTTGGTTTACCCCTTGGAATGCTGAGCTTTGTTGCTCTTGGGGTATTGATAAGGAGACTTTGGTTTAGCTTGTTTTGTTTGGCTATCTAGTGTTGTTGGAATTCCCCTGTTGTTTTAGTGTTTTTTCCTGCTGCTTGTTAGGTTGGGTTTCTAGAGTCTGTCTTTCTCTGTAGCTAAAGTTTGCTTGTAATGTGTTTGTTTGTGTTCTATAAAAGTTACTCAATTATCCAAAAAAAAAAAAAGGGGACGTACTGCACAGAGTATTGATTTCATAAGAGCAGCACAGCCAGGATGAGATATATCCATTGCATGAAATTGCTTCTGCAGCTGCAGGTCTTTGGATGAGTCGCAGCACACACTTCCATTGTAAGGACAAAAGACCAGAGGTGTCTTTCGAATGAGAGGTGCCCCTACACAAGTTTAAACCAAAGAAAGGGAGCTCAGCAAACACAGAGGTAACACAAAAACAGATATCATATGTACAAACTACTGTGTGTGTGTGTGTGTGTGAGAGAGAGAGAGAGTATACTTAAATCGGTGCATAAAGGAAGTGAAGATGAAGGGTAATGAAGTAGAAGGAAGTGATAAATCAAAAGGAGGAGAGCAACACAATCTTTCATCCTCCAAAGACCAAAAAAAAAAAAAAATACAAAGAACAAGAAACAAGAAACAAGAAGCAGAGAACAGACAACAGCCCTTCTTTTCAAAGCTCCTAAAGAGGACAAGATATGCAAACTTTATTAGTTATCACTGTGAGATGGAAACTGATACCCAAACTATGCAACAATTCAAAAGTTCAGTTGACTCCCTAGTGTAAAGTGGGTGGCGCACATTACAGGAACGATTAATAAAATGAAAATAAACCAATTTATTACCTAGCCTGCTTTAATCCAGAATAACTACTATTGCCCATAAGACTTTTGATTGCTCAAATACAGTCGCAAAATATAGCAAATGGACCCAACTGGTTAAGAAAATAATAAAAGCTAGAAAACGGCTTCCAAGTGGGTTAAAAGACACTGTATATATTTCAAACTTCAAAGAAAGCAAACATTAAGAACAGGAAGTTGATAAAACGAAAGAAGAAGAACAAACAAAACTAACAAAGGCCACCAATAGTAGCAGTGCATGCATGGTGGCCAATGTTCTTCCTTTAATTTTGACCCCTCGGAAACCTAATTTTTCTATCTTCGGTGGTGATGACACTAAACAACTCAACCACATGTATGCATACATATATGGAAGATCTTAAGAATTAGAGACACACAACGTTACACGAGCAAACACTGTTAAAGTTTTATGTGTCGCTTTTAATTAGAATCCGCTTCGAACCAAACTCTCAAAACTAATACGTGGAATATTTAACTGAAACGAGAAATGTATTAAACTTTATGGTCAATTTTTGAATTCAAAATCTCCACTCTAATACCATATTATTATCACTCCCAAAATTTTATTTTGACAGGAAATGATAAATTTAATCATTTAATTAAGAATATTATAACACTATATAGCTTTTGTTAGAAACTTCGAATGCTGTTTTCAAACGCATTTAGAGTGGAACTTTCTAGATCATGATCTTCCTTTAAACATTGAACTTATTCGTTAACACAATGTATTAATTGGAATGGACACTTTTTAAAGAGTTAATTACAATGAGTAATGTTTCATGCACAACTTTTATACAAGTATAATAACTTTTTTTTTAAGATCAATCACTTAATATTTAGGGCTCACATGTAGGAAAACAAATCAAATGGTTGATCATTAAAAAAAATAGTTAGAGTTGTGCAAAAATTGTACAAAAGTTGTGCAAGAAAAATTACTCAATTACAATTGCTTACCCTAAATTATGAGCACTGAACTGTAACGTCACAAAATTATAAGAATATATTGAATAAAGAAATGATTTTTCTCCATTTCATTGATCATTTTTGTTTGAACAAGTGGCTTATATTCTCTTGGGTATAGAAGTAATACGAGAGTACCAGTATATATAGTGGCCAATTGGCAGAACATCATGATAGCCGACAAGGTACAATACAGAGTATTTTGGAGTTTTTCATATATGTCCGTATAATAGAATTTTGCTATAAATGTGTTACATTATAACCTTAAATTATTATTGAAATAATCGCACTCTTATAGATGTAAACATGTACACTATCAAACCACGTAAACATTTGTCTTAATTTTCTCTTAATTTCTTTTCCATTTCATATTATTCACTTCTACCAAAGGAAGTGGTCAGCAGTCAGCTGCGCTTTCTAACTGCAAGTAGAAAAAAGTGCCTGTGTTGAAGTTTCAGCCATACAAGTCCCCAACGCTCTCCCTTAAATAGGTTTTGTGATTAGCAACTTTGGAAGAAGAGAGAAGTGATTGATCATGACGAAAAGTGAAGTGAAGCTTCTGGGTTCATGGACAAGCCCATTTGTGATGAGGGCTCGGATTGCCTTTAACATCAAAGCTGTTGAGTATGAGTTTCTTGAAGAGACGTTGGATCCTAAGAGCAAGCTTCTTCTCCGATCCAATCCCGTCTACAAGAAAATCCCGGCTCTCATCCATGCCGACAAGCCCATCTGCGAGTCCCTCGTCATTGTTCAATACATTGACGACGTCTGGACCTCCGGTCCTTCCATCCTCCCTTCTGATCCTTATGATCGTGCTACTCACCGATTTTGGGCTGCCTACATCGACGAAAAGGTACTGGTTTCTTTTATGAGAAATGCCACCCTTTTTAAAAATATATTTGGGTAGATTTTTTAAATTCAAATTCTATTCAAATTCTATTTAAATTCTATTTAATTATTTTTAATTTTGTCTCAAATTGTCAAAATTATCCAAATATGATTTCAAAAAATAAATTTTTTTAGTATTCATAATTTTGAATATAATAAATAATAACATAATATAATAATAATAAAAAATCTCACACCCAAATGAACTACTTAAAGAATGGGGTAGGTGAATAGTAATTAAATCTTGACATTTATCCGTGTGATGTGAACCTTTGGCTACGTTAAGGGAGTTGTGACCTTTGGCTATTTTTGAGAGAGCCGCGACTTATTTTGAGAGTGTGATCTTGAAATCACAATCAATTGAATTGTAAAAAATAATACAAATGACCTTTAGTAAATAATTGTGATTGACATGGTATATTTTCTATGGTCCTTTTAAAATTATCATTAGATTAAAATTTAATAGTAATTTTTTTTTTATAATATTACTCTAATATATATAAGGTATAATTATTTGAATTGTGTGAGCTAACCGACATCACCTTGATAATTTCGGGCTCGTTTGGGTGTGTAATTTTTTGTATTATATTCAACTATTTTGTATTGTATTCAAAATTGTGAATAACGAATAGGGGTATAATTCATGACCGGTTATAACCGGCCAAAAAACTGGCTCCGGGTAACCGTAAAACCGAAAAATTGGTTTTGAAGCTTTTTTAATTGGTTTGATAAGGGACATAGTTCAGCTATTTAAGCTTTATTATTATATTTTTGGGTTTGGTAGAGCATATCATTTTTTACTCGTAATGGAATTCAAATGGATGCAGTTCTTCCCAACTATGAGAGGCATTGCGGCTGCCCAAGGAGAGGAAGCCAGGAAGGCGTTGCAGGAGCAATTGGATGAAGAGCTTGTGCTGTTGGAGGAAGCCTTTGGCAAGTGTAGCAAAGGGAAGGCCTTCTTTGGTGGAGATGGAATTGGGTTCCTGGATATTGCTTTCGGGTGCTTCTTGGGGTGGCTGAGGGCGACAGAGAAGATGAGTGGGTTGAAGCTGCTCGACAAAGCGAAGACTCCTGGGCTGGTGAAATGGGCTGACAGGTTTTGTGCCGATGGTTCTGTTAAAGGTGTTATGCTGGAGCCCGAGAAGCTTGTGGAGTTTTCTATGGCTCTCATGGCCAAGATGAGAGGAGCTCCTCCTATGTAATAAGTTTATACACTAGCAAAAAATAAAAAGTAGTAAGTTTACTTCTGTGAACAACTTAGTTTCGTGTTGATCACACAAGTAGTTGATGGCGCCTGTGTTTTTCCTTTTGCTAGGAATGGCCTTTTTGTTTATGTGGTGACCGAAAAACTTGAAGAATAAAATGAAGTGCGAATCGAGGAATTCCCTAAAACTCCTTATTATGTTTTGGTGAAGAATAAAATGAAGGGTTTTTTTTAAAAAAAAATATATATATATATATGAAGAAGAAACCAATCCAAGGCAGGATCACTTCGTGTACTTTTCCATGTTAGGTGAATCTTGGATCCGTGTAAAGCGTCCCCCTCCACATGAATCAGGTAATACTTCGGTTTTACCGGTGGACTGGCTCCAAGGAATTGTTTGCACTCAAATGGATTTGAACTTTAGACGTCATAGGACTACCACAAAGACCAATACCCTTACTACTTGAGCCAACCCTTTGGGGTTTGAATGATTCATCTTATCACTTTTGAAAATTCAAAGATTACACATTAGAAACACAAAACTATAATGTGATCCTACAAATTTAATGGCGCACGAATTTAAAAAAGAGATTTATAGGAGAGAGGTGAGAAATAAAAAAATAAAAAAAAAATAGCATTTTTCAAAAAATATGGATGGAGTTAAGTAAAAGATGGAAATCAAACATTTCTCTTTTATACTTTTTTGAACCATTGTGCCATCTTCATTACTGAGAAAACACCCCAAAAGGGGAATACAAACAGTAAGCCAAATACAAAGAACAAGGCACCAATACAGAAGCTGCAAACGCCCGTTGGCGAAGAACAACAAAGCCCGAAGGCCATCGTAGTGATTAGAGAAAAAGATTCTCTACCCACAAAGCTAGGAAACTAGCTTAAAGCAGCTACCATTACGGTAGACTGTGAATCAAGAGAAGAATATACAAACAACACAAACAAGCAGAAACTCATAAAACAGGCTCCGGAAAAAAGCCGCCAGAACCAGCGCTTGTAAAGCACGTGCATTCTCCAAGAGCCCCCACAACAACAATCGACCTTCCAGATCCCAGATCAACACCTTCCGAAGTCGGAAAAGCTAGCTGTGGCTCACATGCGCGAGAGAAGAAAGAAAAGCCCTCGGCGCGTGCAAGTCACGTACCAAACAGGAATGCACCACACGAACTCATCAAGCATCCATCGAGACCGGAGAAAGCCGATGACCGCAACATGAGGGTTCTTGTTAAAGGAAAACTAGTCAAGTTTACAAGATCTAGCTTTGAACAACATCTCCACTAGAAAATCCTCCAACACCCGCCTTTCACCACAAGCCAGAAACTAAAATCCTCTGCTTGCCCAAGAAAAAAACAGAACAAACAAAGCTAACACCGGTACAAAACACTGGGAGGACCAAAACTCCAACAGCCCTAAAGGCTTAGAGAAGACAACCACCACTGGAACCTTGCCAGGGGGAACAAAACCTTAGCTCACATGGCCAAGGGGACCAAAAACAAAAGAAAACAGCGCCATGAGGGGAAGGCGTGAGGCCTACCCCCCGGCGAAACGAAAACTCACACTTTTCCTCTCTCTAGAACTCTCGGGATGTTCTCTCTCTAGAATTCTTGAGTGTTTTTCCTATTTCTCTTTTATACTTAACACGAATAATGCTACATGTCTTTCTTATGTTCCTAAAAAATGATGTGGTTTTTAAAATTATCATTAAATTTGTGATAAATCACTATTAAATTTTGATTCAATTGTAATTTTAAAATTCAATAATAATTTTAAAAGCCAATCATTTTTTTTTTTTAAGAATACAAAAAATAACATTGAGCATTACTAAAAAATTACTCCCCACTTCCGCCGGTCTTTCGTGGTGGTCTGTTTCATCCTGGCGTCTATCGTCGGCGAGTGGCTTACACACACTAGCAATTATTGCCTACCTCTGCCTCGCCTTTTGCCAGTGTCCTATTACGAGTTTATTGAACTGTTTTTTCACAACTTTGTTTGCATTTTGCTGCTTTTTTTGGGTTCCTTGTTTGATGAATCATATTCGGTTCTTGGCGATACTGTCCTTGCAACAATCACTTAATGGTAGTTGTTGCTTTTACTGCTCGGAGCTTCTAACTGAGTCATTTGCCTTTGTATACCGCCTTATGAAGCCCTTAGAGAGACAAACCCAAATCCTTTTTAGATTTATTGCCTACTGTTCATGTTCTTTTTTGTATTGCATTTTTCCGTTTAGATTTTGTTGTTGGGGTGCCCACCCTATTTAGTTTTTATTGTTTCCCTTTTAGATAATTTTGCCTATATAATATAAAGAGATATAATACAATTACAATTTTTGTACATCTTTTGTACAAATCTAACAATTTTTTTAAAAATTAACCATTAAATATTTAAAATCCATATAAAAAGACAGATCTAAGTATTAATTTGACAAAAAAAAAAAAAAAAAAAAAAATTGTTAAAATTATACAAAAATTGCGTCAGGAATTTTACAACAAGTATAAGTAGGGCCGGCGTCTCTCCAATATTAAGGCTCACTTATTACCGAGAAAGGCCAAAACTCAGCATCGTGAAGACTTTCCAACTTCGAGGCCTGGGATTCTGTGAATGCGTTTAAACGTGTTGCGGTTTCAGCCACACCAGCTCCCAACGCTCTCCTTTAATCCAACGGTCAACAACCAAGAAACTGCGCGTCTCGTCTACCCTTCAATGGTCACACACATTTGGTCAGCTTTTCATTCATCATCCGATTTTCATTCTCACCTAATCCCTGTACGTACCATCTTCATTCTTCACCCACATTCGTCCTCAGCGCACTTTTTTCATTGTCTATTTAACATTCACACACACGCACGCGCACGCGCTCAGAAGCAGATCATCTTAAATAGGTTTTGCGAAAGGCAACTTTGGAAGAGAGAAGTGATTGATCATGGCGAAAAGTGAAGTTAAGCTTCTGGGTGCATGGCCAAGCCCATATGTGATGAGGGCTCAGATTGCTCTTAACCTCAAAGCTGTTGAGTATGAGTTTCTTGAAGAGACGTTTGGGTCTAAGAGCCAGCTTCTTCTCCAATCCAATCCTGTCTACAAGAAAATCCCGGTTCTCATCCATGCTGACAAGCCCATCTGCGAGTCCCTCGTCATTGTTCAGTACATTGACGACGTCTGGACCTCCGGTCCCTCCATCCTCCCTTCTGATCCTTATGATCGTGCGATTCACCGATTTTGGGCTGCCTACGTCGACGAAAAGGTACTCAGTTCTTTGATTAGAAAGTACTTCCCCTCCCTAATTTGTTGTGCCCAAAAAAAAAAAAAAAAAAAAATCTCTGTTATTAGCTACTTAAAGATCTGGTTCGGGTAGGTGAAAAGTAGTTAAATTTTGCCGTTTAGCTTGAACTTTTTATGTCGGTATGACCATTATTCCTCACAAGTACTCACAATTAGGCGTTGATTGGCCAGCAACACAAAAAATTTAAACTTTATTTTCACATTTTCTAAAATCAATTAAATATCAAAATATTTTAATTTTTTCACTTTTTATATCAACTCAAGAATTTTTTATTACTATTTAAATAAAAAAATTCACTACAATACGAAATTTTTTCACTTTTCTATTTAAATCATCTTTATTTTATATCACAAATCAAAAATTCTTTCTCCACTATTTTGTTCTGATCAGTCACTTGCCAAAAGTGATGTATTTATAAATTAGATCTATATGTTAAAATATAAGGTGTAATTATTAACAGAGTTGGGTTTGGTAGAGCATATAAATTTTCACTGGCAATGAAATTGGAATCCAAATGGATGCAGTTCTTTCCGACAATGAGAGGCATTGCGGCTGCCCAAGGAGAGGAGGCCAGGAAGGCGTTGGTGGAGCAAGTGGGTGAAGGGCTTGCGCTGTTGGAGGAAGCCTTTGACAAGTGTAGCAAAGGGAAGGCTTTCTTTGGTGGAGATCGAATTGGGTTCCTGGATATTGCTTTCGGGTGCTTCTTGGGGTGGCTGAGGGCGACAGAGAAGATGAATGGGGTGAAGCTGCTCGACGAAGCGAAGACTCCTGGGCTGGTGAAATGGGCTGACAGGTTTTGTGCTGATGGTGCTGTTAAAGGTGTTATGCCGGAGACCGAGAAGCTTATGGAGTTTGCTAAGGTTCTCATGGCCAAAATGAGAGGAGCTCCTCCTAAGTAATATGTTTGTTTATGTGAACAACTTAGTTGCGTGTTGATCACAGAAGTAGTTGATGCCCTTTGCGTCGTTCCTTTTGCTAGGAGTGGCCTTCTTGTTTGTTGTGACTCAAAAACTTGGTGAAGAATAAATTTGGCATCCTTATCATGTTTTGGCATGTATTGGTTTACTTACAATTTTTTATACATTTCCGTATAATTAAGTTTTAATTTTATTATTAAATTTATAAGAGTTAATATAGGTCCCATAAATTTAAAAATTAAAAATGAGATTTATAGAATTCGTTTTTATTGCACGTGTTCAAAAAGAATGTCCCGTTGTTTACTTAAAACTTAAACAGCGTTAACACCAAATACCATGTTTGTTGTTACTACACAGCACAAAGGCCACGAATAAAAAGCTATACCTTAGGTGATCCGAGTCACGGTCGTTTTGTCGTCCTTTCCTTGAAGGCTTGAAGTCATTTCTAGAAGCTTGTATAGGGTTATGAGCTCGGGGCTATTCTCGGGTCTAATTGAAAGTATTTGGATCCGGAGACTATATTTTGTTCTTATTTTTACACCGAGGTTGCTTTGTTAGAGGTAATAATTAATGAAGCAGTCGCAATCTTTAATTAATTTCAGTTATTGCCTATCTCCTGTTGATTTTTTTTTTTTTTTTTTTTGTGGGAAGAAATCCTTTAGACTTTTAGGGTGGTTTAAATTTCACATTTCACTCCATAAAAATAATGTCATATTTATCACAAAGACTAATACAACTAGCTCCAAATCATGAGTATGATAGTTGAGTTCATAATTCTTCAACTGACCGGATAAATTGGTCTTAAATTATCAATTTTTTTTTTTCTTTTGTAAAAATTACCAATAGATTCAAAAATTAATAGTGATTTATATAAAATTTAATAATAATTTTTAATGCCACATCAAATAGCTAGTATGCATTTGAGACTTTGAGAATGTGAGAATGTATGTAACATTTCTCTTATGACTTTCCCCCTTACTTTCATATCCATCTTCAATTTTAGGTCTCGGAGGATTAAGTTCTCCTACATATTTCCTCTTCACATTTACTCTTAGCTTTATCACAACCCTTCAATTGGTCTGATTACCTTGTTAATTGATCACTTCAACAACGCTCAATCTATTCTTCTTTCTTTGTCTTTTTTAGCTTTTAGCTTTTATGTTTATAAGATATTCAAATGGTATAGAACAATTTTAAAGTTTAATAAATGATATCGCATGATAAATATGTTTGCACCCCATTTAAAAAATCTAAATAACATGTATTTATATATCTTGCGGTTAAATGCAAGGCTAATGATATTTGTAGACATATTTGGTGTAATGCATAGATTCTATACTAAATGTGTGTGCAAATAACACATCTCTAAATACAATATATAACATTAAATCATTCCAAATAATGGCTATATATGATCTTGGTCCAAAAATGAAGGCATCCTATGAATGGGACATTAAAACTTTCTAGGTTTAAGCCAAATCCTAATTAGAATTAGGATGGAAAACTTCTGTTAAATCTTTTTTTTCTTTTCTTTTTTTCTTTCTTTTTATGAACACAACACGTAAATCTTAAGCTAAATTTATCTCACCACTAGTGATCGACTCTATAGTTTTCTTGCATCCTTGCTACTCCAACAACTTAGATATTTAATTATCTCTACAAATTAATTATAAAAGTTGCTTAATCATTGTGCTATATGGTAAAGCACCCCGGGAAAGACGTAAAAAGATTGTAATAAAACAGCAGTTCAGCATTTATTATGAAGTGCTTAACAATTAAGTAGCATGAATCTGTGACTGATCCTTTAGGGTTCCTCATCCATCGCATATCACTTCTATAGAGTCTAGCTTCTTGACAAATACTTATCAACTACTTCACCATGAGAGTTGACGAAATTGTTGTGAAATCATTTTAATTTTCAAAAGTGAATCGTCGACCGGAGAAGAAGATCAAACACGCATTAGGATCGTGTCTAAGACGCAATTAGATCATAATATAATTTATTCCGCAATGTTTAGACAAATCAATACGCAAGCTTAATTTATTATTTTGGTTATATAACAAGATTTTTACTTTGATATCATATTACACTCAATGACAAACTCCATACATCAATAACATTTAAAAATGTATTCACTTTCACTCTTTTAAATCATTACTTATTTTACAAACTTAAACTTTTAAGAATGAATAAATTTAATTATTTAATTACTATTCACCCTCACAAAGTAAATAGTACGTTGTGAAATAATTTAATTTTCAATAGTGATATCGAATCGTCCACCCGAGAAGATGATCAAAAAACGTATTGGAACGGTGTGTATGACGCAATTAGATTGTAATATAATTCATTCTGCAACGTTTAGACAAATGAATATGCAAGCTTAACTTATTAATGTGGTTATATAACTAGTTGATTTCTACTTTGATATCATGAGCTACGCTCAATGAGAGACTCCATGTTGTTCAGAAAAAAAAATAATAATAATAAAAAAAAATAAAAAAAAATAAAAAATGAGAGACTTCATGTCAATAACATTTAAAAAGACTTGAGAGTGTGAGAATGTGTGTAACATTTCTCTTATCACTTTCCGCCTTACCCTCATATCCATCTTCAATTCTAAGTCTTGGAGGATTAAGCTCAATCACCTACATATTTCCTCTTCACGTTCACTTTTAATTCTATCACAACCCTTCAATTGGTATGGACCAAATCATAATTAATGTATTTAATTAGTAGTCGTGGAATTAATATGTTTAGTAGTTGTAATTTAGGTAATTGGGGGTAATTTTTTAATGGGTAATAATTGTTAGTGGGTAGTTGTCTTAGGAGAAGTTAAGTGTTAGTGGGTTTCAATCGTAGAAGTTATCCTATGTTGTGTGGGTAGTGGGTAGTTGGTAGTTATTTCTAACATTCTTGTGGGTAGTTATTTGAATCATTTGTATTTAAATTTAACATCATTAATAGAATGGATATCAAGAGCATTATCATAAGAAAATCCGTAAGGTTATAGTCATGTGTTAGAGGAGGATTTGGCCCCAAACTGTCTTTTCTTACTTTTTATTGTTATTTCTTTACAAATTTCATCACCAAATATCTAGGCACATAACAATCATCTCTAATAAATAAATTCTACATCATTTTAGTACCCATTTTTTGAAAAAAGATTTGGTATACGTACTTAACATTTCTCCAAATGAAATGGAGATAGCCTGTTGGTAAAAAATTAAAGAATAAAATTGCCATTTCAATTTTTTTTTTTAACAATTTTACCCTTCTTTTTTCAGTAACCGGCCGTTTCAGTCTTATCCGTTTGCGACGACTTTGCGTCTTTGCGTCGTTCCACACACATGGTCAATGTTCGCACACACTTATTTAATCGAATATCTTGTAAGGCTCATTCACACACACAAACGCTCATAGGCAGATGATCATCTTTAATTAGGTTTTGTGACTCTCAGAAACTGGCCGGCAACTTTGGAAGAGAGAAGTGATTGATCATGGCGGAAAGTGTAGTGAAGCTTCTGGGTTCATGGCCAAGCCCAGTTGTGATGAGGGCTCGGATTGCCCTTAACATCAAAGCTGTTGAGTATGAGTTTCTTGAAGAGACGTTTGAGCCTAAGAGCCAGCTTCTTCTCCAATCCAATCCTGTCTACAAGAAAATCCCGGTTCTCATCCATGCTGACAAGCCCATCTGCGAGTCCCTCGTCATTGTTCAATACATTGACGACGTCTGGACCTCCGGTCCCTCCATCCTCCCTTCTGATCCTTATGATCGTGCTATTCATCGATTTTGGGCTGCCTACGTTGACGACAAGGTACTGATTTTTTTTTTTTTTTTTATGATGGTGTTCTTCAAGTACACATTATATCTGTTATAATTATTTATTTGAATTACGTGAGATAACCGACACGCCCTTGATAATTTCGAAACGATGGTTTAAAAAATAGAAAGAAAGAAACAAGTAGCAAAAAGGTCGATCTCTTGCGAACCCAAGGCCCTAGTGAGCGAAAATCGTTATGGGTTTGGAGAAAATAAGGATTTTGATGGGTCGCTTTCTTGCTCGTTTTGGTTCCTCCAAAGAAGGAAACAGGGTCGGAACAAGGTTCAGCCTCGTGACCACCAAGTGTTTGTTTGTTCTCAAGCTTTGATTTTTACGGTTTGGTTTGGTGTTTTGCCTTGACCCTTTTGGTTGGTCGCTGTAACAGATCTCAAGATCTGTTACGGAGTTTCAAAGAGAAATGAGAATAGAGAGAAGAGAGTTGAGAGAAAATGTTGAACAATGAAGAAGAAAATGGAATTGTATTAGCAAAAGCTTTGCTGAGCAACAATGGCAGTTCCAGGAGCCAACCAACCTCCAGATCCAAATCTGATCTACAATCAACTTGAATACCTTTCTCTCCCACCTCTCTGCCCTTTTATACAATATCTTTTATCCATTTCACTGTAAATTTATTATTGAATTTGTGGTACTACATCCTATTTCATGTGATCTCCTCGTATTCGATAGTAGATGTGTTCATTTATGTATGGAGATAAACAATCGACGAGCAAAAATATTATTCATTTTCCCCTCGAACCCCTTTCTTTTCTTTTCTTTTCTTTCTTTCTTTCTTTTTTTTCTTTATTTCTTTATTAAAATATAATTCATTTTCTCTCTTGTTTCTTTCCTTCTTCAAATTTTTAAAAACACCATTGAATATGAGGTGCATATGCACAAGTTGGGTTGTCTTCAGGGTATGGTACATTAGCTGGGTACTTGTCCTTATTTGCACCATTGTTTCAGTTGAGTCAGTTTCTATTGTTGTATTTAAATAGGTATGGGTTAATGAGAAGCAACCAAATTGCTACCTAATATTAATTCTATTTCTAAACAGTTGAGAGTCTTGAGACAATCCCTTTACAAAAGTAATGTTATAAGAATGACTCATGTTATTATTATTATTATTTTTTTTTTATGGACATTAATCCTTATTCCCCATAACTAGTCTTATCCCATGTTATAAGACTAGTTAGAATTGGAACACATGTTCCTTATGATCTGTTACAAGACACGTTTCCAATTCCAATTGATACAGTTCTAACTAAAACTGAACTCAAGTCAAACCAAGTGAAAAAGGCCGGGTTTGAGAACTTGTCTAGTTGTACCCTATGGAGGCTTCTTAAAATCTAATGCAGGTGGCCATACATGTCATTTACATCTCAGTTTGTGGAATTAATGCTTAAATGAAGATTTATTGGTTTGATAAGAGACGTTAGTCCAATTGAATTAAGCTGTTTGGCTTATCTTTTTGTTTGTTGTTGTTGGTTTGGTAGAGCATATGATTTGTCACTCGTAATGAAATTCAAATGGATGCAGTTTTATCCGACTGTGAGAAGCATTCAGGCTGCCCAAGGAGAGGAGGCCAGGAAGGCATTGGTGGAGCAAGTGGGTGAAGGGCTTGCGCTGTTGGAGGAAGCCTTTGGCAAGTGTAGCAAAGGGAAGGCTTTCTTTGGTGGAGATGGAATTGGGTTCTTGGATATTGCTTTCGGGTGCTACTTGGGGGGGCTGAGGGTGACAGAGAAGATGTATGAGGTGAAGCTGCTCGACGAAGCGAAGACTCCTGGGCTGGTGAAATGGGCTGACAGGTTCTGTTCTGATGGTGCTGTTAAAGGTGTTATGCCGGAGACCGAGAAGCTTATGGAGTTTGCTAAGTTTGTCATGGCCAAAATGAGAGGAGCTCCTCCTAAGTAATATGTTTATTTATGTGAACAACTTTTTTTTTTTTTTGAGAGGAAACTGTAGCTTTCCATTAAATATTATCCGCATTTACAACATTCACTAATACACTGGGACAAACATTACGCCACACACATTGGGACTGGTGAGATATAGCAAACTTTGCCAACAAGTGAGCAGCCATATTCGGATATTCCCCTCTCGTCTCACGTGAGAAATTCTCCAAGAGCGAAAACTCTCCAAAATTCGCCTTGTCTCTTAAACAATATTCCCATATATACTAGCAGACTCCACAGAATTCTCCAAAGCCAAGATAATCTCACAAGCATCACCCTCCAGCTCAATGGAAATAAACCCCATTTTGCGTCCAAATTGCACTGCTCGTCGGGCCCCAATGGCTTTCGCCATAGTTGGATCCCTAATATAAGGGATGATCGCCCACATGGCTGCCTTCACCACCCCACCCCAATCCCAAGCTACAATCCCCATGCCCATAATATTCTTCCAGCCATCCAAAGCTGCATTCCAGTTGATTTTAATGCTATTCACCGCTGGTTTGAGCCACCTACATTGAAGGTTTTGGCCCTCATTCACTGGGTCTACAATAGCTGCTTGAATTTCCTTGAAGTCCCCAATAAACTGTGTAGCTTCTTTTATCAAAATGGAAGGAGGCAACACTACACTCCCAAAAACCACCCTGTTTCGACGGGACCAAATGTTGTGGGCTATAATTGCAAAAAGCTCCAAGTCCTCATCCTCCAATCTAGCACAGAGGTAGGCGAAAATTCCGAAGAAATCAACCGCCACCACCGAGCTCTTTTGTATGGGTCCCCCGCAGCTACCCCAAATTGCCTGAGCGGAATCACACCACCAAAGAACATGGCCATTGGTTTCAGCCTCAGAGCTACACATCGGGCATAACTGGTCAATAACTACCTTTTTTCTTTTAGAGGTTATTTTTTGTAGGAAGAATATCATTACATGCTCTCCATAGGAATAAAAAGATAAATCGGGGAAGATTTAATTTCCATAAGCGATGCCAGATAGGAATAGCAAAAGGCAAAGTTGAAGTACTCCAATTATCCCGACCTCCGCTCTACTTCAAGATGATAGGCACTACAGACCGAAAAAAATGCCATTGTTAGTCCCTGCCCAAATTAAATTGTCCTCCTGAAGCCGAGGGCTAATAGGAATACTGCAAACTTCCTCAACAGTCTCCCTAGAAAAAATTTGTTCAATAAGTGATATATCCCACCAGTTAGCTTCCTGGTTAATAATATCTGCTACCCTAGAATCCCTTGATAGAACCCGAACTGGGTCTAGGATTTTATGGGGAGAAGCAGAAATCCACTTATCATCCCACAATTTGATCTTGGAACAATTCCCTACCTTCCACATGAGTCCTTCTTGAAAAAGGGTTTTGCTTGCCAAATACTCCTCCAAGCAAAAGAATGCTTTTTCCCTAAATTGGAATCCATAAAGTCCACCACAGGATAGTATTTTTCATGCATTACACGAGCTGCCAAGGATTCAGGCCACTTCAATAATCTCCAGCATTGTTTAGCTAACATAGCCATGTTGAAACATTCAAGATCTCTATAGCCCGAACCTCCAATATCCTTATTTCGACCCAGCCTTTTCTACGACATCCATGAAATTTTGTTAATATTTTCCTTGAAACTCCACCAAAATTTACCCATTATGGAATTGATCTCTCTAGTTAATGTTTTTGGGAGTCGAAACACACTCATCGTGTACGTTGGAATCGCTTGAACCACTGACTTTAACAAGATTTCCTTCCCTGCATGCGTAAGAAATTTTTCCTTCCAACCATTTAGCTTTGCCCAAATCCGTCCTTTGATATAGTTAAAAGAAGAAACCCTAGACCACCCAATTAAAGCCGGAAGGCCTAGATACAGCTCAAAGTGTTGAACATGATCAGCCCTTGCCACTGACAAAATATCCCATTTAGCCTTCGGAGAAGTATTTTTGCTAAAGAATATGGAGGTCTTCTCCCTATTGATTTTCTGACCTGAAGCCAATTCATAAAGAGCTAAAATCTCTTCAACACGTCTCCATTCTCCCAAACTAGCTCTACAAAATAAAAGACTGTCATTTGCAAAAAATAAGTGATGAATCTGAGTCCCTCCCCGGGAAATTAGGACTCCTGTTATCCCTCCATCCCGTTCAGTATTCCGTATTAAAGAACTAAGAGCCTCAGCACATAGGATAAATAAGTAAGGGGATAAAGGGTCACCTTGCCTCAAACTGTGAGAGGGAACAATCCTCCCATAAGGTCTGCTATTAATGAGAATAGAATATGTCACTGTCCGGACACACACCATCAAAAGATTGATCCACCGTTCTGCAAAGCCAAGCTTCCAAAGCATAGATTCCAAAAAATCCCACTCTATCCTATCATAGGCTTTACTCATGTCAAGTTTCAAAGCCATAAACCCCTCCTTCCCCAATAATCTAGTGGCCATATAGTATAAATTGATTTCTAAAGTTTTGGCTAATCGGTTAAAGTTTATTCTTCCCCAAATTATTTCTTTGGAACAAAGTGCTTTTGTTTTGGGTCGTTTTATTATTAGATGTAGAATATATATTTATATTTTATACCATTTTTTTTTTATTGCACGTGTTCAAAAAGAACATCTAATGCCTCGTTGTTTACTACGTAATTTTCCTTGAATCATTCCAAACTTAACAATGTTAACTCCAAATACCATGTGTGTCACTACGCTGCACAAAGGCCACGAATAAAATCTACCTTGGGGGATCCGAGTCATGGTTGTTTTGTCGTCTTTTCCCTTGAAGGCTTGAAGTCATTTCTAGAAGCTTGTACAGGGTTATGAGCTCGGGCCTATTCTGGGGTCTAATTGAAAGTATTTGGATCGGAGAGTATTCGGTCCTTGTAAAATTAAGAAAAAAATTATCTAAAGAAATGCAAAATGATAATTTTATTCTTATTTTTCCAAGGAGTGTTGCTCTGTTAGATTGTAATTAATGAAGCAGTCGCAATCTTTAATTAATTTCAGTTATTGTCTGTCTCCTGTTGAATTCTTTTTGTGGGAAGAAATTCTTAAAACTCTTAGGGTAAGGGTGGTGTAAATTTCACATTTCTCCTCGTAAAAATTTAATAATAATTTTTAGTGCCACGTCATATTTGAGACTTGAGAATGTGAGAATGTATATAGCATTTCTCTTATCGCTTTCCCCATTACCTTCATATCCATCTTCGATTTTAGGTCTCAGAAGATTAAGCTCTCCTATATATTTCCTCTTCGCGTTCACTCTTGGCTCTACCACAACCCTTCAATTAGTCCGATTCCTTTGTTATTAATTGATCGCTTCAACAACGCTGAGTCCTCTCTTCTTTTTCTTGTTTAGCTTTTAGCTTTTATGTTTAAAAGGTCTTCAAATAATATAGAACAATTTTAAAATTTAATAAATAATATCACGTGATAAATATGTTTGTATATCATTTAAAAAATTTAAATAATATGTCTTTATATACCTTGTAGTTAAATGCAAGGCTAATAATATTTGCAGACACACATTTGGTGTAATGCATGAATTCCACACCAAATGTGTTTGCAAATATATAACACATCTCTAAATACAATAACATTAAATCACTCCAAATAACGGCTATGATCTTGGTCCAAAAATATAGGCATCTTATGAAAGGGACATTTAAACTTTCTAGGTTTAAGCCAATTAATCTTAATTAGAATTAGGATGGAAAACTTCTCTTAAATCTCTCTTTTTATTTTTTTTTTCTTTTTTTCTTTTTATGAACACAACACGTAAATCTTAAGCTAAATTTATCTCACCACTAGTGTCTAGTGATCGACTCTATAGTTTTCTTGCATCCTTGCTTCTCCAACAACTTAAATATTTATCTCTTCAAATTAATTATAAAAGTTGCTTAATCATTGTGCTATATGGTAAAGCACAACGGGCAAGACGTAACAATATGAGATAAAACAGCAGTCCAGCATTTGTTATGAAGTGCTTAACAATTAAGTAGCATGAATCTGTGACTAATCCTTTAGGGTGCCTCATCCATCGCATATCGCATCTAGAGAGTCTAGCTTCTTGACAAATACTTATCAACTACTTCACCATGAGAGTTGACGAAATTGTTGTGAAATCATTTTAATTTTCAAAGGTGAATCGTTGATCGGAGAAGATGATCGATCACCGCTTATTCTACAAGCTTAAACTTATAAGAATGAATAAATTTAATTATTTAATTAATATTCACTCTCACATGGTAAATAGTATGTTGTGAAATAATTTAATTTTCAATAGTCAATCTTCCACTAGAGAAGATTATCAAACACGTATTGGGATTGGGTCTATGACGCAATTAGATTATAATATAATTCATTCCGCAACGTTTAACAAACGAATACGCAAGCTTAACTTATTATTGTGGTTATCTGACAAGATGATTTCTACTTTGATATAACGAGCTACGTTCAATGAGAGACTCCATCTTGTTTAGAAAAAAAAAATAAAAAAATGAGAGACTCCATATCAATAACATTTAAAAAGACTTGAGAGTGTGAGAATATGTGTAGCATTTCTCTTATCACTTCCCCCTTTACCCTCATATCCTTCTTCAATTCTAAGTCTTGGAGGATTAAGCTCGACCTCCTATATATTTCTTTTTTGTGTTCACTTTTAGTTCTATCACAACCCTTCAATTGGTATGGGCCAAATCATGATTGATGAATTTCATTAGTAGTTGTAGAATTAATATGTTTAGTAGTTGTAATTTACGTAATTAGGGGTAATTGTTTAATGGGTAATAATTGCTAGAGGGTAGTTGTCTTAGGGGAAGTTAGGTGTTAGTGGATTTCAACCATAGAAGTTATCCCATGTCGTGGGTAGTAGGTAGTTGATAGTTATTTCTAGCACTCTTGTAGGTAGTTATTTGAATCATTTGTATTTAAATTCAACATCGTTAATAGAATGTGTATCAAGAGCATTATTATCAGAAAATCCGTAAGGTTATAGCCATGTGCTAAAGGGAGATTTGGCCCATTGAAGTGCCAAAATGTCTTTTATTACTTTTTATTGTTATTTCTTTACAAATTTCATCACCAAATATCTAGACCTATAATAATCATCTCTAATGAATAAGTTCTATATTATCTTGGTACCCATATTTTGATAAAAAAAATTCGACACACCTAAAATTTCTCCAAATGAAATGGAATGAGCCGGAGCCGGTTAGCGAAAAATTAAGGAGCAGAATTGTCATATCAATTCTGATAAAAATAAAAAAATAAAAAATAAAAAATAAAAAAAATTCTTTAGACAATTTTACCCCCTATTTTTCAGTAACAGGCCATTTCAGATCTGTTTGCGACGACTTTACGTCGTTCCACACACATGTTCAGTGTTAACTGTTCACACGCATTTATTTAGTAGACTATCTAGTAAGACTCGTTCACAGAAACTTCCTAATAAGCAATTAAGCATTTGTTTAATCGACTATCTTGTAAGACTCGTTTACACACACAAACGCTCATAAGAAGACCATCTTTAATTAGGTTCCGTGACTCTGATCAGAAACTGGCAACTTTGGAAGAGAGAAGTGATTGATCATGGCGAAAAGTGAAGTGAAGCTTCTGGGTGCATGGCCAAGCCCATTTGTGATGAGGGCTCGGATTGCTCTTAACATCAAAGCCGTTGAGTACGAGTTTCTTCAAGAGACGCTTGAGCCTAAGAGCCAGCTTCTTCTCCAATCCAATCCTGTCTACAAGAAAATCCCGGTTCTCATCCATGCTGACAAGCCCATCTGCGAGTCCCTCGTCATTGTTCAGTACATTGACGACGTCTGGACCTCCGGTCCCTCCATCCTCCCTTCTGATCCTTATGATCGTGCTATTCATCGATTCTGGGCTGCCTACCTTGACGACAAGGTACTGATTTTTTTTTTTTTAATGATGATGTTGTTATTCAAGTACACATTATATCTGTTATATATTTATGAATTAGATCTAATGTTAAAATCTAAGGTGTAATTATTTATTTTAATTACTTGAGATAACCGACACGCCTTTGATAATTCGAAACGATGGCTAAAAAAGTAGAAAGAAAGAAAGCAGTAGCGAAAAGGTCGATATCTTGCGAACCCAAGGCCCTAGTGAGCGAAAATCGTTATGGGTTTAGAGAAAATAAGGGATTTTGATGGGTTGCTTTTCTTGCTTGTTTTGGTTCCTCCAAAGAAGGAAACCGGGTCGGAACAAGGTTCAGCCTCGTGACCACCAAGTGTTTGTTTGTTCTCAAGCTTTGATTTTTACGGTTTGGTTTGGTGTTTGCCTTGACCCTTTTGGTTGGTGGCTGTAACAGTTCTCAAGATCTGTTACGGAGTTTCAAAGAGAAATGAGAATAGAGAGAAGAGAGTTGAGAGTTGAGAGAAAATGTTGAACAATGAAGAAGAAAATGGAATTGTATTAGCAAAAGCTTTGCTGAGCAACAATGGCAGTTCGAGGAGCCAACCGACCTCCAGATCCAAATCTGATCTACAATCAACTTGAATACCTTTCTCTCCCACCTCTCTGCCCTTTTATACAAGCTCGCTCAAGTCCTGCTCAAGAAGGGAAATAACAGGAATTCAAATGAAACGACAACGTCTAGTTACATGTAAGAAATAAAACGGCAGCCTTTATTCAGTGTTTATTCTATCCTGCCTTCAGTCTTGATGTCTCCTTCAGCGGCTACCCGCGTAATCCCCACGTGTCAGCATTCAACATCCACGTGTCAGCACCAGTAATGAGCTCCATGTTGAGCTCGTTACAGTCGCTGAGAATATGCCGGAAAAGAAAGAAAAATGAATTCGAGTTTTGAAGCTTTTTGTTTGGAGAGAAATCTATCGATTGTGCATCTTTTATTCAACTCTTTGTAAATTTATTATTCTATTGCCTATCTTTTATCCATTTCATTGTAAATTTATTATTGAATTGGTGGTACTACATCCTAATTTCATGTGATCCACTCGTATTCGATAGTAGATGTGTTCATTTATTGTATGGAGATAAACAATCGACGAGCAAAAATATAATTCATTTACCCCTCAAACCCTTTTTTATTATTATTTTTTATTTCTTTATTAAAATATAATTCATTTTCTCTCTTGTTTCTTTCCTTCTCCAAATTTTTAAAAACACCATTGAATATGAGGTGCATATGCACAAGTTGGGTTGTCTTTAGTCGTGGATTGTCAGTTGTGTAGTGGAGTCACGGGCTATCAGTTGTTAGCTGAGATAATGGCATATTGCTTCAGGGTATGGTCCATTAGCTGGGTACTTGTCCTTATTTAATTTGCACCATTGTTTCAGTTGAGTCAGTTTCTATTGTTGTATTTAATGAGAAGCAACCAAATTGCTAACTAATATTAATTCTATTCCTAAACAGTTGAGAGTCTTGAGACAATCCATTTACAAAAGTAATGTTATAAGAATGACTTATGTCTTCTTTGAGTCTTCTCAAAGTTGATATAATTTTTAAAATCACTATTAGATATGTGATAGATTATTATTAGATTTTGATCTAATAATAATTTTAAAGCTACATCAATTTTGAATCCTCCTTACTACTTCCCCTTACATTAAGGCTGTTGAACATAATTCTATATAATTCTATGTTCAAGATCAAATCTGTTATTAAGCTGTTTGAATTTCGCAAAATTTGAATGAGTAGTTGAAGGACTCATCTTCCCGGGATACATGAGTCCCACAACCCTTTCTCTTAGGCTGAATTTGACAAATGAAAATTTCAATCCACATATATAATTCATTAACTATGCCATTTTTTCTCACCTAGTGTTTTGTTTTTTTTTTTTTTGGACGTTAATCCTTACTCCCCATAACTATTCTTATCCCATGTTATAAGACTAGTTAGAATTGGAACAAATGTTCCTTATGATCTGTTACAAGACACGTTTCCAATTCCAATTGATACAGTTTACTAAAACTGAACTCAAGTCAAACCAAGTGAAAAAGGGGTTTGAGAACTTGTCTAGTTGTACCATATGGAGGCTTCTTAAACTCTAATGCAGGTGGCCATACATGTCATTACATCTCAGTTTGTGGAATTAATGCTTAAATGAAGATTTATTGGTTTGATAAGAGACGTTAGTCCAATTGAATTAAGCTGTTTGGCATATCTTTTTGTTTATTGTTGTTGGTTTGGTAGAGCATATGATTTGTCACTCGTAATGAAATTCAAATGGATGCAGTTCTATCCGACTCTGAGAAGCATTCGGGCTGCCCAAGGAGAGGAAGCCAGGAAAGCGTTGCTGGAGCAATTGGCCGAAGGGATTGCACTGTTGGAGGAAGCCTTTGGCAAGTGTAGCCAAGGGAAGGCTTTCTTTGGCGGAGATGGAATTGGGTTCCTGGATATTGCTTTTGGGTGCTTCTTGGGGTTGCTGAGGGCGACAGAGAAGATGGGTGGGGTGAAGCTGCTCGACGAAGCGAAGACTCCTGGGCTGGTGAAATGGGCTGACAGGTTTTGTGCTGATGGTGCTGTTAAAGGTGTTATGCCAGAGACCGAGAAGCTTATTGAGTTTGCTAAGGTTTTCATGGCCAAAATGAGAGGAGCTCCTGCTAAGTAATAAGTTTGTTTCTGTGAACGACTTAGTTTCGTGTTGATCACAGAAGTAGTTGATGCCCTCTGTGTTGTTCCTTTTGCTAGAAGTGGCCTTTTTGTTTGTTGCGACTCTAAAACTTGGTGAAGAATAAATTTGGCATCTTTATCATGTTTTGGCATGTTTTGGTTTACATACATTTTTTTTACATCTTTAATTCTCTATGCAATTAAATTTTAAATTCATTATTAAATTCGTGGGACCTAATGTGAGTTTTATAAATTTAATAATAGATTTAAAAATAAGATACCTAGAAGGGAAGTGCTAGAATTCCCACCCCAATCCCACCAACCCTAAGTGTAAAAAGTTGAAAATTGATTTATTAAATAAAAAAATTAAAACACTTAGAGTTGGTGGGATTGGGGTGGGATAAGGGTGGGAATTCTTGCATTTTCCTACCTAGAATATATATTTATACCATTTTTTTATTGCACGTGTTCAAAAAGAACATCTAATGCCTCGTTGTTTACTACGTAATTTTCCTCGAATCATTCCAAACTTAACAACGTTAACTCCAAGTACCATAATGTATGTCACTACACTGCACAAAGGCCACGAATAAAAGCTACCTTGGGTTTGGGTGATCCGAGTCATGGTTGTTTTGTCGTCTTTTCCCTTGAAGGCTTGAAGTCATTTCTAGAAGCTTGTACAGGGTTATGAGCTTGGAGCTATTCTCGGGTCTAATTGAAAGTATTTGGATCCTGAGAGTATTAATCCCTTGTAAAATTAAGGAAAAAACTATCCAAAGGAATGTGTAATGATAATTTTATTCTTATTTTTACAAGGAGTGTTGCTCTGTTAGGTAGTAATTAATGAAGCAATAGCAATCTTTAATTAATTTCGGTTATTGTCTGTCTCCTGTTGAATTCTTTTTGTGGGAAAAAAATCCTTAAGACTCTCAGGGTAAGGGTGGTGTAAATTTCACATTTCTTCCCGTAAAAATAATGTCATTTTTAGTGCAAAGAGTACTGCAACTAGCTTCGAATCATGAGTATGGTAGTTGAGCTCATAATTCATCAACTGACCGGATACATTGGTCTTAAATTACCATTTTTGTTTTCCGTAAAAATTACCAATAGATTCAAAAATTAATAGTGATTCATCTAAAATTTAATAATAATTTTTTAATACCACGTCAAATAATGTCCATTTAAAACTTGAAAGTGTGAGAATATGTGTATCATTAATTTCTCTTATCACTTTCCCCCTTACCTTCATATCCATCTTCAATTTTAGGTCTTAAAGAATTAAGCTCTCCTATATATTTCCTCTTCGCGTTCACTTTTAGCTCTATCACAAGATTTACAACGCTTCAATTGGTATGATTCCTTTATTATTAATTGATCAATTCAACAACGCTCAGTCCTTTCTTATTTTTCTTTTTCTCTTTTAGCATTTAGCTTTTATGTTTAAAAGATCTTCAAATAATATAGAACAATTTTAAAGCTTAATAAATGAAATCACGCCATTTAAAAAAATTTAAATAAATAATATTACGTCATAAATATGTTTGCAAATAACACACGTCTAAATCCAGTAAAGTTAAATCATTCCAAATAAGGGCTATGGATCTTGGTCCAAAAATGAAGGCCGGCATCGTATGAAAGGTAGAGCCGGAGAGGTCAGAGGTCAGAAGTCTACTGTGCTTTCTAAGTACGACCAGAAAAAAGTGCAACCGTGTTGCAGTTTCAGCCAAGGCTCTCTCTCTCTCCTTGAAGAAGATGAATATGATATGGCGTCAAAAGTTCAAAACGAATTAAGGAGTCCAACAACCAACAACTACCTAAATATGACGCAATAGATCGAGTGCCCGCGCATGTCGTCCACACACATGTTCAGTGTTCTGTGTTCACACATTTATTTAATCGACAATATCTAATAAGACTAGTCCACACACACGCACACTTCCTCAGCATTTATTTAATCGACGATCGAATAAGACTCGGTCGCGCACACAAACGCTCATAAGCAGATGATCATCTTTAAATAGGTTTTGTGAATCTCAGAAACTGGCAACTTAATTTGGAAGAGAGAAGTGATTGATCATGGCGAAAAGCGAAGTGAAGCTTCTGGGTGCATGGCCAAGCCCATTTGTGATGAGGGCTCGGATTGCTCTTAACATCAAAGCCGTTGAGTACGAGTTTCTTCAAGAGACGCTTGAGCCTAAGAGCCAGCTTCTTCTCCAATCCAATCCTGTCTACAAGAAAATCCCGGTTCTCATCCATGCTGACAAGCCCATCTGCGAGTCCCTCGTCATTGTTCAGTACATTGACGACGTCTGGACTTCCGGTCCCTCCATCCTCCCTTCCGATCCTTATGATCGTGCTATTCATCGATTTTGGGCTGCCTACCTTGACGACAAGGTACTGATTTTTTTTATTTTTTTTATGATGGTGTTCTTCAAGTACACATTATATCTGTTATATATTTATGAATTAGATCTAATGTTAAAATCTAAGGTGTAATTATTTGCTTGAATTACGTGAGATAACCGACACGCCCTTGATAATTTCGAAACGATGGTTAAAAAATAGAAAGAAAGGAATCAGTAGCGAAAAGGTCCATCTCTTGCGAACCCAAGGCCGGCCCTAGTGAGCGAAAATCATTGTGGGTTTAGAAAAATAATGGATTTTGATGGGTTGCTTCTTTGCTTGTTTTGGACTTTTGGTTCCTCCAAAGAAGGATACAGGGTCGGGACAAGGTTCGGCCTCGTGACCACCAAATGTTTGTTTGATTTTTACGGTTTGGTTTGGTGTTTTGCCTCGACCCTTTTGGTTGGTCGCTAACAATTTGCCGGAAAAAGAAAAATGAAATCGAGTTTTGAAGCTTTTTGTTTGGAGAGAAATCCTTCGATTGTGCATATTTTATTCATCTCTTTTGTAAATTTATTATTCTATTATCTATCTTTTATTCATTTCTTTATAAATTTATTATTGAATTTGTGAAACTACATCTTAGTTTCATGTTATCCGCTCGTATTCGATACTCGTAGATGTGTTCATTTATTGTATGAAGATAAACAATTGGTGAGAAAAAAATATTCTCGAACACTTTTTTTTGTTTTCTTTATTTCTTTATTAAAATATAATTCATTTTCTCTCTTGTTTCTTTGGTTCTCGAAATTTTTAAAAACACCAATATGACTATATGAGGTGCATATATGCACAAGTCGTGGGTTGTCTTTAGTCGTGGATGTCAATTGTAATAAAGTCACGGGCTGTCAGTTGTTAGCCGAGATAACGACGTATCACTGCAGGGTATGGTCCATTAGCTGCGTACTTGTCCTTATTTGCAACATTGTATCAGTCGAGTCAGTTTCTATTGTTGTGTTTAAATAGGAATCAACCAAATTGCTACCCAGTATTAATTCTATTCCTAAACCGTTGAGTGTCTTGAGACAATCCCTTTACAGGAGTAATGTTATAAGAATGACTCAATCTTCTTTGAGTCTTCTCAAAATTAATGTGATTTTTAAAATTATTACTAAATATGTGATAAATTACTATTAAATTTTGATCTAACATTGATTTTTTTTCTCTTTATATTTTTTTTTGGACATTAATCCTTATTCCCCATAACTAGTCTTATCCCATGTTACAAGACTAGTTAGAATTGGAACACATATTCCTTATGATCTGTTACAAGACATGTTTCCAATTCTAATTGATGCAGTTCTAACTAAAACTGAACTCAAGTCAAACCAAGTGAAAAAGAGTTTGAGAACTTGTCTAGTTGTACCATATGGAGTAGGGTTGGCAATTTTGACACAACCCACGAATCCGACACGAATATATAGGGTTTGGGTTTAGGCTATAATCCGTTTTATGATCTGTCAACCTGTTTATGACTCGTCAACCCGTTTATGACACATTTTTTACCAAATTAATTAAACGGATTGACACGTAAACCCATTTTGCCAAGCCTTATGGAGGCTTCTTAAAATCTAATGTAGGTGGGCCATACATGTCATTACATCTCAGTTTGTGGAATTCGGGTTTAAATGAAGATTTATTGGTTTGATAAGAGACGTTAGTCCAATTGAATTAAGCTGTTTGGCATATCTTTTTGTTTCTTGTTGTTGGTTTGGTAGAGCATATGATTTGTCACTCGTAATGAAATTCTAATGGATGCGGATGCAGTTCTTTCCGACTTTGAGAGGCATTCTGGCTGCCCAAGGAGAGGAAGCCATAAAAGCGGTGCTGGAGCAATTGGCCGAAGGGCTTGCGCTGTTGGAGGAAGCCTTTGGCAAGTGTAGCAAAGGGAAGGCTTTCTTTGGCGGAGATGGAATTGGGTTCCTGGATATTGCTTTTGGGTGCTTCTTGGGGTGGCTGAGGGCGACAGAGAAGATGAGTGGGGTGACGCTGCTCGACGGAGCGAAGACTCCTGGGCTGGTGAAATGGGCTGACAGGTTTTGTGCCGATGGTGCTGTTAAAGGTGTTATGCCAGAGCCCGAGAAGCTTTTGGAGTTCTCTAAGGTTCTTGTGGCCAAGATGAGAGGAGCTCCTCCTAAGTAGTATGTTTAGTTTCGTGTTGATGGCCTCTGTGATGTTCCTTTTGCTAGGAATGGCCTTTTCGTTTATGCATGTGGTGACTCATAAATTTGGCATCTTATTATTATGTTTTGGTTTTCAAAGGGAGCGGCATACCTCCCTTAAAAAATATCCTCCTGTTCTCAATGGTGTCCTACATGCGTTTATCATTTTTAAGTATCTGCATTCGTATAATGTGATTATTATCCACATCTACATGATTATTACGATTATTATTCGCTATCCGTATATGAGGTAATAGGCGTTTTAGATTACTATTTAAATTTATGTGCGAGATTAAATAGCACGGTTATTACTATATGCAAGCTTAAATAAATTAAGAGTTAATTTGTTTCACAATTTACGATTATCAACTATTAAGGGTTATTATCTCATAGAGTAATCGAAATTTAGATTACACAAAATAAAATAAATAAATATAATGAGATATGACTTATGACGGTCGATCACCCCCTCAAACGACTAGCAGGACCATCCATTCATTTCAAGGAACTAGCTTGCCACTCAGACAAAATGACTTTAAGGGATGAGTCGATCATCCCTCATTCTCATCTTCACGGGAGGTGGTCAGCCATCTTAGAAAAAGTGATTCAACAAAAATAAAAATAAAACTTCTTAAGAGGGTGATCGGCCATCGTTTTGAAATGATCAACTCACAGTCCACTCTAGCCACTCTCTTGTTGTGGTTGCCTGCCTTCTCAGCTTAAAAAATGTGGTTTGAGGACATAGGCAAAACCACCTTGGAGTTTGAGGATTGTCCCATATAATTTTTTTTTTTTTTTATATATATATAAAATCCTCTAAAATTAACTTTTTACCTTTTAAAAATTAAAAAAAATCTAGCTTGGCTTCTATTTGAGGGGGTGGTCAACCACTCCGTCAAATAGATGGCCAAACACCTTAAAGGCCAATCTTAAAGCTTTTTGTGTTTATTATTATTATTATTTTAAATATCTATGTAACTCAATTTATTCGGTACATTTTAAATGAAGAAATGAATTGAAGCAATAACAAAGACCTCAATACAATATAGTAATTTGTGAACTATTAAATAATGACCGGCAATCTGGTTGGTAAAAAATATATCCTCTCCATTTCCCTTAGAACCATTTCATAGTTGAGATTGATTAAATTTTACAGAATATGATACTTATGTATATATTGTTTATATTGTCACATTATTTAAAAATAAATAAAAATTAAATGATGTAACACAATTTACACCATTAAATGAGGTAAATTTGAATTTGGATCATTCTTCCATTCTTCCTCTCCTGTTCGGATTAGGATCCTCTATAATTATTTATCTAAATTTGAGAAAATTCGGACAAATGATTGTGAAAGATTGCTTATGGAACCCACCTGACCAAATAAAAATAGAACTACCCAACCACTTATCTGGTTAGGTGGGTCCTATAAAGTGGTCTTTTACAATCACTTGCCAAAATTCTCTTAAATTCGGACAAATAATTATAGAGAATTCTGATCTCCTGTTCAACTTCAACGTTCTCTCCGGTTAACTATACTTGCTATCTTCGATTATGTGGCAATATTTAGGCCGTTTTTGAAAAGTGAAGTGCTACACATATTAAATTTATTTTTTCATCAGTTAATTCTTAAATGATTTGTCAATCATAAATAACATTTATTATTTTAAAACATGTGTTACCGTCTTGTGAGATGGTGACACATATTTTAAAAACCATTTTGGGGATGACTCCATTTTATTTCATTTCATTTACCTTGAAAACGAAATGGAGAAGATGTTGTCCAAAAAATGGTTTCAAATAGAGAGGCATTGATGCGATGCCTCTATCCTAAACGCATCAATAAGACACGGCAGAATCTGATTTTAGATAGCAAGTGGAGAGCGATGCTATCTAGGACCCAAAGCAAAGCAGACCGCGACAAGTAACGGCGCTGCGTTTTCATGCGATCTACCTGACAAAAGCCTCTTGAATGAATGGAGCAGTCATTTTTGGTAAGGAAAATCCAAATTTCCTACAAACTATGAAACCCAGTTCCCGTTGGAGTCCACGAAACACTTTTGGCTAAGAAATGATAAAAAAATATAATAGGATAGAAAACTTAAAGACAAATAGTAGAATAATAGAATAGAGACAAGAGAATTTTATGTAAGAAAGAGAGAGAAAGAGAGAGAAGAAGAGAAAAAAGTAAAAGCTTATAATAAACTACATTTTACTTCTTTATTGCATAGTTATTTACAATACAAAAGTTCATATTTATAGGGTGTAAAGTAAATACAAATATGGTAATTAAATTCTCATAAAATATAATAATTAAATCCCTATGATTTGGTTACAACACACCGTAAATATGAAATATTATAATATCAATCAAATATGAAATATATGGGAAGTATATTATATGGAACTTCATATCTTCTAACAAGAAACACCGTCGTTTCTTTCATTTGGGTGTTCTCTCTGCGCCTTTCTTTTACACAATCTAGGACACCGATTCAGAGAGAGAGAGAGAGATGGAAGGAGTGAAACTGGATATGTGGGGGTACGAGGTCAGAACCTCTTCGGACTCTTGTATATCTGCCATCAACAAGTTCTATCACCAGGTTCTCTCTTTTGCCTCAGACTCGGCTTCTTTTAATTTTTTTTTGTTGGTTCATAATTGGAAGTCTAAAATTCTGAAATGGGTTTGTGTTACTGATGAATGATATGAAAGGTGCTTAGTTGTGGGAGAGAGAGGTCAGTGATTCTGGAAGCGCCGGCCCATGACAAGGACTGCGTGTTGGCCAACATTTTGGCTGCTCTTTTTCTCTGCTCCTCAGCTCGTTCCCGAGCTCCTTCCCATCTCCAAGCCGCTAAGTCACGCCTCGTAAGTCTCTTTGTTATGCTTCGAAACGTACCTTTTTTCCTTCTTCTTTTTTTGGTTCTGAATGAAATTTTGTAATTACGCTCAGGAGCAAGCCACTAAGTACGAGAAAGCGGTTTTTGATGCCGTCAATTATTATATATCTGAAGATAGAGACGACGATGTTGCTCTCGAGTTACATTCTAAGGTGTTTGAAACAACGTAGAACCCAATCTTGCCAGCAATTGCTTTTAATGGTTTAAAGTCCAATTTTTGTTAATGGTTGTATTTTAAGAGAATTACATGGTTTCTGCACAAATTTTGTTATCTTGAAGAATGTGCTACTAGTGTTAAAAGATTGGAATCATACTCTGTGGGAAACTAATTGATAGGAGCTACAATCTCCAATGCTGGTTTGATTTAGGTTCACTACTCTTTAGTGCTGTACAAGCGTTCTTGTTTAATTTAATTCATCTAACTTTTGCAGCTCTTAAAAGATTTCCCAAGAGATCTGGTATCTCTGAAGAGGGCCCAAGTGTTATGCTTTTACATGGGTCGACCTGATATGTCCTTGGATCTTGTTCAACAGGTGCTATTTTATTATTATTTCCTGAAATTGTTGGAAGGAGCATTTCTATTAGATCTTTTTGCACATGCGCATAGTGCAAGGTCAGCAATGTATAAAGTTATAGGACTTGGGGCATTTGATGTAATTGCAATTCATGTTAACTTAAGGTTCTGAACATCAGTTATATCATATCAATTTTGTCCTGCACTTTGTAAATTCAACAGGTTCTACCAAAGAATCAAGAAGAGAATTACGTATACGGCCTGCTTGCTTTTCCTTTGCTGGAGCTTGACCAAATGGCAGATGCTAATGTAGCTGCAAAAAAAGGATTTGAGATCAACAAGCAAGACTATTGGGCACAACATGCTGTGAGTTTTCTTCCTTTAGGTTGATTTAAAAGACTTTTACCTCCTGACTACTGTTTTTGCTTAAACATATTGTTTACTCAAGCTTTTTACTTCAATCTAATTGTCGGTTCTCCCATTATTCAATATATAATAATAGAACATGCAGCTTCTTAGTTTTTATATACAAGGATTGTGGTTCTATACTCGTACCAAAGCTCTCTAATTTTGGCACTTATGCTTTGCAATTCCTGATAATAGAAAAGTTATGATAAATTGGGAAAAAGATAGAAATTGTTGCGTGGTTCCAAGTTTTGATTATGGAACCGACCAAAGTATAATTCAAAATTGGTAGATTGGTAGTTCGTATTTACAGTCAGCAAATTGTTGCAGTGAGAAGGATTTAATTAATTACCAGCCCCTTATGGTTTCCATTAACATCAAATTTGTTATGCAGTTGTGCCATGTTCTACAGTATGAGTGCCGCTTTAAAGAAGCAGTAGAGTTCATGGAAGGATGCTCATCTTCTTGGAGTTCTTGTTCTTCTTTTATGTATGCATATTAATTCTTCTAATTAATACTTAGCCATGAATTGTAATATCTTTCTTGCTTTTTTTGATTCCTAAAAAGCTAAAATCTCCAGGCTGACACATAATTGGTGGCATGTAGCTCTTTGTTACTTGGAAGGTAATTCTCCAATTCAAAGAGTCTTAGAAGTATATGACCATTGTATTTGGAAGGAGTTGAAAAAGAGTGATGCTGTGTGTCCGGAGGTATATTGTTTCATGTAACTTCAACTAAACACATTTTCTCCTTTTTTCTTTTTTTACAAATGTTATGAGTCCTAAGTCCTAACTTCTTCAGCATTTAGGTGTACTTAAATGCGCTCGGTTTATTACTGCGGCTGTATGTACGGGCTGAAATTGATGCCTTTGAGGACCGTCTCAAGATCTTAGCTGGTTGCGTGACAGATCAAGTGAGCTACAATATATCACCCTTGCAATAAAATTGTACATCTAACTATATAATTAAGGAGCTTTGGAGTTATATAATACTAGTGGATAGGCTAGGCAATTGATTCTTAACATGTTTAACTATATTTATACCTATTTTATATTCAGCTATCAGAAAAGATTCTATGGGTTTTTTTAAGGCACCGCATGTTTATGGAACATAATCTTTCATATTTAGATTGTAAAAGGCTGTGCAGATATCCCCTTAATGGAATCTAAAACAAAGATAATTATTCTGGATTGTAACAGGCTGGCCAATTATCGGCTTCCAAAACAGCCCCTTAACAGGAACTGAAAAATGAATCATGCATTTGTGTCATGTGTGGTAATTTTCAAAGTAGATCATAATCTTATCTTGTGTCTGTTGGCATTTCTAGAACAACAGTGTGTAATATGCAAACATTATGCCACAACATCAAAATGAGATGGAAGTCTCAAACAAAAAAGTTAGTGTAGAGATTAAAGTCTGAATGATTTCTCAACTTCTACGGCTTTTGTTGATTATAGTGCTTAATTTCTCCATTCCAGTTATAGTTGGTAAAGTGTAACAGAACAATTCTTTTCTTTATCAGACTTGGTGACTAATAAGTTTCTTTCATGTTGTTGAAGTCCCCAACCTGCATTGCAGTTCATCTTGTTATAAAATTGCCCCTTGTTATATGGACCAAAGAATATGAAATTTGATGTACCATCTCTTCACATAGATAACACACAGTTTTGTGAAAGGACTAATATATAATATATCACTTGAAGATTACCAGAACTATAATGTACACAAGGTTTATATTAACTTAAATTGAAACACATATCAGATGTAAATTTGCTAGGGTAGCGTGTTTCATGTTTGCTTGATAGTTGTCCTCAAAATGGGATCTGTACGTGCCATGGTAGATATCGTTATGAGCATAATTTAATTATTCTGCAATATCTGAATGTGCGCACCAAAATGTTCAGGCAAACTGGTATATAGAGTGGCACCTGGATTCCTTGATAGTATGGGCCTTGGCTAGCACTGGAGACCTGTCTAAAGCTGAAGATTTACTAAAAGGCTTGAAATCCAGGTTCGAAGGATCTTCTCCCCTCTCATGAACATCTTTTTAAATGCAATCCAGCAATGAGTTTATTGAAATTCTGTTATCTTGTAGATTTTCTGTGATGAACAAGAAGAAGCAACAACTGATGCAGAGAGGAATGCTGGTTTGTTCTGATGGCTGCTTCCGTTGCCATATAAATGACTATCATATTCTATTATGTGCACTTCTCTATAATATTTCTGAATTGGAACTTGTATTTAAATTTTAATCGCGTTTCATATTTGCTGTTTCTCAGCTTGCGGAAGCCCTGTATGAGTACGGTAGTGGAAATGACAAAAAGGCATTGGAATTGCTTGGTCCAGAGTTTGATGCCAGTAAGTGCAAGGTATGATCATCTAGTACTAATCTCTGTCGGAGTGTGCTCCAAAATCCCTGTTTTTTTTTTTTTTTTCCTTTTTTCTTTTCTTCACATATTGGATTTTTTTTAAATATGAATTGTACCCTTTACATTAGATGATCGGGGCGTCTGATGAACAACTTGATGTATTCAACGAAGTCTGGTACAGTATGTTGCTGAATACTGGACAAGCTGTGAAGGGTAAGACATCAGTTGCTTTCTAGCCATTAAACTTCACTGTGGTTTTGGTTTTGGTTTTGTCATAGACATAACTAATATTTTTATCATTCTAGCAATTGACGTAATCGAGAAGCGGATCAAGAAGCGGGAAGGAGTTCCTTTCTTGTGGCGCCTTCTGGTATAGCTCCGCCTTTAATCAGAGCTTTAAGAAGTTTTGCCATTGGCATGAGTTTGTATAAATTTTCCCATCTTTGCTTCAGGAGAGAGGCTATAACCTTACAGGAAGAAAAGAAGCTGCTGCAACTGCAGGGGAGAAGGCCAGGGCTTTGGAGACTGCATATTTCAAATAGCATGGTATGGTCACAAGTCACAATCAGGGTTTTAGCATTTCCAAGATATCCTGTGATGCCTTGCAAGCTATTATCAGTGGTACTCATTGTGTTTTCTTCTATGTAAATATGGCGGCAAAGGGTACACTTTGCTCCATGCTTTACGCAAGTGTGACCTGAATAATTACGTATTGTAAGCACACTCTAAACTCGTTTCATTTTCCTCCAACCCTTTTTTTAGCTGCTTGTGTAGAAAAGAGGAGAAAGGAAAGTCAAGTGCCCTACAAAGTGATCTCCCCTATTCATCTTCTTTTTTACCTTAATAAGCTATTCGAGTTGCTTAAATGTTGATCATAATCAAAAAAACGTTGGTTGGGAGATGAACACGTCTATTCTTCTAGAAGGGTTATAAATAGTTCACTGATGTTTAACATCCTTGAAGTCAAAAAGCTTATGTTAATACTAAGAACAAATGTAACTATAACCGACACACATTTTGCACATGACTGAACCATAGGTTAAAGTCAATAAAGTAGTTCTGATGAGCAACTACTAGGAAGCTCTCTCTCTCTCTATTCACGTTTTTTTCTTCACGACGAAATTGAAAATGAAAATAGAAGCTGTGGAGATTAGAGGTAAAGCAAAAGAGGAGAAGTTAGAGGAGAGACTGAGAAGCCGACACATCTATTCACATTCTTTTTTTTGAAGAAAAAAAAAAAAAAATACAAACAAACAAACAAACCTTCCATAAAAGAAAAGAAAGGCCTCTGACAAAAGTAATCCTATGCAGTCAAACCCACACATGTGCAACTGAACCCCACGTCGCCCACTGTCACATCATATCAAATCAACCCTCAAGCCTTTGACACGTCATCACCGGCATTCGAGTTCGACGCTCGGATGACCCCACGTGTACGGCTCCGAATCCCCTTGAGATCCTCGACTACCTCCCTGGCATCGGGACGGTCGTCCTTGTCGGCCGCCACGCACCGAAACGCCATCTCGGCCACCGCAAGAACGCCGTCCATGGCCTCTGCATCGAGCGCCAGGACCGGGTCGAGCACCTGGTGGAGCAGGCCCATGTGGATCTTGGAAACCACCAGATCAGCCAGGGCCATCTCTCTCTTGTCCCGACTCTGATCCACTGCCTTCGACCCAGTTATCAGCTCCAACAACACCACCCCCAAGCTGTACACGTCGCTCTTCTCCGTCAACCGGAACGACCGGTGATAGTCCGGGTCCAAGTACCCGGGTGTGCCCTGAGGCCCGGTCCAGACACACCCAGATGAAGAAGAGTTAGACGACGACGTTTCGGAGAAAACGAGCAGCCGGGACAACCCAAAGTCCCCGACTTTGATTCTCATATCTTTTTCCACGAAAATATTGGACGAAGTGATGTCTCTGTGAACTATCGGCGGGACAACAGAGAAGTGCAAGTACTCCATAGCCATCGCGGTTTGGAGAGCTATGTCGAGTCTCACTTGCCAAGTCAAAGACCCTTTCCCGTGCAAGCTCTTTGGGCCGTGAAGGTGGTCCGCGAGTGTACCATTAGGGACGTAGTCGTAAACCAAAAGAAGCCCTCTCGGGTCGCTGCAGTAGCCGTGGAGCTTCACGAGATTTGGGTGATCAATGGAGGACAGGATCAAGATTTCGTTGCAAAAGGACTTGGTGGAGAAGGCTCCGCCGGCGGCAGCGTGGCGGTGGTGCTTGTGGAGGTACTTGATGGCGACGATTCGGCCGTCGTAGAGCTGACCCAGGTACACTGACCCGAACCCACCATCGCCAATTTTGCGCTTCTGATCAAATCGGTTGGTGGACAACTCGAGCTCTTCGTAGGTGAAGACTGGTGGGAGGAGACTAGCCGAGCGATGGCGGTGGAGGAAAAGAGTGTTTGGGTCTTCCTCTATAGCTGACGGTTTCAACTGCCTAGACCGGAGAATCACTGCAGCAACCAGGAGAAAACACGTCAACGCCAATGCTAAGCACAAAATGCCAAGTCGTTTTGGGCTGCCTAAATGAATCCATGGAGGGAAGTAGCGGGTCTGGGAGTGAAAGCATATGAATTGCTTTTTTGGGTCGGAGGAATTGAAGCCACAGACTCCATTCTTAGCCTTGCAAGCTTTGCAGCTCGAAAAGTAAGCGTCTTGAGCTTCGTCCCACTCAACTTGAAAACCGAAACTGATCAGAAAGTTGTCGAGGAACCCCAAAACGTCGCGTTGGCAGCCCTGCTCTGAGATGTTATGCTGCGTGGAGCCACCACAGCCATGGAGCAGCTGAACTGGGTTCTTGATGAGCTTGCATTCCCAAGCGCAATGGCTGCAGTTTGGGAGAGTCGGCGGGGAACAGGGTCGGAGAATAGAGAGGCGAGAACAAGAAGCGTCGGAGACTCGGAACGCTGAGCCTGAGAGGTTGATAGATCGACTAGGAATGGAGGCGAATTGAGGGGAGGAACAGTTGCCAGTTGTTGCGGTTGTGTTAAACGGATGCGGGGAGAGGGTGAGAGTGGAGGAGTTGGGGTCGAAGCGGACGAGAGAGAAAGAGAGGTCGTTGATGGAGATGATAGAGTGCGGAGTAGAGCATTTGATTTGAAAGGAAGGGTGGCCGCAGCCGGGTGAGGATGAGAAGGGGAAGGAAGGCGTAGAAGTGAACGGTGGGCATGGAGATCTGAAGGTCTCTGGCTCTGAAGAGCATCTCTGAACGGCTGCTGCTGAAGCTGTAAACAGCGGGTACAGTATCAGAACGAAGAAGGCGAGTGTGGTGGAATGCGGCGGTGGAGGCATGGAGGAGGATGAGTGTTATGAGGGAGTGTGGTTGTAGAAGTCATCAATGGGGTGGGGACTGGGAGAGATCTGAATCTGAGCCACAGCCACAGCCCACAGCCACAGACTTGAGATTTGCGAAGGCTAGGTTCTTGGAGTGGCTGCGGCAGAGTGAGTGAGTGGGACAGCCAAAGAGGGAAAATGGTCTCGTGGAGAGTGAAGGGAGCTGAGCGTCACGTGAAGTGAGGTGGAGTGAAGACAAAAACACAACAAAAGAGTTGGCCAATCAATTTTTTTTTCATAAATGCCTTTTTTCCTCGGAGCGTGCATTTTAATAATGCCTTTTAAATTTCGGAATTCAACTCACTTTCATTCTTTTGGGGGAGGGTAGGTGACTGAATCCTGACCTTGGAGGTCCTCGTTTCAGTGATTGTTAATTTTTAAATTTCTACCTTGAGTACTTTTTTAAAGACAAAAAAAAAAAAAATAATAAAAATAAAAATTAAATAAATCTCCATTGGGGTTGATTTGTGACTTTTGATCAAATCACTCTATTTAAATTTTGTCACTTACTCTCTTATATTTTAATTGTTAACAAATAGATAATTTTATCTATTCTCTGTTAATTTTCTAATGATGTTGTCTGTCATGTTACACTCAATCAAAAGGTAATATGTATTTCTTTTGATTAAAAATATAAGAAATATCAAAGAGAAAATTATTCTTTTTTTTTTAAAACAAACAAAAAAAAAACACTAAAACTAAAATGGGGGGTGGTTGCCCCTAAATTGACGTCTAGGGTGGCCGAACCACTCTTAATTAAGCCTTTCTAGAGGTTCAACAACCTTATTCTGCTAAAGGAAGTGACCTTGAGATGGTTTCGACTACTCCCAAATTCGGCTAATAAAATAGTTAGGCCACCTCCTATTCTGCTAAAGGAAGTGCCCGAAACCAATCTCAAAACACGTATGAGTGGTTTGGCCAATCCAAAATTGATCATTCGAGACGACCATCCCTAAGGCAAATTTAAGGGTAGTTTGACGACCCATAGTTTTAGTTTTTCTTTTTTTTTTAACAGCTTGCTTGTGATTTAGGGGGAATTGCGGATGAAAAGAGTAAAGAAAATAAATGGATATTTTTATTTTTATTTTTTTAAATCTTTAATATAAGTTGAGTAACCAGTGTTTAAAAAATTCAGAGGCAACGGAAATTTGTTTTATAGCACTGCAAATTGTGTGATGTATCAATGCATTCACTATTCTATACTGTTGATGTTGGTCTTTTTTAAAAATTATTTCAAGAGAGACATCACTTTATACATTATTTTTAATAAAAACTATTAAGTTTACAAATTAAAACTACCATCGTTAATCTAAACTCAAATAAAGAAAAAAGGTTAATTAAGAAATTATTAAAATTGTGCGCATTGATTTTTTTAAATAGAAAAATTCAAAAAAAAAAAAAAGTATCTTTTTTTTTTTTTTTTTTAACAAATAGCATGTGCTATTTAACTTCTAGATGCCCAAAGGCTACATCATGAGTAATGAGGGACATACCCCCCACACACTCTTAAGTCAGAAGGATCTGACTTAAAAAAACAATTACATATATAGAATCTCAATTTTCACTAAAATTACAATCAGCCCCCTAACAAAGAAAATTCTAGTAAAACTTGAGCCACACATAAGCAACTGTACCTAGAAACAAGAGAATACACAAACACATCTAGCAGAAAATACAATCCAAAAAACGTCAGAGGGGAACACTGTCTTCACGGGAGATCGGCGCGTGTACAACACGCGCCTCCCCCGAAACCGCCAGCTATCAGATCAGCCACCCAGTACCCGACCGCCGCCTTTGCACGGCAAAAAAACGCCGGAACGAGACCTCCACGCGCCGGTTGAAGAGAAAACTTCACTGGCGCGTGACAATCACGAGCCTATCACCGATGATCCTGACAGCCGGAACAAATAGCGGCGAAGCAAGAAGACGCCGATGAACCTATCTGAGCGGCGCGTTTCTCTAGAAAGCCGATGGAAAAACATAGATTTAGCATCAAAAGTTGAAACAATTTAGGCACAAATACACTCCACCGGCGAGACAAAACAAAAACAAGAACACCCCGCCGGACGCCTTGGGAAGGACCTCCTGCCAGAGAACGAGAAGAACAGAAAAGAAAACAAACATAAATAACACAAACTTCAGAGCCCAGAGGACTCGGAGAACAAAACTCCACAGCCTAAATGACTGGGAGAAAGACTACCATCCCCATGATACATACCATGGAGGGAGCAAAAAATTCTACCGGGGAAGGGAGGCTTAGAAGCCCCTCTTCCCGGCGATCAACATACTGATCCTTTTGTTTTGCAGACAGAGAGAGCGAGAGTCGAGAGAGAGAGTAAGAGAGAATCATGCCCTTCGATGACTAATTACTAAATTATATACAAAGGTCATTCTTTTTATATATATATATATAATCGATGCCTAAACAACGAATTAAATCAATTAGGTTAGTATTAGCCGCCAAAACCTGTACTGGACAGGTGCTTGCTTTGATCTTGACTCAAGCCTACAGTAAGGGCTCCTGCCAGGCCCAGATTGATAGCAGACCTATTTGAAGGCCCATAAGTCTTGTCCATGACCAGCCCTAGTTCATAAAATTAGAGAGAAAAATTCTTGCATATACAGACCCAAAAGTGTATATATATGTGTATTGGAATAGAGATTTGGACAACAAATGCAATAGAACTAATATAAGGCACATCTGCCCAAATAAATTTTGAATTACTCGTTTGTTACGTGCCTAATTACTCAAACACGTACCGAATAAGTAAGGGTATATAGTTCGGAAAATCCTAATGCCTCCCAAATCAATTCAAGAGCTGAATATTAATAATATTTGCTTCCTTTATTCATTAGCCCAATAAATTTATATAGAGTTACAAAAAAATGCGATAAATATAAACTACTCTCGTAGATATGTATCATATGACTATCTTATCACTAACAACTATTAATAAAGATAATATTCAAGTATTTAAGGATAACATACTATCTATTTATTCCCTACTTAAATATTGACTCTAACAAATAAATAATAATTAAATAACAAAGACACATAATTGCTTGTGAACTCTTTTGTTTTAACACTGTTCATCTGCTCAAGTGGTTAGGCCTATAAAGATTCGTTCATATTTACTTAATGAAATTAATGCTAATTAAGAATCTGGATTGGTGGGAATATGAATACTGTGTATGAACGCACGACCAAGAAGAAAAAGAATAATTAAATGTTGTCATTTGCATATTTTCAAATGATCGAGTGTGAAAATAGTGAAGACCAACCTGATTCGTTACCTCGCGGGCCATGCTATTTGCCACCATTAATTATATTCACACTGGAGTGGGCCAAGCTTCTTCTGTTGTTTCTTACAAGAATGCTCTCTCTTTCTCTCTTTTGCTTGACTCATTTGAAATAAGCAAAAAGAATAGAAAATACATGTTCTTTTAAAAACTTAATTTTAAAAGAATTTGCATAGATTTTTTTATGACTTTCATGGGACCAGTTAGAACTTGAAAGGGTCAACGTAGTTTCGCCCCTTGCATAATGCATACTGATGCATACAATAACTCAAGTTAGGTAAGTGAGAACATCACTAGTTTTGTGAAAACCTTTGTTTTAGACTATTCATAAATATATATATATATATATATATATATATATATATATATATATATATATATATATTAACGGATACAAATAATGTATTCAAACAGTATCATACATGTTGGGACAGTTTAGTTTTCTGATTTGGTGACGTACGTTCTTTGGTGCTTTTTGTGTGCCGGCGAGATCTCACTTCGATGCTTAAGTTAGTTTATTTGGACAATACATATGGAGTAGTCAAAGCACAATAATTTCGAATTCTCTTCATACCTGAGATATGAGCCTATTTATAAGTAGGAAGTCTTGTTCGACCTTTGAGTGAGATTCAAATGGAATTGCTCCTTATTTGAATTCGCATGGAACTCTTGTCCCAAATCATGTGGGATAAAAGCTTATATTGAAGAATCCTAGATAAAAAGCTTATCTAAGAGTATCCGGAAATAAAAGCTAATCCCGGAGAATATAGAATTGAGATTTTGCCGTAACCTTCCTGAAAAATCTTAGGGCATATTCTCCTCATGAGTCCCTCCTAGCATATCAGGATAAAAGATCCTACATATCCTTTGTCTTGGTCACCTCCCAGTTATGCACTTACTCTATAACCAACTTGTGATATACTCACCAGTCATGGTCTTTTGAGATGTATTTGTTTATGGGTTGACCCAGTATTCTTCATTGCATTCTTGGGATATCTTCTATCCGATGCAAGTGTGTACCGAGTCAAATACATTTATAATAATTGTGTCTTTATAAACTTTAAATGATTAAGAAGTCTTCATAAGTCTACGTAGACTTGACCAACCCATCATTCCTCAACAATGGGCTGGTTTTGATGAGATTATTTCCCAACAAAACATATACCTTAAAAAAAAAAAAAAAAGAGAAAATAATAGGACAAAAAAAAAAAAAATCAAATATATATGCCTTCAAATTAAATTATGTGTTTAATTTATTTTGCCCCATCTAGCTACTTGAAACACTTGCCGTGAGTTGTCTCTTTCTTATTCAATTCATGAAGAGTGAATCGTCCTTCCAACTTTATTGGACCAAAGATTCCTTCCCTTTTCGATGCTGCTGTGTTAAAATACTTTTCGGACTAGCGGCACAAGCTTTTATAAAGTTTTTGACATATTTTCTCGCAAAATAGTAAGCTCCGTAATACTTGGTGGAGGTGCCAGCTAGTCCTACCTTAATGTTAAGTCAGTTCTTTGAATGATCTATATAAATGTCTCAATAATAATAATTTTAGCTAAGAGAATACCTGAAGATAGGTTTGTATTTATATTGAAGGGTAGAGTTGGTTTTCCTCGGAATTGGCGGGAACTAGTTCTTTGATCGTGGGTCTCCACTTTCAGAACGTGAGTCTTCGTATCTTCTGGAATGTGGGTTTCCACATGTCGGATGGGCGCATCTCCTTGTGTCCAAATCGTGCACACCCATGTTCCAGGGCATGATTGTATGGGATGTAGGCCGAGACGTGTTTGGGACATGTTTCGAATATCTCGAAGCATTGGTCTTCTCATAGCTTTCTATGGGTTGTTTCTAGCTAGGCCTAGTTAGGTTATGCGATGGATCAGGTGGCTCCACACATAGGCTCGAGTGAGGGGCCCAGTTGATGCGCCCAGTTAATGGCCTTTTTTGGGGCTATGGGTAATAAATGGGCAAAGTTGTGCTTCCATGCCCATTTATTAATTAGTGGAAATATTTCCCAACATGCTCGAATCCTCGAAATTGTAACCTATACTAGATCGAAAAATGGGAAGACTCATGTTTTATGGGCTTTCTCTTGGGTTTAATATTTATAATATTAATTAAATGATTAAATTAATTTATTGTTATCAACTTAAATTTTTAGGATAATCGATTATTTAACATGGTATCAAAATTAAATGTCATGAATTCGAACCCTAATTTTAAAATTCACTTATCATTTTAATCAAATATTTCACATGCTATGTATCACCTATTAAGAATGAGTTTGAATTTTCACATAGAATATATATAGAGTAAATAATTATATTAATCTATTCTTACCCACTAAAACTTAGGAGATAATCATTCAGGGGTGTTAAACATTAGCGTCGTCACCCCATGATTAAAAGGGTCTAATCAATGATATATATTGATCAATATATATATAAATTAAATAATTATATTAATTTATTCCTGTCCACTTAAACTTAAAGAGATAATCATTCAGTGGTGTTAAACATTAGCGCGTCACCCCATGATTAAAAGGGTCTAATCAATGATATATATATATATTGATATCAGTCTTCTTCTTCTTTTTTTTAGTCCATTCTTACTTTAAAGGCTACTTGTTACGTACTTAAATACCGTTACTTAGATACGATAAATGTTTTATCCAAATAGATGGGAGGAGTTATTAAACTGAAATGTGTCATAAATGCATGTTTAATTCTCATGCACATTTTTATCAGAATATGTGATTATCAAATATATATTTTTAATAATTTTTATGAAAATTATATACATTTTAGACACATAATAATTTAATAAACTGAATTAAAAAAAAAAATTTACTCCAATCAAATTTTAAAAAATGAAAACTTTCTTCAATTAAAATATACTTATTTTCTTCTTTTTAACAGTGATGTTGGATTAAAAAATAAATAAATAAACACAACTGAGTTTTTTACCCCGAAAATTTTATGAAGTAAATAAAGTCGTAAAGAAGTCAGCACTCTTGACAATAAAGTGCATTTAAATCTATTTTCTCTTGATTGTTCAACAAAAAATAAAAAATTCCGTGTTCTCTTTTTGACGAATAGGACCAACAATTCCCATAAGTGATAACTGTATTAGTTTGGGAAATAAAGAGGAAATTTCGTAGAAATCAAAATGAAACGATACAATTACAAAAAATAATAATAGTAATTAAAAAACGATAAGATTTGGTCATAGTTTGAACCAGTCAACGCTAACACGACTGGTGAGTGGTGGCCCACCCCCATCACTGTGCCCACGAAGACCAGCAGGCAACATCCCCACTCCCCTGCTGGCTGCTTCTAGAAAGACGAAACCTCCGTACACCCCACGAGCTCCACAGTCTTCCACGCGTACCACAATCCATGCTCCTATTTTCTTTTTGTAATAGTTAATTAGGACGTATGAATTGCGCAGCCTAGAAGTTTCCTGTCAACTTTCCAATTCCTCTACGTTCATTTCGTAATCTTGCTCGCTAAGAAACAAAGAAAATACTCTATTTAATGAAAATTCCAATACCAACAAGCAAGCCCATACATAATAAACCTTTACCTTAATTATAAATAAAATCCAATTATTATATATATATATATACCCAGCAAAGAGAAGGACTAGCACTAGTCTTGGAAGTTAGAGCTTGGAAATTAATGGAGGTTTTTCAGAAAGCCAAGGCCGTGAAAATCCGAAGCCACCTGGACAAGTACCTAGTTGCCGACGACGACAGAAAGAAGGTACGCCAGAGCCGCAACGGCTCGTCGCGGAAGGCCGTATGGTTCGTTGAGTTGGTCGAAGGGAAAAACCACGCTATACGCTTGAGAAGCTGCTATGGCACGTACCTGACCGCCACGGACTTGGCGTTTCTTCTGGGCATGACCGGGTGCAAGGTGCTCCAGACCGTGCTGGAAAAGGCCTACTACTGGAAGTACGAGTGGGAGCCGATCCGCGATGGGTTCCAGCTGAAGCTGAGGACCTGGTGCGGCAAATATCTCCGGGCCAACGGAGGGACGCCGCCGTGGAGAAACTCGATCACGACCGACGACCCACACGTCTCGTCGACGCAGAATTGGATCCTGTGGGACGTGGAGGCGGTGGAGGCCGATTCGGTTCACGATTTCATGTCGTCTCGGTCGAGCTTGTCTTCTTTGTCTGACGAGGTTTTCGATTCGGAACCGGGGTCGCCCATGTCGGTTATATCGGCGAATTCACCCAGATTGTCTTTAAAGCAGGTAAACTACGTTTATTAATCGTCGGTTTATTTTGTTGTTTGAGTTTATCTTATTAATTAACTCCTTTTATTCTTAATTTTTTGGGTTAAGAAAAGAAGGGGCTTGATTCTTGATAATACAAAGAAGAGTTTCAAATTTTCAATAGCCTGATCATCATCTAAGAATACTGGAGAACTCTTCCCTAACGGTCCAAACTCCAAAACTTTTGCGAAAATACAAAAAAGAAGAAGAAGAAGAAGAAGAAGAAGAAGATAAGATATGATTAATTGATTGATAACGATCGAGTTGAAATGATCGATGATATTATAGTTGTCCCAAATGTTAAACAAAAGTTTTTCAAGACTGCAAAAATGGGTAGTTAGTGTAATATTTGAATTTAATTTTGCATGAGTTAAAAATATTGTAGTACCTTAAATATTTTATTAAAAAATATTATACACTTAAAAGGAGATTCTAGGATTTATTTCTTAATATAGAGGCCGGTTCAATATTCTTGGTAGTGATGGTTGGAATCCAGAAATTAGAGTTTTGCAATTCAGAATATTTTCGTTCGATAATACTATCATCATTTTGCCAGCCAAATGTGTTAATAAAATGAGATACTCAATAATACAATAAAAAGTTATATTATATTTCTTGTGGTTAGACAATGTAGTGTGACATTCTAGCCAAAACTGATAAAAAGGGATTTAATTTAATGACATAAAAGAAGGAGGGTAAGAAAAACAAAAAAAGTCGGGTCTTTATTTTAAGTAGTTGTATGTCATTTAAAATTTTTAAATAACATGATAATATATTAACTATAATAACTTATACACCATTAAATTTATAAATAATCACATCAAAAAAGTGTGAAAGCATTAAAGTCGATAATTGAGGACCATTGACACTGCCCTAAGACAATAGTTAAAAGTCTTCTAAAAATAAATAAATAATATTATATATATATAAAGTCTATGCGTTTATATATAGGATAAGAATGGATGGTGGCAGGCCCTATCCACGTGGCACGTACGTCTAAACTAGCAAAACAGTAGAAGAAATATATTAAAGCAAAATGAATTGGGAGGATCGCGTTCACACCGTCGCTCCCAATCCAAATAAAAAATAAATTAAATCCACTAATGTGTGTAGTGTTCGTAGATGGACGTCTACCAACCATACCGCACTACACAAAGGTGACACGAAACTTGCACTACTTAAAAAAGGCACGATCACTTTGGTCAATTTTGCACTCTTCCTTCTACTTTTCGTCACTGCCCGATTAATCTTGTGGAGTCATTTCTGATCCTATTTTATTCTTTGTGGCCTGTAAATTGGTATATTCATCAGGGTGTCCACCTAGCTAGCCATTTGTAATTGGCTTCTCAAATAATATTAATTAATTTCCGACCATTTTCATCTTATTTATTACGTCAAAAACGTTCAACATCAGCTGCATTTAAAAGGAAAATGGCATTGCCCCACTACTTCAGATGGACAACTGCAAAGGCTGAGGTGGACAGACCATGCCCTAGGCGGCTAGGCCTAGGCGTTGAGCTTTATCTCTACTTGGGTTTCCAATATTTATCTGGACAATATTTAGAAATTTCCACTTATACCCCTATCATCCTTAACAATAAAATCATCTGCTTCTTAATGAGTTTTAGATGGTATTTATTTATTTATTTTTAAAATGTTTTAATGTGATTAGACCTTCGGTGGTGGACGGCTGGGCGACTGCTCAGATCCAAAGTCAAAAATAATGACCCAGGGTTCACGCGGACACGGAACATGAAAAGCGTAGCCGCGTGCGTATGTACGAAACGTGTCGTGCCATCTTGGCTGACTGGCTGGCGCTGAGGAGGAAGGAGATGAACCTGTCAGCGCCAGCCACGAAACAAAACCAATAATAACGTAGTAAATTGAATTGAAAGTTAAAACCATTTTTTCTCTTCCCATTTACTAGAAATCTAGAAGCCTCTCTTTGTCCGAACGAAGTTTTGAAACCTACAGTTTCACACTTGTCGCTTCTTTTGTTTTGGGGTTTTCTGGCGCAGATCAATTCCAACAAGTTCCGCTCCGGCATGGACCTCTTCCGCAACGCCAAGGCGGTGCGCCTGCGTAGCCACCATGATAAGTACCTGCTGGCCGAGGAGGACGAGGAGAAGGTGACTCAGGACCGGAACGGATCCTCCAAGAACGCTCGCTGGACCGTGGAGTTCGCGCCCAACTCCGACTCCATCATCCGCCTCAAGAGCTGCTACGACAAGTACCTCACCGCCTCCAACAGTCCCTTCCTGCTCGGCATGACCGGTCTCAAGGTGGTCCAGTCGAGGCCCCAGAGGCTCGATTCCTCGCTCGAGTGGGAGCCCATTAGAGAAGGGAACCAGGTCAAGCTCAAGACCCGGTACGGCAACTTCTTGAGGGGCAATGGGGGATTGCCGCCTTGGCGGAACTCGGTGACCCATGATATTCCTCACAGGACCGCTACTCAGGATTGGATTTATTGGAATGTTGATATCGTTGACATTCACGATCACTCTCCGGGCCATAAACCTTCGCCTTCACCAACGCTTCCTCATTCGGATTCTTTGGTTTCAGTCAAATCCGAGAATTTTTCCAGACAAGAGGTTTGAGATTTTCACAATAAAGCTTTCGACTTTTTCTTTTAGGGGTTAGTTTTTTGCCAAAAAAATAAAATAAAAAGCTTGTTAATTATATGAGTATGATTTTGCAGTCGACTGACTCCAATGTGAGTTCGCCACCCAAGGCAGATGGAAGGACTATATACTACCATGTGGCTGAGGATAATGGTGATGTGGGCGATGAAAACTTGGAGGGGTATTCTTTTACTTTTAATGGGAGTAGGGTTGATGAATTGACTCGTAAATTGGAGGAGGAGACGGGGTTGGAGGGTATCATTGTGTGTACTCGCAGTCCCTTGAATGGAAAGCTTTTTCCCCTTAGCTTGCAGCTCCCTCCAAATGCGATTATGCATGTCGTTCTGGTTCTATCTTCATCAGAAGGTGAGTTTTTTTACCTTGATTTCGTTCGGTCTTTCCTGATCTCTAAATGAATTTTTGTGATGACTGCACATTAATAGTCAAGTGTTATGTCTTCATGAGGCTGTGAAATATGTTCAGCATCATAGTATACAATTTTTGTGTCCTGTTTGGCTGTTTGAAAGGCAGAGTAAATTAAAGGTTCAAAGATTTGGAATTTTATTGGGTTGAGGTGCTAGTTGTATGATTACAAATGATCTGATCTGATCTGATTGCCTATACCTTCTTATCAACCAAATGGAGCATAAAAGTTCAACAACCATGCTTTGTGGACCTAATCGTAGGGTGATCAAAATCAAAATCATGTATATGTAGATCAAAGTATCAAACATTGCATAGGAAAGATAAACATGCCCTTGCCAAGAACATTGGAGTCTCCTTTTTAGTCCTTTTCATTTCAGCACTTGCTTAGCGGTAGCAAACTAAAAAGACACGTATTTGGTCTGTGTTAGGAACATTGTAGGGTGCATGTTAGACACTCTTGAAGGATGCTTGGAAACTACAGATGCAAATTAAGTCCATCATTCCTTGCTATTTTGATACTCTTGAGCTGGGAAGCAAGGAATGTTGCATCAGGATAACGGTTATTTCATCTCTATTACTTGCCTTAACATGTCATGTGAGTAGATAAATTTGACTACATTGTAGACGCACTAGGTATAAGGCTAATGGCCAGCAGTTTAGATCATTTTTAACTTTATTAAAAGATCACTGAGATAACTATGAACCTGACTTGTATTATCCTATTCTTTCATCTTCACTTTAGGCTTTTAGCTACAAAGGCTAGACCACTTCTTCTGTTCTTTTTTTTTTTTTTTTTTTTGGGTTTTCCATTGCCCCATTTCCATTTCATGATGACTTTTTGCCTAACCTTCTGCCCCTTTTTTTTTGGTGCATCAGTGGCACAGGAGTTTGCAAAATCACGTTTATTATAAGAAGAATCACGTGGACTATTACAGTTTTGTTGAGAATATATGCACGACTGTTCTGTACATTCTGGTTCAGGCCTGTTCATATTGCCCACCGCAAAGGAATCATAATAGGTTGCCCGTCTTACCTGTTGTGTTTATGCAGAGCGTATACAATTGATTGGAGAGAACTAGAATCACTTGTGCCTGTTTGCTGTGATGGGGAGTTATAAGGGCACTAATTCCCCATCAATAATGTTCCAATTTGGTTCTTGGAAGCAAATCTGAGGGTACTTTTCAATGGGGTTCATCAAAGATTATGTTGTATACTTTCTGCACACTTCTCTGCATTTGAATGATGTATATAGTTTGGCGCTTTTGCATCTCCTGCTGCTTCTAGTTTCTCTTCCGAGACTTGCATAATTAATTTTGTTCAAAAATTATTTAGAGTTTTTCCAATTGAGTTAGTGATTTGAAGGTGTAATATTATGCTATGTTACATTTTGGAATGAATTTTGTGACCATGGTAAAAGTGTTTCATGGAGATGCATCTATCTATAGAGAAATTTTATCCGGTGATTGAAAGGACCCCCCCCCTCCCCCTCTTGGTAGTTTCCCATCATCTTGCTTCATGTGTGAGCAACTTCAAAAGATAAGAGTCAAATGGTGACATCGACAGAGTGATTTTAGAAATCCCGAAGGATGTTGATAATATTACTTGGGGTTTACCGGAAAACTGCCTCAATTTAAGGCATGGTTTTAGCAATAATTTGGACATGCAAGGGGCACCATACAGAATATGCATATAAATGAACATGTCGACTGACAAACCATATAATATCACAGGAGAACATGTGCATCATCAAGCCAAGCTATTCTCACTATAAAGAAAGCTCTTCAAATTCTTTAACCTTAAACATCCAATGAGTGATTACTCTTCATCCAACAAAATACCGTCACCAATAATCCATGCAAGAACAGCTGCCATCTTTAAAATGATGAAACCGAGCACGATCTCTTACAATAATCTCCACGTTATAGATTCTAGAGATTAATTTGGTGACCTTGTGGCAGTCGTCACATACCCGAAGATTCTTAAATATACGTATAGGCATGCCTGGTTTCAAGCTTAAAAGCCCGAAAGCAATGGCAAGTCTCTCACTGTGCAGCCTAAGAGCATGTTGTTTTTCATCAATGAGCTCATCAATCATTGGCGCTTGTGAAACGTCAGGTACATGCCCTACTAATTCTAGTCTTTCTTTAATCACATCCAAAACCTGATATATTTCTTTGGTTTGAGGATGAGATGTGTCCCCAGCAAGAAATTTGTGAGAAGTGCCATACATCTCTATTGAACTACAACCAGGCTCTTTCGTTACACCCTTATCGGTCATCAATTTCCTAATCAAACCAACATCATCCCACTGGCGAGCCGATGCATAGACTCTGGACAAAAGCACATAAACACCACTGCTATCATCTCCTTCTGACTCAAGGATTTGTGAGGCCATTTCTTCACTAAGCTCTACACCTGCATTCTTCTTGCAGCAAGCATCAAGAAGACTCCTCCAAATTACAACATCAGGCTTAATGGGCATATGTGACACCAACTTGAGAGCTTCATCAATGAGCCCCGCACGAGCAAGAAGATCTACAAGGCATCCATAGTGCTGTAATTGGGGTTCTATCTTGTACTCAGCAATCATCATATCAAAATATTTACGGCCCTCGCCTACAAGGCCTCTGTGGTTACATGCGCCCAAAACACCAACAAACGTGATGGAATCAGGCACAAACCTCTCTGTCCCAACCATACGGTCAAAATACTCCAATGCTGCCTTAGCCTTCCCATGCATGGCTAACCCCAAAATCATTGAATTCCACGAATTTACATCGCGTTTAGGCATCCTCTCAAAGACTTGCTGAGCAATTTCCCATGACCCACATTTGCAATACATATCCACCAAGCAATTGTTCACCAAAACATCATCAACCATTTCAGCACGACACTTTCTCAACAAACAAGCATGAGCCCACATCCCCAAAGACAATGAACCCAGACCAGCACAAGCACTAATAACACTCTGCATCGTGTACCCATCAGGCTCAAACATGTTCAGCATCTCACCAAATAGTTTCAATGCAGTATCAAACTCGCCTAACCGAACACAGGAATCAATTATGGCATTCCATGAAACCACACTCCTTTCCGGCATAATTTCAAATATTTTCTGTGCTAAATCCAGACACCCACAAGTACCATATAAATGAATCAGACTGTTGTTAATATACACATCCGATTCATACCCAAGTTTCAAAAGCTGGGCATGCACCTGCCTCCCTTCAAACAGCGCAAACAAATACGCGCATGCTTTCAAAACAAACGGATACGTATGCTTATCCGGCATCACAATTCCTTCTTCCAACATTTTATAATATAGCAGTATGGCCTCCTCCTTGCGCTCGGAGCTTCGTGCATAAGCCCTTATGAGAGTGTTCCAGACGAACGAATTGGGGTTCTCTATTTGATCGAAAACCCGGCACGCGTAGTCGATGTCAGCCAGGGACGAGAAGTGTAGAATTCGGCTATAGAGAAAAAGGGCGTGTGGATTGTTGGTCGAGGTAGCACGGAGCGTGTGAGCATGGATTTGTTTGAGCTGAGACATGTCCGTACACTCATTCAACAAGAGGAGAAGACGGCTGTGGCTGTGATGGTTAGCTGAGTAGCCATTTTTGTTGTTGTTGATTGTGAACGCGGACGGAATGTGAGGAGGTGGGCTTCGTGTGATCGGGAGAACCATTGCCGCATTCAGACTACGTGCCGTGTTAATAAGCTACAAAAGAATTGTAGATTGTCTCGCTTTTTTATTTTTTATTTTTTATTTTTTTATTTTTTTATTTTTTTATTTTTTTATTTTTATTTTTTATTTTTTAAAAGAAAATAGAAATTTAAATCTAATTAAACTACTAAACTATGATTAAAGGCAACATTAAGCAATTTGAGAATACCTCGTATCCGGATAGACTGTAAAGCCTATATTGTACAGCATCCAATTAAAAGTTGACAAGTAATTAAAAAAAAAAACACAAAATACAAAATCATTTTCATTATCACACTTATTTCATCATCAAAATCTCAAACTCGATCAAACTCTCAACCCCACTCTTGGTGCAAGCGGAAGCTCACTCCTTCCCCCACCCAATTCCCTCACTGAGTCAACTCGCCACCATTACTCGACAAGCTAGCAACAACATCCTTTACCGAGCTTCCACAAGTCAAAACCCTCCCCGTTTCCTATTCACTCCTACAAATTTCCTATTTTTGTTCTTCTTTCCCTGCGGTTTCTCGGGAATCAAACAGAAGATTAAGACATGTTGAGAGAGGTTCTAACCGAGGCACGTCTATTGCTGGTTGAAAACTATTTCTAACCCCCCTCTTAGGCCTGTGTTTGGCCCTGGCCTTCGAGAATTTCTGGAATGACTCCCTTTGGGGTAAAGCCCTAAAAAAAACAAAAAAAAAAAAAAAGGAAAACTGCAATTTACCCCCCTGATGTTTACACGAATTTTCAATTTTGGTACCAATATTTAGATTGCTTCAATTGCACCCAAAAAAGTTGAAAAAATTTTCAATCCACCCCCTTCTGTCCAATTGCTCCGTCTGATGAGACGAAAATGGACCCACGTGCGCGGCATGTGACTTATATGCAGATAACCGAACGAAAATACCCTCAAAAAATTGAGCCGTTGTTTTCTAAATTTAAAAAGACCGGTCCTTGTGTTCGCTTAAAAGCTTAAAAACTCAGAAACCTTCAAATGCAAAGTAAAAACCCGAAAAACATCCTGGGAGACCGAAGAAGGAACCAACAACAAATTTTTGATTTAGGATTCCTTTGTGGATTATCATCAACAACAAATTTCAGCCGAAATCGACTTTGGGCTAAGGGTTGTCGTGATTAAACCGACCGAAGTGGGTGTTCGATCAAGGTATGTTCAAATAAAAAGACCCCTCTTTTAAATTTAGGGTTTTGTGCAAAAGTAGGTTACGTCGTTTTTGTGTTATGATATCTTTTAAATTCATTCGATAATTCCTTTATTTTGTCTTGAATGAAGCGAAGGAACCGAACTAAAATGTGCTTAGGGTTCCGTCGTTTTGGGTTATGAAATCTTTGTTTTATTGAGAAGATGCTTTCAATGATTGGCTTTGTATATTTTTTATTGAAAAGTTGCTTTCTTATTGGGTCCTTGTGTTTTGTTGAATTTCAATTACCTTTGTGGCTTTGTATGATGATGGGACCATGTGCTTTGCTTTTACATGTGCATGATGTGCTGCTTTGTGTTGATTTGGTGTTTAAAAAACAGCAGTTGTCCCCATCAGGAGAAAATGGTACATGATTATGTCTGTGTGTAGTTAGTTGGTGTATTGTCTGTTTAAAAAACAACAGTGGTCAGATGAGAAAAATGGTGCCTGTGTGTGAAGTTAGTTGTTGTATTGTGTGTTCAAAAAAGAGTAGTGGTCCTCAGATGAGAAGTTGTGGTTGTGTATATTGGTTGCTGTGTTGTGGTCCCCATATGTCACTTAATGTGTTGTTGGCCTTTATTTAATTTTACAACATGTCACTTACTATGTTTTATTAAATTTACCTCGTAGGATGGCACACAATAAACTAGTGGTTGAGGTCCATTTTGGGGGTAGGTTTGACCGGAGTTTTTAGTGTGAGTATACGGGTGGTGAAGTTGAACTGCACAAAGATAGTGTTGACCTTGATAAACTATCTTTCTTTGAAATTCAAGATATATGTAAGGAATATGGATATAAGTTAGGGGATTTAATGTATTTTAAAGACCCCGTGAAGAGTCTTGCTGATGGGTTGCATTTAATTACTTCAGACCATGATGTGCTGAACCTGTCTGCTTGCCATGATGGGCATGCCATTTTGCAATTATATATTGTGTCTTTTGGGGATGGAGGAGGTGATAAAGAGGATAGTCAAGATGATAATGAATATGGAGGTAGGGCTGATTTGGATGATCCTTGGTGGGATGATAAGCTTACTGATACTGAAGACGTATTTGATGTTGGTGTTGATGTTGATAGTGCTGGACCCTCTAATGTACAACCTGATAATCCTAGGGTTGAACAAGGTAATGTAGAGGATAATGAAGGGGGTAATGATGAGAATAGTGAAGAGGGTGGTAATGATGAGAATAGTGAAGAGGGTGATGAGAAGTGTGAAGAGGGTGGTGATGATGAGAATAGTGAAGAGGGTGGTAATGGTGATAATAAAGATGAAGTTGGTCATGATGACGATGACAATAACTCTGATGTGGCTAGAAGTGACATACTTGTCTCACCAGTAGCTAGTGATGAAGAAGTTGAAAATTCTGAGTTAAGAGGGTCTGAGTTCCATGCAGTTGACCGAAGGGATCCAAGTTTGGAAGTTAAGATGAGATTCCCAGATATACAGACATTTAGGGAGGTTGTTAGGGTGTTCAATTTGAAGAGGGGCAATGACATTACCTTTAAAAAAAATGAGAGAAAAAAGTGTATTGTTGTATGTAAAGAACCAAAGTGTAATTATAGAGTGTAAGCTAGACAGGTGGATGATGAAGCTACATTCCAAATAATCAGCCTTCAAGGTAGACATGTGTGTGGCAGGCAATTTAGGAACTCAATTGTAAACTCTACATGGATAGCCGATAAACTGATTGATAAGTTTAGAGTTCAGCCCGACATGCCATTACATGTGATACAGAATGAAGTGAAAGAAAGATGGAGGATAGATGTGAATCCGAGCATGATGTATAGGGCAAGAATCAAGGCTAATAAAAAAATATATGGCAACCATGGGGGTCAGTATGCGGCCTTGTGGGACTATTGTGAGACCTTGAGAGCAACCAACCCATGAAGTTGTGTTGTGATGAAAGTGGATAGGACAGTACCCGAGGCGAATCTAAGGTTTCAAAGACTGTATTGTTCTTTGGCAGCCATGAAGAAGGGCTTTTTGGAAGGTTGCAGGCCTGTGATAGGGGTGAATGGGTGTTTCCTTAAAGGGCCATTTAAGGGGCAACTTCTAGCTGCAGTTGGACGCGATGGCAATGATAACATGTATCCGATTGCATATGCCATAGTTGAAGCTGAGACTAAGGACAGCTGGATCTGGTTTTTGGAAACCCTAGTGTCTGATCTTGGGAACCATGAGAGGCATGGCAGGCCAACATTTATTTCGGATCGACAGAAGGTAAGTCATGGTTAGTGCCCCGTGTGATCTCATTTTATTTTAAAATGTTTAACATTCTTAATCTAATGTTGTGGTTTTTTGATCGTAGGGTCTAATGCCAGCCTTTGATTATGTCATGCCAACCGTCGATCACAGGATTTGTGTAAGGCATCTTTATGCGAACTATAGGGACATTGGGGGGCATAGAGGAATTGCCTTAAAGGAGAAGTTATGGGCTGCAGCTTCTGCATACACTGAAGGGGATTTTCTAAGGGTAATGGGTGAGCTGAAGAGAATGAAGAGTGATGCCCATGAGTACTTGGCCAAAATTGATCCTAGTACATGGTCAAGAGCATGGTTTGCTACGGATTCAAAGTGTGACCTTCTGCAGAATAATATATGTGAGTGTTTTAACTCATACATTCTAAAGGCTCGCAATAAGCCTATCTTGACCATGCTGGAGCAGATACGAAAAAAGTTGATGAGTAGATACCAGGCTAAGAGGGATGACATTCAAAGTTTGACAGGGAAGTTAACTCCTAAAATCCAAAATAAGTTGGATGCAATACGGAATGAATCAATGGACTATGTTGCCCTATATGCTGGTGATGACATGTTTGAAGTGACTGGTCCAGATGGTAGACAATTTGTAGTCAACATGAGGAGAAAAAGTTGTGGTTGTAGAGTGTGGGAAATGTCTGGAATCCCCTGTGTGCATGCATGTGTTGCTATTCGACATAGTTGTAAGAATGCAGAGGATTATGTTGATGAGTACTTCACTGTGGAGATGTACAAGAAAGCATATGAGCCAGTTATATACCCAATGCCTAGTCAAGAGCAGTGGATACCAACCCAGCATGACAAGTTGGAACCCCTAGTATCAAGAGTGGCCCCGGGTAGACCAAAGAAGGTAAGAAAAAGGCAAGTTGATGAATGTAGAGATCCGAAAAATCCAAACAGAATGAGAAAATTTGGTGCTAGGATGAAATGCTCCATGTGTAAGGGTAGAGGGCACAATAAAAGGGCATGTCCAATGAGAAGTATCCATGCAAGTGTTGTGCTGCCTACCCCACCTCCAGACAGTGTGAGTTTATTAATCTTTATTATCCTTTATTTTTTATTATGTACTATATGCATACTGATAGTCCCACACCTTATTTGACTCATTTGGAACAGACACAAAGTACCACCTCAAGAACTCCTACACAGGCTACAAGAACAAATCTGGTCTCACCGCCTTCACCAGCAAGAACAAATTCAGTCCCACCGCCTCCACTAGCAACAACAAATCCAGTCCCACTGCCTCCACTAGCAACAACAAATCCGGTCCCACCTCCTCCAAGGAGACGGAAGACACAAAGGGTCGCGGCTATTTTTGGGAAGTCCAAACCGGGTCCCACCATACCTATTGATCTAACTGAGGGTGATAGTGATGAACGAGGTGGCCCTGCAATCCGAGGGGGCCATGAAATTCGAGGTGGCAGTGCGGGAATCAGTGGGACAGTAACTAATTCGGCATCCAAAAGCAAGGGCAAACGTGTGGTGGCCACTGTTGAAAAGGCAATTGAGATTGCTGAAGCGAAGAGGAAGAGAATGAGGCCAGAATGGAAGCGTTAATTAAATATGTGCTTATATTTAATGCACATGTGCATAATCTATGTGTTTGACAATTGGTAGTTATGTGTTTGACAATTGGTAGTTGTGCGTTTGACAGTTGGTAGTTGTGTGTTTGACAGTTGGTGGTTGTGTGTTTGATACAGTACTAAAAATGCAGGATTGGTGGTTGTATGTTTGACAGACAGTACTAGCAATGCAGAATTGCTTATTTTGTGTAATGATTACAATGTGTTTTATGATGTTGGAATGCATTGCAGGTTTTGACATTTGTGTAGTTTTGGAATGCATTGCAGGTTTTGATATTTGTGTGGTTTCGGAATGCATTGCAAGTTTTGATATTTGTGTGATTTTGGAATGACATTACAATATTTGAAGGGAACCTGTTGATGTGATACATAATGTTGTCTTGAGTTGTTTCTAAGGTATCCAATTTTAAGCAGGTCCATATCATCGGATTGTGGATCAATTTTTTTTTTTTTAATTCAATGATAGTGTGAAAAATATAATGGGATAAATTTCTGTTACTTTATAAATACAAGCAGCTCCAACTACAAATAATCTCACTTAAATACATGCAATAAGGCAACCAAAATACCACAACACAACTTAGTACACAAAAAATGGTTCACTTCTAGCTTCTATGGCCCCATAGAAGTGCACAAAAAATGTCTAACAATACAACTCAAGGCAACCTCAAATAACCAACCCTATTGTCCTCCTGGTTTGGCTGCATGTCCGAAGAAGAAACACAATGCAAATAAAATCCACGAACACACAAGCATTGTGTGGTAATTCTTCTTCGCTGCTTCAAATTTGATCCCCCAAATCTCAATTTCTTTACGGTATTGTGCAATTTCTGCGTTCCTCTCATTGTCAACTTCAGCCTTCACCTTCTCAATCTCTTTCTCCATTTCGGCCTTCACTTTCCCAACTTCTACTTCAACCATGGTTTCACATCGTTTAGTTTCTGCCACCAAACTTTCGTGCCACTCAACCAATCGACCAACAACCCTCTGACCATGTGCACACATTTTGGGATCAACCCACTCAAAGAAACCACAATCTTTGTGGATCTGCAAAACACAACAAATAATGAAAAAATTGCAACTTGTCCAACTTGTCTGGAATGCATTCCAGATTTTGCTACTTTTTAGCACCAACAATCCAACATCGAATGGTATATATGCAGAAAAGCCAGATTTCAAAAGTTGACTATAAAATTGCAAATTTGAACTCCCAAATACAAAATGAAACCCTAAAATCGATCAGAATAAGTACTACTTGCCTTCCAATTTTCACACCCCATAAACCTTCTTCCGAAATTTTTGCTCGTGTGCGCCGTTTTCACATTCATCCGCCGCTCGCAGTAGCATACTCGTTGTCGTGAAAAAGTGGCAACACTCTGTGGGGACTCCAACCTTGCTTCCATCCTCTCCTTCGAGTGCCCAATCGATTGCCCAGAACAGACGGGTATCTGGTCAGGGGTCGAGTCCTGTGTCGAGGCGTCCATCATCTCCGTCAGCCTTCAAATTCGAAACCCTTGTTTTTCCTGAAACCTTATCTTCTCTTTTTCTCTCCCCAATATTTGAACCAAATACACATGAAACAAAACGGGTGACTTAGAAAACAATGGCTCAATTTTTTGAAGGTATTTTCGTCCGGTTATCTGCATATAAGTCACATGCCACGCACGTGAGTCCATTTCCGTCTCATCAGACGGAGCAATTGGACGGAAGGAGGTGGACTGAAATTTTTTTCAACTTTCTTGGGTGCAATTGAAGCAATCTAAACATTGGTACCAAAATTGAAAATTTGTGTAAACATCAGGGGGTAAATTGTAGTTTTCCAAAAAAAAAAAAGACATATTGAGAGAGAGGAGGGCAGACCTTGGGGTCGGCGATGCCGAGTTCTTTGGCATGAGCGGCATATTTTTTGCCCACAGCGACGATCTTAGTCCCCGCTGTCAATAGATGCTGAACCTCCTACACCGAGCTTTGAGACACTAAGCAAACTTTTTCCCCTGATTTCTTCTTCCAACTGAAATCCATTTTCACTTTCTCTCTTTGATCCGATTGGTTGCCGAGAAAATTCTTGGGAGCATGGCTTCTCAGAGAAATCATGATCGGAGGGCTTTATGCGTAGGAGGAGGAGATACGGTGGCCTTCCGTTGATTTCGGCGGTGGCGTTTGGCAGAAAAGTCGGGTGTGGGTGGACGTGGATTGGTAGTTTCCGGAACCATACCAAGCATGGGGTAATCCAGTGTTTTTGCGTTTATTCTATTTTGTGTATCAAGCTGATGTGTCTGAATCTGAGTGGATTTTGTAAATAAGTTAGTTCACACCACATCCTTATAATAGGGGCTCTCTTAGATAAATATCAAATTTTGTTGATCGATATAGTGCCCTATAACACGTGGCGGTTTCATGTAACTACATTATAACCTGTCAATAACTTCTTGGTAACAACCTTTGTGTCAAAATTTCTATCTAAAATTTGGTCATCAAATAATATGTCACAATCTTATGAAATGATGACATATTTTTTAAAATAATAAATTACATAAGATTATGACACATTACTTACGCACCAATTTTGAAATGTGTAACATTTCTTTAATCCCATAGCCCCATGCATTTTTACACATATTGAAATTTTTTTTCTGAAATAGCTTGAAAGAAATTTCTTATAAACTATCTTGTAAAAACTATATCTGTCATTTAACATATGAAAAATACATATTTTTTTGTAATAGTACGTGCTTCTCTCGTATGTTTTTTAATAGCATTAATTATAAAAAAAATTTTGTCACATTTACACATAATTGATAGAAATGATAAGATTTATTTGGCAATGATAGATTTAATTTCAAATTTTTCATTAAAAAATAAATAAAGTTGTTGGGAATAATCCTCCTCAAAGTCAAATTGGAGTAGGAGTCTCAATCCATGTCCAATAAGAATTCCTTAAAGAATGTAATCAACAGTCAAACTCTCAGTTGAATAATGATAAGACTAAGACCAAATCAAACTCCAGTCACTCTTAGTTTAAGCGGGAGTAGAAAAGTTAATTCAGGTTTGACTCCACCTCTTTTCTTTTAAATAGGCTCATATCTCAGATATAAACGACATACTGAATATTTTATCAAAGACTGACTTAGATATCGAAACGAGACCCGTGCCGTTTACACCGTACCATAAACTATCCCAACAAAAATAAATTTAAATCAAACAACATAAGGCATTGTGGGAATTGTTTGGATTCATACAAAATCACATGAATGAAAAGAAATTGAAAGAGCATTGTTTACACGGGAGAAACCACATGATTTTCAAAGTCCACCAAAAGACTAATACAAGACTTCCCAATTTCTCATGTTGCGGGCCTTTCTGATTCAAAATTTCAAAGTAGTGAAAGCTCACGGAAGACGTTAGAATACAAGGACCGAATATTCCTGATTTTCAACAGTGCTGACTCAGATTTTTGAATTGGGGGAGTGGGAATGTTGAAGAGAACAGCAGAATTTGGGAATGGAGCTAGAGATCGCCCTTAACACTGGGCCATCTTGTAGATAATTTTTAGAATTACTCTTATATGATTGCTATACAACTTAATGATATAACAATAAAAATTGATTTTTTTTTTAATTTTTTTAAAATGTTGACAATATGATTGATTTTTACTACCATATAATTTCAATTTTATATGACAGTATTTTAACAGTGTACCTCATTCTTGGTCCTACATTAGAACAAAAGTATGTTTATGACTTTATTCTACTCTTTACAACTCATTTTAAGATGCTAACTATTGGATACCTGGTATTAACAATGAAGCTCAAAAAAACTGAACCCAATATTTGTCAAGTTTTAATTGGGTGTGATGGATCAAGATCATCATAAGTAGATTTCTTAAAATCTTGATTACAACATCAACTTAATCAAATCTAATGAATTGAAAATATATATATATATATATATATATATATATATATATATATATATATATATATATTAATAAATCTCTAAATTGGTAAAATCTGGATTTTAAAGATTTTAAAAATCCAATCCAAATATGATAGATCTCGAAAACCAGGTAAAACGTTCAAGGCGTAAAAGGCGGGGGAATTGTTGAATAAAATAAACAAAAAACGGTGTCGTGTAGCAGACATATTGCGTATCGAAATGATTCCACTCGCTCCTTCCGCGACTATCCACCAGATTCTGTGTAACCGTATTTTGAAAAACTCTTCCAACAGAAGAGAAGATACTCTCCAGCTATTACTAATACTTCACTGCACGTTCTCATTTTAATATTATATATTTTGGCATTTTAATATTAGAAAATACGGTTTCTGATAACCTGACAAACCTGTTACCAAATACAATGTAAAACGCATTGAAACGAGCAAAACTAAAATAAAATAGGAAAGGAGTTTCCATTTAATAAGAATTTATTTAAATTTTGTCTATAAAATATTTTAAAAATATGAAAAATACATCTTTTTATATAATTAACATAATTTTTTTTAAAAATGTGTGCATTTATTTACCGCATGTTAAAAGATACATTGCAATTTTATAAACGGAGTTGATAGAAATTGTTCTAATTCAATTTAAAAGAAAAAATTTGCCAATATAAAATATAAATTGAAATGAAAAATAAAATTGAATAAAGGAATTATGATTTGTCAGTATTATCTGTCCCAGTTATTGCTGGACTTTCACGAATTTTCCAATACCACAACCGTTACACAAACATTCCCCTTAGAAGAATATCCCGTGACGCGTATCAAAACCGTGGCCACTGCTCGTTAGCGCGTTCGCTTTGGCCTTGTTGACAACGGCCGACTCGCCGGTTTCTCTGTCCGACCTCGGTTGAAATTTCGTTCACATTTCACATTCATTGGAATATAACGATCGTATAAACAATCAGAACACTCGCAGATTTGTGAGAGTTTGGGAGAATCAAAGGGAGAAAAGTAGAGATGGGAGTGGACTACTACAACATACTGAAGGTGAGCCGGAACGCGAGCGAGGAGGACCTGAAGAAGGCGTACAAGAGGCTGGCGATGAAGTGGCATCCGGACAAGAACCCGGCGAGCAAGAGGGAGGCAGAGGCCAAGTTTAAGCAGATCTCCGAGGCCTACGACGTGCTCAGCGACCCTCAGAAGCGTCAGATCTACGACGTCTATGGCGAGGAGGGCCTTCAGGCGGTGGAGTTCGCAAGCCCTAACTCCGCCGGGGGGCCCTCGGGGTTCAGGTGGAATCCTCGAGACGCCGAAGACATCTTCGCGGAGTTTTTCGGCGGCGATGACGGCGGGGGAAGGTTCAAGAATGGGAACGGTGTCGAGGTGGCTGGGAAGAGCCAGGCGAAGAAGATGGCGAACGTGAAGGCGGCGGCGATAGAGAGCAAGCTGGTGTGTAGCTTGGAGGAGCTCTACAAGGGTTGCAGAAAGAAGATGAGGATTTCGCGGTCTGTTCCTGATGAGTTTGGGTACGGTCTCTCTTTTTCTTGCTCTTGTTCTCCTTTTTTTTTTTTTTTTTTTTTTAATTAATTTATTTCAATTTAACAGTACGACTTTTCTTTCGTTTGGATTCCAAATGTCTCTGTGTAGATGCATGTGAGAGGTTTATAATGTGTCGTAGCGTTTCAAAGTGGCAATTAGTGGGATGTGGATGCTTGAAAATGATGGCCAATTTGGGTTTCTCTTTAAGATTGAGTGGAGTGTGCATTTTCGGGGAGAATTTTGAGATTCTATTGTTATAAAATTGTAGGAATGAGAATATAACAGTTTTGGGCTTAAGAAAACATGAATTATGCATTTTTTATGCCATTTTGGGATTTTCTTTCATGACAGTAGCTTGAGAAAATCTTAATTGACAATGAAATTTTGGAGGCCGAATAACTGGATTTGGTGGAATTTCCTTGGCTTGGATATCTGACCATCTTCACGAATCACTATGTGACATCCTCCAATAAAAGTATATAACTGTTGTAGATAATCATGAGGAAGCTTCCACGCTGTTCTGATAATTTTGATTATCAAACATGTATCACCTTATGGTTTCACACACGCGCGAAGGAAATGAGGAAAAATATTTGATTTCTCTTTAGCTTTTGTCGTCTGCCATAATGTGTGGTTTCTTATAACAGTTACTACTTACTGTAGCTTTGCTCTTAAAGAATTTGTTGGCCAAAGTAAACTATTGTGACCTCATGAAGCAGAGGTCATTAGTTTGAATCTTTCCTTCTCCCTTCCCTTGGGGCCTAGTGGAAGTCAGACTTTAGTATGTTTAGCCTTCTAAACACTCAGTTAAGTCAAAATTTTGAAGGGCTTCATGTAACTTGTAGCCCAACTCAGGCTGAGTAGATTCAAAAAGCAGATTACCCTGACTGGGTTGCTTTCGTGTTCTATGGAATGTGTCTGGTCTAAACTCAAGAAACCGTGATGACCTATGACATTCAATTTCATTTTGGGTTGAGCTGTCTGTACTTATCATCTGCAAGCTGTAGAAAAATTGTCATATGCAGGCACTGGTGACTAAAGAAAATTGTTCTTTGTTTTAGCTTTGACAAACCGATTATGAAAGTTTTATTTAGCCTGGCTGATTTTGTTAGCTTTTCTTGAAAATTGAAATGTGAGTTTACAACTATGAGTTAATTGTTTATATTGCGGCCTATTTTTGAAGTTAGGAATGTACCCGAACTGATTAGCCTCTCTTTTTTCCCCCTTTTAATCTCCTATCTAATCTTTGGATCTGTATCAGTAAAATTTGTGTTCTTTCAGGATTCTAGCTGGGCCCTCAGTTGAATCTATAAATCAACCTTACGTTAGTTAGTTCTGAACTAAAGTGGCTGGAACCTAGTTCTAAATCCATGTGTGGCTGTAATTGAATGTTCAGTTTTTTTCCTGAAAACCTTAGCTTTTCCAAAAAAAAAAAAAAAAAAAAGAGAAAAGAAAAGAAAGGAAAGGGAAGGGAAATGTAACTCCTACAACTTTGTGGCATCTTCATTGGTTTGTTTGTTTTCTAATGCCACTACATATCATATCAACTTTTCTTCTCTTCATGGCCTCACATACCAGAAATCTTTTTGCAGTAGGCCAAAGCCTGTTGAAGAAATCTTGAAAATAGACATCAAACCTGGTTGGAAGAAGGGCACAAAAATCACTTTTCCTGAGAAAGGCAACCAAGAACCTGGCATTACTCCGGCCGATCTAATTTTTGTGGTTGATGAGAAACCTCATGCTATTTTCAAGAGGGATGGAAATGATCTGGTGGTTAATCATAAGGTATCACTATTGGATGCACTCACTGGGGTAACTTATAATTTGACAACCTTGGATGGAAGGAGTCTTGCTATCTCAATGACCGATATTGTAAAACCTGGCCATCAGATGGTGATCCCTAATGAAGGAATGCCCATCTCAAAGGAACCCAACAAGAAAGGAAACCTTATAATTAAGTTTGACGTTATGTTTCCTACGAGGCTCACAGCAGAACAGAAATCTGACTTGAGGAGGGCACTGGGTGGAGCTGATAATTAGTTGTGTTGAAGGACAGGTTTATAACTATTCAGTGACTCTGATTAACATTGTGAGGTCAGTTAAAAATGTAAATATGTCGTGTTCCTACTAATAAGAGCGAATATTGTGAATAGTAGGATGGAAGTTTGAACGGATTTTGCCCATTTTTTGTTGTAGTTTTGTTGGTAGCATACAGTCAAGCCTTGGGAAAAACCTACCATCCTCAGCTGCCGCCTTAGCTGCCACAAGATGACTTTTGGTTTATTTAATTATAATCTGTAAACTAGGAATGTAAAGAAAGTTTTTCATTTTTTTTTTTTTTTTTAATGTGCAGTCACAAAGAGAACATTTTAAATAGCGTATTTTGGTGCATCAACAGATCTCGGATCAACTATGAGATTTAGCTATTGTCTTTGAAAAGTACTGTTCTTGTTCATTTGTTTTGATATGAAACTGCTCTGTTTTTTACTTCTTTGTGCTCTCACCCTCGTGTTTTTACAGTGATGAAATCCCTAATGCTGGAAAAGATGTAATGTAATGGAAAATTGGCAGCTGAAGAAACTGCAGTGACATATTGCTGATGAGTATAGAGAGAGAGAGAGAGAGAGAGGGAGGGAGGGAGGGAAGTTTTTATATATAAATTGAAATATAAAAGATGCTCACGCATTTTACGTAAATTAAAATATGAAAGATGCTGACGCATTTTACAAAAACATGGTAAGAAAGACACCCTCTTTCGGCCTCTTATTTTAGATATATTGCAGCAGTAAGGGGGTTATTATTTGGCTGTCGTTGTCATTCAAGTGGCCATGTCAGGATCATGCGCGCTCCATGATTGGCATTCTTATGTTCTGTGTTTCTCAATCTTCTTCTGCAGTCCTTCCTTCGTAGCCCCCACCAGCTTGTCAACCACTTCCCCTTTCTTAATAAATATGAACGTTGGCATGGCCTCCACCGCGAACTCCCGAGCCACAGACTGTATGCATTTAAACCTCGTTACTACAATCATGTCCGAACCAATATTGTAGGAAAAGAAGAAGGAAAGCTAAGCAAGAACACAGAGAGAGAGAGAGAGAGAGAGAGAGAGAGAGAGAGAGAGAGAGAGAGAGAGAGAGAGAGCCATACATCCAACTCGTCCACATCAATCTTGACGAACTCGACATCCCTGTATTTGGCAGAGAACTCTTTGAAGGCCGGCTCGATGAATCGACAAGGTCCACACCATGTTGCCGTGAAATCAATCACCAACTTCAGCACCAGAAAATAACATTAAGCCCGTCAAAATAAATAAAGAAGCAGTAAGCACACACGTACAAATCACAATGGTATGTAGTGTTACCAGTTTGTCAGTTTGCTTGGAAGCCTCAAAGTGGGATTTCCATTGGTCTTTTGAATGGAAGGCGAGGACGCGGTGAGATGTCTCTGACTCATTACGTGTCTCTAACACTTTGCGGGGGTGCTCCATGTCGGAAAAGTTGCTTCCCATTAATTTTTCTTGCTTCCTAATGCAGATTTCTTCTCTTATGGGTTGGGGTTTTGGGATATGGTTGGAGGTCAGAGGCTGGAGGGATTTATATAGGCTGAAGGTCGGTAACAAGAAGTGATCGATTGGAAGAAAAAAGCAAAGCAAGAAAGAAGGTTTGTAACGAGCAAATTTACAACAGCTATCACGCTTTCAAGATAGAGAATTAGATTCTCGTCCTGCTGTTTGACGCAGACACTCTTTTTTGTACACCGTTGGCTTTAATATTACAATAGTTGAAGCATAAGCTAGTGGCTTAAATTAAATTAAATTAAATTAAAAATTGTGATGCGGCAATTCTTTTGTGTCATTGAACGGCCATGGTTTGGGACGTTTAGATTTTCATTTTCATAATAATACGGAAGACAAAAGCGTTAATGAATTGCTATGAAAGTAAAATTCTACAGCAGCTAGAAGACGTTGCCATGACTCATAAGCACATATTCTATAAAACTCTTCCAGTTATTTTTGTTGTATCTTATCCTATCTTAGAGTTATAGTTATCTTTCTAAGTCAGAGTCTTTTAATTATTTGTGAGGAATGCTAAAACTTCTTCTAGTGTTCTTCTGGTGTCCATCTGGAAAGATATAAATGTAATAAAAAAAAAATTTTAAAAATTAGATCTATGTCATCTAGAAGGACATAGATGTAATTTTTTTTATTACATTTATGTCCTTCTAGATGAACACCAGAAGAACACTAGAAGGAACTCTAGCATAGCACCATGGTACATAAGTCATTTAGTAGTAGGTTTCTATTGTTCCTTGTAGGAGTTTATCTCCAAGTCTTTTAGTTTGATTCATTTTTAGTTGTGTAGTTATGTAGTCCCCTATTTAAATGGTGATCAATTAATAAAGAAGAAGCAGAAAATTAATCCCAAACCTTTTGTTTGAAAAGGTTTAGGCTCCTTCTGAGTCTAAGATCTAAATTCTTTCAGAACCTAACAATTTATTCCGTTATGTGTTTGAGAAATAATTCATGGAACATGAATCAACTCCTTTAGCAAATATTACTACAAAATTAATTTATGTAATTAAATTGAATGATCAAATCTTAACAACAATTAGGTTATTAATGATTAGTATGTAATTGCGAAAAAAAATATAAATAACGACGACATTTACTTTATATAGGGAATGAATAAGTTAATTAAGCAGCTTATGAATCTGTTCTAATTCAGTGACAAACTCGAACTTAATAATTTTGAAAAAGTAGAAGAAAAAGAATAATTCTTAAAATTGAATAATATAAAAGTGATGACAACATGTACAGTGGAAACAAGCCCGCATGGCATAACTAAATGGTGTCCCTTTAAAATAGCGCATCTCTCTACTCTCTTTCCGATTGGTCCCCAGTTTCACTTTGGAGTTGGCAGCAGCCATGCCAGCCACAGCCACAGGTGACCGGCCACGGATTATTGCCTTTTCGGCGCCACTGCTAGATTCTTGGATCCCCCCATGAACGGTGCCAATTGCACAAGCTTAACCAACGTGCCAATTACGTTCAATCCTTGGGGTGTTTTACAGTCGAAAGCTAACGACTGTTGATTTGGCGGCTGCCGTATGACGCACTTCGCTTCCAAAGTTTTATTCCTCGGCCAACTGTCTTCTTGTAACGAAGAGAGGAAAAGTCAATATTTGTGATTCCCAAATTTCCAATTAAATACCCCATTGACGTTGAAGCTCTATAATTAACGTCATATCTCGGTCTTCATGTGCATTCTCGAAGCTTTGCTTTCACTATGACGAGGGGAGTGGGATGTGCCTTTTAATGAACAAAACTAAGTGCAAAGTGCATGGGATAAGTAGTGGAAACACAAACTGGGGGAAAAGTAAATGAAAAAGTAGAGAGTTTTTTTAAGTCAATTTTAATGCCAAAGAAATGCCCCATCAACAATCTAATTCCCTTTACAAATATTTATGTCAAAAGAGAGATATGCCTTGAGCATCTCGTGTTGCTTACTGCTGCTGCATGCCAGAATGGCCTTCCATTTACATTATGGGTGTTAGGGGTGTGTAAAAGCGGACCTTTATTTAATAACTGTTAGTTTTTATAAGGGGTTGCAAAAAACGACATCATTTTAGTGCGTTTTGATATGATATAGAGTTTTCATTTTGAGTTTAATGAAATTAATCTTTCTTCATAAATAATAATATTCTTCAACTTCATTACATTTTGAAGCCTTCTAATTATTATTATTTTTTTTTAAAAAAAAGTCCAAAACCATCTAAAATAAGCCCTAAACAGAGGTTAAAGAAAGATCTAAAATACCAAAAAACAATAAGTCCAAAACGTTCATTTTTTATAAGCAGAGTAGTTTTAAAACCGCTAACCACCTAAAATGGAGCGGGTGCAGTTGCAACATTTGATTACCGCCTAAGAAGATTGTGGTTAGCAATTAGAAGCAATAACCGCTAACCACTTGCACACCCTTAGTATTTTATTGAGTGTGTCATGACAACCACTTTTCATAGGGAGAGAGACCAAATACAAACAGAAATTTAGATTTAATAAAATCTGATTGCAAGATTAAATTCCAAGCAGATCAGGAAATGCAATAAGCTGCTAACAGATTCATGAAGAAGCCTTGATTCTCAATAGTCAATATCAAGGTTCCTGACCTGAAGTACTCTGCTCATCCAAGAACTGAGGCAACCACATAAAAAGCAAAACATACATCCGCACTGCACTTTTGAATGAAAAATGTCGCAAAACTATTTTTTTCTCAAAGGTTTCTGATGAAAAGTTCTGCATTAACCGAACTACAAAAGGGTGTGGTCCGGGATGGTGAAATTCATCAACAGCAACCAACATTCAAAACATGCTTTGCGCAAACTAGAAAACATTTTCACCCCCTTCCCAAAGAAAGGCAGTACCAAACACCATATGAACACCTAATTGGTTATGTCATGAATGCACCCCAACATCAGCTGGGGCATGACTGCCTTGAACTGCAGAACCATGGTTGTTATAAGCCTGTCCACCCCTGCCACCCCTTCCCCTATTGTTATAAAAGTTCCTTGGATAATAATTTCCAGGCTGCTCATAATATTGGTTGCGACCATTCTGATAGGATCCACTTCCCCTGCCACTGCCTCGTCCGCCACGGCCATTGGAATAACCCCTACGGCCACCTCCACGGTCACCACGACCACCTCTTTGGTTCTGATAGGTCCTTCTGGGAATGTATTGCTGTCCCTTTGATTGTGGATCTATCTCATTATGCTCCAGTTCTGCCTGTGGGTTGATTTGTTCTTGTTGAACTGAGATGACCTCTGCAGCATTTTCCATCTCTACTTCATCCTGCACAAGCAGACGCCTCACATATCCAATCAAAAGAATAAAAAGTTCAGCAACAAGGAATGCATTAAGGTACCTTTTGTAGTTCATCCACAGGACTGGATTCATCATTATCGCCAGTTTCATAACCTTGAAAATTTTCTGCATCTTGGTCCTACAAAAGATACAAGAAAAATGTAATCAGGGGGACGGTGGGTGTCAGGAGGAGGGATAAAAAGTTGTGAGCACGTGTATAAAACGCAACATCTCGAAACCCAAGTGACAGGCTAGGAAAAAAGACTGCAGTACAATATATATTGACATATCCAACAGCCAAAAATAATAATACAAATAGGTAACTACATAATAAGGTGCAGTTCTGGCACAGTATGCAAACTTGTTAGCACTTTTACAAGGACAGGAAAATCTATAATTGTTAATTCACATTAACTAATGCCCAAAGGAGAGCGCCAAAAAGAAGCTGAGTAAATTGCATTTCCAACTGATTTCTTTATAACAGCTGTTCAATAAAAGCAAGCACTCAAAATTTATAAAAAAAAAAAAAACTATCGGAATAGGCTTCTAACTATTAAAAATTTAAAACAGTACCAAATGACTAATCGAACCAACTATATCTCTTAGTTAAGACTAAGGTTCTAAATTACAGGGTGAAATAGACCTTTAATTACTGTCTCATAAAATATAGCACAATTTAAAAGGAAAAAAGGTCAAGACTCAAGACCCCTTTGCATTTCGTCATCTTGACTTTAAGATCCTAATTTTCAAATTTGATGAATTTGATACCTGAGTTTAGGCTCATTCTAAATTCGAGACCACTTTTAGCATCAAATGGTTGTTAAAAGCCCAGCCATGCTGGCCACCCATGGCTTAGGAGGTGGACCACAACCACCCTCTATTAAGGGGGTCGCCACAAGCCACCCGTCTGTTACAGGGGTGGCTCACCACCACCACACTGTAAAGAAGGGTTCACTCGCGACCATCTCCATAATAGAGGGTGGTCGCAGGCCACCCGTAAGCTGTGGGTGGCTGGGAGGTTGGGTCGTGCCACTCACAGCCGTCAGCCACCGCCATAGCTGGGCTGGGTAGCCAACCCAATCACCTTTTTATTTTTTTATTATAAGTATCTGAGTGTTGTATATTTTCACATCAATTTCTGTTATCAATTTGATGGAAATGCTGACGAAGGTTTCGAATTTAGAATGAATCCAAACTCAGGTCTCAAATCTATCAAATTGAAAACTAAGGTCTTAAAACGTCAAAATGGCAAAAAACACAGGAGGGTTCTGACCTGATTTCTCTAATTTAAAACCTCATGCTTTTCGCAATTCCCACTTTACCTGCTCTTCTGATACTCTAGTTTTCACCTGTCCTATCTGGTAAGTTTCTTCTTAGCTGAGAGATGCACTCCTCTAGTAAACTGTATTATTACCCACCTAGCGAAAATACATTTATTCAAAAGTGTATTATTAAAAATACTTCAGTAGCACCTCTGCTCTTTACATTGAAAATACCAACACTCCAATGGTCCATCTTTTCCTTCTTTCACCAGATCTGTAAGTTGTCCCATTCTGCCCATGATCCTTGGACCAAAATGGCACCTCCTACCCTCATAAGAGATTGAGGACAAAGATATCAGCTCATCACGCGAGCATGCATAGATTGTATATTTACCTACACACAGATCGACTCAACTCAACTAACATTGGTCTTTGAATTCGGCCAGAAGATTACTTTCCCATCATTTAACACTAAAAAACCACAATTTCCATTATATATCTTACGATTTCATACCTTCTTTACTAATTCAACTTGAGCCATGTTCAGCCACCTCTTGACACATTATGCTCTAATTAATTAAATTGCTCTTTCACACAAGTGGTCCCACCTTATGGAATCAAAAACATCATAAGACTTGGAAACAACTAAGTTAATCAGAGAACTTTTTATTATTGTGTGTTGCAACATCCCTATAAGGTATAACGAAAAAAAAAAAAAACCTAATAAAAATGGGTGAAGTATCCTCTAGTTTTCCCATTAAAAAAATTCACCTCAATGGACAATTAAACATTAACCCACAGTCTTTGAACTTAAAATTAAATAGACTTATCAATGCTAAATGTTAACACATTTAGTCTCAGATAGGTTTATATACTAAATTTGCCTTTTCCAAGCAAATAGATATTGAATAGTCACTTACAAAGTACGAAAGGTAAAATCAATTCTCCAGCTACAAAAATATTTTGGTTAGATTTTTTGCTTTACTTTTCTTATTCAAGAAAACTGTAGCCGTACATCCAAACAAATCCTGCTTTTTTTTTGGGTGAGGGGTGGGGGCAAAAAGCTTCACAAAACTACTATTTTCAGCAACTACTGTATAAATGATAATAGGACTTGCAAAAATTGAGATGAAAAGGAGCTTCTCCAAACTCAGACCATTCATTTCTAACAAAAAAAATAGTAAGAGTTTTCTGGACATTTCACCTTCACAAAATAGTGTAAAAGACAACACTCTAACAAGATTACTGAGCTACAGAAGATGCCAAATTTTTCAAGTATATATAACATGAAATCATTAGTAAGAGTTTAAGTTCATAGTCATAGCACATAACAGGTATGGCATCATTGATCCCAACAATACTGAAGCAGAATGACCATGCTTCCACCACAGCCATCTCATTAACATTACTCCCACCCAGTTCTAATCAAAATCCTCTATTACAAGCAAAAGTTAAAGGAAATTGCACTAAAGCGAGACATTCTAATCTCTTAGGATGAGGAACAACCTTGAGGTGCTCAAGCCCAAGTAACGCATCTTGAAAACTATATAAAAAATGGTTAACAATCATAACTAGCTAGTAATGCATACTCCCCCTGCCCCACAGTAGATAAAAATTACACATGGAAAGTACTTTAATAAAGTAATACTTTTTCTAAAATACTCTTAGATGGGCTACCAAGGATATGTATAAATTTGAAAATAGACGAGTTCAAATTTGAAACAAGATGTGTTCAAATTTAAGGGTAATACGGGAAGTTAAAAAGGCAAATCCTTTCATTTATGAAAACTTTCATCTCTCTTAGGACAAAAAAAAACACACATCTATTGCGGGATTGATGAACTATAAAACACTCTTACTCAGAGAAAACAAAAGTAAAAGCTACATTTAGATAATGTTGATTGACCCATATATTGGATTGGTAATGAGAAACTGTCTTCCCCTCTTAAGTGCACATGAATGCCAGGAAGCAGCTAGGCATGTTGCTTCCAAAGCCTTAAAGCTGGATGCTACCGCTAAGAAAATCCTGGTTTTCCTTTCCTCTCACTGCTCTTGGTGGAACTGGGGCAGTAGGGCAGTGCAAATTTCCAATATTCCAACTGCCAACGGCACGGTTCTGACTAATATATTAAGTTTTTTTCTTTAGATGAAAGGGCATTGTTTTGAAGATCCATATATACCCCCCTTTCCCGATGTAACGACCCACCCCCAATGACACAATATTGTCCGCTTTTGGCTCCCCAAACCAGACTTCCCAGGAGGTCACCCATCCTGGGATTGCTCTCGCAGAAGCACGCTTAACTGCGGAGTTCTGATAGGTTCATAACCATCACGGCTTTAAAACGCGTTGTGTCATAAAGGGTGCATTTATACATATAAGCACATCCTCATTCCCAGGCGATGTGGGACGTCACAATCACCCCCTCTTTGGACCCAACGTCCCCGCTGGCGTCCCTCATTGGGCTTGTGCACGCTCTCACCATCTCAAGCTGGGCAATGGCTTTGATACCATTTGTAACGACCCAAGGAAAAGCGCTAGCCACATCTGCGCTATCACCCCAAAATGACTAGTCAATTTGAAGCTTTCCCTAGAATCACTTATAAAGCCCAGTTTCACCTAGTAACTAGGCAATGTGGGACTTAGCACCCATGAGTATCTTTATAAACTACTCACTCTATGTGAGCTATTCATCTCTTCCCAATATGGGACCGGAGTGTTACAAACTCCCCCCCTTAAACCTCTGACGTTCTCGTCAGAACCATGTCATGCAGTGCTCTAGTACCACATGACCTGGCGTTACTAGGTGGCTCTGATACCATTTGTAACACCCCGGTTCCATATTGGGAAGAGATGAATAGTTTACAGAGTGAGTAGTTTATAAAGATACTCATGGGTGCTAAGTCCCACATTGCCTAGTTATCAGGTGAAACTGGGCTTTATAAGTGATTCTAGGGAAAGCTTCAAATGGACTAGTCCTTTTGGAGTGATAGCGCAGATGTGGCTAGCGCTTTTCTTTGGGTCGTTACAAATGGTATCAGAGCCACCTAGTAACGCCAGGTCATGTGGTACTAGAGCACTGCATGACATGGTTCTGACGAGGACGTCAGAGGTTTAAGGGGGGGAGTTTGTAACACTCCGGTCCCATATTGGGAAGAGATGAATAGCTCACATAGAGTGAGTAGTTTATAAAAATACTCATGGGTGCTAAGTCTCACATTGCCTAGTTACTAGGTGAAACTGGGCTTTATAAGTGATTCTAGGGAAAGCTTCAAATTGACTAGTCCTTTTGGAGTGATAGTGCAGATGTGGCTAGCGCTTTTCCTTGGGTCGTTACAAATGGTATCAGAGCCACCTAGTAACGCCAGGTCATGTGGTACTAGAGCACTGCATGACATGGTTCTGACGAGGATGTCAGAGGTTTAAGGGGGGAGTTTGTAACACTCCGGTCCCATATTGGGAAGAGATGAATAGCTCACATAGAGTGAGTAGTTTATAAAGATACTCATGGGTGCTAAGTCCCACATTGCCTAGTTACTAGGTGAAACTGGGCTTTATAAGTGATTCTAGGGAAAGCTTCAAATTGACTAGTCCTTTTGGAGTGATAGTGCAGATGTGGCTAGCGCTTTTCCTTGGGTCGTTACAAATGGTATCAGAGCCATTGCCTAGCCTGAGATGGTGGGAGCGTGCACAAGCCCAATGAGGGACGCCAGCAGGGACGCTGGGTCCAAAGAGGTGGTGATTGTGACGTCCCACATCGCCTGGGAATGAAGATGTGCTTATATGTATAAATGCACCCTTTATGACACAACGCGTTTTAAAGCCGTGATGACAATGAACCTATCAGAACTCCGCAGTTAAACGAGCCGCTGCGAGAGTAATCCTAGGATGGGTGACCTCCTGGGAAGTCTGGTATGGGGAGCCAAAAGCGGACAGTATTGTGTCATTAGAGGTGGATCGTTACACCCGAACCCTACCAGTGTTGTGCCATTCCTTCTCTAACCTCACACTATCAAATCTTCTAAGTTCTCTCTCAGTCTCAATGATTGTTTCAACTCAAATTTCCTCTCTCAGTCTCTCAGCCATTGCCATTGATCTCCATATTTATTATCAGTCAAAGACGAAGATGAAGAGTCAATCTTAAAGGATGTTTCTCCTTCACTGTTCTTCATCTTCGAAGATGAAGAGCCAAAGACATATTCCACGTTTCACCTTCATTGTTCTTCATCTTTGATGATGAAGAGACTGAAGAGTCATTCAATCAAAGACCTGTTCAACACTTCGCCTCCATTGTTCTTCGTCTTTGAATACAAAGATCAGATCTTCGTCTTCGAAGACAGATTCATTTAGTCAAAAGACCTCGTCTTCGTTTTTCCTCGAAGACCATTTCTTACTATTCCAACTGACTCTGACTTCGACATTTTGGAGTCAAAGTTAGACCAAAACTCAACCTCCTTGAAGGTGGAATCGGAGGGTTTTCCGACACCAGCGGAGACGGTGCACAAACCTATGAGGTAGAGGGTTGTCTTTTATAAAGAAGAAATGAAATGATGGTTTTTGGAAGTAAAATGATGAAACTGTAACTTTGACTACAACATGTTGATAAGACATGCTAAAAAGTATGACCACCTGCCTCACATTCTTTCAGAAAAATTTCAAAAAGAGCATGTGTTATGTGAAGTGCAGCTCATTATGGGAAGGCCTACGCTTCTGGGACAAATGCTTAAAGTACTGTGTTCCGGACATTTTTGGTAGCATCTTTCCTTGAAGCACATTACAACACTTACCAAGAATAATGCTTACAAGAATCTGACAAGTCTATGCTTTCTCCTTATCCATTGTAATTGTATATATTTCCCTCATGCAAGCACAATGGTACTCATATATGTGACACTGCTAAACTAGCTCAATCAAATATGGACCAGACATTCTATAAGACTGCATCTCCTAGCCAGCGGGGGAAGGTACTCTTTGGTAAGACTGATCCCTATAATACATCAATTCTGGAATTGCTGCCGATTACCATGTGATGCCTAACTATACTGTACACCGTGGTAGGATTCAGAACTTAACTGAATTTGGTCACAAAATCATGAGATAAAAACCTAAATTGCAATTTAAGAGAAGCATAATTAACATGTTCACGTTCAATAAAAGATAACCAAAAGAAACCACAGAAATGGAGGGAAGGAGAAAAGGTGGTCGGGAAGAGGGAGGGACTATCTGTTCTGAATGTGTGATTCAAACTATATCAAATGGATAAGAAAAAGTACTCACCCCACAGGAATCTTTTTCTTTATGATGTAACTACTGACATACTTTACAGAACACTGTTTAATCATAAATCACTACGGAAAGAAAATGTACAAAAGAAATCAATCAGCACTTCTCACTAGGTGAATCATAGGAGTTGAACCTTTGGAGTCATACTGATATGATTTTCTTTAACCTCACCATGAACTGATCAACTTAGTCTCCTTATAGGTAAGAGTTAAAAAAATCCTCCAATTTAAATTTTTCTTTGGCAAGGCTTACATCAAATTAATACACAAGTTTTTAATGAAAACGAAACAGAAGCATCCAATTTCATCTGGATTTACATATAAAGATGCATTAATGAAACTTTTGACAAGTAAAAGAAGCATGTCTTACATTCAAACATCATGACCAAAGAACAAAGAACCACAAGTAAAATTAAGAAGTGTCCTATTCATTTTGGCCCTATATTTGAGAGAGCATTAAAATAAAACTGATACCAAAATATCATTCTAATGAGGAATGGCCACGCTCACCTCGACGTAGAAAAGGGAATATAAAATATATGTAAGCAAGATTTTGTCTTCTTCTTTTTCTTTTTGATATGTAATAAATTATATATATATATATATATATATATATATATATATATATAAGTGGGGAAAATACGCTTTAGCCTCCCCGAACTACCACCACTTTTGCGCTTACACCACCAAACATTAAAAAGCGACATATGGACCCTCAAACTACCACTTAGTTAGAAATAAGCCACTTCGTTATCTTCTGGCATCAAAATGGATGGAAAAGTGGTCACGTGCGCGTCACATGATTATTTTTGCATTTAAGTTCCTTAAATACCCTTACAATTATTAAACAAAAAAAAACTGAAAAAAATAATATTATTTTTAAAAATTTGGGGGCCACTGTCAGGGTTGGTTCGGCACCCCCAAAATCCAAAAGGGGCGAACAAAGACTGGCGTGGTTCGGCCACCTTTTATTTTTTTTAAAAATTATTATTATTTTTTTAATGATTTTAAGGGTAGTTTGGGAAAAAAAAAACACCAAATAAGTCAAGTGACACGCACGTGACGCTTTTTCATCTATTTTGACACTATAAGCGAACAGAGTGGCTTATTTGTAACGGATTGGTAATTTGAGGGAGTCAGAAGTCACTTTTTAAAGTGTGTGATAGTTCGGGGGCTAAAGTGTATTTTCCCCAAAAAGTGTATCACTAGTACAAAACATACGAGATACGCCAAGAACAAAAAAACAAGACTTTGTATTGTTTTTTTTTGATAAGTTAAAACAAGACTTTGTATTGTAACAAACAATTATCATAATTTTTTAAAAAACATTAGAGTTAATGATTTTGAGTATGGATAAATACCTTTTATCATATATTGGAAAGATTTCTTCCTTCTATAGAATTTGATTTTCTTTCAAATGCAACAATACACTTTGTCACAAATAAAGAACATTCATCTCCACAACAACTTGTGTTTTCCAAAAGTTCCAAATTTTTAACTTCTAATTTACTATTCTAGAACAGAAACACTACCTAATTTTGGGATCTCCTGGGATATCCAAAAAGTTGACGCATAATTAAAGAATCGTGTGTTCTCAAAAGTTGATGCATTTTCCATACCCACAACAAATTCCAATGTTTACAAGTAAAAGGCACTATAACCATATCCAAAATGATGGTGCACTGCAGCTGGAGCACCCACATTGACAGTGGGAAACAAGCACAAGTGTGCTAATCAATCAACTCCCTCTACATCTTTAGCACATACAGAGAAATGGGCAGTCACTCTTATTCACTTGAAATGTGCAACGCTCCAAAAGTTATTATCAGATTAAATCATTGTGCACTTCTAGAGGCAGTTAATTTTCCCGTGTTCCCACAGAAAAAGGCAGTCCACTAGGGATGCATTCTTGAATATTCAGTATTGGTGACAATTCCCAACCTCTTTAGCAAAGTTTCTCAAATTTTGGGTGAAAACACAAACCAATGCATATGACAAGGTTAATAAAAACACAGACTTAACCTAAAAAGATAACTGCAAGACCGTACACAATGCAGCCGTGATTATAAAAGGAACACATAGATATAAATGAATTTGCAAACATGGAATATAAATATCTTAATTCATACAGCAGAAAACAAACCCACATCATAAAAATTCCAAATTTACTCGTAGTATAGAAAGTTATACCGTGTGCTGGAACAGTGCAACTGAACCTTCCACTTGGGTGGGCGCTGTTATGGGCATCTGCTGGAAAGAAGCATAGTTTCCAGCAGCAGCGGCCGCAGCAACTTCCACCGAAGCTTTCATCTCCGGTGTGGTGGTGAAATAGTCTGAAGCCATAATCTTATTCAGCCTCTCTCTCAAACCCGCATCTACAAAATGAAAAAACACACACATTCACAAACTATTCAACAGATTATACATAAAAAAAAAATATATATTAAAAAAAAAAAAGAAGAAAAGAAAAGAAAAAAGGAAGCCCGTGAACCAATATTTACAAGTTATGTTGGAATTGGGCTCAATGGGCCGGTCGGCGTTGGCGAGCCAAAGCTCGGCGTGCTCGATGCAGCGCTGCAAGGCGTTCTTGTGCGACAAGCTCGAATCCACCGGGCGCGAAATCAACAACCCGCCGAGCGTCGCAATCAAGTCCATGTCCCGCTCGCCGAGCAGATCGGTGGCGTCGTCGGTGACGTAATCGTAGGTAAGGCAGCACCCGCGCTCGTGCGTCCTCGCCAGCATGGTCGCCGTGAAATCGCTCTGCGGCTTGACGTCGAAGAGCGAGCCAAAGTAGAGCAGATTGAGGAGATCCTCCGCAACATGGAGGTCGGGTTGGTTGCTGTTACGCTCGTCGTGGTGGTCTTCGGGGGTTTGGGGATGATCGTTAGCCGGGGCGGAGTCGGAGGAGAGCTGGTGGTGCTGGGCGGCTAGGGAGAGCTCCTCAGAGACGGCCTGGGAGAGGGGCTGTCGGAGCTTCTCGAGCTCGTCGATGAGGGCAGAGACGACGGGCTTGGAGCGGAGGACCTCCTCCTGCTCCTTGTTGATGACCTTTCCCTGCGCGACGCCCTCCTCCATCTGGGCTATGCGGTTGAACTTTTTGCGCAGGGCTCGGAGGCGCTTGTTCAGCAGGTTCAGGACTGGGCCGTCCGACACCTCAGAGGCCGTGCTCGCCGCCATTGCCTTCGATTGATTCGGGGAGGAGAAGCCGAGAAGGGCTTTTGGTGTGGTTGATATGAGGGCACCACCGGGCTTTGGTGGTGGAAGAGGAAGGGTTTTTTTGTGTGTGGGGGACGGAAGATAAAGCGGCTTTTGGGAAGGGATTTTAGGTGTGAAGGAGAGAGAGAGAGAGGGATCGATTGAGAGTGAGAGTAGAGAGGCTGTAGAGGTTTCTAATTGACTTGTACAAGGGGATAAGGGTTTAGAGAGGTATAAAAACCCAGTATAAATACCAGTATAAATACCCAGTACAAATACCCAGTACAATAAGGACGACGGTGAAAACATTTCACCATCTATATTTTATTTTGTTATATTATTATTTGCAATAATGGTGCGGCCTAATATATACATTATATTTATAAAATTTAATCTTCACCAAGAAATAATTTCATCACTCCTTGGAGATCATAGTCCATCATCCTTGTTGGTACGAGTTCAATTGGTAGTCAACAATAATGTTATTTGCTATGCATATCCGCATTCAATTACGAAAAAAAAAAAATCCGATTTAATAACGTTATTATTATTCTATTGCAGTGCAATAGAATCGTTTCATATAATAATAGAAATATGGTACGTTTTCAACTTCTATATAATTTTTATACAACTCTAACAATTTTTTTAAAAAATAAACAATTGAATATGTTTTGTTACATATTTAATAGTTGATTTTTTTAAAAAAAATTATAAATTATTGGAATTGTATAAAAATTGTAAACGCATCATATCTCATGAGAATATAGACGGCTCTTAAAAACCCACTCATACCCTCACATGCCCTACCCTTTTGCATTGCAACGCGATTGCACTAATATCACGATCGTTCAACTTCATTCACCGTTATCATTGTCAACAATTATATGCATATCTCAAAGCGAAGGACCCGAGGGTTAAGATGATAAAAATTGAAGGATTTTGGTTTAAGGAGAAAATGACATTAAATTTAGAACGTTAAAAAATCTAAGCCAAATTTAAAATTAAACTACATGATAATTGATAAGTGATCAATACTACATGAAAAATGATGGTCATAACATTTGCAAAAATCATGCTGCAAAGGATTTTCATGAAGAGGCTAGGAGCAGATTCTTTATTCAAGAGAGGCAACGAAACACAGAAGATCCTTATCGTTACGCTGCGGCTAAACATGAGGTTTACGGTTTGTAATGAAGAATAAACTATCTCCTAAAGGAGCTTTGAGAATTAAAAACACTGCCTTTTTCCCAATTGGCGGACAATAAAATAACTATGACTTTGATTCTTTGAAGCACTTGCTTTGTTGATAAGTTTCCCTTCCTTCAAGGGGTGGAAATATAAAAGGCAACATGTACTTGAAGGAGATATGTGCCTTTTTATGGTATTAAATTGTTTTGTGACTTGTGAGTGGCCTGTAAAGATTCAATAATTATAAACATTCCTTCGGTCACAGGGCTCATGATAATTTTCTTTTGCAACTTGGTAATTAAAGCCGTGTTAGCTTCTTCTTTTTCTTTTTCTTTTTCTTTTTTTTTTTTTTTTTTTTTGTTTTTTTTGACATTCCACACAATAGGTGGATGGGAGATTCGAATTAATGACATCTGCTTTATGAGGCGTGGTCTCCAACCGATTGAGCTACCCCTTTGAGACAAAAGCCATGTTAGCTACTAAATTAATTTTTAACACCTTTTAATCACATATTGACACGTGTTAACAAATTGTAAATTAGTTGTAGGTCTAGTATTATTCTAAACAAAGAGGAAGGCACGTGATTTATTTATTTATTTATTTTGACATGTCCACACTAGAGGGGGAGGAGGAATTCAAACTAGTAACCTCTATTTTATGAGACGTGGTCCCTAGCCGATTGAACTACTCCTTGAGAACAAGAAGGCATGTGATTATTTGAAAAAAAAAATGCTAGACTTATAACTCTTCTACAACTTTGTTGATACATGTCAGCATGTAATTAGATGATATTAAAATCATTTTATGTGGCTGATGTGACTCAAATCTCATGCTGACATGTGTTAATAAATTGTAAAAAAGTTGTAGTTGTAGCGTTTACTCTTGTTTATTTGTGAATGAGATGGGGTCTCTCATGCAGTACATAAGTAACATAAGCACAATATGATGTATTCAATTGAAACCTTATGTTCACCACATTTTTGTTTTATGACAAGATATTTCACATCTATGTGTTTATTTTCATTAGATACATTGTCATTATTTTTTAAGGAAATTGTTGTTGCAATATCTCTCTCACACACACAAAAATAAATAAATAAATAAATTTGTGGGGCTCTTCAACCACCCTCATATCAGCCATAGGGGCGGCCAAAACTACCCATTTATTAAACATGGAGTGGTCGAGCCATCCCAATCTTTTTTTTTTAAGTTTTTTTTTTTTTTTAATGTTTATGAATTTATAAAAATAAGACATATGAGATACATGTCAGTTACTTATTGATTTGATATGGCATGCCGTTAAAATATTAGACGAAAATACCATATGTTTATTGAATGTATACATATATTATCTGTGATAGTTTTTATATTATCTATGGTGGAGCTACGGAAGCGGTTGCTCAATACATTATATATTTGGATAGCGTCTCATCATAGTTTGAGTGTCTTTACTTATGTAGACTTTTTAAAATTATTCTATGTTCGTCCCTTTTAGGGATTCTCTTGTATACTTCCCGTATATAAGGGCTGCGCATCTCTGCGCTATTTTTATAAATTGCAATTACTTATAAAATAAAAAAAAGTTTTAAAACCGAAGGTCCTTACAATATGTACCTTAATTGCCTTTAACCCTTATTATATTTCATCCCTGCACCGCCTCATTCTCTTAGGAATAAATTTAGGTTTTGTTTGATTCGCGGAATGACTATTCCATTATGAAAAAGAATATTTATTCCTAACTATTCTTATGAATAGAAGGTGGTGGAATGAAATGGTTATTCTTAATCTTTAGTTTGGTAACAACTCATATACATTAATTGGAATACAATCAAAATTACTAAAAAAACTCACACATTATATATATTTTTAAAATTAAAATTAAAAACTTAAATTATAAAATAAAATAAAAATTAAAAAAAATTTGAAAACTATAGGGTTGCCGACCACCACAATGGGTGGTCGGCCACCACGAGGCGTTCTGGGGGTGGTGCGACCACCCCTGGAGCCATATGTGGCTGGCCGACTACCCATTGGGGTGGTCGGCCAGCCACTGTTAAGGGGGTGGGGTTTCGATTTTTTCCTTTTTTTTTTTTAAAAAAAAAAAAATGAAAGAAAAAAAAAAATAGTAATTTTTTTGAAAAATCTAGATTATTCCCATTGGAATAACTATTCCTCTCATTTTTTAGAGGAATAGGTATTCATTTTCGTAAGGGAATAACTATTCTATGGAATAGATCCCTACCAAACAAAAGAATAGCCATTCCATTTCATAAGAATAACCATTCCATTTCATGGGTCTATTCCGCAAACCAAACGAGGCCTTATACTGGTGGCTCGCAAGAATATCGTCAGCCAGCCTTTGTTCATTCCATCTCTCTTGCATCGTATCATATGATTCTTCCTTTTAGACATTTTTTTTTTTTTTTTGGAATTTAAATCCTCCGAATTCGCTTCCCTACGACATGATCTTCTCCAAAAGGGTTGATATATCCCGTAAATTTCTCCTTCATAATTCGGCTTCCATGATTTGTGCTGCTACCCTCCGACTCTCCACCATTCGCCGCCTGACCAGCATCAAACTTGAATCCCGCCACCATGCTATTCCCTCGTCTAGAACGATAATCAAGCCAAGCCAAATATTAAATGTTCAAGTTCTGTTCGTTTAATTTTTTTCGAACATAAACCGAGTTCAAGATTATTACCGAACTAGATAATATAGTCAAACTTTGTTCATATTTTTCGAATAAACTCAAACTTGTTCATAAGCTACTTAATTAAATTAGTCATTACATATATAAATTGAATGTCATGATTTTTTTTAATTAATACTAATTATTATTTATTTAGTCACGGTTATAATTTATTGTTGGAGTAATTAGAGAAATTAACTCAAATCTTAAATAATCTAATCTCAATTTTATATGTTTATCTTATAGTACACACACACACACACACACACACACACACACATACACAAGCTCATTTATATACATCCAAAAGCACTTATATCTATATCCAAATTCACACACACACACACACACAAGCTCATTTATATACATCCAAAAGCACTTATATACACAAGCTCATTTATATACATCCAAAAGCACTTATATCTATATCCAAATTCATAATTACAATAATTCAACTTATATCTAAAATAAAAAAAAAAAGGTATCCAAAACCTCTTGAATGGTGAAGCTAAATAGTTTTCAGTCTTTTTTCCATCTTCAAACATAAATAGTAAAGATTCCTAAAGTTGCAAAGACTATGCAAATCTTTTCAGTATACTATCCAGAGGAAGTTCGGGAATCTCCATCTTGGATGTAGAACCCATTTGTGCCCTCTGTATCTTGTTTGTTTCTTTTCCTCTCCTGCCATTGAAGCGGGAGCCTCTGGCTTTGGTTGACCTCTAGGCTGGTCGGAGGGTTAAAATCAAAATTGTGAACTGTTCAATTGCATTACCAGGTGCTGGATGGGGAAATACAAAGTAGATGGAAAAATTGCTAGGTTAAAAGAATGGACCTGATACCAAGTTGTTATGTGCCTGGGTTTGTGATTGGGTAGTTGGCCTATGGATGGGCAAATCTGCAGGATTGGACTTCTTGAATTTTCCTATGGTGAAGGGTGATGAACTGATATGAAGTATTCGAGGTACCTCTACCTCTTAATTCAACTACGAGAGTTGTGATTTTGTTGTAAATATGTTTTCTGCCTTTATTATGAATCAAGACCTTTATAAATAAAGGTTACAAACCATAATAGAAAATATGAAATTACATCAAATTCCTTATTCCTAAGAATTCTTTCTATAAAGGAATTCCCTTATTTAGTAATACCCTATTCTAGTGGAAATCAGTATCCCTTATTATTAGGAAATACTGTCCTTAAAGGATGATTTCCTTCGTACCGAATAGTCCTGCTAGAAGAGCACCAACTTTTCCATTCCTAGCCTTCTCAACCTCCGCCGCCACTTATATCTTCTCCCGGAACCCTAGCTAGGTCTTCTTTTGCTTCCTGCCCACGCTTCCTATGTCTCACATTGGTCCGTAACATAAGGACATTTCTCTTTACAAAGTTAGAAATAATATTATAAAAATAATAAAAATTAAATTATACGAGCCGAACCTAAATTTATACGAGCTTGTTTTTTGTTCAAGCTCTGTTGGTTTAATAAAAGAGCCGATCTTGAGTCAAGCTAATCTAAGTCGAGCCCGAGTATGAGCATTATAAAAATTAAATTATACAGACTTATACGAGCCGAACCTAAATTTATACAAGCTTGTGTTTTTTGTTCAAGCTTTGTTTGTTTAATAAACGAGCTGATATCGAGTCAAGCTAATTTGAGCCAAGCCCGAGCATATTCATTAATACTGAATAGCTATCCTTGCTTACAGCCCTACCCTCGTCCGTCGTCACCACCGCCAGTAAATTTTCTAGGTGATTTCGCTCTCATCCATACTTCGTACTGCTTCTCCGGCTCAGTGCCAAGCATATGTTTGGACATCATTAATTATTGAACAACCCCTATGACCATGGTTAATCTGACCACAAGTAAAGCAAAACTTTTGGAATTTTTCGTTCCGAAAAGCAACCTTAAATCCTCTTTCCCTTCCCCGTTAAAAATCTTCCCCTGGCTAATGGCTTCGAAATATCGATCACCACCTTCACTCCTAAAAAATTTCCCCAGCCCACTCCTACTTCTACTTCCCCAATTATCGACTCAATCCCAATTCCAATCTCCCTATTCATACAAACAAGCGGCACGTCATTGAGTTCAATCCAGAAAGCCGTCGAACTTTCTGTCAAAGGCATTCCTTCCTCTACCCTCCTCTTATCCCCTTCTTCCGAGAACTCGATGACAAAAAGGTTCTCTTTTATCTCCATGAAGACAACCCTCCCAGCCGGCTTCTAGATCTTAATCATCATGGCTCGAAACGCATCCCTGTTCCCCTTCTCTCCAGATCAATGATGACTTCCTCTTGCACCAAGATATCGACCTTTTCCTCCACTAGAAGATATAACTTACCCCGCATATCTGCCAACTCCTCCATAATATCAACAATCTCTATAATCCGCTTAACCCAATAAACTCCTCCACCCAACAAGGCAGAAGGCCACCACCTTCACCTCACCGGTTCCTCCCAAGAGAAGAAGCGCAGAGAGGACCCTTCCTTTGCGGCTCTTCTGCCAACGTGGCTTCCATTGACTATAATATAAAATATATACAATGATGGACAACATTTTCTATGAAACCATATGAATAAATGACTTCTAGCTCCTTTCGCTCGTTACGTTCCATTACAAAATTTTACATTGGGCCTAACTATCATGTCAATGAATGAAAGTTTTTTTTTTTTTTTTTTTTTTTTTTTTTTTTTTTTTTTTCTTATAATGTTATTTGCCTTATGTTTTAATTCCACTTTTATCTGTGTGAATACAAATTTAATAGCAAAAATAGAGTGATGCTACTCTTCATCCCCATTTATCACACTAGCTAACATAGAGTATTTTAAGTGGAACTTTTTTTTTTTTTTTTGAAGTAACTGACAAAAAAAAACCACTTAAAACAAGTCACATAAATGGGTGATAAATGAGTAAAAAAATAGCAATACCCGCAAAAATAGGTAAAAATATGAACAACTCTCAAGGGAACTAACATGAACCGTTGAACGCAACCTTCACAATCACAACCTGACCACCAAATGGGTTGCGGGTAGGCAGCTTCTTATTGAAAGCAAAAGCACCCTCGAACAAGCCGCAAGAAGGCCCCCCAAAACGACTCTCTTTCTCTTTCTTCTTGTTCCTCAGGCTCTTGCACTTGCCTTTCAACTACAGGGCCAGATTCAGAGATATGGTCTTCCGGCCTCTTCAGGAGAGCTGAAAAACTTTGCTAACTTTTCTGAAGTCGATAGTTGAGTCTCGTCCAGTGATTCTTCATCTCCTTCAAAATAATCCTCACCTTCAAAAATCAAATAAAGCCCACACTGTTTCACCTCAACCCCCTTAATATATGGTGGGTCTTGCTCGGTCACCTGTATCTCATAACCTTCTCTCAACTTGGAAACTAATGGATGACAGGCTGGATATCGAATCAAATAAATATGATCATCATGCGTCTTTGGAACCCCCATTAACTCCGGCACTGTACTGAACAAAATTTTATTCAGGTTGATGATATTTGCCCTTATACATGGTATTGAAGGGAGCTGGTCTCTTATGTCATCTGGAATTTGATGGTTGAGAGAGACCACAACACCTACCAGGACACCTATGATCTTACGGTTTTTACACTCCGAAAATCTAACCGCTTCTTTAGAAAACCAATCCGGAATTTTTCTCCCAGGCATACCAAGAGCGCGCAAATTCCTCAAAGAAACCTAAAATTAAAAATTTCATGAGAATTTAAAACTTAAATTTTTTCAAAAATTTTCGTTTTTTTTTTTTTTTTTTTTTTTTTTAATATTGGAAATAAAACCTTATAATAAGAGAGGAGAGAAAACCTTAGAAAGTCTTCCTTTTACCGCAGATGAGCATGTTTTGCAGCCACTCATGAACAACCTTCTCAAGGACTTCAAGCATTCCAGGCCAGGAATATCCACCACCTTCTCACAGTTTGTAAGATTCAGCTCGCACAAGCTTTCCAAGCTTGAAAGATCAGACAACCTTTCCAGTGCGGTACAGTTTGCAACATTCACCTCCAGCAAGCTAGAGGGAAGTGGAGGAAGAGACCTGAGCTCTCGGCAGTAGGGCAATACAAGCTTTTTGAGAATGGAAAGGCCCCTCAAGCTGGATGGAAGGCTGAAGAAATTATTGTGTCCTAGATTCAAAATCTCCAAAGATGACAACTTCTCAAAATCATCAGGTATTTTCCCACATAGTTTCCAAGCACGAGCATCCAGTTGTTCAAGCAAGCATAAATTGGAAAAAGAAGTCGGAAGTGTTCCAGGATTTTGCTTCTCTTGTGCAGTTGCAACTGAAACCTCTTCAGGCATGCTTTTTCCAGCTAACTGAAAATGAGGCTTCTTAGACATTTTTAATGTCATTAAGCTTAAGAGCATCCCAAAGCTTTCAGGCAATTCCGTCACAGCAGTTTCTTCCATATGCAAGTGGTGCAGAGACTTTAAATTTCCTATTGAATCAGGAAGTTTACGGAGCTCTGTACATTCATTCACTGTTAATATAATAAGATTTTCTAGCATCCCAATGGATTCCGGCAATTCAGAAATATTGGCATTAAATAGATTCAAAGTAGTAAGAGCCAACATGCTTCCAATTGATTCTGGTAGAGACCTAAGACTTTCACAATTGCTCATCTCAAGCTTCCTTAGCATTTTCAAGGCACCTACCTGATCTGGCAGATTTGTGATTGATGTGCCATCTAACTGAAGCTCAACAACAGAAGCTAATCCTTCAATTGAATCAGGCAATTTGCTCAGAAACTGACAGTTTCCAACTGACAAGGCCTTCAAATATGATAATGATCCAATAGAAGCAGGTAGTTCTTTGATTGCAATACCATTGGTTAAAAGTTTTGTCAATGATATGAGATTGCCAACAGAATCAGGTAGTGAAGTAAGTGATTTACACTGCATTAAACTCAGTCTCTCAAGGTTTACCAAAGTTCCAACAGAATAAGGTATTTCATTTATAGCAGAACCATTAAGAGAGAGTTCTTTCAGGGACAACAGCTTTCCAATGCAGTTGGGTAGTCTTCCGAAGAACTGGCAATCATTTAGACTAAGCTTTTCAAGTTTTGTAAGGTGGAAAATGGATTCAGGTAGCTTTGCTATAGCAGTGTCATCAACAAGAAGTTCTTTCAGAGATCTCATGCTGCCTATGTCATTTGGCAATTCTTTCAACTTCGAGCAGCCAGAGAGTATAAGGTTCTCTAGATTTTTCAGCCCAGAGACTTCAGCAGGAAATTCAATAAGGTTCGAACAGCGTCCCAGGTTCAAGTGAAGTAGTGTACTCAAGTTTCCAATGGATTCATGAATCTTTATTAGTCTGGGGCAGCGCTCAAGAACAAGCTTTTCCAAGGTTTGATGCCCAGATAAATCAGGAATGGCAGTAAGATTATGGCAACCGCGGAGATTCAAAACCATCAATTTCACAGCCACCTGGCAAACAAGAATTTTTTTGTCATAAAATAAAAGAGATAATCATAAAGAATTGAGACAAAAAAGTGCAAGCCTAATGGACATTAAACACTTTACTGCTAGCTTTCATGAACGACCCGTTCTTGCTTGATAACCAAATTCGTGCACCTTATAAGTGAAGCATACCTTGTTACTATACCGTCCCCACACTTGTTCAATTTTACTTTCCGAGAGGTCAAGGACAGCAAGTTCCCGAGGACAAAAATCAGAAGGAAGACTTTCAAAAGGACATTCTCGCCATTGTAGCCACTTCAGTTGTGTAGGAAAATATTTATGCTTTCCTTCCAATCTCGTATTATTGATTTGCAGAAGTCTTAGATTAACCATAGATTCAAAGGACTTTGTGTGTAGTACTACCTCCCTCTGTTTCTCAGCTTTATTTTGAAGATACTTCTTATACCTTTCTTCCAAGTATGTTAACGTAGAAGTGACATTGGGCGCTCTTTTTAGGTTTTCCCAAGAAATTCTTTCACCACTTGGATCATTCGACAAGGGCCTCCTATCAAAGTCTAGGATGATCCCTTGTATACATCCTGTTCCCTATTATCAAAAAATATGGAAACTACTTAAAAAATGGAATGGAGCCAAGTGAAGAGTCAGAGAGACAATGTAAAAATAATAAGCAATAAAAAATAGTGAGATAACAATACAGGATATACAAAATGGTACCAATATTTGGGAACCTAGGACATCTAAGAACATGGAGATCGAACAAATGTTTTCACATGGGAACATATTCAGAAAATCCTTTTTTAATTTTAATTTTTGGTTCAAATGACATGCATAACTTTTACTCCAAATTTTCAACAGTCCACCAACATATGAATGGAACTGCCACAATTGATCCAATATACTACAAGCTTACACATTTCATAAATCATTAATGATTTCTGTATCCAAGGACGAAGGCATGAATTCAATCTGAGAAATGACATAAATGCAACTCCCACACATCTCATTTTCAAAACCCCCATTGGATTTATAAGACCCAAACATGGGTTCCACAAATTCAATGGTGGATTTGAAACTTGATTGTATGGAGATGTATAGGAGATGTATGTATATCATTACTCATTTAATCTTGGGAGATCCAGGTTGGATTGGAATTTTTTTGGGGCCACCATTAATAAAAAGACAAAAAATATTAAAAATAAATAATAAATAAAATTGTTCCTTTCAAAACTTTCATTAAAAAAAAATCTAAAAATTTTGTTTTTCAACTTTTTGGCCCAACATTCATCTCTGTCTGCACCAACAATGCAGCAAAGTAAGTTTGCACACACTTTATTTTTTTTTATTCTCCATGGTACAATGTGAAGATGTCAGCTTGAACATTGTTTATCCTCTCTCCCAAAGTTTCTCAATCTTTTATCAACCTTCACCAACCAGAATTCATCAGTGTGTGTGAAGGAAATTTAAAAGACACAGTACAGAGACATTGCGTACACCACGTGGAGCACAAATATCAGTACTCCTTTTTCCATTGAGGGTCACACATAGAAACATGGATGCATGCACTAGGGAGGGTGTGCTAAAACTTGCTGTCCAACCAACCAAAAAGGAATTGGAAAAAAGAATAAGAGGTATCTAACTATGGGTCGTACCTTCTCACCCTTCAAGACGGTCATGACTGCATCACGATCCCACAGTCTACTTCGCATACCAGGATACACAGGATTTTCCTCTAAAACAATTTGTCTTCCCATGTCTCTAACTTGATCATGCATCCACAAAGTATTGTCCTCAGCAACCTTAATGAGTGATTTTGCTGTGAGGTCTCTGATTGCTATCTCAGCCATAAAGCCGCAACCTTTCAATACATCAATTACATCTTCTCTATTCATTCTCATTTTAATGAATAAACATGCAATGTCGAGGAATATACACTTCTCCTGTGTATCTAACCCATCAAAACTTATCTTCAACACATCCTGAAGATCGTGTGGACGAATTTGTTCCAACTTTCTCAGAGCATCTTCCCACTCCTCTATTCTCCTCTTATCAAACAAAAAAGAACCAAATACTTCCAGGGCCAACGGTAGACCTCCTGTAAGAGACACCATTTTTTTGGAAAGATCAAGAAATTTATCTGTGGGTTTGTCTCTTCGTAGTGCATGGTAGCTAAAAAGCTGTAGTGCCTCAGAGTTTCCTTCATGGTTTCCCAACTCTCTGACCTCATAAAATGCATTCACAAGATGCTTGGATAGAACTTCTCTGTCTCTTGTGGTGACGATGATTCTACTTCCTTCAAAAAACCATTCTCTTCTCCCAGTAAGTAAATCAAGCTGAGTTACATTGTCAATATCATCTAAAACAACAAGAACTCGCTTCTTATGAACTACTTCTTTGATTGTACCGATAGAATATACAGCAACATTACCAGAGGAAAGATCATGGATAAGTTTGTTCTGAAGGGACACTAAACCACCGTCATTTGCAGAATTTTCTCTTACTTTTGAAATGAAACTAAGGCACTCAAAGTGACCAACAAGTTTATTACAAAGAGCCTTGGCAAGGGTTGTCTTACCAACACCACCCATACCATATAATCCAAGAACTCGAACGCCATTGGATCTAATATCTAACAAACTCATCACTTCTTGAAGACGAAAATCAAGTCCAACTGTATATGTAGCCAGACCCACTGGAGTCTTTGCCAGTTCAGTCAACACCTCTTTGACTAACAATTGAATCAGTTGCGCTTGCGCCTCCTCGCTGTTAATAAGTATTAACATGAGTAACAAGGATATTCATCAAAAACAAGAGTAACAAGGATGTCTATAATAATACTGGAATAGTCACCTCCTATGTGCCTACTTTAATGATATACAAACTCTTTGAAATCTATGGCTAGGAATGATGGCCAAGGCTTTCAATACACCACATGCAGTGTAGAGATTATATGCACATAAACATACAATAGGAAAGAATGAATGAGAAAAACATTTGTCTAACATATTGGTTTATCAAAAATGTCCATGGATGGTGAATTTCATCATTTGACACCTTAACTGAAGCCTGTAAGCCACATCAACTGCTGAATGACCAAATGATGATGCCAAACCATCGGCTTCTATAAGCATATTTGTCTAGACAGTATAAGTCAAATGAATTGCAACTGTGGGTGAGATGTACCGGGCTGTTGCTGCTTCATATCTAACCTTTGGTGAGATATTGTCAAATCTTTTGTGATGTCAAAGTTATCTCGCTCCATGTTTGCGTTCTTAGGGTTTTGCAGAAACCCCACATTGGGTCTATCGTAATCACTCATAAGAAGTTCTAAAGACAGATTTGTTTTAACATCAATGCATGAAAAATAGATGACATAAACAACTAATTTAAAAGGAAAAGCAGGGTACAAGATGCAAATAAAATAGATGATTACGATAGACCCATTTAAATAGATGACTCATCACTTCACGCATTTCGCACACCAAATGGAAAAGAAAGTGCGGAAACAAAATGGAAATCTCTACCACAAATAAAAAAAACTCCTCCATTTGTGAAAGTCAATAGGCTTATGCTAAAACATCCCCAAATATGAATAAACAAAATCTAGAGAGCCATTAAAGTCTTTAAAGAATTGCATGGTGCAGAGGATCATACCGCCAGAGGTGTCGCCTATTAATTAACAATTTCCAAAGATTCCTTTAAACAGCTTATGGTCAGTTTACGTTTGCGATTTGAAAATAGTGATTTTAAAATGTGCGATTTAAAAAAGTAATTTTTAAAAATGTAGTTAAGCGTTTGGCAAAATCGCAGTTTAATCTTTAAAATCGCAGATTAATCTTTTAAAATACTGTGTTTTCAAAAAAACACTCAATTGCCTGCGATTTCAATAAGCACTTTTTAACATTTTCAAATCGCAATTTTTTAAAAACGCAGTTTTCAAACAGTTCATTTTCTACGATTTAGTTTAAAATCACACTTTTTCTCTACGAAATTGCAATCCTAAACGCACCCTTCGTAGTATTATTTTGGATTTGTTGCCACAAACAAATCCTCAACCCAGTAAACTACTACAAGCTGCTTAATTTCAACCAGAAAACACAATTAAGCCCTCATACGCATCATTAGGGCTACTCAAGCCCTGGACGCATCTCCGATCTGATCAGCAATCTCCAAAAAAAAAAAAAATAATAATAATAATAATAATAATAATAATCACAAGATCTTTGTATAAATTCGTAACAATATGAAACATAATAACTCAAACAGGAGGATCGATGCATATATAGGGTATTAGTATTATTTTCCATGTTGAATCTGGATAACCACAAGCACTAGGGTATTGTGAAAGCAGGTTCATTAGAGAGATTTTTTCTACTCCTATATACCTGTTTTTGAAAACCCAACCAGCAATTCCACCAGCTTTTTCCATAGCTCTCCTCCACCTCGAAACGTCGTCCTTCTCAAACCGATCTTCGTGGCTTCTAAAATGTTCTTTGAAAGGTCCCCCCTGCTTCCGCACGTCCGACGGGTCGACTTGGTAGAACACTGGGAGTATGAGCCTCCGGCACTCGCATATCTTGGAAAGTTCCTGAAGGCACCACAGCGACGATGCGTAGTTCGGAGAGAGGATGACGATGGAGGCAGCCGAGTCGTCTATAGCCTCGAGCAGACTCGGCGCGATCTCGTCCCCGCGGCGCAGCCCGTCGTCGTCGCGGAAGACCCGGACGCCGTGTTTCTCAAGCGAGTCGTAGAGGTTGGCAGTGATGGTGTGGCGCGTGTCTTCGCCTGTGAAGCTCAGAAAGACGTCCCAACGGTGCCTGGAAACTCCCGGAGCTGATGAAATGGAAACGGCGTCGTTGTCCATCTCCGTTGCAGTGTTTTTATACGTTTACAGAGAGCAGTAATTGTCCGTTTTGGGACAGTACTGTTCTTAGAGTTCTTGACAGATATGAGATTGCAATCGATGATATTGATTCTCTGATCTGCTTTTGTAAACAAGAATGGAATTTGCAGCAAACGTTGCCTCTGCGTTTTCTAAATCAAAAGTATTCCAACACAAACGCCGCACGTACTTTCCCTAGTTAAGTCCAGAATTAATCATGGTTATAACAATTCAAATTCCACCGGCTCCACCAAAAAAAATATATATGGGAAAAATATATTTTAGCCCCTAAACTACCACCATTTATCTGGATGGCCCCCAAAACTACCAATGCTTAGATTCTGGCCCCCCAAACTACCACCTTCTGATTTTTTGGCCTCATCCGTCCATTTATGCCGTTAATTCTAAACAGAATTCTGAAAATACCCCTCCTACACTTTGAAATTCTCACGGTTAAGGGAGGGGTATTTTCGGGTTTTTGGCCAAGTTTTGTTAGAATTAACGGCATAAATAGACGGATGGGGCCAAAAAATCAGAAAGTGGTAGTTTGGGGGGCCAGAATCTAAGCATTGGTAGTTTGGGGGTCCATCCGGAGAATGGGTGGTAGTTTGGGAGGCTAATATATATTTTTCCCAATATATATATATTTAAATACCATTTTACTATCTTTGATTTGCAACTTTGGTTCTTGAACCAAAGGAACAAATTACATTTTTCAAAACTAATTATTCATTATTGTTTATTTTTTATCAAACTTTTTAAAAATTAAAAATTAAATTAAATTAAAGAAACCAAGTTAAACTGTAGGCCGTCTCTGACTAAGTCTTAAGAAGTTCTAAGTAAAGACCAACTTGCTTCAACAGCAATGCATGAATAATAGACGACACAAACAATTAATTTAATAAGAAAATAGGGGACAAGATGCAAATATTTTACTTTGAATGCTTCAAACGCACGCCCCAATGAACAAAAAAAAAAAAGAGAAGAAGAAAGAAAGAAAGTGGGGAAACAAAATGAAAATTTCTACCACAAATAAAAAAATCCCCCATTTGTTAAAGTCAACAGCGAAGAGCCATCTTTATGCAAAACGTCCCCAAATATGAATAAACAAAATTTAGAGGGCCATTAAAGAATTGCACTGAGCATTATTTACGCAGAGCACCGGCAGCATTTTTAAATTTTAATTTTTTCTTTATAGATGTAGAAAAAAAAAACCTTAAACACTAGCTGAATCCAAATTCTTTTATTATTTTTGAAGGTGACTTCCTGATGGTGGTGCGGAGCAAAACTAAACTAAACTTTAGCTCTTTGGATGTCTTTGAGAGTTTCAGACTTAAGAGTATCCTTAGTGAGCTTTTCAATTTTCTCTAAATTTTAGTTAAATAATTTATTTTTATGATTTTATCTATCACTTTTAAGAAACTTCATACATCAAACTTTTCAAATATTTATCTATTACAACTAATTTTTTTTTTTTATTGGTTTTAAGCAACCACTCATAACAAATGAGAAGAAATGAAAAATGAAAAGTGAAATAAAATGAGAGAGATATGATAAAATATTGGGTTAAATACACCTCTGGTCCTTGAGTTTTGAAAACTTTATTTTTTAGTCACTGAGTTTCAATTCGCATCACAGATAATACTTCAGTTTTGAAAAATGACCGAATTAGTACCTCAGTTAAGTTCTCCGTCCAAAAACTAACGGTCTGTCACGTTTCAACCCCTGAGAGTTGACACCTATCACAATATAAAAAATTACAAAAATAGAAAAATTCTTTAAAATTAATTATATAACAAAAAAAAAAAGAAAAAAAGAAAAAGAAGAGGGTGGCTTGGCCACCACCATGACCGGTTTGGGGTGGCTAAACCACTCCCATGGGTTGTTCAGCCACCCCATGACAGAAAAAATAAAAAAATAAAAAAATCAAGGGTTTTGGCCCTTAGAGGTGGTCGACACAAGGGTGGTTCGACCACCCCCATGGGCCAAAACGCTTCAATTTTTTTTTTCTTGTCTGTCATGGGGTGGCCAAATTACCCCCCATGGGCCACAGGGGTGGTTCGACCACCCCCAGACCGCCCGGCTTGAGAGTGGCCGAACTACCCCAAATGGCCAAAACCCTTGAATTTTTGTTATCTTTTCTTTTCTTTTCTTTTCTGCCATAGGGTGGCCAAACTAGACTTGGCAATTCGGGTTCGCGGCAACCCGGCCGACCCGATTAAGTAAACGGGACTGACACGAACCCGATCCGATTATTAATCGGGTTGTGACACGTGACCCAAACACGACCCGATTAATAATCGGGGTAACCCGAACACGACCCGATAAACACGACTAATAATCGTTTCCAAAGGGAATACCTGTACATACAGTTAACAACAAAGATACACATCAAAATATATAACCCTAAATGGCAGGGGAGGGAGAGAGGAAGGACCTAGACTAAGTCACAATCATGAAGCTAAATTTCTCTCAAGCATTCCATCAAACATCTTTCAAGCATTAATGAACAAATCTACATCGTCGGCTATTATACTTGTTGAGAAAAAATGTAAAAAGGGCCAAAAAATAGAAAAAAGAAATAAATATGTGACCATCGAAATTATGAAATTTGCTCTACCCCAATGCAGCTTTGAAACCAAAGACCGACTGCGAATTCGAATAACAGACTCCGAACGCCAACGATGGGAGATCAGGAGAAGATGCGAACTCGAGAAGTGCGGCCGTGCGGGGGCGCGGACTGCAGAGTGCGGGCAACAGGCGTGCGCCGTGCGGGGCGGTGCGGCAACGCCGACCGGCGGGCTAGGGTTCCGATTCGTTTCTTCCTGTTCCAGTTTCTCCATTTCTAACTTTCTAGATTCTTCATTGTTCAATTTGTTCTTCTACTTTTGTCTTTCTTCCTTTCTTCTTCTTCTTCTTCTTCTTCTTCTTCTTCTTCTTCTTCTTTTTTTTTTTTAAAAAAAAGGGTCTAATCGTGTCGTAATCGGGTTGACCCGTTTACGACCCGAACCCGATTACAATAAACCCAAACCCTATTTTTCCGTGTCGGGTTCGCAGGTCGCGTCAAAAATTGCAAACCCTAGGCCAAACCACCCCATGAGGGTTTAGAGGGTGGCTTAGCAACCCGGCCCACCCCTCTTCTTTTTGTTTTTTTATTCAATTTCTTTTTCTTTTTTTTCTTTTTTCTTTTTTTAAGTTTTTAATATTTTAATTAATTTTTAAAGTTTTTTTATTTTTTATTTTTTTATACTACAACACATGTCAACCCTCAGGAGTTGACACATGGCGGGCTGTTAGTTTTTGGACGGAGAACTTAACTGAGGTACTAATTCGATCATTTCCTAAAATTGAGGTATCATCTATGATGAGAATTAAAATTCAGGGACTAAGAAATAAAAAATTCAAGGACAAAAAATGTGTTTAACCCTAAAATATTCAATAACTAATGAAATTTCTGAACCAAATTTGAAGTGAAATTCTGACAATAGCCAAAATAGAGAAATTGTAGAGAGTTTGTTGAAGTTGATCGAGTTTTTTGAGTTTTTCTTCAAATTAATTTTGATAAATTTTTTGAAATGAAGAGCTCACTAAGAATGCTCTTAACACATCAACAAATAGAAAAGCCAAAACTGGAAAAGTAACTTCTCCCCCAAATTGCATTCTTGCTTTATTATTATTATTATTGTTATAGAAAAGTCCACTTACCTCAATCAAACTACAACTCAATTGACCATGTCCTTCCGAACTATCAATTTGGAAAATGTCCTCCAAAATTATCAAAACATTTTCAATGTACTTCATGGCCAGCAAAAAGACAAAAATGACTTTATAATTTTTTTAATAAAACAAAAATGCCCCTACAAAGATTTTTTTTTTTTTTTTTTAAAAAAAAAACCCTTTTTTTTTTTAAAACAAAAATTTGTAATTTCTTAAAAAAAAACAAAAAACTTTTAATTTTTAAATTTGGTCATCCCTGATTTTTATGTATTTTTATTTTTAGTTTTTTTTTTGAATTATTTTTATTTTGTTAAGGGTATTTTCGTTATTAGGGTAAACATTGGCAGTTTTTTTATAGTTTGGGAGGATCATTGCCCAAATAAAAAGTTAGGATAGACATTGTCAATTGAATGATAATTTGAAGCTACGTAGACTTTACCTTTATTATTATTTTATTATAAACATGGTTTTCTATTAGACCTTTTTGTTTTTGTTACTTTGTTAGCAATTAACGTACTTCTCTTCTAAAAGTAACTAATTGTTTCTATGGTTTTTTCTTCAATTGCATCCAACTGACTTCCAATTGCAGTTTTATTTATTTTTAAATGAATAAGTTATTATACTATTATTTGTATTATAAAATAATTTTTTAGTTATTATTGATTATTTTTGTTTTAAAATTATTTGAATTACGAAACTGTACGTTGAACGTTAAACCAATCAGTTCAAATTTGTCCGTTTTGTTTTTTGTAAAAGAAAAATAGAAAATTAAAATATGGTTGGAAGTCTAATAGTCATTTTTATGCAAGTTGTTCTTTAGTTCATCTTGTACTTAATATTTGAACAGCCCTACAATAATAATTATCTAGCTCCATCCCGTCGTTAGATATAATAATATTAAATTATGAAAAAAAAAAATAACTCATATATATTTCAAGTAAAATAAATAATCCCAACAAAATGCCGCCTATTAATTAATAATTTTCAGAGATTCTTTAAACATAATTTAATAATATTATTTTGGATCGGTTGCCACATGTCATTCCTCTAAGCCAGTAAATTATCACAAAGTTGCTTAATTTCAGCTAAAAAACACAATAATTAAGCCCTAAGACGCATCTCCGACCCGGTCAGCGGGGTTGTTTGTCAAGCAACATTACAGAGCAGCATTGGTCATGTACTTTTTTTTTTTCATTTTTTTTATATTTTCCATTACTAATCAACATTAAAACATTCCCACTTTTTTCACTTTTTATATCACATCAATAATTTTTTATTATTATCCAAACAAAAAAATTCACTACAATACAAAACTTTTTCACTTTTTTATACAAATTCTTTTTATTTTATATCACATCATCACTTTTTACTAATTTCAAAACTAACAATCTCACTACTCTGTTTTGTTCTGTTCTGTACATATCTTTGCCAAACAAGCCCAGCAATTGCAAAGGAAAAAAGAAAAGTTAGAAGACATATGTATAAAGAGTAATGCTACTTTTTATACCCATTTTTAATAATGTGTATAATTTTTTTTTAAAAAAAAAAAAAAAAAATTAACATGAAAGATGATTTAAAACAAGCAACGTGAATCAATGTGAAATAAGATATAATATTTTTACAAAATGATTTGTAAAAAAATTCCACGAATTAGTATCTAAAAGTGACACGTATTATTTAGATTCTTAAAAAGCATGCGAGAAGTATATATCAGCCTGTGAAAAACTTAAATGAATTGAAATGAGTCATAATTGATAAATAGACATAATGGGTTACTCTTGTATAAATTGGTAAATATTAACAACAACATGAAACGTAATAACTCAGACAAGAGGATCGATGCATATATATATAGGGTTTGGTATTAATTTCCATGATGAATATTGATAACTACACGAACTACTAGGGTTTAATTCGTGAAAGGTTGACGTCCTTGAGAGTTTGGGGTGAAGCTGTCTGTACTCTTGTACTTCAGGGCTGGGAGTTGTGGTCTGAGGTGCACTACTCTCTTCATCCAGAGGTTGGTGATATTCTCTAGTGCTTTGTATCGTGGTTGGAAGGCGATAGTATAGAGGAAGAGTTGTCTCATGTCTGAGATGTGGGGGAAGTTTCCCCTGCTAGAAGATGAATATATAGGGGTTTCTCTAGAAACCTCTGAACTAGACCCATTGGTGAATCGGGGAAAGGTATGTATCATTGGAAAAATACAGGTAGACCGTATAGTACCAAAGGAGTTCTTCAAGGGCCCCTTAATAAGGGCTTGGAGACCTGAGGGATCGATCTCTTTCCGGGTCATAGGTGAAAACCTATTTATAGTTGAATTTGAACACACATGAGAAAAAGCTAGAGTTATGGAGGGGCGCCCATGGTTGTTTGATGGAAATCTTGTTTCACTGGCTGAGTTTGATGGTATAACACCACCGTCCAAAATGAACTTTGACAAGGAATCATTTTGGATGAGAATGTATAACCTTCCGCTTGCATGTATGAGTAAAGAGGTTGGTCATAAGATTGGGAGTTCTGTAGGAGAAGTAGAAGAGATAGACATGCTGGAGGATGAAGCCGGGTGGGGTGAGTTCCTGCGAGTTAAAGTCCTTATGGATTTATCCAAACCTATTCCTAGAGGTAGGAAGTTGCATCTTCCAAACCTCAACCTGGGTAGCATTCAAGTATGAACGCCTACCTAAGTTTTGCTACAAGTGTGGGGTTATGCGCCATGGGAAAGCAAGGTGTCTTCGATATGGCCACCGACAATATGGTAAGAATGAAGAACCCCCTTATGGGAACGGGCTACGGGTGAGTTATCCAACCCGTCGACGGAACATTGGCCATATCCAGCTTGAACATGGAAAGCATGAAGGGGAAGTGGGTCATATCCAGCATGAAATTGGAGTGGGTGGCAGTATTCCCAACCAGAATCTGGTTACGTCTTCGCCGGGGGGAGATGTTCAGGCGGAACAGTCCAGGGAAAGGCTTGTAAGCGAGCAAAGTACGAGAACATTTCGGGTTACACAGTAAGCGAGGTCTGAGACGGAAAATCCGGAGATGCAGAGGTGGGGCAGCAATGCTGATAGGCTGGAACCATAGGCTGGTCTTTTCCAGTCTGATTAGACGGAAAATCTAGAGCGAAACCGAACTATATGCAAAGTTAATTGTTGATGCTATTTTTTGCTTGATGACATGGCAGCTCCTGATTCGTCTCTCCGCCTGTAACCTGTAACAAAGTAAAGGCCCGCCGGGGGTTCGCCGGTGGAACCTCCTCCGACGCCCAAGTCAATTGAGAGAGAGAGAGAGAGGGATGCCCATATATTAGATAGATCCATACCTCTTAGATGATGGGTATATATATAGGCTCTATTTTACAATTGATGCATAGTAAAAGTCTTATTATTGTATGGTGTGAACAGTAATTGGTAATGTGCGCAGATATCAGGCATGGTGCCCCATACCAATTTTTGACTTGATTTGACGAGTGCCAAGATTCTAATAAATGCTAAAGATCATGGTCATTCCCGACCAACCATATAATTCCGAGACTTGGGTAATTCCCGACCAAACATACATTCCCGACTAAGCGTATATTCTCGACCAAGCGTATATTCCCGACCAAGTGTATAACCCGAGTACTCATTCCCGACAGAGCATATAATCCGACACGTGTAATACCCGAGTGGGGAATAATAATTTCCCAGCAGTTACCCCCAATTCTTTTATCTCTTACTTGAGATAAAGAGAATTAAGCAAGGGAATTATGGAAATCGATGCTTCGAAATTCTAGAATCTCAAATTTTTGCACTTCTTGACCCTCCTGTGATAGAGTGACTTTTCTTGAGCTTTGGCCGGGTTCCAAGTTTTTTGTAATTTCCCAAGACTTCTCATAATAATTCCACATATTCATGGATGCCGAACTTATAGTGCTTATTATAGTCTTCATGAAAACTTGAAAAATTTATATTAACTAACTCTCATTAGATAAGGGGGGTGCCTTGAGCTTTGAGTGTGCTTCTTGACCGACAACCCTACTCGACCACTCCCAACCCTTTTTATAACCTCGGGTTAAGAGGACATCTCGGGAATGCCGGGCTTAAGGAGTTGCCTTTATGGTGGGTGTTGACGCGATCCTCGAGTGTGTAGGGGATCCAATGTTCATGTGATCTCCAGCTCTTGGTCCCGATATGATTAAAGGACTAAAAGAGAATGCAGAGCTTTTCTAGCATCAGGAAAGATGCGTACTCCTTCACGTGTCTCGTCTTGTGGATTTTTTTACCGACATCAAAACTGCTCCTTCTGAGAATGTTTGTGTCTTTTGAATTTCCTACAATAGAAGTTGTTGCTTAATAAAGCATTTGCTACATCTACCGAAGGTCATGATGTGTCGTCGACAAAGGCTTTGGTGAGTTGAAATCTGAGGAAGGGGCTGACCAGCCTATCCGAGTAGCCCCCTATCCAAGGGTGTAATTAGGTGGAATCGATCCCGGCCGTAGTGGTTTTGGGCAGAGAGCATCCTGTCGTCCGTGCTGCTAAAAAACTGAAGTGTTGTCATGTTCTTGGAATGCCATGTAGGGATTCTCCGCCAGAATCATGAAGTCGGGTCATCAATTCGTTTTCGTTTTTGTGTCCGAGAAAGAGCTCTGCACCTATTATGGTGGTTTCGAACTTGCTTTACCCTCAAACTTCTGAGCACATGCCTGGTGCTGCCACGAACAATGCTGTTGTAAATAAGATCAAGATCTCAAGGGTCATATTCCTCAAGCCTTTATATTTTATTAGATGCACCCAATGTCTTAAGAGTCTCAATAGAATGAGTTATCTAGTCCGATAATTCTGTCATCCCCATCCTCTAATTAGTCGCCTTTTTGAGCTATTGTTTCTGTGTCAGAGGTGCTTGGGCAATTCACTTCAGTAAGAAGGGAAGTTCAAACCCCGAGGGGGCATCTAAATGCACAGTTGGGAACCCGTTTACTCAAACCAACAAGATTCATGTGAATCTCCTTTCTGGAAGGTATTCAAAATTATTTCCTTATCCAGAAGGGAATTGCTATCCAAAACCGAGTTACCCCCCTTATCCGAAGGAGGATAACTTAAATTGTAAAAACCGAGTTACCCCACTTATCCGAAAGAGGATAACTAAAATTGTAAAAAAACCGAGTTACCCCCCTTATCCAAAGGAGGATAACTTAAACGTAAAAACTGAGTTACCCCCCTTATCCGAAGGAGGATAACCTAAATGTAAAAACCGAGTTACCCTCCTTATCCGAAGGAGGATAACTTAAATGTAAAAACCGAGTTACCCCCCCTTATCCGAAGGAGGATAACTAAAATTGTAAAAACTGACCCCCCCTTATCCAAAGGAGGATAACCTAAATGTAAAAACCGAGTTACCCTCCTTATCCGAAGGAGGATAACTTAAATGTAAAAACCGAGTTACCCCTCCTTATCCGAAGGAGGATAACTAAAATTGTAAAAAAAACCGAGTTACCCCTTTTATCCGAAGGAGGATAACTTAGAAATTTAAAAACCGAGTTACCTTTCTATCCGAGAGAGGATAATCATTCAAACCCAAGGATATGCTCCTTTATCCAAAGGATGTTAGCCACCAAGGTTACTTCCCTATCCGAGAGAGGAAAACCACAGTACCAAAGTGAGGTCACAGGTTCTCAAGGATTAACAAATCCATTAGTCACCTCATAAAGCGTCTTTCGGAAACCGTGTCAGTTTTATTATCCAACAGAGATCTCCTTACCTGAGGAGGAGTTTTTGCGCTTTCCTATCTAAGGAAGACCTCCTTATCCAAGGAGGGATTTTCCATGAGTCACTTCATCCTTTTTGCTGCATTATCCCTTAACAAAAACCTGAATGTCAATGGTGCCCTGTTTCCAAATTTTGTCGTAGGGAACATCTTCCCATGATGATTTTTTACCAAGGCTATGCTCCTCATTGATTTTTTACCGAGGTGACGCTCCTCATTGATTTTTTACCGAGGTTATGCTCCTCATTGATTTTTTACCGAGGTTATGCTCCTCATTGATTTTTTACCGAGGTGATGCTCCTTATTGATTTTTTACTGAGGTTATGCTCCTCATTGATTTTTTATCGAGGTGATGCTCCTCATTGATTTTTTTACCGAGGTTATGTTCCTCATTGATTTTTTACCGAGGTTATGCTCCTCATTGATTTTTTACCGAGGTTACACTCCAAATTGATTTTTTACCGAAGTTATGCTCCTCATTGATTTTTTATTGAGGTTATGCTCCTCATTGATTTTTTACCGAGGTGATGCTCCTCATTGATTTTTTACCGAGGTTATGCTCCTCATTGATTTTTATGCCTTGCGAATAAGGTTTCCTGCAAATAGAATCTGTTAGTAAATAAAAATTTAGCTAACTTACTTATAAGGGAGTGTATGACCAATAGTCGTCTGGGGCTGTCACCGAATGAGAATTGTTCTGGTCCAAGGGAGGGCGATTGATCTTGGTTCCTGTGAGGTTCCCTAGAATATCACAAAGCTGGATGACTGCTCAGCTTCTACCCGATAGAGAGAACAACCTGTTGTGTGCGTAGTGACTATCTGAGCAGAAATTGCCGAAATGTCTGTAAGTAGTCCCATAACTGGTAGCTTGTGCAAGACTTCGCAGGAGCAATCAGTCCCCTCTGCAACTCTGGTGCCACCTCCTTATCTGAAGGAGGACCCCCTTGTCCAAGGAGGAATTTTACGAGTATCCCGATCCACGGGATAGAGGCTTTTATGCCACCTCTTATCCGAGGAGGACCCCCTGTTGTCGGAGAGGGAGGAATTTTACGACTATCCCGATCTGCGGGATAGGCGCTTTTATGCCACCTCCTATCTGAGGAAGACCCCCTGTTGTCGGAGAGGGAGGAATTTTATGACTATCCCGATCCGCGGGATAGACGCTTTTATGCCACTTCCTATTCGAGGAGGACTCTCTGTTGTCGAAGAGGGAGGAATTTTACGACTATCCCGATCCGCGAGATAGGCGCTTTTATGCCACCTCCTAGCCACAGAAGGTGGTTTTCTCGAATGGAGCTTTACCTCTTGAGCAAATTTGCTTCGGCTCTGGAGGAGCTGAAATATCAGCGCATAAATCTTCGTAGAATCTGTAAATTGCTAATAATGCATGTATAGATGTGTGCTCTTTCCAAAGGGGAAAAATAGCAAGTTGGCATGAGATAAGCAGGTCTTTAGCTAATATTCCCCCCTAAATAACTGTGGCAATTTGTACAAATTTACCTAAGTTATTTATCAATGGTGCATCAATAAATCTCAATTACTTGTTTTAGACAGCCGAATTTTGCTTCAAAGATGGCTTAACACATTCTAGAGATTGCTGAGAACAAGGAAGACTATAACAAGCATCACAAGTCTTTCTCTGCAATCCTCGTGCTAAACCGAGTTACCCCCATTATCCGAAGAAGTATAACCTGAAATTTAAAAATCGAGTTACCCCCCTTTATCCGAAGGAGGATAACTTAAATGTAAAAACCGAGTTACATCCCTTATCTGAAGGATGATAACTTAAATGTAAAAACCGAGTTACCCCCCTTATCCAAAGGAGGATAACTAAAATTGTAAAAAAAAACCGAGTTACCCCCCTTATCCGAAGGAGGATAACTTAAAAATTTAAAAACCGAGTTACCCCCCTTATCCGAAGGAGGATAACTTAAATTGTAAAAAAACCGAGTTACCCCCTTATCCGAAGGAGGATAACTTAAAATTTTAAAAACTGAGTTACCCCCTTATCCGAAGGAGGATAACTAAAATGTAAAAAACCGAGTTACCCCCCTTATCCGAAGGAGGATAACTTAAAAATTTAAAAACCGAGATACCCCCCTTATCCGAAGGAGGATAACTTAAATGTAAAAAACTGAGTTACCTCCCTTATCCGAAGGAGGATAACTAAACTTAAATTGTAAAAAAAACAAGTTACCCCCCTCATCCGAAGGAGGATAACTTAAAAATTTAAAAACTGAGTTACCCCCCTTATCCGAAGGAGGATAACTTAAATGTAAAAAACCGAGTTACCCCCCTTATCCGAAGGAGGATAACTTAAATTTAAAAAACCGAGTTACCCCCCTTATCCGAAAGAGGATAACTTAACTTAAATTGTAAAAAAAAAAAAAAAAAACGAGTTACCCCCCTTATCCGAAGGAGGATAACTTAAAAATTTAAAAACCGAGTTACCCCCCTTATCCGAAGGAGGATAACTTAAATGTAAAAAACCGAGTTACCCCCCTTATCTGAAGGAGGATAACTTAACTTAAATTGTAAAAAAAACGAGTTACCCCCTTTATCCGAAGGAGGATAACTTAAAAATTTAAAAACCAAGCTACCCCCCTTATCCGAAGGAGGATAACTTAACTTAAATTGTAAAAAAAAAACGAGTTACCCCTCTTATTCGAAGGAGGATAACTTAAAAATTTAAAAACCGAGTTACCCCTCTTATCCGAAGGAGGATAACTTAAATGTAAAAAATCGAGTTACCCCCCTTATCCGAAGGAGGATAACTTAAAAATTTAAAAACCGAGTTGTCCCTCTTATCCGAAGGAGGATAACTTAAATGTAAAAAATCGAGTTACCCCCCTTATCCGAATGAGGATAACTTAAAAATTTAAAAACCGAGTTACCCCCCTTATCCAAAGGAGGATAACTTAAATGTAAAAACCGAGTTACCCCCCTTATCCGAAGGAGGATAATTAAAATTGTAAAAAAAACCGAGTTACCCCCCTTATCCGAAGGAGGATAACTTAAATTGTAAAAAAATCGAGTTACCCCCCCCTTATCCGAAGGAGGATAACTTAAAATTTTAAAAACCGAGTTACCCCTCTTATCCGAAGGAGGATAACTAAAATGTAAAAAACCGAGTTACTCCCCTTATCCGAAGGAGGATAACTTAAATTTTAAAAATCGAGTTACCCCCCTTATCCGAAGGAGGATAACTAAAATGTAAAAAACCGAGTTACCCCCCTTATCCGAAGGAGGATAACTTAAATTTTAAAAACCGAGTTACCCCCCTTATCCGAAGGAGGATAACTTAAATGTAAAAACTGAGTTACCCCCCTTATCCGAAGGAGGATAACTTAGCACAAGCGCCATGTGCTAAGGCTAAGTAGTAACACACCGTCATTTTCTATATGCGTGGTGGCGATCAACCAACCTCTAAATTTGATAGTCGAAACACGAGACATATTTAACCATTTCGAAATTTGAAAATTCTTCAGTGTAGATTTTGTTAAAGAATTCAAGCATTGCGAAAAAGTCATTTTCCATAGATTACCATGTATTGTGAATAGGCTAATCATGAATAAAAATGGCAAGAATAGACTTACCTCATTGCTTGCTAGGAATGCTTGCTTGGAATGCTTGCCCAGGATGCTTGCTCGGAATGCTTGCTCGGAATGTTTGTTCGGAATGCTTGCTCAGAAGGATTGCTCGGGATGCTTGCTCAGGATGCTCCAAAATATGCCCTTTGATCGGTGATTCATAGACACAAAATCTTGGTCTCCATAATTAATTGTTGATTTTTGCATTTCTTCTCTCAATTTTTTGGCCCACCAAATCGTGGCTCCCTTTAGCTTTATTATCTCTCTTTGGTTTGTTTTTCTTTTATGAACAAGGTGCCTAGAAGTGTAGTCAGAGAATCCTGCATGACAACTAGAACTTCCTTCGCAGAGCAAATAGGCGAGTTTCCCTTTAACACCATCAGAGGAATGAGATTACTGGAATCTTCTTGGCAGCCTAATCGAGCACTTCCACCTTAAATTTCGCGACTGGACCGACACGCCGCAGACTTTGCTCACCGGCTACTATGGGCATCACGAGAGCCTGTTCTGCATCTATGTAAATTGCACTAGTGGAATCCGTTTAGTTTTCCGCCTTTAAGCTCCCTTTGGCTTTAACCATGACTCAGCTGTCCAAAGAAATTATGGGAGCATGTGACGGTTTGTCGAACTCCGAGACCAAAGTCCTATTCGGTGATGGGCAAAGGAGGAGATCTCGTGACTGCCTCCAAAAATCCAAGCTTATTCTTTTTGTGATGAACTAGGAGCGGGAGTCATCCGGATCACCAACTGGACTACTGGCTTGAAGACCGATCTAATTCCCTTGCTCCTACCGACAATGGCTTCCATAGACCAGGTGTCAGGAAGTTCCAGATTTTAATAAAGTCATTACCAAGACTGGGTCGGTCTTCTTTGGTTATAAGAATTAACTAGGCACGAGACCTTCGAGAAAGTCTCTCAGAATGTTGGCAATACACTTAACAAGAAAAGAAAGATAGACACATGGGGTGTGTACTTTTCGCTCATGCCTCCATGTGAAATCAATAACTGTTGGGGAAGCACCGAACAATTTTCGGAGGGAGCCAGCCATTATCACCGTTACCTCCTACCACTCAGAGATTTTAGGCCCTAGAGGAAAAATATGAGCTTCGAAGGACCCTTTCTAAGAAAGCTGTTAATAATGAGTTGCTGAGTAAGCGTGACCTGGTCGAGTTACTGGCTAACATGGTTGTTCTGGAACAACTTAAGAGACTTTTGAACGTTATAAGGACCCCCGAGCTTGTCATCCGGGAAATCATCAACGAACACTCTCCATTCCATGAGATGAGTCTCGGGGCATAGCTTCCTTTTGCCAAAGACCTTGTGAACTTCATGCATGAAAACAAGGCTTGCCCACTACGCTGAAGGTGAATTGAATCTCTGTTCTGTTTGGATGTCACCTCGATAGCCTTTAGAAAGAGCCATCGATTTCGGATCGCAATCTGATCATCTAGCAACATGTGGAAGGTGGGCTGGACTTTGAAGTGTACATCACTAAAACCGGAACTGCCACGGCTACTATGACTGCTCAGAAAGTAATCTTCAAGTCTCTTTCTCCTTCCCCGAGTTTGTTAGCGGTGTTCAAACCCTTGCTCCTGTGGGCCTCGGAGCCATGATCCTCAGCGAGGACCTCGAAATAGAGATAACCCGGTTACTCCCACCAACATGCTCAAGCTCAACCATCCTACCACTGACTCGGAGCTCCAATCTGAGTTCTCCCACCATAGAATGGGAGGCATTTGTACCTACAACCGGGTGGCTGATTTACATAATTGGAAACCGACTGGATCTCGGCTGACCTGAAGATCTAAAAACCGATCGTGAAGACGACATTGCAGACGACATCTCGGGCTGTTGAAGGAAGCACCGAACGGGCTGCACCGCTTCACTAGTACCCACCTTCCCAGCATCATGAGTACTGACAAACTGATTCATTTTCATTTTTGATTCATTCTTAGATGCAAAAAATATCAATGAGAGTGCCTTCCAAGCTGAGTTTGTTGCATCTTCATAACTCACAGATGCTAAGCCACCTGAAGACCGACCAGAAGCAAGTGGAGAAGCTGACTGTACACAATAATGAGCGTGGATGTAGGTATGTAAGTTTGTTCGTGTTCGTGACCGAAATCCAGAGCTACGTGCCGATACTGACTCGGCTGGTGACTGGAACCGAGACCGAGCCCTTCCGAGACCAAAGTCTTAGTTGGTGACCAGCAAAGGAGGGAGAACCCGTGACACGAATTGGGAGTCATCTGGACCAACATCCGGATTGCAATTCGGAGAACATCAAATGCTTGGTTCAGGGGCACAAGCGAGAGCTGTTCTGGAAATCGGAGCCTTTGATCGTCGAGGAGCCATTAAAAGGATCAGGTCCAAGAGCAGGTTTTTGAGGAAGCTCCGTAATCGAGTTTGGAATGCAAACTCAATGTGCAAGTTTGGGACTGAGCTCTAGATGTGAGCTTTTCCTTCTTGTCGGAGTTCCAGGAGCCTTTCATGTTCCTGTACTCCCTCACTTTTTTTTACGCCTAAAGACCAAGATGGAGACACTGCTAGCCGAATATCGGGAAACTTTGTCAACGCAAGTCCAGCATTAAATGCGCGGTTTACACCGAGAACCCTTTCCTCTGTGTCTTCATTGGTGTGGGTCATTGAACGATGAAGAGGCCAACGACCAGATGGAGAAAAGAAAGTAGTGCTTCATGAATTGGGTGCGGTTATGGGTCAGTGACTAGTACTGGAGGTGTCTTGGTATCCTCAAGTTGTAGGGAAAACAACAACCAAGTTCAAGATCTGATGCACCACCTGTCCATATGCATGACAACTTTTTTTATTTTATTATTATTATTATTATTATTTTTTTATAATACAGGAGAGCTTTGATTTGCAAAGAATCGATAGTTGTATGAGACTTGTCGGTGCTAGCTGCCAGGTACCTCCCTTCTTGCCGAGATAAGGTGGGCCCAATTCTCCACCTTTTTTTTTAAAAAAAAAAACAACCGAGGTTTTATACTTTCTCTCCCTTTCTATCATTGGCCCATCAAGATCCCGCAACTAAATGCGAACAAAACTCAAGGCGTCCCCATGCACCTCAAGCGGACTTAACCACGGTAGAAAAGATGAGGTGATGTGTGAAACCCCACTACCCCAGTCAAGTTATTCCACCAAAGTAGCAAAAGCTCGTTATCTTTAATCTTTATGGACAAAGAGAACCTGCACAGGAGGTCTCTGATGAAGACGAACACGAACCTGATGTCTGGGAACATCAACTCAGTGCCACAAAAAGTGATTACTCTGGATCTGCTGTGAGTGAATCCAGATCCGCGCCAATCCTTCTCTGTCGGCGAGAAGTGTGCTCTGCTAGTCACCACTCTAGATTTCATTTTTTTTTTTTTTTTGAAGAACAATTAAATCGTTCCCACAGACGGCACCAAACTGTTGATGCTATTTTTTGCTTGATGACATGGCAGCTCCTGATTCGTCTCTCCGCCTGTAACCTGCAACAAAGCAAAGGCCCACCAGGGGTTGGCCGGCGGAACCTCCTCCGACGCCTAAGTCAGTTGAGAGAGAGAGAGAGAGAGAGAGAGAGAGAGAGAGAGAGAGAGAGAGAGAGAGAGAGAGAGAGAGAGAGAGAGAGAGAGAGAGAGAGAGATGCACATATATTAGATAGATCCATAACTCTTAGATGATGGGTATATATATAGGCTCCATTTTACTGTTGATGCATAGTAAAAGTCTTATTATTGTATGGTGTGAACAGTAACCGGTAAGGTGCACAGATATCAGGCATGGTGCCCCATACCAATTTCTGACTTGATTTGACAAGTGCCAAGATTTTAATAAATGCTAAAGATCATGGTCATTCCCGACCAACTATATAATTTCGAGACCTGGGTAATTCCCGACCAAGTATATTCTCGACCAAGCGTATATTCCCGACCAAGTGTATAACCCGAGTACTCATTCCCGACAGAGCATATAATTCGACACGTGTAATACCCGAGTGGGGAATAATAATTCCCCAACATTAATGACCATGTCAGATTGGAGGTAGGGAAACGAGTGGATGGTAAGGAAGAACCGGAGGATTTTTAGGACTCTTTCACCTCTTTAAGGAAAGATCAGCTGGAAGGAAAAAGCAGGTATGAAGGAGAGGCCAGTAGCGCAGACAAATTGTTGAAAACTGTGAAGAGCAACGTGGTTACTGCAAACAGGACAGCTAGGGAAACTAAAAATCGTTCTTTGACTGAAAAGGATGCGTTTGAAAATGTAGCAACTAAGCAACGGAGGAGGCTTCTATTGGGGGCAATTTGGAGATTTCGTCAAGTAAATTTATGGGTACGTGGGACCAAAGGTTGGGACTCATGACTTGGGAGAGGATGGATGGAATTCAGGACCTTCAGTTGGATTTGGATCCCCGAACCCAATCCTACTTTCCACGTGTTAGCCCCTCAAGCCTAGCCTATCCTTAACAGATTGAGAACTCTCCACGAAAGGCATTGTCTCTGGAACATTCTTCTCCCTCCCTGAAAAAACAGAATAAGGAATGTAGTGAAAGTACTGGAGCTGCAATCGTGCATTGGAAGAAAAGGAATAGAGCTGGCAGATCCCAACTCTATAACAAATAGGGAAGTCGAGTGTACCAAAAGGAGATGAGGATAATCCCAACTCTGTTGACGGAGTGGTGCGTGATGAAGATGGACAATTTTCAAAGAAGGGTAGACAAGTTAGTTTTGTCTCTGTGGACCAATGTGAAATGGCGGAGGTTGGTGTATAGCCCTGCCAATTGCCATGATTTGCCTAAGCTAGAACTGTTAGGGGCTTGGGAACTATGACAGCTCACATCGCCTGGGAATGAAGATGTGCTTATATGTATAAACACACCCTTCTTGACAACAACGCGTTTTAAAGCCGTGATGGTCATGAACCTATCAGAACTTCGCAGTTAAGCGTGCTTCTGCGAGAGTAATACCAGGATGGGTGACCTCTTGGGAAATCTGGTTCCGGTGAGCCAAAAGCGGACAATATTGTGTCGTTTGAGGTGGGTTGTTCCAAATGGTATCAGAGCCATTGCCCAGCCTGAGATGGGGGGAGCGTGCATAAGCCCATGAGGGTCGCCAGCGGGGACGCTGGGTCCCAATAGGGGGTGATTGTGACATCCCACATCGCCTGGGAATGGAAATGTGCTTATATGTATAAACACACCCTTCTTGACAACGACGCATTTTAAAGCTGCGATTGCCATGAACCTATCAAAACTCTGCAGTTAAGCGTGCTTCTGTGAAAGTAATACTAGGATGGGTGACCTCTTGAGAAGTCTGGTTCCAGTGAGCCAAAAACGGACAATATTGTGTCGTTTGGGGTGGGTCATTACAGGAACCCCTGGACAGTTCAAACCCTCAGAAGGTTAGTGAGGGAAAAGAAACCCATTCTGGTTTTCTTGATCGAAACCAAGATTATGCAGAATAAAAGTAGTTTTTTGAAGTCAAAATTGGGCTTTGATAATATTTTTATGGTGGACTGTAAGGGCCATAGTGGGGGGCTAATTTTGATGTGGAAGACAAAAATAGAAGTTGACATCCAAAACTATAGCAAGCGTCATATAAATACAGTAATCCAATGCTCTCATGAAGAACCGAAATGGAAATTTACTGGGTTCTATGGTCACCCAGATGCAAATAAAAGAAATAAAGCCTGGTCTCTTCTGTGCCACTTGGCAAAATTCCCTCCGGAACCATGGATGTGTATTGGGGACTTTAATGCTTTCACCTCCTCTGCGGAAAAATCTAGCTCCTCCGTTCATCCCTCTCCACATAATTTTGATTTCCAGCAAACCTTGGTTGATTGTCATTTGGTAGATTTGGGTTTTTATGGCCCTAAATATACTTGGACTAATGGACGTGGTGGCACTGATCTAACTTGAGTTAGACTTGATAGAACAGTAGCTAATGCAAAATGGAGCAGTTATTTCAATGTGACAGAAGTTAATGTGTTAGCTCGCTCAGTTTTAGACCATAATCCACTTTTATTATCATGCTCCAACAGTCAAGAAGTGAAGTGGAAGAAACACAGATCTTTCAGATTTGAGGCGGGTTGGGCAAATCAGAAGGAACATGGGGATTTGATTAGGAGAGCTTGGCATTTTAGATCCAGGCAGGATGATCAATGGATGACGATACAGGGCAATTTGAAACGTTGTCAAAAAATGTTGCAACAATGGGTGAGGAAGAAGGAAAATCTTACGAAGGTGAAAATCAAGGAGGTGTCTCAAAAGCTGCTTGATGTTCAAATGCCAGATTCTGAAGTTAATAGAGCAAAGGAGATCTTACTCCAGTCTGAGTTACACTCTCTGCTGGAATAGGAGGAAATTAAATGCAAACAAAGAGCTAGGGAGGATTGGCTCAAATTTGGGGATCGGAATACAAAGTTCTTCCACGCTTGTGCCAACCAAAAAAGCCGGAGGAAACAAATTTCAAAAATTGTGGATAAGGATGGCAGAATTTGTAGTACTCAAGGTGAAATTGAGGATGCTTTTAATATGTTTTTCAAAGATCTTTTTACTGTCGGGAACAATTTGAAAGTGGAACAAAGTTTGTCTGCTCTTGAAAGGAAGGTCACTTCTCAAATGAATGAAAAATTGGTGGCAGAGCTTAATGTGGAGGAAATCGCTAAAGCTTTGAATCAAATGGCTCCTTTAAGGCTCCGGGTCCGGATGGTTTCCCAGCTGCCTTTTTTCAACAGAATTGGCCTACTGTTCAGGAAGAGGTATGTTCGGCTATCTAAAATCAACATGACTTACATTGCCCTTATTCCAAAAAAAGTTTCCCCTGAAAATGTCACAGATTTTAGGCCTATTAGCCTTTGTAATGTCATTTATAAACTTATCTCAAAAGTTTTGGCAAATAGGCTTAAATCAATACTACCTCATATTATTTCTCCTACACAGAGTGCTTTTATTCCAGGTAGACTAATTTTTGACAATGTTTTAGCTGCCTATGAGACAATGCACTCCATGCAGACTCGTATGTAGAGTAAGACCGGATTTACGGGCTTTTAATTGGACTTAAGCAAAGCATATGATTGGGTAGAGTGGAGCTTTCTAGAGGCTACTATGCTTATAATGGGCTTTGATGTTAAATGGGTTCAGCTTGTTATGACATGTGTGACCTCGGTGCAGTATGCTGTTTTGATTAATGGTACTTCGGGGAAACCTTTTATCCCTTCACGGGGAATCCGCCAGGGCGACCTGATTTCTCCCTACTTATTCCTACTTTGTGCTAAGGTGCTCAGTTCCTTACTTTCACAGGCAGAGAAAAAGGGAATTATTTCAGGTGTGCCCACCTCCCCAAAAGGTCCAAAAATTAGCCACCTCTTTTTTGCCGATGACAGCATTATTTTCTGTAAATCAAATTCTGTGGAATGGAGACGAGTTTTAAGGATCTTGGGATTTATGAGGCTGGGTCAAGTCAAAAGGTGAATTTAATGAAGACTTCCATTTTTTTTGCAGAAACACTTGCCAAGATAGAAGAGCTGAAATCCTTAGTCTCTCAGGTTTGATAGAAGCAAACAGGTTTGACACTTACCTGGGGTTGCCTGCACTAATTGGAAAGTCTAAGAGGCGAGCCTTTAACAACATTAAGGAAAAAGTGGGAGAGAAATTAACAAATTGGAAAGTGAAATTCATTTCCCAAGCCGGCAAAGAAGAGCTTTTGAAGGCTGTGGCACAGGCGATTCCTACTTATAGCATGAGTGTCTTTTTGTTGCCAGCCTTTTTATGCAAGGATCTTAATCGATTGATGCAACAATTCTGGTGGAAGCATATGGCTAATTCCTCAGGGATTCATTAGATGAGTTGGGAAAGAATGGGTAGGGCAAAAAGGATTGGTGGTTTAGGCTTTCAGGATCTCCACTGTTTTAATAAGGCTCTCCTTGCTAAGCAGGGATGGAGACTTTGCCAAAATCCCTGTTCACTAACGGGCAGCATTCTAAAAGCAAAGTATTTCCCTCATTCGTCTTTTTTGGAGGCCTTCTTAGGAAGACATCCTTCCTATGCTTGGAGAAGCATTTTTTCAGCTCAAGATTTATTGCAACAGGGCATTAAAAGAGTTGGAAATGGTGCAAGCATTTCTATTTGGGGGGATAGATGGATCCCCACTCTCATAACCTACGCAGTTCAATCCTCTCAAGGCTTGCACTTGGTAGAAAACCGGGTCCATGTTCTCATTGATAGGGACTCTAAAAGCTGGAATAGGTCTTTTTTGCATGCCATTTTCAATCCAGAAGAAGCTAGTGTGATAGCTTCAATCCCTCTTAGCCCGAATCTACCTCCGGATCGCCTCATTTGGTTAGGTACCAAAAATGGGAATTTTTCTGTAAGGAGTGCTTATCATTTAGGCCTTGAAATTATAGAAAGAGGAAAAGGTCAAACCTCTCAAGTTGAGAAGGGCACTGATGTTTGGCGCTCTTTGGAACCTCCAAGTCCCAAACCCGGTTAAAATATTTTTGTGGCGTGCTTGCAATGATATCCTCCCTACTAGGAAGAATCTTCTTAGACGAAGGGTGATTGAAGATGGCAAATGTCCTTGGTGTAATCTAGAAGAGGAAACTACAACCCATGCAATTTGGTACTGCCCAGCAGCCAAGGATGTGTGGAATGTAGGCCACTCTATCTTCCAGAAATGGGCCTTTGTTGATCTTTCTTTTATGGAAATTTTCCAGCTTTGCCTAAACTGATTCAACGGGGATGAAATGGATTACTTTGCGGCTATTGCCAGACGGATTTGGCTGAGGCGAAATGAGCTAAATTTTTAGGGTGCTATTGAACATCCAAACAAGACTCATGCAGTTGCTATTGGTGTGGTGGATGATTTCAAACGATGCCTCAAAAGTGATGAAGATGCAAATCAGCTTGACCAGTTTGATGTTCAGGTCCCTCATTGCTGGAAGACACCACCGGAAGGCATTATCAAAGTTAATTTTGATGCGGCTATCAACAAGAAAACAGGTTTCATGGGAATGGGCGTGATTGCTAGGGACTACATGGGAAACCTGTTGGGAGCAAAACGATTGTCTAAATCTATGCTTATTGATGCCCACACTGCAGAATTAATGGTAGCTTCTTATGCTGTCACTTTTAGCTTGGAAGTTGGCTTTTTTGATGTAATCTTTGAAGGAGATGCTTTGAATGTCATAAGGGATGTGAATTCTTCTCTCCCTTACCTTTCTAGAAGTGGCCATTTTATTGAAGGAATTAAGCAGGAAGTGCTTCATCTCAGATCCCATTCTTTTGTTCATGTGTCTAGAGCCTTAAATAAGGCAGCTCATACTCTTGCAAAATCAGCAGCTGCTTATTTTTGTGATGATGTTTGGTTAGAAGACATTCCTCCATGTATCTTTGATATTGTTACTAAGGATCAAAGAATTCCTAGATCCTAAAATTGATGAAATTTTGGGATCAATTCTTTGTTGTTTAAAGCTAGGCTTGTCTGGCTTAGGGTTTAAGGGGTCTTGTACTCCTTTTCTTTGTACTTTGCCTTTGGGTTTTTTCAGTTATCTATAGTAGTAGGTGCTACATGTTTGAAAAAAAAAAAAAAATAGTGAAAGGTTCATTAGACGAGAGATATTTTCTACCTCATATATGAGAGTAACAAGAACAAAACCTATTCCTTGCATTGTTCCATCTTCTCTCCTCTAGAGCCCCTCCCCTGTGAGCATGGTTTTCACCGGGAGGGGGTGGCCTCACGCCTCCCCCTCCCGGTGGTGATTTCCCTCTGGCTCCTCGTGAGTTAGGGTGTTTTTTTTTGTTCCTTCTGAGTTGGTCCAGTGGGCTTAATTTTCTCCCAACCTCTAGGGTTGTTGAGATTTTGTTCCCCCCGGCTAGATCCGGTGGTGGTTGACCTTCCCCTAGCTTTTTTGTGTTATGGTGGCTTGTTTTTTGCTTTTCTTTATTATTTCTTTTGTTTTGGCAGGATTGTTCATCTCAAGATGTCTTCTATGGGGGAGTGGCCGAGCCAACGTGTCGTCGACGGGATGATTTTTGGTCGGTTTTTTGATCTTTTTTTCTTTGATTTTGGAAGCCAGATCTACACTTCTCCGCCGACTTCTGATTGACACGCGGTCCCCAACAGCGTTCCCCGCTGTCTTCCACCCCTGCCGCCGCAAGCTCCGATCGTGTCGGTCGTCGGTGATTGGCACGCGATTCCCACACGCTTGGGAGCTTTCTACTCCTTGGTGCGCGTGAGGGTCACGCTCCACTTTTTTCAGGCAGTGCACGATGGCAACCGGTTCTACGGCATCTGATCTTCGTCTGGATGGTTCCGGTGACGGCGCGTGTCCTACACGCGTTGCCGTCGGCGTCTTTGGCCTCCTTCTCCACTACCGGCAACTTGTTTTTGGGTGTTTCTGCTTTTTTGTGTTTGTGTTATTATCTTATTTTTCTCCAGTCACAGCCTGCTTGTGTTTTGATCAAATTTGATGGGAATATTTGTTGGCTAATTACTAGATTAGCCCTCTTTCTTTAAAGAGTGAACGTTATCGTAAGAGAGGCTCAAGCGTCATTCTTGTAAAATTTGTATTTCTACTTAAGCAGCTGTTTTACTAAGCCAGATCCTTCTTGCTTATAGAGTTGAAGGGTCTTATCCCCTTACTTTCAAGTTGTAAGCCTCTGGGCTGTTTGCAGAATTGATGATAACATATACTATTTGTTCAAAAAAAAAAAAAAAAAAAAAGAACAAAACCTATTGTTGAAAACCCAACCAGCAATTCCACCAGCTTTCTCCATAGCTCTCCTCCACCTTGACACCTCGTCCCTCCTAAACCTCTCTTTATGGTTTCTAAAATGTTCTTTGAAAGGCCCTCCCTGCGTCTGCACGTGTGACGGGTCGACTCGGTAGAACACTAGGAGTATCATGATCCCACGTCGGCACTCGCATATCTTGGAAAGGTCCTCAAGGCACCACCTTGACGACGCATAGTTCGGGGAGAGGATGACGATGGAAGCGGCCGAGTCCTTGATGGCCTCAAGCATACTCGGCAGGATCTCATCCCCGCAACGTATCCCCACGTCGTGGTGGAAGACCCGGACGCCGTGTTTCTCGACCGAGGCATAGAGGTTAGAAGTGAAGGTGTGGCGCGTGTCTTCGCCTCTAAAGCTCAAAAACAAGTCCCAACGGTTCCTGGAAGCTCCAGAAGTGGATGAATTAATGGAAACAGCACCGTTGTCCATCTCTGTTACATAGATAAGGACTTGTCCCTTCTTTTTTTTTTTTTTTTTTACAGCGTCGACATTAGAATGCTTTTGACATAGATGAGATTGCAAGCTATATAGGCATATAGCTAAGGAGATGCATTCTCTTGCTTTGGTAACAAGAATGGAATATCGAGGGCACGTCACACGCCAACGATTCATTTGTTGACTCTCCTGTTCTTCGATCTATCACTATATTTTTCTTTAGTTAGAAAAGTGTATATATATATATATATACACGGTTACGTACGGATAAGCTTTGGTATATATGCTAGAAATTTCCTGATAAAAAAGTATCTCATTCTAGATCCTTTTTCTGTGATCAAGCAGATTGAGGAGTAATGATAGGCAGTTAACCGTCCCTGCCCGTCCCTTTCCTACGTGGAAATGGAGTACTTTTATTAAAAACAAGAAAAGAAAATCTAAACCCATCAAAATTTTGGATTCAGATTCATGGCAATTCTTAAGAATTTTCAAGGTGATTTTTTCTAGAATCCAAGTCGTCAATTTAAATCAACGATTCAAAATAACCATCCAGAATAATGACACCTCAGCGATCCGCGTGAAACAAAATCCACCAAATAACTAAAAATACAATTCAAACAGATGGTCCTCTCCCTCTCCCTCTCTCTCTTGCCGGACACCCTCATTTTTTGCCAGAAAATGTCTTTATTTTTGCCAGAAAATCTCTTCCTCGCCGGAAACGCTCTTCTCTGGCCTGAAAAGCTCTCCCTCGCCAAAAAAGCTTTTCTTTTCTCTGGAAAATCCCTCTCTTGCTGAAAACACTACTCTCTTGCCGAGCTAAAATGTAGGTTTGGTCATTTTTCTAGTGGAGATCTTACGTAACCATTTGTGGGTATTTGATCGGTTTTTTTTCTTTTAAAAAAAAATAATAATAAAAAAAAATTAATGTTTTATTAATGTATTTTTAACCTCAAGATCCAACACCTCCTAAAACCACTACAAAATAATAATAATAATAATAATAATATTCTCCTATCTTTTATTAAATTAAATCAACTCACCTATTTATTATATATATATATATATATAGAAGAAATGTTTGGTTTTCATATTTTTTTCATCTCTTGTCCATTTCCATATAAAAAATTGACAAATTTACTATTGAATATGTGGGGCGATAGATTTACAAAAAAGATGGGTAAAAAATGAACAAAAAATGAATATATAACATCTCTATTTAATTATATAGATGATTATAAGGTAGTACGCAGTAGAAATGAAATAGAATACATAAAATTACTTAAGTTTGAATAAGATAATACTTGTCGTTGCAAGTAAGCTAGATCCTATCACAAATACTTTTGTGCGTGTTTCCGCGAGTGAAAAAAGCTCTTGTACGTGCCTGTGTTTGGGACGACATATCAACAACCACAAGATGTCATTGCTAATAATATTATTATTATTTTATTTTTGTAAAATTAGCGAAGACTAGAAATTGTCGTCCCTAATAAGTGAATAATAGCGACGACATTTGTATCATCGCTAAAAATGTGGTGGCTAAAGACCATTTTGTCTGTAGTTTACATCTCTTATTAAACAGTGTCTTTCCTCAAAATTGTAGACCCGTACCACCCCATATATGACAGCATGGATAGGAATAACTTGGTTTCAATCTCCTGGATCTGTTTGCATGGGTTCCACCTCCGGCCAGTTGGGTTTTCTTAAGTAAATTTGATGTGGCTATGTGTAGTACTGTTTTTAGTTTTGATCTGTTTGGCTGCTGCTATTCTCAGTGATTCGCATGGCAATGTCATAGCTACTGTTTCTAAAACATACTCCCTGGTTGACGTTGACGTGGGGTTCGTGGGGGAAGCTCATGCAGCCTCTTCTTCCTTTGATGCTCTATTTTGGCCATCAATAGTTCTATCTCTTTGCATTGAAGGTAGGGGTGGGCACGGGTCGTGGTGGGTATTGGCCATTTTGACATTCGGACCTGCACGCTGCAGGTTTTAAAAACGCTACGTACCCGTGACCCGGCTACAGTGAGCAGTACTATCTACCGGGTCTCGGATTTTGTGCATGGCATTTTTGTAATTTTATTTTTCAATTGATTGGGTTGGGCCTAAACCTATATGAGCTTATTTTTCTTGTTTTTATTCATTTGACATATAAATAATTGGCTTTTTTTTATTGTTTTGTATTGTTTACAATTTTCATAAAAATTACTGGCTTTTTTTTTAAAAAAAAAAAAAACCAATTATGCAAAACTAAAATAATCAAAATGCAAAAATTTAACTACCATTTCTAGGTTGCTAACTTGCTAACTTGGTACAATTACAAAAAATAAACTCAACAATGTTGAGGCTAAAACAACTACAAAATTAAACTACCTGGGCACTAAACAACAACAATGTGTGTTTAACAGTTCAGCGCATTGCATAAATAAAATTTAAAGGCCAAATACACATAATACTTAAGTTACATAAAAAAAATATATATAATTTCCAAAATACAGGCTAGTAGCCAACAAATCACTAGACCTTTAGGCCTAGGCTCCTAGCAACAAAATTCAGTAGATAACAGTCACCAAGCAGAATGCAACTTCAAGTCACTAATCATCCTCAAGTAAAATATTAATGTCTTCAAAGTTATCTCTACAAAGAATGAAAATAATAATAATAATAATAATAATTACAAT